>NC_052631.1:102670959-103270959 GCF_016161935.1 Mauremys reevesii
GTTTCTACCCTGATCTTTGTGCAGACCTTCCACTGACATCAGTTTGGCTGAGGATTGAGGAGAGAATATTGTTATAACTGTGCAAGAGGTAAAAATGGCATTCTTCTCTTGCCAAAGAATTACACCCTGATCTAGAGGGATGGAATAAACCTTGGTTTATAGCACTTTGATTTACAGCCTTGGCAGTAAAATCATGGGATTGCTATGCATATTGTAGACTTGGATTTCAGTGAGACATAATTGCACAAGAAATAAAAAAATCTCAATTAAATAAAAATACTTGAGCATGGATTGGATTTAGTCTGGCAAACAGTAGTGTTACCAAGTGGGAAACCTCTGAGGTCAGCAGTAGGATCATATGAGCTTTCTGAAGGGTCTAGAGTAAGTTGTGCATTCAACAATAATAAAATCTGCGAAACAATTGGGCAGCAAACCATGCCAGACTGCACGGTGATCTGGAGAGACTTGGATAGTTGTCATCTGGGCCTGTGACACGTTAGACCCATGAACACACTGATGTAATGCCAGCTGCGGGTACTTCAGTAGAATTAACTCCTTTCCTGAGGCACATGTTTGGGGTTCTGTGGCCCATCTGTGATCCCTGCATGCTGTCTGCATTGAAAAACTAAGGAGCATTCAGTTTGATAGCAATATTACGTTTATTGTACTGAGAAACAGGGATACATGGGGAGAGGAAAGCGGGGCTGCAGGAACACATGGGGACAGGCACAGATTAACCAGACTGAATGGGAGAGGCTAGTAGGCAGTCAGGGTCTGCATGGGGGTGGCTCCCAAACTCCCTAACAATCCTCCCCCTCCCAAGAAAACACCTGTTCCATACATCTCCCACCCACACCCAATAACTCCCAGGCTCCTTCCCTCTCCCTCAGCTCCTCCAACCTCTGTTAGCCCTGACTCCCCCAAGCCTTTGCATTGCTTCTGAGGGGTGCGGGAAGTACATTTCTGCATTGTATTTTAAATGAATTACTCAGAGTTCTATATTAATTTGTCTAATAAGGAATCTATTTGTCAAAAAGCAGTTTCTGATTTTTTTTATATATATTTTTTGTCTGTAATAATACAGACATACTTGCTGACAGGTATTTTGAAATAAATTTCCAAAATAATTGAAACTGGCATGATTATATTGTGGTGTTTTGACAAATAAAATATGCAGAATTTTGCAAAATTTTAAAATATTGTTTGCAGAATTCCCCTAGGAATAAAACAGCAATTTCACGTCCAGGTGAGGGAAGCGAAGGGCATGTGTACTTCCCCCTCCTGTGTCTCTTGGTTATTTGCTTTCAATCCTTAGGCAATAATAGTTTCTAAGGGCCAGCCAAGAAAGGGGTCCTGAGGTGTTGAGCAATGTACGAAAAGGAGCAGACAGTCCCTGTCCTGAAGCTCGCAGTCTGAATAGACTGGACACCCACAGGGTGGGAGCTGGGGTAGAGCCCACAAGCAGAGTGGCCAATGGGATGGAAACAAATGGCATGCGAGGCCCACAGGCTTTTGGGGGTGGGTTTACTTAGGAGGTGTGGAGCAACTAAATGGAAATAAAAGGGAAGTGAAAGTTTGTGCTGAGGATGGGGCAGGTGAGGAAAAAAGTAAGAGAGGCAGGTTTGGAGGCTATTGGAGCAAAAGCCAACCAGCACAGGGCAGAGAGAGTCTGGTCAAGAACTGTAGAAGATTCTCCAAAGGTCCAGCAATCCAGAGGTATGCATTACTACATTTGCTTTTATCTGCTGCGCCTGGTAAAACTTTCCAATCTCAGCCATAGCCTGAGGCTAGTGATCAGCACAGGAGGGTGGAGGGGGGAGAGAGATCCCAAGAAGGGAGCAACAGTGCAGTTGGGATAATGGACCATGAGAAGTATGGCTGAAGGGAGTAGAGATTCTAGTAATGGGAGTGGAATGGGAGCAGGGAGGATGGCAAGAAATAGCAGAAGGCTTTCTAGAAAAGAACATGAAGAACACTAGTAAAGGTAAAAAAAAATACTGTGTATTTCTCTGTATTTAAATATGAAGGTGAAAACACCAAAATCTATAACTCAGTGTATCAGTGAGAAGGCTGAAGATCTTAGTCTTAAAAACACAACTTCCTTTTTATTCATTGAAGCCATTTGTGGGCCCTACCTGTTTCTGAAGTCAGTGGGAGCAGGCTAGGACCCTGTATTTGTAGCCTCCCTTCCCTGGCAGAACTTATGAATCCTTTAGGATGGAAATGCCATGGTTCCTTGGCTTGCGTTCAATTATGATGTGGTCTTGGGTTGGTGTCCCTCAGCCCACAGGTTTGTGGGGTCAGTGTCTCTTTGGAAATGCCTGGCTACCAAATAACTATTGCTGTAGCGTGCTAGGTGTTGACCCTCTCTGTTCAAATCCCTCCTGCAAACACGTTCCTTCCCAGAAGCCCATGAATATCAACCTCTGTCAGTGAAACCCGCCTGCACCACTAATATGAACAACCACTCTAAGCTGGCACCATCCTGCCAATGGACTTCTGGGGGCTCTGTCTGATTGGACTGTAAGCATCTCAGTCTAGGGATCCAGCTTGTGAAGCACTGAGTATACTGGCACTCAGCAAATACCACTATCATCATGCTGTGTGGCTTGTACAGAGCCTAGATGAATCTGGATGTTGGGAAGCATTTCCCTCCAGGAGGTAAAGGGAGTCAAATAGCAGTCGAATTTACTGCTTCCAAATAGTGCCCAGAAATTAAACACAAGCTCTCAAAGGGCAGCAAGGCCCCATCCCCAAAGAGAGGCCCCCAAACTGACACAAGCACTTCAGAGTGCTTAGCAAACCCTCCTATGAACCCTAGGAGGTAGGTCAGGATTATCAGCCCATCTTTACAAATGGGGAAATCTGAGCAGAGGTTAAGTGATGTGCCCAAGTCTCATAGAACTCCTGGCTTCAAATTAACTCCCTTTCTGCATTCTGAGCTCAGAAAACACTGCCTTCTCTGCATCCAAGCTGAATCACAGTCTGACAACAAAATAACTTCCACAAGCTTATATTCAACCCCCCTTCAGCTCCCTTTGGCACACGTGGTGGGAATACTTATCCTTCCCTGAGAATGTGAACCCTGTCCCTCTGGCTGTGTTGTCAGCTCCTTGGAGCAAGAGCCTGTCGTTCTGTTCGCTACAGACATGGAAGATCAATCCTCTCTCAGTGCTTAGTCTAAGCATTTTAGAGGACCTGTGATTCTGAGCTGGACACATGGGGCTGGCACTGGGTACCATTTGAACAGCGCAAAGTCTTGTTTGGCTCCTTGTTTCCAGATTTCCGATTAGTTTTTCTCCATGCATACTTGATTCCTGCTGATATCGTTATGAGCCGTTCATGGGAAAGGAGCTGCCCATTTTCTGTATATTTACTTTCTATCCCTAGGCAAATGGGAAATCCAAAACCTTCTCCATCGATTCCTGGTGGAGTTTTTCATGTTAGTTGAATGATTCAAAATGGTGAAGTAAGACTGTACAGATTCCTCACTGCTCACAGAACCTCCTACGTCCCTTGACCACAGCCCACTCTTGGTTCTGTCTCAGTCTCTCTTCCTCGCCAGGCTTCCTCACTCACTCTTCCCCCCCACCGGCCCCAAGTATTTCAGAGAAGAGTCTGCTGTCATGGTTAATGTCCTCAATTGCTTTTGTGCTTTTCCCAGGGCTGTTCACTCTCGTCGCTTCATTCCCTATACAGAAATGAGTAACATCGCCCCCACCCCCCACAATTGTCTCCACAGTGCCGTTGCTAGATGCTGCCACGCTGGTGTAAAGCCATCCAAGCTACAAGTGTGTCTCCTCCATGTGCTCCACTGGTGTTTTGACACTGCCTTCTGAAGCAGGTCACAAGCTCACAAGTGGAGGTTCCCATCCTAATTTCTCTCTTAGCTGCTGGTTAATTATTCCAAAGGGTTATTGGAAGGAGCTATTCTTCCTCCTTTGGCTGCTTGTAGGCTGATGCTGTGGCTATGGTGAGGGACTGTGCCTGGCAAGGTTTTCTGGTAAGATTGGTTTCTTGAGTGTGATCCAAAATGTTCATTTGCTATTTTTGATATGTTCAAACAGAGCTTCTTAAAGTGGCCGTGCAGGCGAAAGGCTCTTCCTGGTGTACAGGGCCCAGGAGACCCATGCTCGGGCCCAGTCTGTTTCTCTTGCAGTTAACTCTGGTGGCTGCCCAAAAGGGAAGAGTGACTTTCTCGTCTTGCTGCTTCTCCTAGTTCTAGTGTTATCAGGGCGCTCCCTTAAGGAAAGCTCTTCAGGCTAAGCAGTCTTGCTTTAGCTCCTCTGGGGAGCACTCACTCTTGAGACCCTGTGTTGTTCCCTTTCCTCTCCCCTCCTCGCGATCCCGCCCTGAGTGTGGATAGGGTCTTGCTGTATACTTCACTCTGCATTGGTGTGAAATCTCTTCCCCTACAGAGGTTTCTCAGTGTGTGCATCCCCAACTGGAATTGGATGCCTCTGCTTAATGATAATTACCCCCAAATCTGTTTCTGTCCATGGCTCCTTTTGAGGCTGAGATCTAATCACCTGCTTTGTTTTTCTTCTTCCTAGTGTCCTTCAGGTTTCTGAATGTTGGGTCCTGACTTCACTTCCCACCCCTGGCAGAGTCTGAAAAAACAGAGCACACTGGACGCAGCTTCTCTGCACACCATGCCTGGGGCAGACAGAACTGCTCACCTGGGAGGAAGGTGGCAAATCTGCGCCTGGTTGCAATAGGAAGAAAAAATCCTGTTGTGTGCTGCGTCTCTTCCTAAAAATCCTGGCTTGCCACGGATCTTCTGCAGAAGCCCCTGGGCTGTGCACATTCGAAGAGGAGCTCTGGTGAAAATCCCCAAGTTTGGCCAAAGGCTGTTGTGCCAGACAACAGCGTTATCCAATGGAAAGGGTTGGGTGTGTTGGAGGCTGCCTTATCTCTGCCATAGCAGCAGTTCGCCCAGTGCCTCTGGCTGTCAAAAGGGGCCTATTCTGTCCCCACCTTGCCCTCTGGGATGGAGTAGCTGGGCCCTTCCTTCAGCCACCAGCCTTGTGCTTGGTACTCCAGACTTCTAGAAGAATTAGAAGGAGCCTCTTGGCAGAAGCCTGGTAGGAATAGGGTGTTGGATGGATTGGGGTTTGATTTCAAAGTACCCCACCGTTCTGCACCCATCTGAAGGGATGAGGGAGTGGCAGCCAGGGAGGCTTCCCTTTGCTCACCTAGGCAGAGGAGGAGGACCTACAGTTTAATTTCACTGTGCCAACTGGGCCCCATTGAATGAGTAGCGTGTTCTAGAGAAGTCCTGTGCTGTTCTAAGCACTTTCCTGATACAGCAGGCTGCTGGAAAATAGTCACAAGTGCTGATTGCTGTTGCTGGGACTCCAAAACATCTTGGGAGGGTTTGTTTCTGGGCTGTCTTGCTACAGCAGAGAAATGGGAAACCTGGGTGTGGCCTTAACAGAGCCCTGGTTGCTTTTCAGAAGGGCATTTTCTATAGATGAAATATTTTTTTACTAATCTAAGGGCTTTCTATATTGAAAGCCAATGTAACCACATGTCTCCATTGGCGTACTGGGTATCTCTCCCTCTAAGAAGGTGGTACCAATGGCAGATTTGCCTTTCAAAGCTGTGCTGAGAATAAATACACTTGACATTCAATTATGTGTCTGATTGGGGGAAGAACTGGCAGGCCCCCACAGTTTGGAACCATGTGGGAAGGGGGTTGTACATTTCTTGTAATCTATATGTAAAACTAGCTGCAAATTAATTAGAAGCTTTTTCTAAACCTTTTAAAATATATATATATATTTTTAAATTGAGAAACAAGATTATTGGATTAAAACACACTTGTTTTCTGCAACTTTATCCTGTTGATACCACATGAACACTACAGTGAGGCTGGGAACAAGCCTGGGGTTATGGGGTATGAATACAGTTGGGAAGGGGTGGGGGAGACACTTCAGAGTGCTTGGGGAATAGCCACACTCTTCAAATCAAATGGGAGAGGTGTTTACAGTAATCAGACTGCAGCAGATCAGTCTCTGGCCATGTGATTGGACACTCCCACTAAGTATCCCCTAACCTTGTGCTCTTGGCTAATCATTAACAGGGGATAAGCTGGGTATGTTAAGCCCTAGAGTAGCTGATGCTTCAGAGGCTTAGGTTCCCTAACCTCTTACTTAATGAGGGAGGCTGAACCAGGCCTGCTGACGTTCTGTGCTGCCTTCATCCCCCACTATTTTGAAGCCAGGAGTTCAGTCAGCTTTAGTAGCTGACAACCTGGTTGTCCTGGTTTCTATAGTTTTTCCTTTTGTTACTGAAGTTTTTCTGCTACTACTTGCTAATTCTAGTCCTGTAGGCAGTGCTGTAGGAGTCTGATTGGGGTTCTGACCTGTGAACAGGTTTTGTCCCCAACCAGGACCTGAAGGGGCTATGAGGGTCAGCTGGCAGTTTTCTTTCAGCCTTCGGGTGTTTGTGGTGGTAGGATTTTGAGGAGGGGATGATTCTTTGCAGTGTTCTATGGGATTTGTTAATGCAGAAAGTCTCCAGCATTCTTTCTGCAGATGGCAGACGAGTCTTCTTGTGGAAGGTTTTATGTGGTAAGGTGCTGGGAGTTTAAGGTGACCAGACGTCCTGATAAAATTGGGACCATCCCAATATTTGGGTGGTTGTCCCGCATCCTGACCGATCTTTGGTCGGAATGCAATTTTTTGCTCCGCTGGCAGCACTCGTTTTTTTCTTGCAGATCCCTCCTCCTCCCCTCCCCCAATGTGTCCCGGTATTTTCTTCATCTCATCTGGTCACCACCCTATGGGAGTTTGTATTGCTTGCTGCTTTCTCTGCATGTTGTTTCAGGGTTTCACTAGAACTACTGGAGACCTGAACACGAGTGGTATGTCTGACCACCTGAAATGAGGCCTGTGGAGCAATCTTGCCTTGAGCCTCATCTGCCACTAGATCCTTTTGCGGAACGCTAATTGGAAACAACTCTAAGGCTTTCTCTTTACTGAAGACTTGAGTTCAGCTGTGCGTTTTTACAGCAACATGCCCTGGGTTCACACACCCACATACCTCTTGCTGTACTGCCTGGTAAGGCAACCATCACACCCTGAACAATAGGCAGTTCGCTTATCCCATGCTTTGCTAAACTGGGGTACCACCAGTGAAAACATTTAGCCAGAGTCAGTCAGTGCAATTGAGAGATGATAGTTCTCCAATCCCTTCCCACAAGCCCCGGGCACCAATTGTGCACATTGCCTCCATAAAGAGCAGCGGCTGATGGTCCAATTATTAGGGCAAGCTGGATCCTTTCCTTTGGCACATGACAGCATACCAGCATGGTTAATGCCACAAGTGAATTTTCCAGGCCTAGACCACTTCCTCCTACAATCTCCAGTGTGGGTAGACGCCCTGTGAATGTGAGCATAGAGCAGTGCAGTGAGCTGTGGCACTATGAATCTCAGGATAGTGCCCACGTTGGCTGTATTCCTTCACACGACCACATAGGGCACCAGTGACACCACTGTGTGACACAGCGTGCTGACATTGACAGTGTTGGTTAGGCTATCGTGTTTTGTGTTGACTGACCCATGATGGCTTACGCTGTGGTTAGCCAACAGCGAAGACAGAGCCTAAAGGCGCAGGACTGTAATGTTACCAGTACCTCAGACCTGCAAACCCAGTGCAAGCCAGAGCCGTCAGTGAGCATATCTGTGCGTTGTAAGCAGCAGCATGTTAGTGACTAACACACTCAGTGCCTGTTACAGCCTGTGGGCCATGGGTCTGTGCATTGATATCGCACTCCTGGGAGCTAGGCAGTTAGGTGGCTTTTCTCACAACTGTGCGCTTCCCTTGACCCATTGTAGCTCTAGGAGCTGCAGTCAGGCCTAGTGAGAGTCGCTGGAATTGCTGCCTCACTGGCTTCAAGCGATGGAATTTGTTGTAGCTGCTCCCTCTCCCTGCTGGACCCTTGCTGCACCATCTCTCACTGGGATACTCTCACAGAGCACTTATTGCACTTAGGATGGACTGAGACCTTTTCCTTAGGGAGTTACATGACAACTCAGAAGCAGACTCTAGGACTCACTGCTGCTGCCACCTCTTCCTGGTGTCTGGAAACTTAACTTCAGCCAGACTTTCCATTGCTCCACCTAGGAGATGGCCACAGCTGGAAGTGAGCAGTAATGCTACAGCACATCCCTATACAGTTGCATCAGGCATAGGGCACAAGTGGTTTATCTCTTGGTATCTTCCCTGGTAGCTAAGCATTTTGGCAGCCTTATCTGCCAGGGGAAGAACAGGTGGTGGTGCTGGTGTCCTGCTGCTGGCTCTGGCCTGCAGCAGCAAACTACAATGTTTGAGGTTAACACTCAGTTGCTCATAGGTGTTAAGAAAGACAGTATGGGAGACTTCCCAGTGCTGTGAGGAATGGAGCCAAAAGCAACAGGGCTCAGTCTACTGTAAAGGTGGCATTCCATTTAAAGGCAAATCAGCCCTTCTCCTGTACAAGGGCAGTGTGTGGTGGATCTAGGGAATGGATGAGGGCAAGAGGAGGAAGAATTTGGCAGTTGCACCTGTTATGCCCCTTCCCAAACTTCTGACTAGCTCTGTCTATAAATATTGTGTTCCTCTAGCATTTCCCCAAGTGCTAGTGGGTAACCTGTAGTGAAGCGTCCAGTCCTCATTCGGATGGAGGCCTGGTGGAGGATTCCACATGTAGAATCACTTTACGTAGTGTGGGTGGGGGACAGCTGTGTTCTGAGGTGGCTGTCCTGGACGCATGCCTGAGAGAGTTAGTGGGGAGGGGTGCAGGGCTGTAAGCACCAGGCCCGATACAGTATGGTGCTGTGTGGTGTCCTCTCAGCCTTATACACTAGTTGAGCTCAGGCCACACTTAGTTATTCCATTCCTGGATTCAACCACAATTGTTCATAGCGTTGAGCTGCCCAGGGCTACGAAGGATTCTGTGCACTATCTGCCTGTGGAGCCAGCATGAGGCAAAGCCATTGCCTCTGTGTACATCTGCGTTCAGCAGCCTCCTTGAGGCACTCTGCGGGTCTGTGATACCTTCAAGTGGCCCTAGTCTTACTGTCACTAACAACTTTGAATAGCCAAAGCTTATTGGAACCCTTCACTCTCCCCTTTGTCAGGTTGTCCCTTCCTGCTACACTGTGTGTTTAAATCTGCAAACAAACCATCCTGACGAGAAACTAAAACAGAGGGAGGGTTCCAGAAACCATGTGTATCTTATAAATGATGTGCATACTAGAAGCACACAGCACTAATCAGCTTTTCCAAAGGAAATGCCTAGAAAGATTTTATTTAGGCCATGAATTTTTTTTTAAATTTAGTTGCTTATTTATAGTCAGGCTCCAGGGCGGTATTGCCCTCAGAAGCCCCTGTGCGTCGCCGTGTAAGCCTGGGGGGGCCTCAGAAGGCAGAGGCACTCATACCAGTGTGATGCAGTTGCTCTGAATGGGCCCTGCTCTGCATGGCAGAGGACTGTCGTGAGCCTTGGTGGTTTATTTCTGATCAAAGTAAAGTGAGAGTTTGGATCCATCATTTAAAGTTGTGGGACATGAGCATGAGGGAGGATAGTTTGGGGTTCAGGTCTTCCCCCTACCCAAACTCCATCTGAGGTAAGAAAATGGATTGGTTGTGATTACATTAAAAAAATTGATGATGAAAATTAAATCCTTGCTCTGCTGTGTAAGGTTACGTCTGTGCTTGCGATGGCCTGTAGAGTACAGACACTGCACGCCCAGCTGGCATGGATATAAATAGCAGTGTGAATGGTGAGTTTAGGCGACTAGAGTACCCTACACGTCTCTGCACACCTAAGTGGTGCCTCCCATGTCTACGTTGCTGTTTTTAGCAGCGTAGTGTCCCGCTGCCTCACCACTGCAGGGGAAGAGGCTGCTGGGAAAGTTCCAGGAGCTCCCCATTGCCAAAGCTTTTCATGTGCCATGTAGCTACATGTGTAATGCCTGTACTCTGCACACTGCTGTAATTGTAGACGGAGCCTAAAAGATGGATTTCCTGGAGAGGTCTATCCTTGTGATAATCGGTCAGTGCATGGAACCCACTGCCGCCACTCCTCTCCCCCTGCAGTAACTCGTTCTGTGGGAAAAGGGATCCCTCTCAAAGCACCAAGGCTACTTCAGTCCCTGTGCCAGGGTACATCCTGAGGGAAGAGGCTCTGCATGGGACAGTCGGATTTAGTCATTGTGTTGACAAAAATGGGTGGTGTCAGTGACTGACTGTTCCACCCCTTGGTGCTGAGGTGAAAGGAGGGAGCCCAGGTGTATAAGAGGCCAAGACGGTGAAGCAGCTCCTTGCAGAGCTGTGTTCATGGTGGTCTTGTGAAGGCTGTTGACAGCATGTTTCATGGTTTGTAGCTTGAAGGGGATGTTTGCAATCATCTGAGTGCTGTATGGTGAAGTGCCAAGAGGGGGAGTTGGATGCTTGGAGGATGCATCAGTCCTCCTGGAAGGAGACTTTCATTAGGCTGCAGAGATAGGAAATCGTCCCATGATCTGCTCTTTCCAGGACAGTATTGTACAGTCACTCTCCACTCCCTCCAGACTATGGCCCAGCCTCTTGCTCTCGTGGTGGGATGCCTGCACCAACATGCTAAGAGTGTCAGCCTATTGCTCACAAGCAGGGTTTCTCTGTTGCTGGCACAGGCCCCTGTCCCCACAGCGTAGCAGCACGGGCTGGCATAGGTTCCCACACCTGCCCCAGCTGCACTCTCGCTCACTCATTTCTCATGACGTTTTTTACTTTTAAAATCTCTGCTTTTTGTTTGCTCTCCTTAGCAGTGTGATTTCTGAACTATTACAGGCTCTGTTACCATCTGTGCTAGTGAGACTGTGTAGAATGTGCTAGACTAGGGGGAAAGTTTGACAAATAAAGATCTGTAATCCTTTGCTCTGTGTCTGCTGCAGTTTCTGGTGTCCGTTTTGCTGGTGAGACCCAGACGTATTCTGATTTCAGCTGGCTGCTGGGGCCAGGCACTCTGATCTGAATGTCCCTGTGCCAGCCTGAGGTGGAAGAGGCAGTGCATGGGCACTGCCCTGAGACTCCCAGGATGTTGTGTGAGGAGCTCCCCCTCACTGCTCCCACTGGCTGGGTGTAAGGGCAAATGGTGCTGCTGGCTCCGAGACTGTCTTGAAGGGATGCAATAATTGAAGAGCTCATCTAGTGTGGAAACCATCCCAAAGGTCCCTTCCTGATCAGATTATGGAAATAGCCCACCTTATTCTTGCTCCCCACCCTAGCTGTATTCAAGACTCCGATCAGGCAGCTTCCACCAGTGTCAGCAATTCCTGGAGCTTCTAACCCTAAGTGTACAAATGAAAAGGTTCTTAGTCTCTCTGCCTTCTCATCACCTATTCCCCCAGCAGCTGCTGAGGCTTGCTTAGGGTAGCCAAGCACTTCCGGAGCAAGCTCATCTCTGCAGCAGGTGCTACCAGCACAGTCATCAAAAAGAGAATGGCTATTCCATTGTTTGGGCTCCAGCCAGGCACCACCTGCTGATGTCAGTTCCTGTGAGCTTGGAGCTATCTCACCACCATACCTATGACACAGAGCCATGTGCAAGATCTTACTTCTAGGAACAAAGAATGTAGGCCACACAGTATAGGAACTGCATCCTGGGTAGCAATGACTCAAAGGGATTTACGGTCATGGTGGAAACCAAGGGGATATGAGCTCCATGCACGTTTGCTTTTAGCCACTGATGTTAAGATGTATATGCAGGTCCATAAAGAGTTAGTGATGAGACGTTACTACTTCTGTATACAGCACTACTGAGGCTTTTACTGGGACATTGTGTCAAGTTATGGTGTCAACTTAAAAATATTGACAAATTGGAAGGTCAAGAAAGAGCAATAAGAATCACAAGGTCTGAAAAACCTGTCTGACAGTGAGACTAAAGATGTTCAATAGATTGAGCTTCATCAAATAGAAGTTTAAGCAGTGAGTTGATGACAGTCCAGAAGTACCTATGTAGGGAGAAGATTTCTCATTTCAGTGGGTTCTTTAATCCAGCAGACAAAGGCAGAACAAGCTCTAGTGGAAGCTTGATCAGTTCATACTAGGAACAAGGTGCAATTTAGGTGTTGGAAATTACCTGTTGGAACAACTTGCTGATGGACATGGTGGCCTCTCCATCACTTGGAGACTTCACATGAAGATTTAGAAAGACACAAAGATCTGCTGCAGCTCAGCGAGAAGTTCTGGGTTTGCTGGAGGAAGTGCTGGTGGAAATTCTCTGGCCTGAGTTATGCAGGAAGTCAGTCTGGATGGTCCCTGCTGGCCTTAAAATAGTATGCCCTCAGCCAGTACTGTGCATAGTACTGGTCACCCTATTGCAAAAAGGTTATTGCAGAATTCAAGGGGAATGGGGGAGGTCAGAGGAAAACTTGCATCCAAAGAGACCTGAAAGATTGGGATTGGTGCCTTAGAAAGGAGAGAGTAAAAAGAAAGATGATAAAAGTATATGAAATAATAAATCTTCAAGAGAAGGTGGAGGGACTTTTTGGCTTGTGACATGATACAGGAGGCAGGAGACATTTAATGAAATGGTGTGAAATTCAAAACCAATAAATGGAAATACTTTTTCATGTAACAATTAGTGGAACTCACTGCTACAGAATGTTGCTGAACCAAACAATTTAAACTGAGTATGACTGGACATTTATATGGATAACAAGAATATCAAGAGTTACAATAATTAATGCAAATAGAATTCTGGAAGGGGACCTTCTTTGTGCTGCAGCTGCTCACTGGGGGCAGGGGCTGGTTGCTCCATTCAAGCTGCTGAGCATCATATGGGTGCGTTTCTCCTGCAATTTTGACTCAAACCCAAGGATAACAGTGTCACTGACATTAATAGGAGTGGGTGTCTCCCAACTGCTGCACCCAGACTGCTGAGTTTTAAATGAGCTTTAGCTATTTCTGCTCTGAGGGGCTTTTACTGGAGCATTCCCCCTGCATGGCCAAACCCTTGCACTGTCAGATGTGTTGTGCTAAAGGAAAAGCTCCATTTAAGACTTTAATTGGGAAGGCTAATCTGCTGCCAGGTGCTACATTAAACTGGGACAGAACACAGCAGGGCACATGGAAGGAATACAAGGCAGATGGTTGAAATGAGAATGGGTATTTTAGATGCTTTGTCACCCTAGCTTGCCCTTGCTTTATACTCTGAGCTAGTCTTGTCTGTTTATAATAATGCTCAGACTGACATTGTTCATGAGGCTCCAGGCCAGAGCTGAGCTGAGCAGCTCCGTGGTGGGAGGCACCTCTCACCTGGGCCTAGTCTTATTTTAGGCGCACATGAATTTCTAGACTAGATCAAAGCCAAGGTCCATCTAGCCCAGTGACCCCTCTGACTGTGAGCAGCACCAGATGCTTCAGAGTAAGGTGTAAGAACCCCAATTAGCAGATGTGGGATAACACCCTCCCCTGAGGGCTCATCCTAATCCCTAATTAGAGATTGTTTTAAACACTGCAGTATGAGGTTGAACAAATGTCCTGCCTTCCCCAGAGGTGAAAGTAAGCCAGTCCGGTCCAGTATGGCATACCAGTAAGAAAGCCAGTGCACAGGTGACTGTACCAGCAGGGCCATTGATGGGGGAAGGGGGCACGCAAAAGGTGTAGTTGCCCCAGGGCCTGGCCCTTTAAATTGCTGCCAGAGCCCCAGGCAGTGTGGGCTGGGCAGTGCTGAAGGGCTGGCTATGGGAGTCTGGCCCCAGCCCTGCCCCTTCCAGGGACCCAGAGCTGCCCCCTCACCCCAGCCACCCTGCATACCGGTAAGTCTGTTAAGTTACTTTCACCCTGGCCCTCCCTTGCTGCCTCCAGAGGAAAGTGGGGCTAGAAATTGTTGCGGTGGAGAACATGCAACCTGTGAAAAGTGCCAGGAGGGGGCATCCCACCTGCCTTATTCTGCTTCCTGGCCCCAGCAACTGGTGAGAGGCTAAGTGCAGGTCAGTGTGCTGGGAGAAGGGGAGGAAATTGAACCTAGGGCAGGTCACTGCTTGATGGGTGTCCACATTTCCATTACATCTTTATTACTCCTGCTATTGCAAGAGCTGTACCCAAACCTGTCCTGTGATGGGGCAATGGACAAGCTGTGGACACTAACTATCCCAGCACTGTTCGTTGCTCTCCAGGGACTAGTGCATACCATTCCTCCCAGCAGAAAACTTGGGAACACTCCACTCTTACAAAGCAGCTCCCGCCTGCCCCTGCCAACACAGCCTTGTGCGTGAGGCAGTGAGAAGGAATCATGCTAGGCTGGCAACTGCTCTGTGCCCTGCCCCCTGGCTCATGTGCCCTGATGGCCTGAATCCAAATGAGAGCGTGATGATACTTTTGCTTTAGGCTTTAGAAGAGACAGTGAGTGGCAGCTGAGCTCACAGCTGTGGGACAGGGGTTTGCTGTCCCACTTTTGGCAGCAAAAATAGTACTAGAGCAATAATCTCCAGCATGGACCTGCTTACTTATGGAATTCGGGGGTGGGGGTGCAACATGAGACTTTCACCATCTCCTCATTAATCAACTGGGGTATAAATATTGTTTACATTTCAGTGTATAGCATTGACTCTCTGCAATTTTAGCTTGTACTGACTTCACTAGTGCTCTTTGTGTAGCCTGTTGTAAAACTAGGCAAATAGCCAGGTCAGTTGATGTCCCGCACTCCCCCGAGAGAGACCTGTGTGTATCCCCAGCGATCCATGTACCACAGGCTGAGAACCACCTCCCTCTGCAGCAGAACTGAAGGTGTTTCTGCAAACAGACCTGGAGAGAACATTCCTCTGCTCAGCTCAGCTGGCTGAGGGGAGGGGTGTCTGGTTTAATCAGTCAGGTGCCAGGCTCTCCGTCTCCCTCCCTGCCAGGGGCCCTGTAGGGAACCAGCCAGAGGGCACATGCCTGAGCTATGCAGCCTGTGTGAGAGGACAGTTGTGGGGCTAGGGTGCCACCTGCTGGTGAATGGGCAGCCACACTCACGCAGCTGTGAGCTCCTTAGTGATTCCAAAAGTTCCCCGGCTGACTTCTCAGGACTGCCGCCCGCCCTGGGCAAGTGCTCAGGCATGCAGAACACACTAGCTGCTGAACAGGGTCTACAGCTCCCAGCGGTGTAAGAGGGGATGCCCCTGCTTGGGAAAGGCTAAGTCTAGCAGAGCTGTGAATGCCACGGCCACGTCTTGGGGTCTGTTTCTGTGGTCCCTTACGCTAGTGCAAAGCAAGCAGGAACATGGCCCCACCAGAAGGGGAGTGTTCACTACCTACTTTGCACTGAGGTTAGTGACTACACAAAGCAGCAGGAGCCAGGAATTTGAAGTGACTATTTTAACTGCCCTTTTAGTTAAGAGGAGCTACTGTTCTTCACACCTGCTAGAGGAGGGGACAGAAGTGGGACTCAAGCACTTGCTGTTTAATCAGTGGTCAACATGTAGCTTAGAAAGCTTCCGGGTGCAGCTCAGATTAAATCCACAATTGCTGGTTCAAGGAAGGTACAAGCCAGTTATCTTCAACTTTTTCCCCTTCAGATGAGAGAATCTGAATACAAGGTTAGGAGAGAGATTGTCAGGCCCTTGGAAGCAGGGAAGGTTGCCCCAGCCTCTTGTAATCCTGTAGTGCAATAGAAACACGGTGGAACTTCGCCTGGCCACTGTTAGGGGGGTGTAAGTAGAGACATTGCTCATCCCTTGCTGTGATGGTAACTAGGCTAATATCTTCAAGCCTCTGAACACCTCATGGTGAATGAAAAACCAGGCTAAGCTGAGTGCTTGGGCATGTAAAATACTGCCGGAGCCACGTAGGGTACGTCTACACTCCCCATGTTGCAGCGCTGCTGAGGCCGTGCTGTGACGTGGGCAGTGTAGACACTTGATCGCTGGGGGAGAGCTCTCCCGGTGATTAAAAAAAAACAACCACCCTGCACAAGCAGCAGTAGCTTTATTGCCGGGAGCGCAAGTGCTCTCTGTACTGGTGCTTTTCAGCACTAAACCTTTTGTGACTCAGAGGGGTGTTTTCTCACACCCCTGAACAACTAAAGTTTTAGCGCTGGAAGTGGCAGTGTAGGCACAGCTTTAGTAACCAGTTGAGTCCTACAGAAGTTTGGTTTGTTAATTGTAGCTCCAGAGCCAGAAGTAGAGATGTGTATTTTTCCCCCTCCACTAGTAATGAGAAAAAAAATTCATCTCAGACTAAAATAGCAATTTTTCAGAAACTTGCAGAAAATAAAATGTCAAAATTTAGAGGTGGGTCAACATAGATTCTAGGACTGGAAGGGACCTTGAGAGGTCATCAAGTCCAGTCCCCTGCCGTCATGGCAGGATCAAATACTGTCTAGACCATCCCTGATAGACATTTATCTAACCTACTCCTAAATGAAACATGAAACATTTGTTTCAACCTGAAACTTTTCATGTTGATTTAATGTATTATCAGCAAAGGACTAGATTCACAAAACCATGATATGGGGCGGGAGGGAGAGAAGAGGACCTCTCTTACAACCAAGGTTCTTCTACGGTCCTAGGCTGCAGAAGTCCCAGGGTCAATTTTACCTTCTGGCTAATGTACACAAGGCATTTAACTTGGGGCTCCCGCATTGTGCGAGTGACTTAGCACCACCCCCCTGGGGTATTTCTCAGTCTAGCCTGATGAAACAGTGTAATGCTACTTTGAACTTGAATCTCCCAGCTCCTAGATGAGTGCCCTACCCTCCAGGCTACATCACGCACTCCTCTGCCTAATGACTATTATGAATTGCCAGCATGAACCCCCACCTCTGAGTTAAAGGTGATAAGAGCTCCAGCATTGTTTCTCTGAGAAATGCCTGCATTTTAGGTTTTAGGGCAAATTGAAGTAGATGTTACTGAAACACCAACATGAGAATGGCCATGCTGGGTTAGAGCAATGGTCCATCGGGCGTTCTGTCTGACAGGAGCCAGTACCAGGCCTTCAGCGGGAGCGCACTGAAGAGGGCAATAGGAATGAGCCACCAGTTTTCTCCTCCCAGCTCCTGGCAGTCAGAGGTTTAGGGTCACATCTCTGACTGTATTGGTCCATAGCCATTGCTGGATTTATCTTCCATGAACTTTTTTTTTTTAAATCCCAGGTAATACTTTTGGCCATCACAACATCCCCTGGCAATGGGTTCCACAGGTTAAGTGTGCGTGGTGTCTAAATGTACTGCCTCATGGTTGCATTAAGGCTGCTGCCTATTAAATTGGGTGACCCCTAGTTTTTGTATTGTGTGAGAGGGTAAATAAAACTTCTCCAGTCATTTGTATTACACATCTGTATTATATACACCCCTTAATCTCTTTTCTAAGCTGAACTGACCTAGTCATTTTAGTCTCTCCTCACATGGAAGCCTTTCCATACCCTTGATCATCTTTGTTGCCCTTCTCTGTACCTTTTCAGAGATGGGGCGACCAGAACTGGACAGATTATTCAAGGTGTGGGTGCACCATGGATTTCTATCCCTTTCCGAATAGGCCCTAACACTGCTAGCCTTTTGGGTAGCTACTGAGCAGAGAGCTGAAATTTCCAGAAACATTGAGTTTTTCCACTTCAGTCAAAACTATTAGGCAAATTAGATGTATTTGCAAATAGTTTAAGGTTGACCAAAACTTCCCTTTTTCAGCAAATACACTGCCAAAAAAAGCAAACCCCCTCTCCCAGTTCCATTTAGAAGTGATAAAATCCAGTGGGATCTACTTAGTTTACATCTTACAGTTTGTTTGGCCCAAAGTGTAGATAATCAGCATAGGAAAGGAGTAGCTGCTTCCACATTGTCATCAGCCCCTGCATGGCTTTGGCCAGAAAGCCTCCTGCTGAAACGTTTGCCAGGCTCATGCTGTTCCAGGGATCCAGAACAACTCACTTGCCCACCCACCTTCTTTGAAGGCAGGCTGCCCTGGCAGGAGTGAAGCCTTAAATTCACTCCTGTTCTACAACCTGTGGTGGGAGGGGAGGTTAAGGCTACCCAACCCCTTCCTGCCCCACCCCCACAGCTGTGGTAGTATTGCTCCCTTCTTGCAGTGAAGTCCTGTAGGTTCAGTTAACCCTTTTCCCATCCAGTCATGCTCCCTGGGGGCTGTTGAGCAGAGTGCTGCAAGATGCCAGAGCTGTTTTGGACAGCAAGAGAAAAAGTGCTGCTGTGGGCGAGAGGAGATGGAGCTTGGCCAAAGCAGCAGGGCTAGCAGTCTCCTTTACGAGGGACAGTTCATCGGCTCCCATGGCAATGGCGCCAAAGGGCACCAGAGGGGAGAAAGGTTTACCCCAGGTCTGACCAGCCAGGGAGCCCATACAGCACTGCTGCATCTCCACAGGCTCAGGCAAAGCCAGGAGACGTCAGGAACACAGGCACCGCAGCACACAGATGACCAGACCTGCTGTAGAAAGCCTGCACAAGCTATGGCAGTGCAGCTCGGCCCTGCCTGCCACCAGCTCCGCAGGCAGAGCAGATGGACTACAGCACACTCTCCAGCCGGGGCACACGAAACTCCCCTTCCCCTGAAGAGAGATGAGCCAGGTGCAGATTGTGTCAAACATAATTATATTTATAGCAAAAATAGGCTTTTTCTGTAGCTTCCACAAAGTAACCAGGCTGATCAAAGCAGTGTGCCTCACACTCACCCTCCAGACTCCAGTTACGAGGAAGGTCCCAGCTGTGTCCTCATGCCCCAAAAAGCTCTTTGGAGAAGGGGCCTCTGGACACAGCCCTTACCTGAATCTCCCTCTGAAGCTGGGCCAGCCTCTGAGCCACGGCTGGGGGCGCAGCACAGCGTGTGCTCCTCCGGCCAGAGCGGGAACAGGCGTAGGGCAAGTTGTTACTCCTCAGTCCCTCCCGGGGTCACGAAGAGCATTGCAGCATGTGGATCCTGCCCATGGCAAAGAGAATGAGGTGCAGGCCTGCGCATGGGTCAGAGCTGGTGGGTGGAGGCTGGTCAGTTGGGAGCTGCTCCAGTCCTGGGGCTGCCATCCCCATAACAGGAGCTGATTGAGGCAGATTCAGTTGACCTGGCCTGTCAGTGAACAGGCCCATGGCCCACATGGCAATACTGAGCAGCAAGTGACCCGTCCCAAGGCTATGCAGCCTTGGGTAGGACCCAGCTCACGTTTGGGTACAATGGCCCCCCTGTGGTTTCGGTAGAAAGGGGGCTCAATAGGAGACCCCGAGGGTGAGATGCAGGTCCGAGAACCCAGCTCTACAGAAGTGAAACATTCCAAGCAGCCACCTCCAGGAGCTGGAGGAAAAGAGCCTGTTCCTGGCACTGGGAGAATACAGCATGTTGATCACTGCACCTCCTCTGGAGTGACATGTACTCAGCATGGTGCCACCAGGAGCGTATGCAGGAGGCTGGTTTCCCTCCAGTACTGTGCTGGGGAGGGGGAGAACCTGGGTCATAACCAGTGCTCCTCCCTTCTGCTCCTCTGACTAAAGGAGTTTCAGAACACACCCACAAGCCACCCTACTGATTGTGATGCTCCACAGCAAGCTACATCACCCCACAGCCGCTGCGTCTGACCGGCCAGCCATGCCCAGTGTGATGCTGCTGCAGTGCTGGAAAGGAAGCAAGCTTGCAGCTCTGCCCCAGGGCTGGAACGCACACAGGATCCAGCACTGGGTTGCCCCCATGGACAGGCTCCCTGTGCCACCTGGGTGAAGGGGCTTCCACTGTAGATGGTTAGAGCCCATCTCTTTAAAGAGAGACATGCCCTCTCCCTGCCCATCCTTTCCTCCCTGTCCCATGTCTTTGGGAGTCTGCCATGGACACATTTGAGTCTCCAGCTTCACACCGACATCACAGCAGCATGGAGTTGCCTCACAGCTTGGTAATTGCACATAACAAGGTCACTCATCGTGCCCCATAGAAACAGAACAGTCAAGTACATTAGAGAAACCCATCGCAGCCAGTTCCAGCCCGATGGTTCAAGTATGGAGTCCATGGAGAGGCAAGGATGCCTGCGCCGCCCCTGCCATAACCCAGCCATCCCTGCTCTCTAGGAGATCATATACTGGGTAATTGCTTGCAGTGCATACAGGAGCTCAGCTTGCATTCTGGCTTCCAGGATGAGAAGGTTCACGTGGACCTGAGGGAGCAAAAGAGGGGCTTAGGCTTGGTGCAGTTTACGTAGTGCAGTGATCTACAGGGACCACTGTCAGGGCAGGTCTAGAGGGGGCAGCCCCAGGGCACTGAGCCCTTCATGCCCAGTGTTTAAATGCTAATGGATTCCTTCTGGCCTGGGCAGGGAGTCCGTCAGCCTGTGTGGAGAGGATGGACTTGCAACGCGAGAGAACGGCTAATTCTGCAGGGTTATGAGCTGCTTGCACTGGAGAAGCTGTGAGAGGGAGGGACATTCAAGTAGATCCAGACCAAGCCCTGTATGGACTTCATAGCCCTGTGGATTCAACTGTTCCTGGGGGTTTTATTTGACCACAAATTCCCTGACTCCCCAAGCCTGCTGTCATCTCTGCAGGAGCAGCTCCTGAGGATGTGGTAGTCAGCGGGCCTGTCTGCCAGAGCCTCCCATAGAGACTCACTCCAGTAGGAGAACTACTCCTCCTCACATGCGCCTTGCAAACAAGACTGGTGCTGAGGACAGTTCTGCCCTGCAGGGTAGACATGGACCATATGCAGAGGCATTGCTTCTCCCGGGTTACTGCAGCTGTTCAACATTGCGCAGCTCAGCACAGGTCACAGTGCAGTGGAGCACTGGTGCCCCAAGATTGCTTGCAGCTCCTTCAGTGATGAGGCCTCCAAGCGCCTCACTCCCTGATGCCCAGTTCCAGCCCCACAGGAGCACCCGTGTCTCGTGTTCTCTGGATCCGCCCTGACACCTCTTTGTTTGGAAGGAAGGACCTTATGTGCCAGGCTCAGGTCCCCTCCCCCCTTTGGGCTCGACCCAACAGCTGCACAAGCTTCCCTTGAAGCACTGCTGGCTCTAAAAACTGGCCAAAGAGACTACATGGAGATATTAGATGCGCCATGTTCTCCTCTGAGCCCCTGTACCTTTTCACTGTGCTTGAACTGCTTCCAGAACCGGCTGAACATTTCTGGGTTAGTCTTCTCTGGGTAACAAGTCACAGTTTTAATGTAAACTTTGAGCATACGCTCCAGAAAGTGATTCACTTCTGCGTAATCATAGTCGTCGTACCTGTGGGAAGAGTTCCAGGGCACATGTGAGAACCAGCTTCCACGTGCCCACCTGCCACAACCTTCTCCAGGAGCAAGATAGCAGCCAGAGGAGCTGGAATGACCACTTGTATCAGGCCCCTGATGCTCACTGATCTGGAGGCACTAGGCTTACATACAGGAGGGCAGCAGCTGACACACACCTTGGCTCAGGGGCAATGGAAGCTCCCTAAAAGTGGGGGGGCCACTGGTGCCCAAAACATGGCCCCACCCCCATGTCACTCCTTCTCCCCACTTGCTCCTCTCCTCCCCCCTTCCCCCGTTGCTCACTCTTAGAGCCAGTAAGAAGTGGGAGGGCATAGCAAAACAATTCTGCTGCTACGTAAGCCATACCTGAGCCACTCCCACAAGACATCCCGAGAAGGGACTGGGGGAGCACCATGGGCAACCTTGTCATCCAAAAGCTCAGCCAGGTTTGAAGGCTCATGTCAACCTATCCCTGCTTAATTCCTCATGGATTCTCTAAACCAGTCTACAAGGTTGGGGCACAGAGACAGCTGTAATGTCCCCATTTCTCAGGCCAAGCTCCTCTCCCGGACAAATCACACATATGCTAAGAGTTAGATTTTCTTCGGTGACAACCCCATGTAAGCCTTGCACTGAGACCCCTTGCCCTGTAGGGCTGGGATACCTAATTCCGAACATGCAGTGGATATAGTTCCAGATGCCCCGTTTGAAGACTGAAGATTCACAGCCTTGCCGCTTGGCCATGGCATTGCTCTGGAGACCGTCAACTGTACGGAACTTCTCATCCAGGAGGTGGCCAACGTCAGAGTAGAGTCTGTTTACCAGCGAGAATCCATGGTCTTCCCAGGAGTAATCCTGCCAAACAGAGCAAGATTCCTTCAGTGCCAGAGGGGGAAACTCAGCAACCTCATGAAATGAGCCAGTGGAAAAGCCACTGAGGCTGAAAGCAGTGTTGTGTCCAGCGTGTCTCAGACAGGACAAGCTCTTGCTGGAATCAGAACAGCAAGAGGTTTTCTTGCTCTGCCAGCAGCCAAACCCTGCCCTCAGTTACACCTGCCTCTAGTGGGGTTGTCCAGGTGCAAGAGAACACCTGGTCCTGCTACTGGAACTTTGGCAGCAAAGCTGTTGCTGAACAGAATCTGGCTCCCTCCCACAGAACTGTGCTGGCTCTGCAACAGCAGAACACTTGTTTGTCTCCAAGGTCAGTAGCTCTGACTCATCTCCCTCCACAACCTGCTTCTTGTAAGAGGGGGCATCTTGACCATCACTTTTCAGAGTGACGCCGCGCCACGACAGTGGCTGGTGTAGCCCCCTCTGTCTCACGGCCTCCTGGGATGCTGCTGTTTTAGTCTGAGGCATGTGAGCCTAGAGCAACCGCATGGCACTCTCTCACCCTACTGTTGACATGGAACAAAGATCCTGGGCCCAGACTCTGCTCCTGCCTTCCAAGGTCACCCCATAAAAAGAGAGAGCAAAACACTCACCTGGACTCTAAATATCTGGGTCTGCTCTTCATCTCGCCTGGCAAAGTCCTGGTAGCCAAAGTCAGGGTCCTGCACATAGCAGGAGAGATCTGTGGCTCTGACAATTTCCCCATCAAAATCTGAGGAAAAAAAGAGCCCACCGCCACCCATAGGGGAGATTAGAACAGCTCCGCCACAAGTTTATGTTGCTTCTCTGCAGCATCCAGCAGCAAGGGGCATGGTCTCCCTCCAGAGAAATCTCCTGGGGCATGAAATCCCAACTCCCCACAGCATTACTGCCTCTCTGAGCTTGCAGAGCCAGAAAGAGTCAATCCCAGCTAAGCGCTCTGGTACCCATTTCATGAGTGTTACACCCTATCTAAACCATTCTCCCAGGGCAAAACTGATTCTTACAACACTCCCAGGGGCTTTCTTCACTTTTGAAATAGACAAATCAATGGCACTTCCCTTCCCTCCCTTGGGGAAAGAGGTCTCTTCAGCATCATTTCTCAGGTTCCCTATAGCCACATTTGTCATTTCCTCAGCTTTTCCTGCTCTCTACAGTCGTGGAAAACATCAGTCTTCTCCAATGATCTGGAAGGGTGTGGATTAACCAGTGTTAAGGACACTAACCCCCAATTCCACATTCCTGTGGCCACCCACTAGATACTCTACAGTTCAAGGAGCTTGTAGGTAATTCTTTGTGGCACATCTTTCTAGTCCTACAAAGAGAGAAGAGTCCTGGGTGGCACCTGCAGCCTCTACAGGGACAGGCCTAAACTGGGGGCTTGCCCTTCTCCCAGCAGAGACCTCTGGGGTGCCAGATCTCCAGCCTGCCCCGTTGGATTACCTTCCTCTCTGTCTTGGGGTGGTGGCCTCGTTTCCTCTCGGCCCTCAGTCTCCAGGTGGATCCTTTGGATACGTTCCCGGAGTGATTCAAGTTCCACACAGGAGTCCAGAGACTGTGCGAGAAGACAATACACAACTGTTAATCAGCCAGCAGTCCTCGTTCCATTGGCCCCCTGGCCACTGGGAGAGTTAAATCCTTGGTGGCTCACCCGTTTGCGGTTAACGCGCAGCAATTCCAGATTACAGCTGTTCCCACTGGCGGACTCACAGAAACACTGGTTTCCTGGCAACGTTGACTTCAGTATGCTCCTGCCATCCAGCCACTCCTGCTCACAGCCACAACCAAAGACAAAGCTGGCGAGAGCATGGTAATGTGCCACGAGGACAACAGCGTGGACCAGCTCTGCCAGAGACCAGCTCTGCTCACTGATCTTCAGCAGCTTCTGTGGGGTAGGTCAGACACAGACTGATAGCACAGCAAGAAAACAGACTGGGTTATTAGTATCAGGGGGTAGCCGGGTTAGTCTGTATCCACAAAAACAACAAGGAGTCCAGTGGCACCTTAAAGACTAACAGATTTATTTGGGTATAAGCTTTCGTGGGTAAAAAAGCCACTTGTACAGATGCATAGAGTGAAAGTTACAGATGCAGGCCTCTCCTGGAATTGACACCTCCTCATCCACCCTGATCAAATTGGCCCTGCCAACACTGGTTCTCCACTTGTGAGGTAACTCCCTTCTCTTCATGTATCATTATCATAGAATATCAGGGTTGGAAGGGACCTCAGGAGGTATCTAGTCCAACCCCCTGCTCAAAGCAGGACCAATCCCCAGACAGATTTTTGCCCTGATCCCTAAATGGCCCCCTCAAGGACTGAACTCACAACCCTGGGTTTAGCAGGCCAGTGCTCAAACCACTGAGCTATCCCTCCCCTTGAATATAATGCCTGCATCTGTAGACTGGGTTACTGGCTGCCCTGTCCATCAAGTGACTCACCCAAGGTCTCCTCCCTCTTCATGACAGGCTCCCTTTCGAAGGAATCTGCAAGGGGACCGTGCATGATGGAAGGAGCGGGCAGCTCTAAGCCCTATGTTCCCTTCTCATTCCACCCATCAGCCCACATCCAGACTCTTCAAATCCATGTCCCACGTGCAGTTACCTCAATGTGTTCCTTGCTGATGAGCCAAGGCCGATGAGCCAGGATCTTGTTGATCTCATTAAGATTGCGGAGTTTGGGAGGGATGAAGTCCAGGCCTTGCAGCCACTGGGGATCTCCCCCCACTCGCAGGAACTGCAGCATGTGCAGATTCACCAGATACCAGCACTGGTGCCGAGCAGCTGCCTGCAAGATCAACTCAGACCCTGAGTGCATGAAGCACAGCCTTAGCAGCTTCTCCAGAGGACAATGCAGTATCCACGGGGCCAGGGACACCACCCAGATAACCAGCACAGGCAACTGTCTGAAGACTCCAGCTGAGCATGAAGTCCAAGGCCACCCACCCAAAGAGAAGCTTTGCAGCCTGCCTAGGGCCAACGCACAAAGGATATCAGAGCTCCCGCAGAGGGACGCAAGACACAGAACCTAACTGGGGCCTTCTGCAGGGAGAGGTGACCCCAGACTCTGGCAGCACAGAATAATGGCGACCGAGAGGAGAGCTCACCCTTGCCTCCTCCATCACTGAGCCTTCTATGGAGACGTGGCAGCCACTAGACACTGGGCACCAGCCAAGCTAAGGACTGAGTGCTCTGGCAGGCTACCGTTATGCCCTGGCAGGCTGTTGCCGTAGGGCCAGGAAGGAGGCCTTTACTTCAGCTGCTTTCCAAGAAGTGAGAGTTGGCACGTACCATGATGGCGATGTAGTGTCTGCAGGCAAATGGCAGTGGGCCGTCCATGTGAAGCAAGTAGTGCTGCATCTTGAGGAAGCTGTCCAGATACTGCGGGTGGTAGCCCATCTGTTGTGTCACTGCCTCCAGGCGCCCCCGGCTGGCCAGCGCTTTCACAAACAGGAACTGTGGTCGCTCTTGGTCGCTACTAGTCATCTTCACTACCTGAGGGAGACAGAGCCGCAGTGTTAGAGGGGGCCCACTCCAGCAGGAGCTGGCTTTCACCTGGGGGCTTGGAGTCCGCTGGAGAGCTGAGAGGGGCTGAAATGGTGCTAGTCCCAGCATCGCAGCAATTGGCCCTCGTAAGCACCCCCAGGGCTAAGAGAGAGAAGCAGAAAATGTCACAAAGGGGACGCTGAGGTTCCCTTGTTTCAGGGCAGATTCTTCCTATATGGCCCTCGACCCAAGCCCACTAAAGGGAAGGCCAGAAGTTTGGACAACAGCCATTTCTCTGGTTGGAGACTGCCATGCCGGGTTTGGGGATCCAAGCAAGGCTGAAACAGGAGGCTGATACTGGCTGCAATGGGGGGAGCTTGTTTGTAAGAGGCATGACTTTACCCTCTTGTTAAACTGGAAGCTGCCTGGGTCGTGTCCAGTTAGTGTGTGGAGCAGTCTCCCCACTGGGAGCACCACTGCTTGGGGCTCAAATAGTGGCTGAAGCTCTGGAGAATAGGAGTAAACTTGCCTCTGCCCCATGGGGCTGGAACAAGAGGAATTCAATAGGGGTTTTCCATTTCAGTGCGCAAGGCCTTCATCCCTACTCAGAAAGCGCTCTCCAAAGCTTGGAAGCAGCACTCCTGTGCCGGTCTGGCTAGTGCCTCTGGGCCTCCAGCCTGTGTCAGGAGAACAGCCAACAGTCCCATTCAAAAGCAGTGACTCAGCTCCTTTTGCATCCCTTTGAGAAGAATGCTGGAGGCAGGGAATATCCAGTAGCCAGCCCTGGTGGGAGGGCCCATACCTCCTCAGAGCAGCAAGTTGAGAGTACAAACAGTGGTGTCCTAGGATTTCCCTTCCCTGCAGGGGAACGTGGCCACAGGCAGTTTGCAGAGAAGCCAGTGCCCCGTTGTATCATTCCAGCTTGGAATGTAGCTCCTAAGTGATCTAGAAGGTTATTATTTAACTGTTAGAGTGACAACAATATTGAGGGATGGAAAAGCCAGACTGCATCAGCAACCAGTCACCCAACTGAACTCTCTTTCCATTAGCTCATTTATCTGTATGTTAATATTGCAAGACTCAATAGCGACAAAAGCTTATCTGAAAATTCATTTGTGACTTTGCTGTAGCTCCTTCTCCCAGTGAAGCCCATAATCTTGCCACAGTCCTGCCCTTTTGGGGACACAAGATGACAAACAATCTCTGAGGGCAGAGGGAGCACTACCCAGTTGCAAAGGTATTTGCAAGACCGTCTGAGCCCAGTTTTGCTCCATTGCCTGCAGCAGGGTTGTGGGGGTTGTGCCCCCAATGGATATAAATAAAAGAGGTGCCTGGCTCATCTTGTCAGTGTGCAGCAGGGGAGAACAAGCCAGAAATCTGTGCTGAGTCTTCTGGGTGCGCGCACTCCCCAGACAAGGGGAATTCTGCCTCCTTAGAGGAGGAAGGCCAGCTTTGCCAAGCAATTATGGGATCAAATAATATACGCTGACTCTTTCAGAGTCCTATGAAACTCTGCAGCTACCTGAGACAAGCTATGGCTGTATCCCCCTGGGAAGATATCCAAATAGAGGACCAGGAATTTCCTGTCACACACAAAGGCCTAGGAAAGTATTGGGCTGTTGACCCTAGCTATCGCTGTGAGTTATCCTCTTGTTCCAGCTGCTGCTGCAGGCTGCCAGGCCTTGCTGCTACCTCAGCGGCTCGCCACAGCAGCTAGCCCAGGGGTGATGAGGCTCATCAGCCTAGATATGGAAGAATAAGCAAGCAGGAAGGGGGCTCTTTGCTCACCGTTTACTTCTTTCTAGCCGCTGGGAAACTCTCCACAATGACTCCCAAGAGCTCTTGAAGTGGCTCTCCCCTGCTCTGTAACCCTGCCTCAGTGAGTCTGGGGTCCCCTGTAGCAGGGATTCCCACAAGCCACTGCAGTGGCGGCCAGGCTCGGGGCAGAGGAATGAGGTGCATCAAATTTTAATCACTGCTCTTGTCAAAGTCCACAGTGCCCCTTCAGGGGCGCTGGAACAATGTGTACAGTGGGGTGCTGAGGGCCATTGACCCAAACGGTAAACCCTGCATATGATGGAAACCACTGTACACCAGGGGGTGCGGCAGCCCCCTCAGCACCTCTGTGCCCCTTAGATCTGGGAACAATGGCAACAACACAGGCCCAGCAAATTATTTCACTCTGGGTGACACGGCAGTGCATGTGCAGCTTTGGAGCCCGCTTTTGCCTGTGCATTGGAAGAAATCTAGTCACTGCTGGAGCTTCAATTCAGTTTGCCCTAGTGCCACAAAACAGGCTTCGCTTTGAACAAGCAGAAATACCCCCAGCTTGCTCAACATGCCTTCTCCTGGCACATCTCCAGGTCCTCCCACACTCCAAAAAACAACAACCACCTGTCAGTAAACACGTTTTTGCTTCTTTTAGAAATGCAGAAGTCAGTGGGGCTGCAGGAGGGCAAGCCAGATTCTATTCGGTGTTATCCATCAGTGCCCTTGGGTCAGTTCCGATACCGGTTAGTTGTGATCCTGCAAGAGGCAGGAGAAGCTGCCTGGACTGTCTGTGAAGCTGGCCTGGGTGGTGTTTTAGGAAGTAGCCCTGGGGCTTGTAAATGAAGCCAGTCTGACACAATCAGAAAGTGGTTGCCATTAAAATCTTTTACTCTTCTGCCTTTGCATTCCCTCCCTTTCGGGGCAGAGGGTTTTGCAGCATACAATGGCAACCCCTCAAAGTACAAACACAGCCCCAACCACAGGATCCAGCAGTCTCTCTCATTGGGTCATTTTGGGGCTTTGCAGACTAAAACACTCCCAAGCACAGGGGCAGATGTGACGGAGGGGCACTTATCCCTTCTCTACTCCCTCTGCTTCTACTGGGTGCAGAAGGAAACTGCTTTCAACCTGGGATCCTAATACCCATACCCGCACACAGAGACAAGTTAGATGCCTTGCTGCGCATCTTTCCCAGGATACGCCAGTGTCCCAACCCTCTCCAATGGGGCCTTCCTCATCCCCTCTTCCAGGATACCTCATTCATTCTCCGGCTTCTGTTTCACTCTCTAATCCGGTCCAGCCCCTCTATGCAAGCCTGGACTTGAGATGGTCTCTGCAAATGGCCTTCTCACAGCACCAGCTCATACGCCACATAGAAACAAGAGCTCCTTATACCCTCCCCCCGCAACAGCACTATCAGCATGTCCCTGACTCTCACTCATGCTTTCAGTGGATTCTCCCCATCAGCTCCAAAATCCATCTCTTTCCTCTCTACCCTCGCTCCCAAACCCTGTCCCATCCAGCTACTGCAGCTTTCCCTGAGTCTCACACCGGCAGCCCAGCTGGAGTTCTCTCCCCAGACCCCTACCTTGGATTCTCTTCACCATGTGTCACATTTCAACTCCGCATTCCCACCTTCAGGGACCTGCACAACTGCACCCCACCTTCCTCTTTGCCGTGGCTGCCACCTTCCCGATTCAGGCACTAAGGTCAAACTCTGCCTTTTCTCATGCTGCGCCCTACATGGGAAACATCTTCCCAATCCCATGGCCACCCTCCTCAGAACTCATTTATTAGCCAACTTTACCCATTACATTCTTGTAAAATGCAGAATCCAAGGTGGAGCCATCAAGATGTGCACATAATGGTGGCTGTGTGAACTCTCTGGGTTGGTTACCTCCAGCTGTGCTCTAAATAAATGTAATGTTAGCTCCTCAGGCTAGGTTGCAAGCAAGCACACCTGGGACATAGGAAAAATAAAAGTTGGAACCTTGCAACCCTGCCCAAGGGCACCTGCCCTGACATTCCCAGAAGAAATCTTTTGCCAAAGCCAGAACAGAGGACAGTCCAAAATTGTACTCCCCTTTGATAGGCTGACAGTGCCTGATCCAAGAGCCTGGGGGTCTCACTGGGGTATTCACATTGGTTCAAAGGCTGAATGCTAATTGACATTCTCCTCCCAGCTAGAGCAAGCAGCTCTGAATGCCAGCCGGTTTCCAGTTTTATAGACTGTAAGCTCCTCAGGACAGGGGCTGAGTTTTGTCCAGTTCCCAGATGCCACTTCATTTGAATTCACCACATCTCTGCCCTCTGTTCCAATGGTTTAAACTTCCTGGGGCCAGAGTCCTGCCAAGGCAGGTGCTGACCAACATGGAAATGCACAAAGCAGCCAAGCTTTCCTGTTCCATGCTAGGGGAGGTCGGCCAATCAACAGCTGAGCCAAGCAGCACTGAACAATCCTCTATGAACAGGATGCATGCAAGGAAGAGTCAAGCCAGCCGCATTCCCAGCTCACAGCTCCAAAACAGAGAGGCAGAAAAGAGACTTTTCAGAACATCTACCACACAGATAGAAGAGAGGCTCATGAGCCATGAGATTCCCATAGGATAGCAACAATGCCCAGTGCAGACAGCCTTGAATTCCTCAGCCATCAGTACAGGAACATCAGATACATTTAAACAATGACCTAGAGGCTTTTCAATCTTACAGGAGTCAGGGTCCCTTGGCAGTGCCGGTGCCACCCTGAAGGTGCCAGGAGGATGCAGCAGGGTTTGATGACAGCAGCAGCAGCAGCTTGAAGAGTCTCCCCAGCCCTGGGGAGGATGTGCAGGTGTTCTGGTGTAAGGCATACATGCCAAGGCTCTCCTGATTCAATTCACTATTTAAAATCTTAAATGGCTTTTCCTGCAGTTCTTTCAGAAGCTCCTGTTCCCCTTTACTGCCCAGCAGCTCTCTGTTCAGCGAGGAGCAGCAGTGCAAAATTACCCAGCTCCACACCGCAAGGTGGGCCTTTCCCTCTCCGCCTCCCAACTTCCCCTTTCTTAAGAGCGTTTGTTAGCTCTGGCAGTGGCACAAAAGAGTCGGCTTTGGTGCATTTTTAGGCTGGTGACAATGCTATGGCCCCACTTCCCAGGCTCAAAGGCCATAATCCCAAGCACTGCACTTGCAGCTTGTCCCCTGTATTGCTGCCTTTAGTCCCTTCCCACTAGCTCCAGGGCTGAGCTCCCAAAACCAGATCTGAGTTCTGGCTCAGCCTAAAGCCGAGTGATGTCATTCTGTCAGCAGGAGAAGCAGCATGCAGAGCAGCACATGCTGCACAAACAGCTCTCGCTCGCTTTCTATGGGTCTGTGCTTTCTGCTCCTCTGGGCTCGGCTCCTGACCCCCACTGGACTCAGACAAGTGCCCAGCCCGCCCTTGTAGGTTTGGAAGTCACCCAGAGCTATTCAGACACTCCCCACAAGTTCCCATTTGAAGAAGCCTGTGGAGCCTGGTTACTGTACATTAATGAAACCTAAATCAACTCATGTCCATCTTCCCAGGGTGTCATTTCCAAGAGCAGGCATAGGAAGCAAGGGCAAAAGGGATTTGTTCTCTTCTCCCCACATCAGGTACACTGCCAGGAGTGGGGCGCACCCTGGCTGCGTAAAAGCCTGTAAGCTCTGTTCAGGTACTGCGGGCCTCTTGGGAGTACACGACACATCACACCCCACTTCAGCAGGGGACCCAGCACAGGGGTGATGAGCGGTAAATAACTGTCTGCAGAGAGCACTTCCTGAGAGGAGACACTGAACCACCCAACAATGCATATTGGGGCGGAGTGTGTTCTGCACCCATGGCTCCAGTGAGAGAGTTCCACTGCCCAGGACTCCAGAAACCCCATGCCAGCCTCCAGAGCCACCTGTATTTCTCCTCCCCCCTTCTCTCCTTGGCTATTTGGTATCCCAAATTCCCAGATCCATTAACAATGCATAGCAATTTCAGTCTACCAGTAGCTGCAGGCTCTCTGTAGAGCCTTTCTAGTGTCAGGGAGTAACTCTAGAAGAGACCCCCCTAGATGCCCAAGGTACTGGGGAGAAGGCTGACTGACAAGTAAGCAGGCAGGGAGGCGGAAGACACAGGACCCAAACTCACTGTGCCTGAAGCACCAGAGTCTGGCTCTAGACTATTGCACTGCAGGGCCGGCTTGGTACCAATACGAACATTCAGCAGGACCCAGCACACAGGTGGGCTGCTGTCAGGGCCAGGGAACGGGGCAGGCTCCGTGGATCATGGCAAGTCCAGCATGAGGCACTGGAGATTGCGAGGGGGACGGGCGCACTTTAATCTGGAGGCTGGCGGGAACTCCAGGGAGCCAGGCACTGGGAGCGCTCCAGCAAGGCGGCCCTGCGTTAGGGCCAGTCCCGGGACTCCCCTGGAGCAGCGCAGGGAAGCGAGCACGTCCCCGGCCTCGGCCCCCGCAAGAGCGCCCGGCCGGCTCCATTGTCTCTCCAGCCGCAGCCCGGCGCAGCGCCCCCGGCGGGCAGCAGGGGCAGTGCGGGAGGAAAGGAGAAAAACAACTTTGATTGGCAGTGATGGGGAGGACGAGGCATCAGCATCCCAGGACAAAGACCCTGCACTGGATCGGGAGATGCTCCTGCCCCGGCCCCTGCCGGCGGGACGGGCGGCTCGTGCGCTCGGAGCGGGCTCGCTGCGGCGTGTAGCCGTGCGGGCGAGGAGAGGACACGGTCCCGGGGCGAGGAAAGGTGCCTTGGGAGTGCGGGGCCAGGCGCCCGGGCAGCGAGGCAAAGTGCCCGCGGCAGCGTCCAGGCTCCGTCCCCAACTCTCCCAGGGGGACAGGGGCCGATTAGCGCGAGACAAGGGGGCGGGGGCCACCGGAGACCGGAAGGTCTACACGGCTGTGAGTGCAGCGCGATGAGGGGACCCCGAACGGGGACGGTCACCCGCGTCCCCACCTGGCCCTGCAGCCGCTGGCACTGGTTTCCTCGGGGGGGGGGGCACTGGAGCTCGCCTAGCCCTGCAGCCGCTGGCACTGGTTTCCGCAGGGGGCCGCACTGGAGCTCGCCTCGCCCTGCAGCCGCTGGCACTGGTTTCCGCGGGGGGAGGGCACTGGGAGCACTAGAGCTCGCCTGGCCCTGCAGCCGCTGGCACTGGTTTCCGCGGGGAGGGGGGACTGGGGGCACTGGAGCTCACCTGGCCCTGCAGCCGCTGGCACTGGTTTTCGCGGGGGGGCGGGCACTGGAGCTCACCTGGCCCTGCAGCCGCTGGCACTGGTTTCCGCAGGGGGGGGGGCCGCACTGGAGCTCACCTGGCCCTGCAGCCGCTGGCACTGGTTTCCGCGGGGACTGAAGGCACTGGAGCTCACCTGGCCCTACAGCTGCTGGCACTGGTTTCCGCGGGGGAGGGCACTGGAGCTCACCTGGCCCTGCAGCCGCTGGCACTGGTTTCCGCGGGGGGGGCACTGGGAGCACTGGAGCTCACCTGGCCCTGCAGCCGCTGGCACTGGTTTCCGCGGGGGGGGGGGGACTGGGGGCACTGGAGCTCACCTGGCCCTGCAGCCGCTGGCACTGGTTTCCGCGGGGGTGCTCCGTGCTCGGGGGACACAGGATCATGGTTAGCAGCCTGACGGTACCAGCCCGCTCCAGCCGTCTGCCCAGGCAATCTGCAAGCCGGGTTAGAGCAAGGAGCTGGAGCCCGAAGGGGGCGTGCCCGGTGTACAACAGCGACCAATCGCTGTGGAGATGGGCGAGGACGCTATGAACCTTCAGCCAATCCGAGCCAAGGGGCTGGAGTCCGGCCGGGAGGGGGCGGTGGCTTGCAGGACCACGAGGACGAGGATGGAAAGTTACCTGCCTGTCAAGGGATGTAGTCCCGCCCACTCCCCGGGGAAAGGGGCGGGGCCTCGCGCTGTGGGCTGTTCTGCTGGTCCCGCCCCGCAAAGGAGGCGGTGGCCTGAGCCCGCAGGCTGTGCTCTGGCGGCTGCTGCTTGTGGCCGGCTGGGCTCGGGGCCAGGTCTCCTGCCACTTTGCAAAGGGAGGTGGGCCCTGGAGCTGGGGGGGGGGAGAAGCTGGAGCAGCCGCGAGCCCCCCTGCTCCCACCCCCTCGGCAGCCTGGGGGCTCCGAGGGATGTGAGCAGGGGAGGGGTGCAGCCTGGTGCCCCTGGGGCTGGGAAGGCCCCTCTCGTTCCCCACAGCAGCCAGACGGGCAGGAGCTGTGCATCGAAAGGCCACTTGCCATCCCAGCAACTTCCAGATTGGCCTTGGTGGTGCCCCAGGGAAGGGCTGGGTGCTGCTCCCAGCTCCTGGTGCCATGCAGGAACAGCTGACACGGCCTCTCCTGGCTTGGCTCCTTCCTCCCATTTCTCTCTGGTTTCTCTCCCTTCAGGCAGTCAATTTTATTCTCCTTGTTTGTCTTTCTTGCAGACTCTCCTCACCCCCATCTTGATTATTCTGATGGGCATTTAACTGCTCATTCCCTCCCCCTGCTCCCACACCGAGAAGGCTGAGTTAAGAGCTGCGGGAGCAACGGAAGAACCTCAGCAGGCAGGCTGCTGGCTGGGTTGGGGTTGGCAGCCGCTCCATGTGTGCTGTGGTTACAGCCTGCTGCATTAGTGGCTGTACTCGGGGAAGGTGAGTGACTTCCTTGGAGTTACTTATAGATGTGGCAGCAGGTTTGCAATGTAGGAGGGAGGGTGTAGCTGGACTGGCATAGCTATCCCGTTAGTATGGATCTTCTCTGCTGTGTGCCCCCATGAACTATCGGCCCAGCCCCCACGATGAGAAACATTGTACGAGCAGAGGCTGATCTAAAAGATGGAGCCTCCAAGCACTGGGGTAGAAAGACCAGTAGCTTCTGCCCTTCCCCCAGCAGCTCGTGGCAAGGAGCTAGGCTTCTCAGCTGGACCTTGCCCCAGACCTCACCAGTGGAGGCCCTAGCCTCCTCTTTCTGTTTCTGCCTCTAGCTAGTAGGTTCATTCCTTCGTATGGCAGGTGTCTTCTCAAGACCTTACATTACTCAGTAGAACATAAGAACTGCTGTACTGGGTCAGACCAATGGTCCATCTAGACCAGTATCCTGTCTACCGACAGTGGCCAATGCCAGGTGCCCCAGAGGGAGTGAACCCAACAGGTAATGATTAAGTGATCTCTCTCCTGCCATCCATCGCCACCCTGACAAACACCATTCCTTACCCATCTTGGCTAATAGCCATTAGTGGACTTAACCTCCATGAATTTACCCAGTTCTCTTTTAATCGCTGTTATAGTCCTAGCCTTCACAACCTCCTCAGGTAAGGAGTTCCACAAGCTGACTGTGCGCTGCGTGAAGAAGAACTTCCTTTTATTTGTTTTAAACCTGCTGCCCATTCATTTCATTTGGTGGCACCTAGTTCTTGTATTATGGGAATAAGTAAATAACTTTTCCTTATCTACTTTCTCCACATCACTCATGAATTTTTACACCTCTTTCATATCCCCCCCTAGTCTCCTCTTTTCCAAGCTGAAAAGTCCCAGTCATATTAATCTCTCCTCATATGGGACCCATTCCAAACCCCTAATCATTTTAGTTGCCCTTCTCTGAACCTTTTCTAGTGCCAGTATATCCTTTTTGAGATGAGGAGACCACATCTGTATGCAGTATTCGAGATGTGGGTGTACCATCGATTTATATAAGGGCAATAATATATTCTCCGTCTTATTCTCTATCCCTTTTTTAATGATTCCTAACATCCTGTTTGCTTTTTTGACCGCCTCTGCACACTGTGTGGACGTCTTCAGAGAACTATCCACGATGACTTCAAGAGATTTTTCCTGATTTATTGTAGCTAAATTAGCCCCCATCATATTGTATGTATAGTTGGGGTTATTTTTTCCAATGTGCATTACTTTAGATTTATCTACATTAAATTTCATTTGCCATTTTGTTGCCCAATCACTTAGTTTTGTGAGAGCTTTTTGAAGTTCGTCACAGTCTGCTTTGGTCTTTAGCCATCTTTAAGGGGGGAGGGATAGCTCAATGGTTTGAGCATTGGCCTGCTAAACCCAGGGTTGTGAGTTCAGTCCTTGAGGGGGCCATTTGGGGATTGGTCCTGCTTTGAGCAGGCAGTTGGACTAGATGATCTCCTGAGGTCCCTTCCAACCCTAATAATCCATGATTCTATCTTGAGCAGTTTAGTATCATCTGCAAACTTTGCCACCTCACTGTTTACCCCTTTCTCCAGATCATTTATGAATGAGTTGAATAGGATTGGCCCTTGGACAGACTAGGAACACCACTAGTTACCCTCTCCATTCTGAGAATTTACCATTTATTTCTACCCTTTGTTCCCTGTCTTTTAACCAGTTCTCAATCCATGAAAGGACCTTCCCTCTTGTCCCATGACAACTTAATTTACGTAAGAGCCTTTGGTGAGGGACCTTGTCAAAGGCTTTCTGGAAATCTAAGTACACTATGTCCACTGGATCCCCCTTGTCCACATGCTTGTTGACCCCTTCAAAGAACTCTAATAGATTAGTAAGACACGATTTCCCTTTACAGAAACCATGTTGACTTTTGCCCAACAATTTATGTTCTTCTATGTGTCCAACAATTTTATTCTTTACTATTGTTTCAACGAATTTGCCCAGTGCTGGGATCACCTCTAGAGCCCTTTTTAAATATTGGCCTTACATTAGCTATCTTCCAGTCACTGGGTACAGAAGCCAGGGTGATGTAACCAGGGTACCTGCCTCCTGCTGCTGGGCTCTTTTCTGCAGCAGGAAGGGGGCTCCCAGGAAGCACCTGACTGGTCTCAGATAAATGCACCTTATGACCAGTGAATAGCAACAGCCAATCAAAGCCCTACACTGACATACTCTCCCTCCCTTCTCAGGCCAGCCCCTCTTCTAAAGTCCTGTCCATAGGGAAGCTGACCTAGCTTCCTGAGGGCCCGTCGCGGCCGGAGTAGCGCCCTCACCCCCCGGCCCGTCGCGCCCGGAGTAGCGCCCTGGCCTCCCGGCCTGTCACACACTCACCCCCTGGCCCATCGCGCCTGGAGTAGCACCCTCACCCCCAGGCTGCTGGCGCCTTAACCGCCAGGCCATCTAACCCTGCTTTGAGCGCCAGGGACTGCTGGCACCTGCTCTGTGTGAGGCTCTCACCATTGCTCGTGCTGGGGCAAGCCACAGTGAGGGATCTTAAGGAAAAAGGTCTAGTGTTCGCTTGGCAGCAGTGCAGACAGTGAGCTGGACTTCTGCCTGAGCCAGGCCTGGGCCAGTGGCTGCTCAGGCTTCTTGCTGTGGAATCGCCGAGAATCTGGAGCGCCTTGGCCCATGTTTCCGTGGAAACGGAGGCACTTGACATCCTCATTCTTCCCTGGGGGCTGTGAAAGTGAAATGGGCCCCAAAGCCCCCCTCCTTGCCAGGGGCACCTGTGGGTGAGCTGGAGCTGGGGAGGCCGTTGGAGCTCATCCTCGCCACCCCCAGGCCAATGCATGGGCAGTGCTGTTTGCTCACTCTAGTACTGGGAGACGATTTCCCAGCCTGGTGCATCTGGCTGTTGGAAAGTTGGCTCTGTCACGCAGTCTGCTTTCCCCCGCCGGCTAGCTGCAGCCCCTTGGGATGCCTGGACAAACCTGCCCTCTCCAGTATTAATAAATAACTAGTAATTGGAGATATACCAATCTCCTAGAACTGGAAGGATTATTGAGTCCAGCCCCCTGCCTTCACTAGCAGGACCAATTTTTGCCCCCGATCCCTAGGTGGCCCCCTCAAGGATTGAAATCACAACCCTGGGTTTAGCAGGCCAATGCTCAAACCACTGAGCTATCCCTCAGTGTTTGCAGACTGTTCTCCTGCCCCTTGGGCTGTTGCTTAGCTGAACTTGACAGATTTAATTCTTGCCCCATAAATTGCTCCTTCCAGGCTCCTAAACGTGTCTGTGGCTTTTGTCTAAGCTCTCACCAGCGTGTCACTATCTTTCTGGGAAGGAGGTGCCCACAAGTGCCCTCCTATTCTAGTGTGCCTATTGGGGATACCCCAGGCCCCAGCGTGCCAGTAGTGTGGTGGCCACTCACACATTCTGGTACTTCTAGGAACAGCGTGGGCCCACCCCTGCCACTGTGTGCGAGGTCACACTGCACTGGGGGGAGGGGGAGGATTAAGAGTCCCCTGTCCAATACCAGACAAACCCACGTTCAGTTTGTCCCAGTACTGGACGGGGGACAAAGCTCTCAAAGAGGATGGTCCAGTTTAATGCTGGACGTGTGGCCTGCCTAGCCAGTAGATGCCTGGGTACTGTTCTCAGAGGCAGGCAGTGTCGGTGCCTGGTGGGTTCCAGTAACCATCAGACATGTCGCTAAGGGACAGGTTTTTACTAGGGCTGGCAGGAAAGGGAAGGCTGCAGATCCCCTAGGCACAGGGGCTTAGTGAGGGTCCCTGGGGCAGTCCCGTGCTCTTCAGGGCCAGTGCAGCCTCTATTCAAGCAAATTTTCATGTCAGCTGCCAAGTCAGGCTCTATTAGCATCTCTCATTGGGGCCCCTCTGCACTGGCTCCCTGCTCTCCCATCAGACCCACACAAAGCTGCTCCTGGCAATCTCATCCTGTTCGACTTCCCTGCTGCCCTGCAGTTCCCACTCCCACCTCCTGGGTAAGGCTCTTTCCCCTTACCTGGCATGGGGAGGGGCTGGGCAGTGGGGAGGGGCAGATGGGAGTTGTGGCCCCCTCTTTGCAGATCCATTGCACCGTGGTTGCACCAGCTGCTGAGCAGTGTCCCCTCCCTGTGTGATGGAGAAGGGCTGTGTGTTTTGCAGCAGTCCCATGGCAGGCTCATGTCTAACTTGCTGATCCCCTGGCTCTAGCCTGCTCCTGGTTCCTCCCTGCTGGGGCAGTGGCCACTGCTAATCTTTCAGTGCCCATTGAAGACACTCATCCATCTGTGCTGCCCGGGCCAGGTACTGTAGCCTGGGGTGGGAGGTGGGGGTTCTGGGTGAAGTGTGAGAAGCCACAGGGTAGGAATGGGGGAAGGTGGGGAGCAGAGAGACAGTGACCTTTACAAGCAGGGTTCTGGTGGCCCTGGGCTCTGGTTCCATCTCTGGGCAGTGGGAGCAGAACTCTGCTTGCAGACCCCTCCATGCACTTACTGCCTTCCCTTGTTCATGTTTCCTGGGCTGGGGGACCTGAAGGCTTGGGGATGGGGGAGGCTAGGGGCACCCTCCGGGCTATGGCAGGTCTTGGGGGGAATCCCACTGCCTGATGCACCTCTGGCATTGACTATGCCTCATCTTTGCACCTTCCCTTTTCTCAGCGCCCCCTGATTGATATGGGCCCTGCAGCTCTGTCAATGATGAGGACTCCCTGCAGTAAACTGAGCGGTGGTGCCTTCAGCAGATGTGCCTGCCTGTTGGGTGATAGGCAACGCTAGGCTTGCCTTCCAGCAGCCTGGCCGGGAGATGGCCTGGCATTCAGCGCTGGACAGAAAGGGCAGTGGTCGGGGGCTGGACCTCCCTGCTGGGGAGCATTTGGATGCCTGCCTGCCTGCCTGCCTAGTTTTCTGATGGGAGAAGGGAGCGGAGCTCATCCGAGATTCCTGTTTCCTGCCTGCAAGTCCCAGCTTCCCCATGTTAGCCACCTCAGGGAAACCCTGCCGAGGTATTGCAAGAAACCCCTGGAGTGCCTGGGTCGAGTGCCAGGCTCCTGGCAGAAGGTAGGAGTCCCAGCTAGTCAGTCACTAGCATCAGGTGCTCCATTCTGTGTACTGGCTGCTCCTGGCTGGCAAGGACCAGCCCCCCTCAATGCTTCATCAGGCAGACACGGTGCCAGGTGCCAGACTGTCAGCCTCTCGTATGCAATGATGTAATGGTGATGATTGGAGACAGTCCCTGCATTTTCAGCTGGCTGTGGGGCGATACCTCTGCCCTGCTATGCCACTGTTCCCTGCTGTCCGTCAGTGAGGGTGAGGAAGCCCCTTTGCAGAGCTCTGTGGGGTCTTGTGTGCAGAAGCACTAGAGCAGTGAAGGAGATGTGCACAGGGCCGGTGCAAGGATGTTTTGCGCCCTAGGTGAAACTTCCACCTTGCGCCCTCCCCCGCCCCGTGCCCCCACCCTGAGATGCCCCCCCCCGCAGCTCTCCCCCTCCACCCTGAGACGCGCCCCCATGGCAGCTCCCCCGCTCCTCCCTGAGGCGCCCCTTGCAGCAGCTCCCCACCTCCCACCCTGAGGCACCCTCCCCCCACTCCAGCTCACCCTTGCTCCGCACACGAGCACAAGCACCCCGAGCACGCCGTGGCTGCTTCACTTCTCCCGCCTCCCAGGCTTGTGGCGCCTATGCTGATTGGCACTGCAAGCCTGGGAGGTGGGAGAAATGAAGCAGCTCGCTCCTGCCCCGCCTCCACCCCGAGCATGCCATGGCTGCTTCACTTCTGCTGCCTCCCAGGCTTGCGGCACCAATCAGCTTAGGCGCCGCAAGCTTGGGAGGCAGGAGAAGTGAAGCGGCCACGGCGTGCTCGGAGAGGAGGCAAGGCAGGGGTGAGCTGGGGCGGGGAGTTCCCCTGCATGCTGCCCCCCCCCGCTTACTTGCTGCAGGCTGCCCTCCCTGCGCTCCCCTGCCCCAGCTCTCTCTGCCTAAATGCTGGAGGCGACCGGGGCGACCAAAGATCCGGCCGCCGCGGTTGCTGCCGAAATGGCGCCCCCCAAATGCCAGCGCCCTAGGCAACTGCCTCGGTCGCCTAAATGGTTGCACCAGCCCTGGATGTGCAGGGCCAGCGGTGATTGCTATCAGGTATTTCTAATGGCCAGAAGACACTAGATGGGGAGGGCTCTGAGTTATGACCGAGAATTCGTTCCCAGGTTCCTGGCTGCTGGGCCTCACCCACATGCCCAGGGTTGAGCTGATCACCATTTCTCCCCAGAGACTCAAGGGAGGAAGGGGGGTTGCACTTTCCACTCCAGTGTGGGGCACGGGCCACTTGCTGGTTTGAACTGGTGTAAGTGGCAGAGTCTGTAACTTTTAACTCTGATGTCAGTAACTCAGCCAGAGGTTATGGGTCTGTTACGGGAGTGGGTGGGGAAGGTCTGTGGCCTGCGATGTGCAGGTCAGACTAGATGATCACGCTGGTCCCTTCTGGCCCGAAAGTCTGAGAGATGATATGGACCGGGCCTTCCGGCCCAGTGACCCCCTCCCCAGGCTGGCTGCTTCCTTTGGAGGTTCTGAGCTGCTGCCTAGGGGCCCCTCTGGTCTGCGCAGAACCACCAATCAGGAGGCTCCCTGGTGACATCAGCCTTAAAAATAAGGAATTGTCTCAAAATGTGAAATGGGCCGGACAGAAAATAGTGGCGAAATGCTGCTCCTCTCCCTTCAGCCATGGGTGCCCAGCCTCGACTCTCCTGGGACCCAGGGCACAGCGTGGAGCTGCCTGAAGGCCTCCCTGCATGCGCTTGGAGGGTGCAGCCTGATGGGCCAGGCTGGATTCCCAGGGCCTGGGGCAGGCCGGCAGGCAGGACTGAGCCGGATTCCCCAGGCCCCTCTGAATCTCAGTGAATCCCAGAGCCTCTGCAAGGAAAGTGCCACCACGCTTTTATTTCAGCCTCAGCGATGTTTCTCCTTCTTGCTGGCCTCTGGTTTGATTTTGGGGGATGGACCTGCTTTTCGTGGGGCACCCTCTTCGTCGGCAGCTCCAGCTGCCCCCGGACCAGGCCTCCCCATGAGCTTTCCCTGGACAGAGAAGGCAGGTGGGGTTATGGGGAGAGAATTTGGAAGTAGTGTTGTCTGCAGTGCTGGGGCTGCCCCCGCCCCCCAGGGCTGCAGGCCCTGACTGCTGTGCAAGACGCAGGATGTTCTGCAGCCTGGAGAATGGGAGAGATGCTAGATGGGAGCCTGGAGCACGTGGGGGGGGGGATCTGCAGCAGAAGAGGACACTGGTCCAACCTCCCTACCCTGTGACTGACCTCTCCAGTGTGGCTTGCAGGGTTTCTGGGGTGAGTGAACTGCGCCTGACTGAGCTGTGGACCCCAAACATGAGCCCTAATCTGACCCATCTCCCCACCTCCCCGAGAAGCAGCTGGGTAGGGAATGCTCTGCACTGCCCCCTTCCAGGAGCCTGGGATTCAAAGGAAGCATGAGCCAGCAGGGTCCTGCCCCCCGGGCAGGCTTGAGGCGAGGCTTTTGGGCTAGGGGCGTTCTGGGTGGGAGCATGGGAGGGCAAAAGGGAAGCTAGTGTCCCTGGCTTTTGTTCCCCACCCTGACTCTGGGAGTCCCTGAGCTTCTGGACACTCCCTCCTTTCCCCCCCCCCGCACAGACACTTCCCCAGAGACCAGAGCCAGGGAGTGGGCAGCCAGCAGAGCAGGCCGGGGGCATGGAGCTCACTGAGATCTGGGAGGGCACAATGGAAATCAGCGACTCCATGGTCTGCATCTTCTTCCCGTCCTGGGCCTTCAGCAGCTTGAGGCGGCTCTTTTCCAGAAACTCGCACTGAGTGCGCAAGGCATCTGCGGAGAGGGGACGGGCGGGCGGGGCTCAAAGGAATGGCATCTCTCTGGCCGCAGGGGGCCTAGCCTCTCTGACCAGGCGAGCCCCCTTCCTCCCCGGGCCCCTGCAGCGCGGGCACTGGCTAGCGGGACTGTGGCTAGGGCAGGTTGCCCAGGTGAGGTGGAGGCAGATTCTCAAATGCAGCCTGTAAATTAGCAGCAGGCCCCAAACCGCAGGTGTTTGGGGTGGGCAGTTCTGGGAGCTCACGTCTTGTACCCCAAAGTCTTTGCTTGGTGCATGCAGCTGGAGGCCAGGACCCCGCTTGAGCATGTGTGCAGCTCCCAGTGTTTGGGGGAATAAAGGGGGTTGAAGCCCAGAAGGTGCTTTAGCTTCATGGTGGGAGAAGGGGCAGGCCCAGTCTGGAAACCTTTGTCATAACAGGCCTGGCAAAAATCAGTGGGCTAAGAATGCTGGTTCCTCCGCTGCTGGGCCTGGCACCACCCTCGGGCACAGCAGCACTGGCTGCTCTGGCCTTGCCGACATGCAGCTTGTGCCAGGGCAGCTCCACCACCAGCCCCCTCGCTAGGACATTTGAGGAGCCCAGCCGGTAGGTGGCTGGAGCTGGCTGCTGTGGGCTGGCAATCCCCTGATGTGCCCGTGGGAGGCGGGTGCACAGGTGGGTTCCTGGAGCCCACACTGTTGCTTGTTGCGGTTCCCCGGAGGTTTCGTTCAGATCCTAGCCCCCTCCACTGGGATGCAGTGGGCAGACAGGAATGAGGGCAAGGCCTCCCCCACAGGTGCTGCAGAGCCAGGGGCCAAGCCGTGCTCCCCACGTCCCCCTAGCATGGCTCTGGAAGTGTTCCCACCTCCCAGTCAGGCGGGCAGGGAGCGGGCATGGCCGAGGGAGACCTGGCAGGGGGCTGGGAGCCCTGGGCACGTGGCAGGGTGGGGGCAGGCCTGCTCGTGCTGGGTTTGCTTGATGACTCTTTTGACCTTGGCAGTGAATCCAGCTGGCTCGGACCCCCTGGTCATGGGCTCAGCTAATGCAGCTTGTGGGATGAGTCTGCCAGAACCAGGCCACGGAGCCTGTGCCAAGGGCCTGCCCCCGGGAGCTGCAGCGGGGCCTGGGCCAGGCCCAGGTGAGCTGCGCTCTGTGTGGCTTGTTCCTTCTTGGCTGAACATTAAGGACCCTGCCCCATGTGAGCTGGTCTGTGGCGGGGAGCGTGGCTGGGGCCAGCCCCCTGGAGTCACAGCCCATCATGGCATTAGTTCCTGGCAGACCCGTCCAGGAGCTGGCTTAGCAATGCCAGCCTGGCCCAGCCTGTCTCAGGGAGCCGCCCAGCAATGGCATGATGCTGTCAAGGAAAGTAGAGGCTTGAAATCAGGAGATGCTTCCTCGTGGAGACCGGTGCTGCTGCAGGGGTATCTGTCAAGGCAAAGGGGGAGCCCCGGCCAGGGGCCATTTATACCCGGACTGGACAAAGCCCTGAATGGGCACCAGGGGCCAGGCCCAGGGCCCCATTGCTGTGACACCAGGAACACCTCGGTAGCTGCCTGCTGTGGGGAGCCCTGCGCGCTGCCAGACCCTGTAGCGGCTGCGGCTCCTTCCCTGAGATCTGGGCTTTGATAACCCTGTTCCAGCAGCGGCCACCACGTGAGCGCATCTGAGGAAGAGGCGCCATCCTCACCAATAATGCCCCAGTGCTGCACCTCCCTCCGTCCCTGCTCTGCACCTCCCAGGCTGCATCTTGCCACGCCTCACGACTGCCGGGGTGATGTGCAGCCAAGTCCTTTCTGCAGCTCCCCTGCCTTGGCCTCTGTGGGCCACCCTGAGCAGGGGCAGGGAGCAGCCGGCACCTACCCAGCAGCTCTGGCTCAGGGTCCTTGAGGATTGGGGTGAAGGCGCGATAGGCGTTTTCCTGTTTGGTCCCTGCAAGAAGGAATCCTCAGCATCAGGTCACGGGTGGAGAAGGTGCCATGGGCTGGTGTTGCCTGCTCCCCTCGCCCCTCAGGGCAGCAGCAGAGGCCGTCTGTGCTCTGCCCAGGCGCTGGGCTGGCAGGGCAGGGCAGGGCAGGGAGTCCTGGGCCGATGGGGGTGGGGTGAGGCTGGGGAGGATGTTGGCGTGAAGCCTGCTCAGCACTAGTACCTCTGGTTGTGGGCATCAGATTCCTGCTCTGGGCCCTTGGGGGTGGGGCAGATGGCATGAGGAGTCCCCCCAGCAGAGACTGGGCCTCGCTTTGCATAGAGGGGGATAACTGTCTCCCCCCCAGCCTCTGCCCACCCCCTCCCGGGCCAGCTGAGGTGCTAGGGCTTCAGTGGGGAGGGGCTGTGCTGCTGGGGGCTGCAGGGCGCCCTGGGAAGGCACCTGGGGCTCCACGCTCCACCCGGCACACGTAATAGGTTCCTCGGGGCGAGAGGAACTTGCTGGCGCTGTCGCTGGGGAGCTTGACCAGGAAGAGCAGCTTGAGGGTGCCCTGTTCGTCGCACAGGTCGATGGCTTCTGGAAGACACCACAAGTCCTGGGAATGAATTGTGCTCCCCCCTGTGCTCCCCCCATCCTCCCCACAGCACAGCCCACGGCGCTGACACCGGGACCTGCCTGCCGCCGAGCTCGCTGGGGCATTCACTTTCCAAATACAGTCTGTGAGGCTGGGCAGTGCCAAGCCCTCTGCTAGGCCTGCTCCCGCGCCCACCGCGCTGCAGAGATGGGAATCCCGGCTGCCCTGCAGCCCACTGGGGCACTTCACTGGCCAGACACCCCTTCCCCCGCATGCTGCAGAATGCTCCCCTGCCTCCCACTCCCAGCTGGTGTCCAGCCATGCAGCTCTCCCCCTCGCACCAGCCTGCCTGCCTCACCTGCAGCCCCGGCCTCACATCTCTGCTGCTAGCCCACCCCCACAGTCAGTCCTGTCGCCTTTGCCCCGCCAGGCCTGCCCCTGCTGAGCCAGCCTCTGCACAGTGCCCATGGCACCTGTGAGCCCCTCATCAAAACCGCCGCCTCAGTGGCTTTGTGCTTCATGCCCCCGGCTCTAGCTCTGTGCCACGCCGGCTTGGAGCCCAGCCCCCTCCTGCTTGGCCGGTCAGATGTGGGGATGGTGCCACCTTGGGAGGGCATCGCGTGGGCTGCTGCCTGACCCCCTCACCCACAGCCCTCTGGACCCATTAGACTCTGCTGTTGTCGGCAGGGTATTCCTCTCCTCCTCTCCACAGTGTCTGAGTGCCTCTGCTGCATGACTCCCCCACGCTCCACTGCATGTGTCCTGCCCAGCATGGCGCCCACCCCTTGGCATCTGACATGACTATGCTCACCAGCACACCTGTGGGCAGTGCCCTGTCCCCTGGGTCTTGCGCAGAGCTCTCCCCTGGTGGCTCCTGTGGGCTCCCTCCTGGGCCACCTGCTGCTCGTATGCGCTGCCATTACCCAGCGCCAGCTTGCACCCCCCCAGCATGTGCCATGGGCCCAGAGCCGTGCGCTCTGGCTCACTAGGCTGGGGCTGCGGGTCTGCCCGTGCTGCCAGCCCACTCTCTGTCTCTGGCGGGGTCCCGGCGCAGGCCTGGCAGGTCGGGGTTCTCACCTGTTCTCCGGAGCCCCACCTTGCTCCTCAGGTAGTGCAGCAGCAGGAGGACAGAGCAGCAGGTGTTAGCCAGAAACTGCTGGTTCTCTGGAAGGGACGAGGCAGTGCCTGACCCAGGGCTGGGCACGGCCTCAGGGCTATGCCCTGGGGGAAATGATGCTGCAGGTGGGAGCTATCTGCAGGCTGCTGCCCCCGCCTCGCTAGGCCCGTCCATGTGCTGGGGCGAGAGCATGACTCCCAGTGCCCAGCAGCACTAGCCAGTGCAGGGCTCACCAGCCAAACCCCCCATGGGCTCAGACTGAGCGTGGGGAATGCCCCAGTGCCCATGGTGTGGCCACGCCAGCCCAGCCAGCGGCTCTGGAGCTGCCCTCTTGGTGAGCTGGCACCTGGGAACTGTCTCTTAGCCCAGGGCAAGCAGTGCCCTGCGGTGCTCCTGCCGCCCTGGCTTGCAAGGCTGGGGTGGATCCTTTGGGGCTCTGGAAGCCCAAGAGAGAACCCCAGCGGAGAACTTGGGCCTACCCCCCTGCAGAGCTAACCGGAGTCCTGCCCCCTCACCCCACCCCACCCCCACCCACCCTCCCAGTGAAGGCTGCAGCACATCCAGCACCTTCTCCCAGCCAGCGCCCAGCATGGGGCCTCACCTCCGTGTTTGACACAGATGAACATCGTAGTGCCTAGGCCCAGCTGCATGAGGCCAGTGGTGGGCTGCAGGGCGCCCCCCCCCCCTCACATGACCTGCAGCAGGGCTATTGTGAAGTCAGCCGCAGACAGAAAGGCCTGGCTACCGGGGCGGGCACGGGGGGAGACAGCTTGATGGCCTGGGCTGGGGATGCTGACAGGTGGGCCTCTGGCAAGAGGAGACGGTGAGGGCTTTGAGCTCAGCTGTGGGCCATCATCTTGGCAGTGTGGTGTACTGAGGATGGGGTTAGAATCGCAAGCGAGCGCTCTGCGAGCTTGTGCCGGGTGTTCCTGGGCCTGCTGGCAGACTGGGGCTCTGCAAGGAAGCCTGCATGCTGTGTGTCAGTTTGCAGCCAGCCAGCCTAGAACCAGGTGGGTGGCGTTGTGCCTCTGCCTACAGAGCAGCCTGCTTCGTCTCTCTCTCTGTTTTCAGGAGCTGCTGGGGGAGTGTTCTGCCAGCTGCACAGTAAAGTCAGGTGTCATTGTGCCCTTCCAACAAGTGTGTGTTTATGGTTTTATCTCACTTGACTGTGTGGGCCGTGACCAGCACAGGAAGCTCTTCGGTTCCTGGCAGCCCAGGGTAGGCAGTGACGTGAGTGCCTGCTGGGCCTTGGCCGCTCACCATGGTATACGTGGCTGGGTGACACTCCCAATGGGCCAATGGCAAAGCAGTGAGCAGAGGAGCCCGGCTCTGCGCGCAGCCCAGGAGGAGAGCGGGACACAGGTCAGACGCAGGGGAACAGGCCCAGCCAGAGGGATGCACAATGGATTCCAGCAGGCAAGTGAATGAATGCGGAGCCCCCACTCCAGGTGAGTAACTCCTGGGACCCCCGCATCCCAGCTCCACAAGGAGCCTCGGTGGGAGCGAGGGGCACTGGGGCAGAGGCAGGGGACGTGGGAGAGGCTGCAGAGTGGCTGGGTCGTGGGGGGATGAGGGGGTTCCAGGTACAGAATGCCCAGAGGAACAAACATGCTTGGGTGAGACTGTTTTTATTGAGCTGTAAAGCTGCTGCACAATCAGCAGCCAGAGAGCTGCTCTGGCAGGGCCCTGGTCGGCCCGGGCAGAACATGGGGAGCACTAGGGGCAGCAAGGCCCAGCCGGGCAAACGTTCAGGGCACGGCAGCCGCATGGCCAGGTGCCTTATGCTGGTGAGCTGCCTGGCGACTGGTGGGGAGGCAACGTGCACGGGGGGGGGGCACTGAAAGAATGCTGAGGGGAGCATCATGTATGTGGAAAGGGGTGTATGCTTGCAGATGGGGGTGGGGGGAGTGTTTGAGGCGCTGGGCAAGAGGTGCTGGGGTGGATGGGGGAGGGATACATGTGTGAGGATGGGGCGAGAGGTGCTGGGGTGGATGGGGGAGGGATACATGAGTGAGGATGGGCTGAGAGGTGCTGGGGTGGATGGGGGAGGGATACATGTGTGAGGATGGGGCGAGAGGTGCTGGGGTGGATGGGGGAGGGATACATGAGTGAGGATGAGGCGAGAGGTGCTGGGGTGGATGGGGGAGGGATACATGTGTGAGGATGGGGCGAGAGGTGCTGGGGTGGATGGGGGAGGGATACATGAGTGAGGATGGGGCGAGAGGTGCTGGGGTGGATGGGGGAGGGATACATGTGTGAGGATGGGCTGAGAGGTGCTGGGGTGGATGGGGGAGGGATACATGTGTGAGGATGGGGTGAGAGGTGCTGGCGTGAATGGGGGAGGGATACATGAGTGAGGATGGGCTGAGAGGTGCTGGGGTGGATGGGGGAGGGATACATGAGTGAGGATGGGCTGAGAGGTGCTGGGGTGGATGGGGGAGGGATACATGAGTGAGGATGGGGCGAGAGGTGCTGGGGTGGATGGGGGAGGGATACATGTGTGAGGATGGGGCGAGAGGTGCTGGGGTGGATGGGGGAGGGATACATGAGTGAGGATGGGGCGAGAGGTGCTGGGGTGGATGGGGGAGGGATACATGTGTGAGGATGGGGCGAGAGGTGCTGGGGTGGATGGGGGAGGGATACATGTGTGAGGATGGGGCGAGAGGTGCTGGGGTGGATGGGGGAGGGATACATGTGTGAGGATGGGGCGAGAGGTGCTGGGGTGGATGGGGAGGGATACATGAGTGAGGATGAGGCGAGAGGTGCTGGGGTGGTTGGGGGTGGGATACATGTGTGAGGATGGGGCGAGAGGTGCTGGGGTGGATGGGGGAGGGATACATGAGTGAGGATGGGGCGAGAGGTGCTGGGGTGGATGGGGGAGGGATACATGAGTGAGGATGGGGTGAGAGGTGCTGGGATGGATGGGGGAGGGATACATGAGTGAGGATGGGGCGAGAGGTGCTGGGGTGGATGGGGGAGGGATACATGAGTGAGGATGGGGCGAGAGGTGCTGGGATGGATGGGGGAGGGATACATGAGTGAGGATGGGGCGAGAGGTGCTGGGGTGGATGGGGGAGGGATACATGAGTGAGGATGAGGCGAGAGGTGCTGGGATGGAAGGGGGAGGGATACATGAGTGAGGATGGGGCGAGAGGTGCTGGGGTGGATGGGGGAGGGATACATGTGTGAGGATGGGGCGAGAGGTGCTGGGGTGGATGGGGGAGGGATACATGAGTGAGGATGGGGCGCGGGCTGGGCAGGAAGGGGGAGGGGTTCTGGGGAGGATGGGGGAGGCACTGGGGCAGGGGCACGGAGGGTGGGGGTGCAGTGTGAGGAGAGGCGATAGAAGCAGACACTCCCAACTCCTGCTGGTAACATCACACTCCCACGTAGCTTTTTTTGGAGAGGATCAGCCCAGGGCTGCTCCTGGAGGCTGGGGCTGAGGAGCGCCCCGGGGGGGCTCTCGGCTTGTCACGGCCCCCCCAGAGGGGCGAGCTTCCCTCCTTGGGGGGCAGCTCACTGACGTAGCAGAAGCTCTCGTTGTAGTTGGGATTAAAGCTCTCCACAACGTCCTTGGAGACTCCGGCCCATTCCTCCAAGAGAACCAAAGGCAGGTTAAAGGCGGCCCCCTGTAGCAGACACTCCTCTGCTCCCATTCCAGGGCTGCCCCACGGCCCAGCCAAGGGGCCCCTCTCCCCCCACTAGGGCAGAGGCAGCTGGCTGCTGGCGCCGAGGGTCACAGTGTGCCTGTCCAGCACCCAACGTGCTCCTGGAGGCACCAGCAGGGAGCTGGGACCAGGCTGGCGGGTGCAGCACCTTAGTGCTCGCCTAAACTGCAAAAACCCCTGCGATGGTGAGTCTGAGGCCAGGTGGACTGGCCTGGACATGCGGGGCTCCAGCTCGGGGGCTAACACCAGCAGTGGAGCCGTTCCTGCTCGGCCTGGCTGGGTTACGGAGCCCGAGCAGGAGCCCGAGCAGGAGCAGCTACATGGCTGGTGTTAGCTCCAGAGTGGGAGCCCCACGAGCTGTCAGGTGCCCCCGCCTCTGAGCCTGGCAGTCGTGGTTCTTTGTTTGCAGTGTAGATGTACCCTGAGTCTCTGGGCCAAAATTCAGGCCTGAGGTTGGGGCAGCTCTGGCTGTGCATATGTCCAGGCTGACTCCCCTGGGCCAGCTGAATGGCCAGGACCCAGCACAGGGACTGTCCGTGTGTCACGTGCTCTCGGACCTGCTCTAGGTTAACACTGCAGGCAGCAGCATGGGGCAGACACGGGTGCCTGCCCCCAGGGGAGCTGAACCATCGCTAGAGGGAAACAGCCTGTCTGTCCCAACTCTCCAGGGAGCAGGTGCCCCTGTCTGTGGGTGCCTGGCTCAGCCCTATCTGTCTGTCCATCCCAAGGAGCAGGTCCCTGGCCCAGCCTGGCCCGTCAGCCCCTCCCGGCCCAGCCTGGCCCGTCGTCCCCAGCCCAGCCTGGCTGTCCCCCCAGCCCCGCCCGGCCCCTCGGCCCCTCCATCCCCAGCCCAGCCCGGCCCATCAGCCCCTCCCGGCCCAGCCTGGCCCGTCAGCCCCAGCCCAGCCTGGCTATCCCTCCATCCCCAGCCCAGGCCGGCCTCTCCGTCCCCGTCCCCGCCCCATCGGCCCCTCCGGCCCCAGCCCCGCTCCTTGGCCCCTCCATTCCCGGCCCAGCCCAGCCCATCAGCCCCTCCCGGCCCAGCCTGGCCCGTCAGCCCCAGCCCAGCCTGGCTGTCCCGACATCCCCAGCCCAGGCCGGCCCCTCCGTTCCCGTCCCCGCCCCATCGGCCCCTTCGTTCCCGGCCCAGCCCAGCTCCTCGGCCCCTCCATCCCCGGCCCAGCCCAGCTCCTCGGCCCCTCCAGCCCCGGCCCAGCCCGGCCCCTCGGCCCCTCCAGCCCCGGCCCAGCCCGGCCCCTCTGGCCCCAGCCCAGCCCGGCCCCTCGGCCCCTCCGGCCCCGGCCCAGCACTCTTACCGGGAAGTTGCCCTGGTGGGTGTTGAAGAGCTCATCGAAGTTCTTGCTGGGGTTGGGGATTCTGGGCATGAAAATGACCCAGACTCTGCAGAATGGGAAAGGACTTGTTTAGCGAGGAAGGGCAGCCCCTGGAACCTGGCTGCAGACACCTACCAGGGGCCCTCCTCAGCCAGGCACCGGTCAGTGTCCTCTGACCCAGCCCTTCTGCCCTGTTCCCCAGCCCTGCTCCCACCCTGTGTCCTGCCCACAGAGCTGACCCGGCGCTGGGGCTCCCCCAGGTCTGGGTCACTGCTCTGCTCTCAGCCCCAGCGCCGGGTCAGCTCTGTGTGGGGGACACAGGGTGGGAGCAGGGCTGGGCCAGGAGGACCCACGCCGGGGACAAGGCTTCTCTGCCTTACAGGGCCATACCTGCGCACAGGGGTTGGGGGCTCTTGGGGAAGCAGTGGAAGACTCACCTTTCCATTCTAATCAACAAAATGACAAGGACCAGGATGAGCATCAAAGAGGCAGTGGGGAGAACCACGTGAATCCAGAACCATGGTGCCTGCTTCTCTGCCACGCCTGCGGGGGGGGGATGCACAGTGGGTGATGTGGACACACCAGTGGTGTGGTCTGACTGTAGAGGGGTGGGGCAGAGAGGCCATGGGGCTGTTCCTGTTCATGGGGAGCAGGCAGGAGCCTCACACAGCTGGGAAGGCGGCAGAAATGAGCACTTGTCTAAACGTCAGGCTGTGTCTGAATCTTACTGATCCTTTCTGTGTAACTTCTCCAGGAGACAGCCGTCCTATCACCTCCTGCCACCCCTCCCATGCAGGCCCCCATGCCCTGATCACTGCAGCTTCCCTCCCTCTGGCTTCCACACACACAGTCCTGCCTCGCTCAGGTCCATTCAGAATGCAGCTGCAGAGCATTTCCTCCTCTCTTGCTGTGCCCACGTCACCCCTTTCTCTACAGCTCCCCCTTCTCTAGTGCAGCAAATCACTGCCTGTCTCCTCTGTCTCAAGCCTTTGCAGAGTCCCTCTCTGCCTGCCGGCCTGTCGTCTGGGCTTGCCAGGCGTCCGGCTTTCGACCGGAACACCTGCTTGAAACGGGCCCTGGCGGCTCCGGTCGGCACTGCCCCCTGGGCCGTTACAAGTCCAGTTGGCAGCACAGCGGGCGCCCAGGGCTAAGGGACGCTCCCTACCTGCCCTGGCTCCGTGTGGCTCCCGGAAACAGCCGTGAGGTCCTGGCAGCCCCTAGGCGTGGGGAGGCTCCCCGCACTGCCCCCACCCCACGGGGCTGCTCTGCAGCTCCCAATGGCTGGGAACCGCCACCAGTGGGAGCTGTGGGGGCAGTGCCTGTGGGCGTGAGGGCAGCGCCCAGAGCTTCCCTGGCTGCCCATGTCCTTAGGGGCCGCAGGGACCTGGAGGCTGCTTCCTGGGAGCCACAGTAAGCGTCACCTGGACTCCGCACCCCAAACCCTCTCCTGCACCCCGCAACACCCCAACCCCCTGCCACAGCCCCCTTCACCCCAACCTCCTCATCCCCGGCCTCACCCCAACCCCCTCATCCCCCAACCCTAACCCCAACCCCCTGCCACAGCCCCCTTCACCCCAACCCCCTCATCCCCGACCCCAACCCTAACCCCAACCCCTGCCACAGCCCCCTTCACCCCAACCCCTCATCCCCACCCCAACCCTAACCCCAACCCCTGCCACAGCCCCCTTCACCCCAACCCCTCATCCCTGACCTCACCCCAGAGCCCTCACCCCAAACCCCAACCCTAACCCCAACCCTAACCCAGCCCCTTCACCCCAACCCCTCATCCCCACCCCAACCCTAACCCCAACCCTAACCCAGCCCCTTCACCCCAACCTCATCCCCGGCCTCACCCCAACCTCCTCATCCCCACCCCAACCCTAACCCCAACCCCTGCCACAGCCCCTTCACCCCAACCTCCTCATCCCCGGCCTCACCCCAACCCCTCATCCCCAACCCTAACCCCAACCCCTGCCACAGCCCCCTTCACCCCAACCCCTCATCCCCACCCCAACCCTAACCCCAACCCCTGCCACAGCCCCTTCACCCCAACCCCTCATCCCCACCCCAACCCTAACCCCAACCCCTGCCACAGCCCCTTCACCCCAACCCTCATCCCCGGCCTCACCCCAACCCCTCATCCCCACCCCAACCCTAACCCCAACCCCTGCCACAGCCCCTTCACCCCAACCTCCTCATCCCCGGCCTCACCCCAGAGCCCTCACCCCCACCCCAACCCTAACCCCAACCCTAACCCAGCCCCTTCACCCCAACCCCTCATCCCGGCCTCACCCCAACCTCCTCATCCCCACCCCAACCCTAACCCCAACCCCTGCCACAGCCCCTTCACCCCAACCCCTGCCACAGCCCCCTTCACCCCAACCCCTCATCCCCGGCCTCACCCCAACCTCCTCATCCCCACCCCAACCCTAACCCCAACCCCTGCCACAGCCCCTTCACCCCAACCCCTTATCCCCTGGCTCACTCCAGAGCCCTCACCCCACCCCAACCCTAACCCCAACTCTAACCCAGCCCCTTCACCCCAACCTCCTCATCCCCACCCCAACCCTAACCCAGCCCCTTCACCCCAACCTCCTCATCCCCTGGCTCACTCCAGAGCCCTGACCCCTCCCCCCACCCCAACCTCCTGCCCCAGCCCCCTTCACCCCAACTCCCTCATCCCCGGCCTCACACCAGAGCCCTCACCCCCCCTGCACCCCAACCTCCTGGCCCAGCCCCCTTCACCCCAACTCCCTCATCCCTGGCCTCATCCCAGAGCCCACACCCCCAGCTGGAGCCCTCCCGCACCCCAACCTCCTGCCCCAGCCCTTTCCCCAACCCCCTCATCCTTGGTTTCACCCCAGAGCCCACACCCCCAGCTGGAGCCCTCCCCCCCCCGCACCCTAACCTCCTGCCCCATCCCAGAACCTCCTCCTGCACCCCAAACCCCTAATTTCTGACCCCATCCAGAGCCCCCCCCCACAGGGGAGGCAGGTTTGTATAAATTTTGGTGGTGCCCAGAACGGGTCCAAGTCCCCCCCAGGCTCTGGGAGGGAGTTTGGGTGTGGGAGGGGGGCGGGTTCTTGAGTTTGGGTGCAGGCTCTGGGCTGGGACGGGGGTTGGGGTGTAGGAGGGGGTGTGGGGGTAGCCTCTGGGAGGGAGTTTGGGTGCTTGGTGCGAGCTCTGGGCTGGGACAGGGGGTTGAGGTGCAGGAGGGGGTCTGGGGGGCAGGCTCTGGGAGGGAGTTTGGGTGTGGGTTGCGGGCTCTGAGCTGGGGCAGGGGGTTGGGTTGCAGGAGAGGGTGAGGGGGGCAGCGCTTACCTTGGGCGGCTCCCGAGAGCGACCCGCACATCCCTCTGGCAGTGGCTCCTAGGCGGAGAGGCCGGGGGTGGTCTCCGCACACTGCTGCTCACAAGCACCGCCCCTGCAGCTCCCATTGGCTGCAGTTCCTGGCCAATGGGAGCTATGGAGTCGGCGCTCGGGGCAGGGGCAGCGCGCGGAGACACGCCCCCCTCCCCCGCCCAGAGCCACAGGGACATGCTGGCTGCTTCCCGGAGTGGTGCGGAACGAGGGTGGGCAGGAAGCCATCTTAGCCCCACTGTGTGCCGGTGGTGGTGACGGCGGCTGGGAGCCCCTGGGCCCTTTTAAATCGCCCGGGGGTGGCAGGCAGGGGCAGGACAGAGGGGGGGCTTCGGTGTGGGGGTGGGGAAGGGGTGTTAGGTTTTTTGTGCGATTAGAAAGTTGGCAACCCTACTGTTGTCTCATTCGCTCTCACACTGCCGATGCTGGTGCCACCGACCTGTGAGGCCAGCCTCCATTGTCCACGTGTCACATTTACAACCAAGCCCTTTGGTGCGTCCCCCAGGCGGCCCCTCTCGCTTGGCAGGGCCTCCCCAGAAACACCTGCAAAGCTCCAGTGTTAGCACCTGCCCCCCTTACAGCTCCCTTTCCCGGGATGCCTACAGAAACCTCGGCAAGGTTGGCTGGTGGTGTGCCGAGGCCAGCGCCTGCCGTGCTGCCCAAGGCTGTCTTGGTGCTTGGCTCTGCTTGAAATGCTGCTGCTGCCCCAGTGCCTATGCTGACGGGAGGGGTTCTCCTGTCGGCACTAGCAGGGTGTCCCTAGGGCAATGGCTCTTAGACTTTTGTACTGGTGACCCCTTTTGCACAGCAAGCCTCTGAGTGCGACCCCCCTTATAAATTAAAAACACTTTTAAATATATTTAACACCATTATAAATGCTGGAGGGAAAGCGGGGTTTGAGGTGGAGGCTGACAGCTTGCAACCCCCCATGTAATAACCTTGCGACCCCCTGAGGGGTCCCGACCCCCAGTTTGAGAATCAGAGCCCTAGGGGGTGCAGGGCTCAGGACAAATCACTCTCTCACTCGCCTCCCCGCTAGTCTCCTTGCTGTCCCTCCAGCACCCCACCCCACCCCCATTTGCCTGCCCACTGGCCTCCGCACCGCCTGCCCCCTCAGCCCTCTCCCACCTCCTCACCCCACTCACCCTCCCGCCACACCTCCCCACCAGCCTCCTCACCTGAATATTGGGACAAATGGCGTCCTGATCGTACCTTGGTCGGGACACGGGACAAAGGATAAATATTGGGACAGTCCCGATTTTATTGAAGCGCAGGGCCCCCCAAAGTGCAGGGCTCGGGGGCTGTCACCCCGATTCACCCTACCCAATGGACAGCTCTGGGCCCCCGGAGTCGGTGCTTATGCACTATGCAACTACAAATAATAATCATAGTTAACATCTCTCTTGTTGGGCCCAGGACACCCCTTATCAACAACCCAGGGCCGGGGGCCAGCTGGGAAACCCTGGCCGGGTGGGGCGTCACCTACCCTTGTCTGTTGCATTGTTGCCCCAGAACACTGGGACGCTCCACTCGCTCCAGAGCTGCGTGGTGCCGCAGTACTGATTGATCTTGCTTTTCACATAGAAGGTGTAATACTTCTCGTAGTCCACGCTAGGGAAGGAGAAGATCTTGCCACTGGCCAAGTGCTCCTGGGGCAGAGACAGAAGTTCCCATGCATGTGAGACAAGGTGGGTGGCTCGGCGCACAAGGAGATGCTCTGAGTGCCTGCTGTGAAACATGGCCTGGCTTCCGCAAGGCTGGGGTCGCCATGCATGAGTGGAGAATGGAGCTCAGCCCTGCTACAGACTCCCTCCCCTTTCCCTCTTCACAAACTACAGGCTCAGCCCATCCCCTGCTTGGCATGGGCTCACGCCTGTTCCCTGCTACGCCTGGCTTCAGCCAGCTATGGGCACAGCAAGGGCACAAGGAACCTCGTTCTGCCTGTGAGTCCCAGTGCCCCGGAGCCTTGCAGGGACCGTGCTGCTCCCCAGGGGGGGTGTGGCATAGGGGGCTCTCAGTTGGCCCTTGGGCAGCGCTGTGCTTCCAGGCGCCTGAAGGGTTCCCAGGGAGAACGTGTTAGTGGTGGGGGCAGAGGAGAATGGGTTGGGGCCTGCAGCCTGAGATGGGGCATTTGGGTCACGTGAAGGGTGATGAAAGCCAGAAGAATCCTGAGGTGCAGTGAAGCAGCAGCATTAACTTAGCCCCAGGCTGGCGTGACCCTAAGCTCATGAGGGTTTGGGAAGGGCAGGGGACCAGTGAATGTGAGCCCTGGGGTAAAGGTGGCAGCGGATGACAGGCTGTGGCCCTTGGGGCCCCCCTCTGAGCTGCCCCTGCCTTGGGTGGCCGCAGGAGGGCCAGGCTGCTGGTTGCTGTTACCGTCCATCTGGTGTCCTTGTTGCTTTTGTATCTGACAGCATATTCCAAGCAGTGGGGCCTGTTGTACATGGAGTCCCAGGTCAGCTGCAGCTGGTTATTGCTTATGTTCTGGATGGTCAGGTTCACTGGTGGAGCGGGTTTCACTACAACAGACAGACAGACAGACAGTCTGCCTCGGGGGCGTGGAGCTGGGCCAGGTGCTGCTGCAGCGCTGGCCAGGCCCGCCCCAGAGCCCCTGAAGGGGATGGAGGGGGCAACTAGGATGCCCCATGCCCTGGACAGGGAGCCACTTCACTTGTACAGGTGAAGGGCCATCCCTAGCCATTTGGGTGCCCTATGCAGCCCCCCCAGGGGGCTGTGTGGGACCCCAGGCCTCTCCCTCCCCCCCCCGGGGTCTGGGAGGCAGGAGCTGTGAGGGGCCACTTGTGGGGGCCCCACAGTCCCAGAGTGGCCCGGGGGATTAGCGGGGGGCCAGGAGCAGCCCACTCCACTTCCCTCGCCCCGGCCCCAGCCGTGTCGCTTGGGGGAGGGGGTTTGGGGGAAGGGAAGGGAAGGGATCTCCCCTCCTCCCCCCCACCGGCAGCGGCGGGAAGTGGAGCAGCCTGGCCCCAGCTCGCTCCACTCCGCCAGCTCCCAGTCGCAGCGCTCTGCATCCCGCCGCTGGTGAGTACGGGGGGCGCCCTTTCCCCAACCTGAGTGACATGGTTGGGCTGGGGCAAGGGAAATGGAGCAGGCTGGGGCCACGTCGCTCCACTTCCCGTCGCCGGCCCCCCATTCCCCCAGCGACCCCGCACTCATCGGCGGCGGGAAGCGGAGTGACGGTGAGTGCGGGGTCGCTGGGGGAAGAGGTGGAATGGGGGGCGGGCTGGGGGCAGAGCAGGGGGAAGGGTAAGAGGCAGGGCAGAGGGAGTTGTCCGGGCCCCACACCCCCTAGGGACGGCCCTGCCCCTTGCAGGGGGGACCGGCCAAGGGATAGGGCTGGTTGGCCAGGGCTGGTGCTGCTGCATATGCCTAGGGCACCATGAACTTTGGGGCAATTTGGTGCCCACATTTCATGGTGCCCTACGCAGATGTGTGTGCTGCATATGCCTAGGGACGGCCGTGTACAGGGCAGGGCAATCAACAGGTGCTCGTCACCCCCGCCACCTCTCGAGATGGGGCCTGCGCAGGGAGACCCCGGCCTGGCTCTGCCGTTTGCTGACTGTGTTTGCACCCAGGCGCTGCAGGAGCGGCATGCAGGGGTGGCTCTAGGAATTTCGCCGCCCCAAGCACGGCGGCACACCGCGGGCGGTGCTCTGGCGGTCGCCGGTCCCGCGGCTCCGGTGGAGCATCCGCAGGGACGCCTGCGGGAGGTCCACCGGAGCCGCCTGCCGCCCTCCCGGCGACAGGCAGAGCGCCCCCCACGGCATGCTGCCCCAGGCACACGCTTGGCGCGCTGGGGTCTGGAGCCGGCCCTGGCAGCATGGCCAGCCCAGGCAGCTGGCCTGTGTGACACGTGTGTGGTGGGTGGGGCTGCCCTCAGGACCCCGGCAGACCCTTCCACATGGGGCAGCAGAAAGGCCCTATGGTGGGATGTTCACCCCAGTGGTGCCAGAACTGGGGGGGGCAGGGCCCTCCCACTTTTTGAAACTGAGGGGTCTGGCCCAGCCCCTTTTCACCAGGGCAGCCCCTACCCCCGTCCCCTCCTCTTTCCCCCAAGGCCACACCCCCTGGCCAGGCCAGCGTGGAGCCCAGGCAGCTGTGGGGAGCCACCTGTGCAGGGACCAGGGGGGCTGAGAGCAGCCCCCGGCCCGGGTCCCCGCCCCCCAGCTCCCCCGCCCAGAGCAGGTGGAGGTGGAGGGTCTCACAGCTGACCACACGGCTTTTACCATGGCCAGGCCCCCGCCTGGGTCCCTCCACCTGCCCTGAGCAGGGGGCCCAGCAGGCAGACAGGGGCTGCTTTTGGCCCACCCTGGGGGCGGGGCCTCAGGGGAAGGGGCTGGGGGGAGAGCTCCGGTGCCCTTGGTTCACCCCACACCAGCCCCGCAGGGCCACGGTGGCTCAGAAGGGGCTAATTAACGCGGGAGGCTGCACGTGGGGCGAGGCAGCCGGAAGCTGGGCAGCCGAGTACTGTCGGTGGATCCCATCTGGGGGGGCGGGGGGGGGCGGGTATAAAGCTCGGACGCGAGAGCCCAAGGGGCTGCAGCTGCTCTCTGGGCCTAGTGAGGAGAGGAGCAGAAGCCTGGGAACCTGCCCTGAGGGACAGGGTTACCGCGAGGGCTGGTGGAGAAGGAAGCCTGCGGAGGGCAGCGTGGGTCGAGATGGTCAGACTCTGGCTACTCATTGTAGGGTCCCCTACCTAGGGAAGTGGCACAATCTGGAAGTGGGAAGACTGCCTGGATTGGCCCAGTGCGTCTTCGTTACCCTGGAAGGGGCGAACCGTAGTGAGCTGGCCGGAGGCCCAAGCACTGCCGCTCCGGAGAGCAAGAGGGGCTGTGGTGTGAGCGACAAAGGCAGGGGGCATCAGATGGGGCAGAGCTAAGCTCCAGGTGCAGCCACAAGGGGGCGCCCCAGCAGAGAGCAGAAGCCCCACTGCAGGCCCTCACTGGTTCTTTTCCAGGGAACATTTAGAAGTGCCGGGTGATGGGATTCAGAGGGGCTCGACCTGAAAACCGCTGTCTCTAACTAGGCAATTTCCCAAATTTCTAGCTGACGTTGACCCTTTCAGGCACCAGGGCATTTCAGTGAACGGCGCTGACACTCATCAGCAACGGCTCACTTTCCGTACCCTAATCTTTGTAAAGCCCTCAGGCCTCAGAACGGGGAGGGGGCTGGCCAGTTCCTGTGTATCTCACCCCACCTGGGTCCCTGACACCCTGGGTTGAGAGGGGGCGTGTGAAACCTCAGGGCATTGGCATCTTTGTTGGGAAGCTGGGCAAGGGAGTGGAACCTGAGTTTATAATGTGAACCCTTCTCCTTGGCTGAGAAAGAGCTGCTGCTCCGTCATAGTCACACATGACTTGAACCAGGAGAGGCCATTGGGACGCAAGAATTTTTGGAATAACGCAAAGCTGTTATTTCTCTCCTCCTCTTCATCCCACTGGCCCCCAAGGCGTGTGTGACCAACAGTGACAGCTTCCCTTCACCCCTTCCTGAGGTGCAGCAGCCTCTGGGCTGGGACGATAGAGTGCGGGAGGGAGTGGGAGTGCAGCCAGTCCTGGATGCAGCTTCTGCACCAGCATGGACCATGGGTGTCAGCTCGCTGGTGCAGCCTGAGCTGGGCAGGTGAAGCATGAGCTGTGCTCTTCCATACCTAGGTCCTGCAGCTTCATGGCTTTGGTGGGGATGACGAGGCTCCTGCCCTCATGGCTGGCATTGATGTGGATGTAGAAGGTGCGGAACTGGATGATCTCGCTGGGGTTGAACCAGCAGCCCGTGTTAATGCCCTCCTCCTGGAGGTAGTGCTTGCATTCCACTGGCATGTGGTTTTCAGGCCTAAGGCACAGAGCTGGTTATGGGGAGAGCTCAGAAATCAAGGACAGCAGAAAACTGCAAAGCCCGGGGTCCTTGCTCCTTACGGATGCTGCCCTCAGCTCTGCTCTTTGAATGATCTCTGCTGTGCACTCCAGCCCCTGGCCCTTGTGCTGGGTGCAGTGCACCTCCTCTCTCAGGACTCCTGGGGCATGCCTGGGGAGAGCTCTGAATGCACCTTCTGCTCTGGGCTTGGTTCTGGGGCTGAGGAGCAGGTCTGGCACCGTTAGACAAGGGCTGGTGTGATTTGGAGTCACCCAATGGGGCATTCGCTGGCTCTGCTTAGACTGGAGGCTGAGCTGAGGTGCAGACCCCAGCCTTTCCAGGTACTTGGGGCTCCAAGGGTGGTGTCATAGGCTGCTCCCCACTGAAGACCAAGTGCCCGTGAGAGAAGCCCGTTCCCCATTGGGTGCCACCAGCAGCACGGCCCGCGTGTCTGGCAGGGAGGGCTCGGTCCTGGGATGGCACGAAAAGAGCAGACTCTCCAGGGTTCCCGAAGCTGCCAGGCTGGCGCCTTGGGGGTTCTGCTGTGGGAGTGCCCTGGCTCCCTGCCAGGGTTCAGACCAGAGCCTCAGAGTCTGGCTCTTCTTGGGGAGCCTCCCTGTAAAGCACCGAAGACTTGCCTTGCTGGGATCAGGGACTCTGCAAGAAGTGCCAAGAGCAGGGCCGCTCTGCTCTCCCCTCCCGTCAGCGCGCAGGCCCCACCCCGAGCGTGCCTGCTTGCCTACAGGCCCCATCTCAGCCACTCCCTCTTGCGTTCCAGCACCATAGGGCTGCCAGGCAGAGCCACTCCCCACACCTCCAGCCTCATTGGTGGCAGGAGAGGAAAACTTTCCCACTGCTTCCAGCTCTGCACTAAGCCTGAGCTCACAGAATGCCCCATGATGCATAACAAGGTATTTGAGCACCCCGGGGACCCATCACACTTCCTGGAGGATGGCTACTGGCCTGGCACTGCCCTGCTTGGGTCATGCTAACGGGGAATACAACCCACAGGACAAGGTAAGAGTAGCCCAGCCCCAAAGAAGAGTTGCCTACCTTGGGGAAATGTACCAGTAATAGAGCGAATAATTGGCTGTCGGCATCTCTTTGCTGCCCCACATACAGGTCAGGTACTGATCGTTGAAGACGATGCACTCCACACCTGCAAGGGGAAGCACATTTTGTGGCTGAGTGACCTGCTCAATTCAGCTGCAGAATCAGGACTAACCCCAGAAGCCCTGACGCCCAAGCCCTGCTCTGCCCACTAGCCCACACTTTAAAGGAAGTGTATCGCAAAGCCAGCGCTGTGTCAGAGGGGAGCACGCGAATGGCCGACCCACCAGGGAGGAGGGTTCCTGAAGCGGGGTGGGGGTTCAGACTGCAGCATGTACAGACATTCTGTGGGCTAGGCATGTGGGGAGCATGTGGTACAGAGGAGGCTCAAGTCCCTGCCTTTCTAACCCACAGAAGAGGATTTATGTAAATATTTCAGCTAAGTTGGGTCACTGCTTTGAGGTTATGTGTGCATCCAGAATGCCCTCTCTCCATATGCTGTGCTTGGATAACGCCACTGACTGAAGATAGAAATGCCACACTTGGCTGGGTTTGTAGGTGTTGGTGCGTTTGGAGGAATAAGTTCAAGTGGAAGAACGTTGTGGAAGGAGTTTCAAGATGATGAGCAGTTATCGTGAGCCAGTTCACACCTGCACTTAGCATTTTGCTATCGGGGATCAGTCTGAGATGCTGGAACAGTGAAGAAGATTGAGGACCCCAGCTCAGTTTGGGCTTTCTTGGTTTGCCATATGAGGTGCCCAAATCAGAGCTGCAAAGCTTTCTGTTCTGTTCATGTTCTTATCCTGCCCTTCTCCTCTGCCTTCCGGTGCATGAAGTGATTTAACGGACATCTGCCGCATGGGGCATGTTCTTTTTCCCTTTCACTCTTAGCAGGAAATTGCGTAGGGATTTGAAAAAAGAAAAAAAAAGCATTAGTTGACACATGCGCGGTACCCTGGGCCTGTACTAACAAAGGCAGGCTGGAGAAGTGTGCCAGGCACTCGGAACAGAACGTGTTGAGGTCAGTGCTGGTTTTTAGCTCCTGGGGGAGTTCATGCCACAGGCAGGGACTTTATCCTGGTGGTGAACTGTTCTCCTGCATCAGAAGAGCAGAGCTGTCAACCAGTCCACGGCCCAGAACTTTTGGCTCCTGGAACTTTAGATATCCTGCACCCAGGCCCTTGAGCACAGTGAAGATCTGGACCAAGATCTTGAACTCAACTCTGTGTTCTATGGGAAGCAACACAGGGAGAGGAGGACAGGTGTGACGTGCTCCTGATAGCCTGTGTTGCTGAGACGCACTGCAGCATTTGGCACTGGTTGGAGTTTTCTGGGGGCTGAGGACTTCGTGCCCAAGTGTCTGAGTGATGGGGGAGTTTGAGATGATCTGGCATTTGAGAGATGGAGATGGCAGAGGGTGTGGTGTGTACTGACACCCCTGGATTTGAGATGACCGGGGTTGTGGTTCTGCTTTCAGACAATTGGACAGTGTAGCGGGGAAGTCATCCCACTCCAGCCCTGAAGGGGTTAAAGGCCAGCTGTGGGAGAGGGCTGGGGCTGAGAGCCAATAGGAAAAGGCTGGGAGGCAGCCAATCAGGGCCAGGCTGGGCCCTATAAAAGAGCTGCGGGGGTCTGACAGTAAGACAGTCTCACTCCACCCCTGGAATGAGAAGGGTCTGGCTGCCTGGGAGCTGAGCAGGGTACCTGGGGCAGAGCAGAGCAGGGAAAGGGAAAGAAAAGAAAAGAGCTGGGGAGCTCCAGCCAGGCAATTCCCCAGGCTGAGGCCTTGATAAGGGCCTAAGGAGGCACTGGGGCTGCAGAGGCAGCTGGTCCAACCCCCTTGCCAGTGATGAGTGGTTTACAGACTGCAGTCTGCCCCAGTGAGAGGGGGAGCTAGATGATGACTGGCAGTAGCCACTGAGGCAAGGTGGGCCTAGAGGGTTGGGGGGGTTCCCTGGGAGGGGAGACCCAGAGTGTGGGGACTGCTGCGGGGCAGAACCCCCAGGGTAAGGGGCACTGGGGTCTGGGAGGGACACAGACCTGTGGCAGATGAGACATCGGCCAGCAGGAGGCACTCTGAGGCTGGAAAGAGCTAATTCCCAGATGACCAGCCTGAGGCACTGTGCCGGTGAGTCAGATTACAAAAGCAGGTCAATAGCCCTGAGATCCCAACTTCCCCTACCTTGGGAAACTCTTGGGGCAAGTTTGAGCCAAAGTTCTGCGGCACATCTTGAGTGTAGGAGAAAAGGAAACGAGAAATGATTTGGTTGTAACAAGAGATTCTCAGAAATGGCTTTTCTTGTGGCTGGGGCACTGGCTGTGGGACACTTAAGAGCACAGCCAGGTCTGAACTAGTTCCAACCTCCCCAGACCAGGAGAACAATGGTGTCACAAGAAGAAATATGTCTAGTTTCATTTTACCCTGTGTACACAGGCCCTGGGGGGAAGGGCAAGTGGGTCTGAGATTAGACAATTAGAGACTCCTAAAAACAGGACATGGCACAGCAGAAACGCACCAGATTGTAAGCAGCAACCTCCCCTCTGCCTGCACCGTGCACGGCTTGTTCGCTTTGGAATGAAAGCTCTGGTCCACTGGCTGCTCTCCTTCTCAGCACCTGGCCTGGTCCCGTGTCTGCCTGCCCTCAGTAAGGTGGGGTTAGCCTGCTGCTCTGGGGAGTCACTGGCCCAGGGCGCACATATGTGGAGGGCCTGCTGCTTCTCTTGCTCTCCCAGAGCAATCATGCCCAAGTTGGTGGGTTGTGTACTGGCTGCCAGCAGCTGCACAGCAACTCCCCGGCCAAGGATGGAGAAGGGTGATGCTGAATCCTGATGGAACAGGCCAGGTTTTACTGAGCTCTCTGCAATATGTCAAGGAGAGAGGAAAGACTGATGAGTCTCCTCAGCCCAGCAGCTTGGCTTGCCTCAGGCAGGAACAGACTAAGGCAGAGGCATTATAAGCCCAAGTCACGGGCCCAGCTCCTGGTGTCATTTGTTGAGGCCAGAATCTGTTTTCATTTAAAAAAAATATATTTGTTGTTAGCCCCCCTGGATGTCAAGAAAAATGTGAACATGTAACCTGAGTATAACTGACTCATGCCTGAGTCTGCAAAGAGCCTGAACCGATAGCCCCATTCTGAGGCTTGGGCAGGGGCTACTGGGCTCCTTGTGGCATGTGCCTAAGGCTCTGCCTTGCCTTGCCATGCCATGGCTCCCGAGCCCATGAGGAGGCGGTATGGGTGGTCAGGGATCCGGGAGAGAGGCTGTGCTGGAGAATTCCCCAGGGCATTATGCTGTTTCACTGTGACATGGCCTCCCTTTTAGGAGCTGCCCCACAGCTGGAGCTTTGCCACTGCTGGGTGCTGGTTACTACCTGTGCAGCGAGAGCTCGTTAGTAGATGGAATTGTCTGTGGGGCCAGTAACATTCCCCCCCGCCCGCCCCGGACCTGCTGCACAGCCCTGCACAGCACACACCCCAGTGACTTCCATCCATGTGACCAAGGCTCAGAATGTTGCTGTTTACTAACAGGTCTTGTGGCCTGAAAGCCCCATGCTGGCCCCCTCCCACTGTCATAGGGCCACATGGATGCTGGGTCTCGTCAGCAGAGGGTGCTGTGCCCAGCCTGGGAAGAGCCAGTTCTCCTGTGACAGCTAAATACAGCTGTTAAATCCCTCTCCCTGCTGCTGCTTCTCCTCCCCGCTTTGCCCCTCACTGAAACTGTCCACTGGTTCCTCCTCCTTTGCAAACCCAATGGCTGAGGCAGCGCCACCTCCCCAGGCCGAGTGCCCAGCAGCCTGCATGGCCCTTTCCTGCCAGGCTCTGGATGAACCCTGGGTCTGTGTATGACACTCGGCCGTCAGAGCTGGGGCCTGGAAAGTCCCTGCTGAGCCTGCAGGCAGGGCTGTGGTGAGCAGCACTTTGTAAATAGCCACAGGATGCAGGCTCAGGAGAGCCCTGCCCTGGCTCTGGGTGGCTGTGGTCAGTCAGCAAAGAGAAACCAGGGCAGCAAAGTAGGCCATGCCCCTGAGCCTAACCCTGTCAGAGCCCCCCAGCCCCTGGGGCTGGGGCTGGGCCTACGGGGGGCACGACGGCTGCGTTCCAGCCTCTGCGGGCAGACTCCTGGGTGTGCCTCAGGGCTGGGCTCTGTGGGGCTAGTGCTCCATGCTTCGGAGGCTCCTCCTGGGGTACAGGACACAGCACCTCCCTTACGGCAGGGGGTCTCCACCAGGGTACGCAGAGCTCTGCCGGGGGGACAGCAACGCAGCTCCATCACTGCCTACTTTTACAACAGGCTACATACAAACTAACATTTCACACAATGACTTGTTTGTACTGCTCTATAGACTAGACACTGAAATGTAAGTACAAGCTTTATAGACCAACTGATGTATTTTATAACTACATGGTAAAAGTGAGAAAGTAGCAATCTTTCAGTAAGACTGTGCTGTGACCCTTGGTAATTTGTCTGATTTTATAAGCTAGTAGTTGGTAAGTGAGGTGTAACTTGGGGTACGCAAGACAGATCCGACTCCTGGAAGGGGCACAGCAGTCTGGGAAGGTGGAGAGCCACTCCCTTAAGAGCAGGAGGGGTAGCTGTCCTGCATGCCATCTCCCCTTAGGTCAGGGCCATAGAATCACAGAATCTCAGGGTTGGAAGGGACCTCAGGAGGTCATCTAGTCCCACCCCCTGCTCTCTCCCATAGCCCTGGGAGAGAGAGACATGCCCTACATGGGTGAAGCAGGGGGCTAGGTGTAGCCATTTCTTGCATTATTTTACGCACCAATAGCTGCTAGGATGAGAGGAACCATACGACTGATGCAGCACACTGGTCATTGTTCTGGAGTAGCCCTGGTTAAAAAGGGCTGTGCTAATTAGTGGATTGGGATGGGCTGAGGAGAGCCCCAAAGGCTAATTAGCCCATTAACCAAGAGGTAGAAAAGGCATAGGAAGAAGTGCCCAGGGGGACAGAGAGAAGCAGGCTTTTCAGAGCTAGAACCAGGTGAGATCTTCCCCCATCTTTGGTGGAGTGAGCTAATGATTGTACGATATTGTAAATACAGAGCAGCATGACTGTGCAGGTGGGGAGGAGAACACAGTGAAATAAACCGTGAGGTGCTTGGCCAGAAGAAGGTCTCTGAGCAGTGACAAGAGACAGGAGTGGGACCCCCCGCCCCCGCCCATCCCTCTTGAAGGCTTGGCTGGGATCTGTAGCCAGTGGGGGAGTTTGGCAGCCTGGACCGTGGAGGGGACCCTGCAGTGGCTGGTGAAACAGCAAGGGGAGCTGTAGAAGGCTCTGCCAAGTCTCCAGCAATCCCACCCCCTGGACTGGCAGCCCGCGCTTGCCTGGCTGGCGAGCAGCAAAAGAGCCTGCAGGACTTTCTGAGAGACCCAGCCAAGGCTCAGCAGCAGCTTCCACAGCTGGCGCTGAGTCCTGTGGTGGGAGATGGCCACCAGACATACAGCCTAGGACGGTGTAGGATGGGCCCTGCGGATGATCCAATGAATTCCTGGGCACCTTGGAGAGAGCAGCTATGGGTGGCTCTGAATGAGGAGCAGGCCAGGAATTATGAGGTGGTTCAGGCCACCATCTTGAATCAGGTGGGTCTGTCCACTGACCAGTACCACCAAAAGTTCTGATCCACAAGGTGGAGTGGGGGTTGCAGCCCCAAGCCTTGGCCCAAAAGTTGATAGACTGGCCCACCTGCAGGCTGAAGCCAAGACACCCGAACAGTGAGGAAGATAATGGACAGACTGAACAATTCCCCTACGGCTTCCCCAAGAACACATGGGTGTGGGTCAGCGGGCATCAGCCAGGTTCTGTGGCTCCAAACATGAAACTGAGGAGGCACTTGTGAGGGCAGATCTCCCCAGGAGCGGACTGACCTGACAGGGTGGGTGTTTGGGAGGAAGACCAGAGAACCTCCAGCTGGAAAGGAGATAGAAAAGGAGAACCCAGAGGAGCTCTAGCTGGGGCTTGTCCGTTACATGTGACCAGTGCAGTGCCTGGGACTCATAAAAAAAGATTGCCAGTACATGGAATGCAGTTTTCCCAAGTCTCATATTTGGGCCAGGACTGGAGGGAAGAAAAAGGGATCGAAACTGTTCTCCATTTCACAAATGTAGACACGGCCTCGGCTTGCGCTCTGGTTTGGTGGGAGCTGCTGAAACCCGACTGGATGATTCCAGGAGCAAGTGTAAACCCAGCATGTGCCAATGGAGATAAGAAAAGTTGCCTCTAGCAGTGGTTCCAATATAACCTCCCCCAGACCTTCAGAGGTAACAGGTGGGGGTAATGGAAGGGCTGCCCTGCCATGTTGGGTACCGACTGGAGCCCCTTCTCCATCAGCAAACAAGCTGGTGTAGGGGTCCTCAGAGTGGGGAAGAGGAATCCCAAGGAGGGAAAAATTAAACCTGAAGGGAGAGAAAAGAATAAACCAGAGGAGGAAGGAAGGGAACCCTCTAGGCAACAGAGCCTAACTCACAATGAAAGAGAAGAAAGACAACCCAAGCCCTTAAGAGTGGGGGAGAGGGATAGCTCAGTGGTTTGAGCATAGGCCTGCTAAACCCAGGGTTGTGAGCTCAATCCTTGAGGGGGCCACTTAGGGATCTGGGGCAAAAATCAGTACTTGGTCCTGCTAGTGAAGGCAGGGGCTGGACTCAATGACCTTTCAAGGTCCCTTCCAGCTCTAGGAGATAGAATATCTCCATCAATTTTATTGATTTAAGAGGGGCCAAGGGACCATGGGGACCCCCCACAAAGTTTGCAGGGAGATGAAGACCATGGGTGGGTTGGAGGTTAGGGAGGACCCAAGAGCATGAACAAGCAGAGGGATGGGGGAACAGCCCTCGATCAACCAGCAGACGCAAACGTGGAGAAAGAGAGAGCAGACCCCCAGGCTGCCCATGGTGCGAAGACTTGTGGGCTGAAACCGAGCTGGGGGTGTGAGTGAGCCTCCCAGGGGGGCCCTAGACGATTACCCAGGGACAGAGGGAAACATCTGAGGTTAGGTCTGCGAGAGCTAAAACTAAAATCGCTCTGGCTGTGGTGGTGTGGGCAGTGGCTCAGGCCAGCCAGCTGCCTGACTCCGGGTCCCAGCTCATGCTGCTGGTTTTCACATGCTAGCTCACGCAGAGCTAGTGTGGTCTGGCTGCTTGGGCTGGGGCTCGTTCCCAGCTGCGGGGCCGACACACCCTTAGGAGCCAGCCTGAGAAGAGCAGAGCTGCTGCATGGCTTGATGGGCCCAGACTTTGCGCACTGTCCCAAGGCAGCAGCATGGCTTGGGCCTCTCCCAATCTACACCTGTCCCTGTTGCCTAGGGCCACCAGGGGCAGTGCATGCTGGGACCGGTCATCTCCCTGGGCTTGGGCTGTAGTGAAGTGGAGATGTTTGCAATGATTGTGTAAATGTGGCATCGCTTTCAACTCTCAACCAAGCGCCAGCTGGTGCCTCTGGCACAGCTGGGCAAAGCTGAATGTCCACCATGTAAGCAGCGTGGGGAGAGACAAGCAGCTGTCTAGGGTGACCCCCCCCCCCCAAATGCTAAGGCTGGCTCAGGGGGACAGAACCCAGCTGTCAGCGCAAGACACGTGCAGGCTGCTGCTGATGTTAGAGTAGCAGCTGGCTGATCAGGATCCTGTACGGCTAGTGTCAGATCTGCCCCTGCCCCCCTTGGGCTGACCTGATGTGCTGGGTGCTGCACAAACACTGCTAGCTACGGTTCCTGCCCCCAAGGCCTTACAGCGTAACAGTCTGTGTGATGGGAGTGTCCCTCTCAATGGGCAGGGGGGGTGACCCAAACCATGTGCTCACATGTTAAGTGCTGCTGGCCCTGAGCTAAGGGGCCAGCCAGGGTAACTGAATTTAGCTGACAGTTTCCCACTTCAGGCACTGCCAGCTGGGAAGGAGGAGGGGGAAAGTGGTATCTATTACAATGGGACAGATTTATCTGCACAGGAAATGAACCCCCAATTCTGCAGAGCTCTCCAAACTGCCCTTCAGTAGCACATCCCAGCTCCACCAGGAAGGCAGTAAAGTGGGGCACTGCGCACCAGAGATGATCTTGGCTGGATGGGGAGGGAGGTGAGCTCCGTGTCAGAGACCCCAGGAGGTGGTAGGAGGTGCTCCAGGCGCGGCTGGGTGATGGGCCCAGCTCCGCGGAGGAGCCGAAGCTGGGTGCCAACAGCAAGATGCAGTTGGCTTCCATGCTCTGCCGTGCTCAGCAGCGAGAGGGCTTGGGGACGGAAGATGAGCTTGTGCTTGGCCTTGCTGTGCCTGAGCTGAGGCACACGTGAGAAAGGCGCTGAACCCACGGGAGCTGCTGGGCTCACTCAAGGAGTTCCAGGGTCTCCAGCAGAGAGGAGAGCTGGGACCTGGCTTGCATTGCTCTGGGGAGTGCAGAGCTCACTTAGGCACCACATGAATAATTACCCCAAACCTAGGAGAACAGAAGGTTCGGGGAAGCGCTCCGACATCAAGAATGTCAGAATGAAGGGTCTCAGTGCACCCGAGTGGCTCCAAGAGTGAAGCACAGGGCCTGAGATGGGCCTGCTAAAACATACGCAGGTGGTGGTCTGCTTAAAGGACAGCCAGCACAGAGCCTGCTGCAAGAGGGGCTGTTCTGCACAAGCCTGAGGCTTCCCCAAGGGAAGGAAGAATGGGCAGGCTGGAGAAAACAGGTAACGGAGCTCATTACTGACTCCAGGTGGGCTCTGTATTGTCTGTGCAGCAATAAAGAGGCTCCTGGAAGCAGCAGGAACAGAGACTCCCACTGACTTGACAGGGCTTTGAATTGGGCCCTCTGCAGCCAGTGGGTTCTGGTTGTTTCCACTCCACCTAGAGATTGGTACACAAAGGGTTGAGGGGAGGGATAGCTCAGTGGTTTGAGCATTGGCCTGCTAAACCCAGATTGTGAGCTCAATCCTTGAGAGGACCATTTGGGGATTAGTCCTGCTTTGAGCAGAGGGTTGGACTAGATGAGCTCTTGAGGTCCCTTCCAACCCTGATAATCTATGATTTAGAAGACTGGCCCCGCTGCAGCTGGTGCTCTGCCTGAAGGGGCAGCAGCTAAATTACAAACCTTTTTATTTCCTTAAGCCCAACAAGGACCCAGTGTGGCTTGTCCTGAGCCCAGGCATGAGCCAGCCACTCCCCACTGGGCTAAGCTGACAGCAGTTGTACCATCGGCCTGAAAGCACTGCTTCTGCTATTGCCTGATCAGCATCACAACTGCCCCAGAAATTGGTGCAAGGCAAAGGAGCAGGATTCTGCCAGGCCTGGAGGGAACAGACATTCAGATAGATGACAGGCTAGGTATGGAGACATCAGGCAGAACGGAAAGACAGGTAAAATGCTGAAGGCAACTGTGGCTGCAGGAGTAAAATTAGATAAAGAAAAGTGCTGACAACCCCAGCTACAGTGGTTATGTCTCTTTTTCCCCCCTTCCCTTCCAGGTGCTCTACAAGGAAGAACCCACAACAGGAGGCAAACAGCACATTGCCAGCACCACTGGTAGCTCTTCCTCTGCCTGCACCGGGCAGGCCCTGCCAGCCCTGGTCTTGGCTTGCTGGGAACGTGACCTGTGAGGCAAGCCAGGCCAGGGGAATTGCTCAGTGTGAGGGGTGTCTGCTGGGGAAGTCCCTCAGGAAGCAGGTCAGAGAGCTGCAGGAGGAGGTGGCTTGTTGGGGAGCAGGAGGACTTAATTGACAGGATGCGCATGGATACAGCCGGGTGAAGGATTCTGGCTGACTGCAGACCGAGAACCAGCTGCTCTACGGGGAGGAGACTGGCTGCTGGCCACCTCAGGCAGTAGCTTGTGCTCTTCCCCCGCCACCCCACCCCAAGTCCCTGTCCATTGAGGTGAAAAACCTGGTAGCTGTATTGACAACTGGAGGTGAGGGGCAGACCCCAGTGGCTGAGGAGGAGCCACCTGCCTCCAAAGCTGGAGGATCACAGCCACAGCACCTGAGAGGAGGATGCGCAGGGTGCCAGAGGTCAGGGACTCCCTTCTGAGGTGGGTGGAGGAATTCATCTGCCAACCTGTGATGTCCTGGGAGGTGCAGGAAAGGCTGGGACTAGATGACCACTAGTGGTTCCTTCCAGCCCAATATTTCTATGATTAAGAGAAGGGATGAAGACAGAGCCAGAAGTCAAAGTGCCTGAAATGCCACCACCTAAACATGTTTTGGAGCCGCTGCAGTTCTACAGTTCAGTTAAAGGCTTGGAGCACATTTATATAGCATGTGCACTCAAAGGTCCTGTTTTGTCACAAACAGCATAACACGGATTAATGTCTGAGGGGGTCGAGGAGATCCTCTGAGCTGCAAGGGAAAGGATCTGAGTCTGTCCCCCAGGGGTGGGGGACTACAGGGTGATCTCTCACCTTCATGTAGCCAGTGGCCTGTGCTCCCACTGCCATGCTGGAGCCTCTGCATTCACTTATTGATCAATAAAACTTGCAGAATTTTAAAATTTTTGGTGCAGAATGCCCTCAGGAGTAACAGATGCTGGCAGCTGTGGTTCTGCTGGGATGCGCCTCTTAGGTCGAGATGATGGGAAGCCTGCAGCGGGTTTTCCAGACATTGAGAGCAAGTGCACCCACATAGAGAATGTTTGAACAACAGGGCGCTTGAGAGATTAGTGGTATCTGCAGGGTCTCTATCACTCCAACTACTGATGTACTACTGTTCATGAACAGCAACACTGGTCGAGATAGCTCTCGTGTGTGGGAGGCAAGCCCGGAGCACTGGCTGCCTGTTCAGCGAGGATCCCAGTTTATTCATGAGGTTCTTGGAATGAGAGTAACACACAAGGGCCTGCCAGCCTCCCCACTGACATCAGAACAGACTAAAACAGAGACTAGAGATGATACACATCTAAAAACTATACCCACGGTGCAGATACTTATCAGGGCCTCACATCCTGCTGCTAAACTCCATGCAGTGAGAGAGGGACTCTCCATGGCTGAGAGTTTGAGCACCTCTGGTAATTGCATTGGAGGCCCATGGGCCTGGCAGGACTTGCAGGAAAATATTGTGTTCTTTATTTTAATAAAGTTCCTTATTCAGCATTACAAGAAACTGACTTATTCTCAGAATCTTTGCTACCGGCCTGTGGTTCACAGCTGACCCTTCCACTTCCCTCTCCAAAGAGAATGGATTTGAGCAGCACCCGCCTCCTGCCCCACTCCTGGAACCTGAGGCCAGTGCTCTGAGGGTTCAAGCTGGAGGCTGATGAGATTAGAGCCTCTTTCCCCATGGAGATGAGGGCGGGAGCTTGGCAGCTTTGCAACTTAGTACTTCCAGTGCGGGAGCTGGCCTCAAGTCTCCCCATGGCCTCTAGCTTGCTGCCTCAGTGGGGGGAGCAGAGAGCTCAGGAGCTCCCCCTGGACTTCCCCAGTTCCTGCAGCCATGCACGAGTGGTGCTGATAGGCTGCTCTGAGAAGGTAAAAGAGATGAGATGCCATGTTCTGCCCTGCAGCCAGACGTCACCACCCTGAGCTGTCACCCTGATAGGCGCTACGTACTGACCAGCAGCCAGGCATCACCCCCCCAGACGCCACCCTGACAGGCATCATGTACTGCCCTGTGGCCAGCCGTCACCCTAACAGATGCCAGGTACTGCCCTGAGGCCAGACATCACCCCCCAGCCATCACCCTGACAGATGGCATGTACTGCCCTGTGGCGTGCTGTCACCGCCCCCAGCCGTCACCCTGACGGTTGCTATGTACTGCCCTGTGGCCAGCCGTCACCCCCCAAGCCGTCACTCTAACAGATGCCAGGTACTGCCCTGAGGCCAGACATCACCCCCCAGCCGTCACCCTGACAGGCATCACGTACTGCCCTGCGGCCAGACGTCACCCCTCAGACGTCACTCTGTCAGGCATTAAGCACTACCCTGTGGCCAGACATCACCATCCCAGACAGATGCCACGTACTGTTCTGCAGCCAGACGTCACACCCCAGCTGTCACCCGGACAGATGCTATGTACTGCCCTGCGGCGAGCTGTCACTGTCCCCAGCCGTCACCCTAACAGAAGCTACTTACTGCCCTGTGGCCAGCCGTCACCCACCTGAGCCATCATCCTGACAGATGCCAGGTACTGCCCTGAGGCCAGACATAACCCCCCAGCCGTCACCCTGACGGGCGCCACGTACTGCCCCTGCAGCCAGACAACACCCCCACAGAGCCATCCCCCTGATGGATACATCATGCTCCTGCAGACAGACACCCTGGTCCCTGACTGACGCCATATACTGCCCTGTGGACAGATGTCATCCCTTGAGCAATGTCTTCACTCATCATTGCTATTTTACTTGTGCCGATATATTTTTCAGCACATCTAGCACAATGAAGTGCCCAAGTGACACAGTGGTGGCCTCTAGCAACAGAGGGGTTACAGCTCATGATGCAGCAATGCAAGCCTCTTTCCCCCACCCCTGGCAATAAGGGGGAGAAGTGAATTCAGCCTCCATGGACCATTCAGGCCTTACCCTTGAAACAGCGAAGGGGCCAGTTTGTGCCGATGGTGGTGACTTGTGATGCTGACAAGACGACCTGAGTTTTACCAAATGCTTCACAAAGGCCCCCAAACTGCCATCAGGTGGTGATGAGTCAACACCTGCCTAAGCTGGGATGGCTCTGAACCCACAGACAAAGGCTTTATGGACAACGCACAATCTCCAGAGCCAGCATGGCCTCCCCCTTGCTAGATATTTATTCCCCCCACCCACCGTACAGCCTCAAGCTGCTGAACTCCTGCCTTGCCTCTGGTGGCCTGTCAGTGAGGCGCATTCCCCAAGCTCCAAACATGGCCTGTAGAACAAAGGCAGGAAGCAGATTCAGGAACGTGGCTGGCAGCTGGGACACAGAGCAGAGTGAGCATGAGCATTACCTTGTTGCCTCTGGGCGGCCATGGCTCGCTGGCTGCGACCAGAGAGCAGGAAGATTAGAGTCAGGAACATCCCAGCTTCCTTCCTGGCAGAGGAGGGTGAGAGAGGGGAATCCATGGCCCTGTACTGCCACGCGTTCTCTGGACACCTGGGCCAGGCGGCAGAGCTGGCTGTGTCACTGAGCGCTCACTGCTGAAGGAGGATACCACGCAGCTCACTCAGCTTCCGCATGCATTGCTGCTTCCTGTACAAAACCTCGTCCCCGAGCATAGGCGGCAGGTTTGTATAATTTTTGGTGGGGCCCAAAATGGTGGTGCCCCCCCCGCTCCCGCCCTGTAAGCCGATATAAAATGAAGCTACAACGCGTCAGCGCCACAAGATTACAAGGGTCAATTAAAAGTGGAAAGTCAGAAGCAGCACTTGCCTACTTCAATATACAGTATTATATTTTGTTGCACCTGTTGTGATGAAGTGGGAATGTTCTTAATATTTTCTCTGAATACTGTGTGGGTGCCTCAGTTTCCCCTGCAAGATGCCAACTGAAGGTGTTGGGGACAAAGAGATCAGGTGGCCTCCTTGTGCGGAAGAGACACAGAGGGCAGAGGAGGGAGTGTCAGTTTGGAGCTGGCTGGGGAAATGGGGAGAGACTCAGAACTTGGTTCTGGGCTCCCCACCCCGCAAGATGGACCTGACAGAGGGGTTCTGTTTTCTGTACCAACAAGCTCTGTTTAAACTGTGTTCCCATCATCTAATAAACCTTCTGTTTTACAGTCTGGCTGAGAGTCACATCTGACTGCGAAGTTGGGGTGCAGGGATCTCTGGCTGCCCCAGGACCCCGCCTGGGCGGACGCACTGCGGAAAGTGCATGGTGTGGAAGGGCTGAATGCTCCGAGGTCAGACCCAGGAAGGTGTAAGCTTCTTGCCCTGGAGACAGTCGCTCAGAGAGGAGGCTCCCCCAGAGTCCTGACTGGCTTTGAAGGAGTGGTTCCAGAGCATCCCAGCATCCCCTTCCACCCCATGCACTTCCCAGAAGTCCGCACAGGCACTAACACTCCCTCCTCTGGCCTTTGTCAAGAAGGCTAACAGCATTTTGGGCTGTATAAGTAGGGGCATTGCCAGCAGATCGAGGGACATGATTATTCTCCTCTATTCAACATTGGTGAGGCCTCATCTAGAGTACTACGTGCAGTTTTGGGCCCCACATTGCAAGAAGGATGTGGAAAAATTGGAAAATCCAGTGGAGGGCAACAAAAATGATTAGGGGGCTGGAGCACATGACTTCTGAGGAGAGGCTGAGGGAACTGGGATTGTTTAGTCTGCAGAAGAGAAGAATGAGGGAGGATTTGATAGCTGCTTTCAACTACCTGATAGGGGGTTACAAAGAGGATGGATCTAGACTGTTCTCAGTGGTAGCAGAGGACAGAACAAGGAGTAATGGTCTCAAGTTGCAGTGGGGGAGGTTTAGGTTGGATATTAAGAAAAACTTTTTCACTAGGAGGGTGGTGAAACACTGGAATGGGTTCCCTAGGGAGGTAGTGGAATCTCCTTCCTTAGAGGTTTTTAAGGCCCGGCTTGACAAAGCCCTGGCTGGGATGATTTAGTTGGGTTTGGTCCTGTTTTGAGCATGAGGTTCGACTAGATGACTTCCTGAGGCCCCTTCCAACCCTGATATTCTATGATACTCTAAACTGACCACCAAATTTAAATTGCGTGTTTTTCCTGTTAGGTGAGGACTCTGGGGCAGAGCTGGGGATAAGGAACTTGGGGTGCAGACAGGCTGCCCCAGGGCTAGGGCCAAAGAGGACTCCCCTCCACCCTCCCTGGCAGCAGCAAGCTCCAGGGGAGGGACCCCTCCTCTCCCCCGCAGTTCACTGCATATTCTGCTAGGTCCCTCTCAGGTCCAGAAAGCCCACTCGCCTCCCCTATGGTGGGTACCGAGGGGGGAGGTTGCCATCACGTGTGGCCTCCCCTGCTGCCACCCCTCACCATAGCCTCACTGGGGATGGGGCTGCCCCTTGCCCAGCATGGTGCAGGAGTGGGGACTGCAGGGTGGTAGCTGGGGAGGGGCACAGTATCACAAAATTCACCTAAGCCCCAGCTGCACAGGTCTAGGAAGTTCCCCTCCCCAGTGGTGTAGCCAGGTTCTAACATCAGGGGGCGCGAACACGTAAAAAAAGATGCCAGCCAACATATCCAATTACTAATCAGGTAGTTCTATAACAGGCTATAACAGGCTGCCCTGGACCCCATCACCCCCTGAAGCACAAGGTAGGGGTAGGCACCACCATGTTGTGCAACAAATACTTGACAAAATGACTGGACTTAGTGATGGACAATGCGGGCAGGTGGGTATTATGTCATTCAATCATTCAACCCATAAAATTGCACATTTTGCCTCAGTGAAATTAAATATCCAGAGAATTACTGGGCCTGTGATGATGATGATGACCAGGGCTTGCTCACCTGTGGCTCCCCCTCCCTGTGCTGTGGAGGCACAGCCAGGCAGGCACCGCTGCGGCGAGAGCTCCCAGCATTGCAACGCGGGGACCCCCAAAGCACACGGCCTGGGGCCCAAACATTGGTGGAGCTGGGCCCAGCTTCAGGATTATTGGTGGGGCCTGGGCCCCACGGGCCCATAGAACTCGCCGCCTATGTCCCTGAGTGCTTGCTGACAGGGCAGTGCTAGGTCTTGGCAGCCCTGGGGGATAGACACAGCGCGTGCTTCACTCTACAGTCAAGGGATACGCCCTGTGAGCTGCAGCCCAGCCTGCAGAGAGTATCTATGCAAAGCTTGCCAGGCCCCATCATGGCAGGGGAGTTCATGTCGGGGGGCAGTGTAGGCAGCTGAAGTGCAGCCTGATCTGGCAGCCGGACTGGAAAGGCACCAGCAGCAGCATGGGCTGCCCCAGTGCTGGAGCACGGGCTGGAGCACGGGCCGCCCCAGGACAGGACCACGGGCTGGACCATGGGCTGCCCCAGTGCTGGAGCACGGGCTGGACCATGGGCCGCCCCAGAGCTGGACCACGGGCTGAAGCATGGGCCGCCTCAGGGCAGGACCACAGGCTGCCCCAGGACAGGACCATGGGCCGTCCCAGAGCTGGAGCACGGGCTGGACCATGGGCCGCCCCAGAGCTGGACCACGGGCTGAAGCATGGGCCGCCTCAGGGCAGGACCACAGGCTGCCCCAGGACAGGACCATGGGCTGCCCCAGAGCTGGAGCACGGGCTGGACCATGGGCTGCCCCAGAGCTGGAGCACGGGCCGCCCCAGGGTAGGACCACAGGCTGCCCCAGGACAGGACCATGGGCCGCCCCAGAGCTGGAGCATGGGCCGCCCCAGAGCTGGAGCATGGGCCGCCCCAGAGCTGGAGCACGGGCCGCCCCAGGACAGGACCATGGACCGCCCCAGAGCTGGAGCACGGGCCGCCCCAGGGTAGGACCATGGGCTGCCCCAGAGCTGGAGCACGGGCCGCCCCAGAGCGGGACCACGTGCCGCCCCAGGATAGGACCATGGGCTGGAGCACGGACTGCCCAGAGCGGGACCACGGGCTGCCCCTAGGGTTGCCAACTTTCCATTTGCAGAAAACCAAACACCCTTGTCCCACCCACTTCCCTGAGGCCCCGCCCCTGCTCACTTCATCCCTCTCCCTCCATTGCTCACTCTCCCCCACCCTTGCTCATTTTCACCAGGCTGGGGCAGGGGGTTGGGGTGTGAGAAGGTGTGAGGGCTCTGGCTGGGGGTGCAGGCTCTGGGGTGGGGCCAGACGTGAGGGGTTTGGGGTGCAGGAGGGCTCCGCGAGGGGGTGTGGGGCCAGACGTGAGAGGGGTTGGGGTGCAGGAGGGCTCCGCGAGGGGTGTGGGGCCAGACGTGAGGGGTGGGGGTGCAGGAGGGCCCGCGAGGGGTGTGGGCCAGACGTGAGGGGTGGGGGTGCAGGAGGGCTCCGAGGGGTGGGGCCAGACGTGAGGGGTTGGGGGTGCAGGAGGGGGCTCCGCGAGGTGTGGGGCCAGACGTGAGGGGTTGGGGTGCAGGAGGGCCCGCGAGGGGTGTGGGGCCAGACGTGAGGGGTTGGGGTGCAGGAGGGCCCGCGAGGTGTGGGGCCAGACGTGAGGGGTTTGGGGGTGCAGGAGGGCTCCGCGAGGGGTGGGGCCAGACGTGAGGGGTGGGGTGCAGGAGGGGGCTCCAGGGGGTGGGGCCAGACGTGAGGGGTGGGGTGCAGGAGGTGGGGCCAGACGTGAGGGGTGGGGTGCAGGAGGGGCTCCGCGAGGTGTGGGGCCAGACGTGAGGGGTTTGGGGTGCAGGAGGGGGCTCGCGAGGGGTGTGGGGCCAGACGTGAGGGGTTGGGGTGCAGGAGGGGGCTCCGCGAGGGGTGGGGCCAGACGTGAGGGGTTGGGGGTGCAGGAGGGCTCCGCGAGGGGTGGGGCCAGACGTGAGGGGGTGGGGTGCAGGAGGGCTCCGCGAGGGGTGTGGGGCCAGACGTGAGGGGTTGGGGGTGCAGGAGGGCTCCGCGGGGTGGGGCCAGACGTGAGGGGTGGGGGTGCAGGAGGGGGCTCCGCGAGGGGTGTGGGGCCAGACGTGAGGGGTTGGGGTGCAGGAGGGGGCTCCGCGGGGGTGTGTGGGGCCAGACGTGAGGGGTTGGGGATGCAGGAGGGGCTCCGGGGGTGTGGGGCCAGACGTGAGGGGTTGGGGGTGCAGGAGGGGCTCCGCGAGGGGTGGGGCCAGACGTGAGGGGTTTGGGGTGCAGGAGGGCTCCGCGAGGGGTGTGGGGCCAGACGTGAGGGGTTGGGGTGCAGGAGGGCCCGCGAGGGGTGTGGGGCCAGACGTGAGGGGTTGGGGGTGCAGGAGGCTCCGCGAGGGTGGGGGCCAGACGTGAGGGGTGGGGGTGCAGGAGGGGCTCCGCGAGGGGGTGGGGCCAGACGTGAGGGGTGGGGTGCAGGAGGGCTCCGCGAGGGGTGGGGCCAGACGTGAGGGGTGGGGTGCTGGAGGGGGCTCCGCGGGGGTGTGTGGGGCCAGACGTGAGGGGTTGGGGTGCAGGAGGGCTCCGCGAGGGGGTGGGGCCAGACGTGAGGGGTTTGGGGTGCAGGAGGGGCTCCGAGGGGTGTGGGGCCAGACGTGAGGGGTTTGGGGTGCAGGAGGGCTCCGCGAGGGGGTGGGGCCAGACGTGAGGGGTTTGGGGTGCAGGAGGGCTCCGCGAGGGGGTGGGGCCAGACGTGAGGGGTTTGGGGTGCAGGAGGGCTCCGCGAGGGGTGGGGCCAGACGTGAGGGGTTTGGGGTGCAGGAGGGCTCCGCGAGGGGGTGCGGGGCCAGACGTGAGGGGTTTGGGGTGCAGGAGGGGGCTCCGCGATGGGGTGCGGGGCCAGACGTGAGGGGTTTGGGGTGCAGGAGGGGGCTCCGCGAGGGGGTGTGGGGCCAGACGTGAGGGGGTGGGGGTGCAGGAGGGGGCTCCGCGAGGGGGTGTGGGGCCAGACGTGAGGGGGTGGGGGTGCAGGAGGGGGCTCCGCGAGGGGTGGGGCCAGACGTGAGGGGTTTGGGGTGCAGGAGGGCTCCGCGAGGGGTGGGGCCAGACGTGAGGGGTTTGGGGTGCAGGAGGGCTCCGAGGGGGTGGGGCCAGACGTGAGGGGTTTGGGGTGCAGGAGGGCTCCGAGGGGTGTGGGGCCAGACGTGAGGGGTTTGGGGTGCAGGAGGGCTCCGCGAGGGGGTGGGGCCAGACGTGAGGGGTTGGGGTGCAGGAGGGTGCGGGGCCAGACGTGAGGGGTTTGGGGTGCAGGAGGGTGGGGCCAGACGTGAGGGGTTGGGGTGCAGGAGGGGTGGGGCCAGACGTGAGGGGTTTGGGGTGCAGGAGGGCCCGCGAGGGGTGGGGCCAGACGTGAGGGGTTGGGGTGCAGGAGGGTGGGGCCAGACGTGAGGGGTTGGGGTGCAGGAGGGGGCTCCGCGAGGGGTGGGGCCAGACGTGAGGGGTTGGGGTGCAGGAGGGGGCTCCGCGAGGGTGGGGCCAGACGTGAGGGGTTTGGGGTGCAGGAGGGGTGGGGCCAGACGTGAGGGGTTGGGGTGCAGGAGGGCTCCGTGAGGTGGGGCCAGACGTGAGGGGTTGGGGTGCAGGAGGGGCTCCGCGAGGGGTGGGGCCAGACGTGAGGGGTTTGGGGTGCAGGAGGGTGGGGCCAGACGTGAGGGGTTGGGGTGCAGGAGGGTGGGGCCAGACGTGAGGGGTTGGGGTGCAGGAGGGGGCTCCGCGAGGGGCGGGCCAGACGTGAGGGGTTTGGGGTGCAGGAGGGTGGGGCCAGACGTGAGGGGTTGGGGTGCAGGAGGGTGGGGCCAGACGTGAGGGGTTGGGGTGCAGGAGGGGGCTCCGCGAGGGGGTGGGGCCAGACGTGAGGGGTTTGGGGTGCAGGAGGGGTGGGGCCAGACGTGAGGGGTTGGGGTGCAGGAGGGCTCCGCGAGGGGGTGGGGTGCAGGAGGGGGCTCCGCGAGGGGTGGGGCCAGACGTGAGGGGTTGGGGTGCAGGAGGGGCTCCGCGAGGGGGCGGGCCAGACGTGAGGGGTTGGGGTGCAGGAGGGGGCTCCGCGAGGGGGCGGGCCAGACGTGAGGGGTTTGGGGTGCAGGAGGGCTCCGCGAGGGGTGGGGCCAGACGTGAGGGGGTGGGGTGCAGGAGGGGGCTCCGCGAGGGGGTGGGGCCAGACGTGAGGGGTTTGGGGTGCAGGAGGGTGGGGCCAGACGTGAGGGGTTGGGGTGCAGGAGGGTGGGGCCAGACGTGAGGGGTTGGGGTGCAGGAGGGGGCTCCGCGAGGGGGCGGGCCAGACGGTGAGGGGTTTGGGGTGCAGGAGGGTGGGGCCAGACGTGAGGGGTTTGGGGTGCAGGAGGGTGGGGCCAGACGTGAGGGGTTGGGGTGCAGGAGGGGCCGCGTGAGGGGGTGGGGTGCAGGAGGGCTCCGCGAGGGGGTGGGGCCAGACGTGAGGGGTTGGGGTGCAGGAGGGGCTCCGCGAGGGGGTGGGGTGCAGGAGGGGGTGCAGGAGGGTGGGGCCAGACGTGAGGGGTTGGGGGTGCAGGAGGGGTGGGGCCAGACGTGAGGGGTTGGGGGTGCAGGAGGGGGCTCCGCGAGGGGGGGTGGGGGTGCAGGAGGGCTCCGCGAGGGGTGCAGGAGGGTGGGGCCAGACGTGAGGGGTTTGGGGTGCAGGAGGGTGGGGCCAGACGTGAGGGGGTTGGGGTGCAGGAGGGGGCTCCGCGAGGGGGGGGTGGGGTGCAGGAGGGGGCTCCGCGAGGGGGGGTGGGGGTGCAGGAGGGGGCTCCGCGAGGGGGGGTGGGGGTGCAGGAGGGGGCTCCGCGAGGGGGGGGGGGGCCAGACGTGAGGGGGTGGGGGTGCAGGCGGGGGCTGCTGGACCCTCCCCCTGGCTCCTGGCCAATGGGAGCTGCGGAGCCGGTGCTGGGTGGGCGGGGCAGGGCGCGGGCCCGGGGGCCGGGGGAGATGCCGGCAGGTCCCTGCTCCGCCCACCGGCCTGCGAACCGCCCGCTCAACGCTGAGCTCCGGGCAACGCCCGGTCGGACGGTGGGAGAGACGGGTCACGTGGGGCGAGGCAGGGCGGGCCGGGCACGAGGCTGCCTAGGCGGGGAAACGAGCGCTGGTCCGCTCGGCAATTTCCGTGAGTGCCGGGTGCCGGCTCGGGAAGCTCCGACCCCTGTCGGCAGTTTCCGTAAGTGCCGGCTGCCGGCTCGGGAAGTTCCGACGTCGCTCGGCAGTTTCCGTGAGTGTCTGGTGCCGGCTCGGGAAGCTCCGGCCCCGGTCGGACATTTGCGTAAGTGCCGGGTGCCAGCTCGGGAAGCTCCGACATCGCTCGGCAGTTTCCGTGAGTGCCGGGTGCCGGCTCGGGAAGCTCCGACCCCACTCGGCAGTTTCCGTGAGTGCCGGGTGCCGGCTCGGGAAGCTCCGACCCCTGTCGGCAGTTTCCGTAAGTGCCGGCTGCCGGCTCGGGAAGTTCCGACGTCGCTCGGCAGTTTCCGTGTGTCTGGTGCCGGCTCGGGAGGTCCCGGTCGGACATTTGCGTAAGTGCCGGGTGCCAGCTCACATCGCTCGGCAGTTTCCGTGAGTGCCGGGTGCCGGCTCGGGAAGCAGTGCCGGCTGCCAGCTCGGGAAGCTCCGACATCGCTCGGCAGTTTCCGTGAGTGCCGGGTGCCGGCTCGGGAAGCTCCGACCCCACTCGGCAGTTTCCGTGAGTGCCGGGTGCCAGCTCGGGAAGCTCCGACATCGCTCGGCAGTTTCCGTGAGTGCCGGGTGCCGGCTCGGGAAGCTCCGACCCCACTCGGCAGTTTCCGTGAGTGCCGGGTGATGGTTCGGGCCCACTCGGCTGGTTCCGCCGTTCCTTGTTGTGGCCCGGCCGTGTCTCTCCCCCAGCCTCGCCGGCCCCGCCACCCCCCCGGCGATGGCGGCCTTCGGGATCCTGAGCTACGAGCACCGGCCCCTGAAGCGGCCGCGCCTGGGGCCGCCCGACGTCTACCCGCAGGACCCCAAGCAGAAGGAGGTGCGGGTCGGGGCCCCGCTGGAGGGAGCCGGGCTGGGCCGGGGGCGTGACCGGGCCTGGGGGACCCGGGGGTGCGGTGTGGGGGATGGGCCCCGTCGCTGAGGGGTCCTGCCCTGCGGGGTGTGGGGGGATGGGCCCCGTCGCTGAGGGGTCCTGCCCTGCGGGGTGTGGGGGGATGGGCCCCGTCGCTGAGGGGTCCTGCCCCAGGGGTGCGGTGTGGGGGGATGGGCCCCGTCGCTGAGGGGTCCTGCCCTGGGGGGTGTGGGGGGATGGGCCCCGTCGCTGAGGGGTCCTGCCCGGGGGGGGGTGGGGATGGGCCCCGTCGCTGAGGGGTCCTGTCCCTGCGGGGTGTGGGGATGGGCCCTGTCGCTGAGGGGTCCTGCCCTGCGGGGTGTGGGGATGGGCCCTGTCGCTGAGGGGTCCTGCCGTGCGCGGTGTGGGGATGGGCCCTGTCGCTGAGGGGTCCTGCCCTGGGGTTTGTGGGGATGGGCCCCGTCGCTGCGGGGTCCTGGCCTGTGGGGTGTGGGGGGATGGGCCCCGTCGCTGAGGGGTCCTGCTCTGGGGTTGTGGGGATGGGCCCTGTCGCTGAGGGGTCCTGCCCTGCGGGTGTGGGGGGATGGGCCCCGTCGCTGAGGGGTCCTGCCCTGTGGGGTGTGAGGGGATGGGCCCCGTCGCTGAGGGGTCCTGCCCTCGGGGGTGTGGGGATGGGCCCCGTCGCTGAGGGGTCCTGCCGTGCGGGTGTGGGGATGGGCCCTGTCGCTGAGGGATCCTGCCGTGGGGATGGGCCCGTCGCTGAGGGGTCCTGCCGCGCGGGTGTGGGGGATGGGGCTGAGGGGTCCTGCCCTGGGGGTGTGGGGATGGGCCCCGTCGCTGAGGGGTCCTGCTCTGGGGGTTGTGGGGGAATGGGCCCCGTCGCTGAGGGGTCCTGCCCTGGCGGGTGTGGGGATGGCCCCGTCGCTGAGGGGTCCTGCCCTGGGGGTGTGGGGATGGGCCCCCGCTGAGGGGTCCTGCCCTGGGGTGTGGGGATGGGCCCGTCGCTGAGGGGTCCTGCCCTGGGGTTGTGGGGATGGGCCCCGTCGCTGAGGGGTCCTGCCCTGCGGGTGTGGGGGTATGGGCCCCGTCGCTGAGGGGTCTTGCCCTGCGGGATGTGGGGGGATGGGCCCCGTCGCTGAGGGGTCCTGCCCTGCGGGGTGTGGGGGGATGGGCCCCGTCGCTGAGGGGTCCTGCCCTGGGGGGTGTGGGGGGATGGGCCCCGTCGCTGAGGGGTCCTGCCCTGCGGGGTGTGGGGGGATGGGCCCCGTCGCTGAGGGGTCCTGCCCTGCGGGGTGTGGGGGGATGGGCCCCGTCGCTGAGGGGTCCTGCCCTGGGGGTGTGGGGGGATGGGCCCCGTCGCTGAGGGGTCCTGCCCTGGGGGTGTGGGGATGGGCCCCGTGGCTGAGGGGTCCTGCCCTGGGGTTGTGGGGATGGGCCCCGGCGCGGAGGGGTCCTGCCCTGGGGGGTGTGGGGGGATGGGCCCCGTCGCTGAGGGGTCCTGCCCTGCGGGGTGTGGGGGGATGGGCCCCGTCGCTGAGGGGTCCTGCCCTGGGGGTTGTGGGGGGATGGGCCCCGTCGCTGAGGGGTCCTGCCCTGTGGGGTGTGGGGGGATGGGCCCCGTCGCTGAGGGGTCCTGCTCTGGGGGTTGTGGGGGGATGGGCCCCGTCGCTGAGGGGTCCTGCCCTGTGGCATGTGGGGGGATGGGCCCCGTCGCTGAGGGGTCCTGCCCTGCGGGGTGTGGGGGGATGGGCCCCGTCGCTGAGGGGTCCTGCCCTGCGGGGTGTGGGGGGATGGGCTCCGTCGCTGAGGGGTCCTGCCCTGCGGGGTGTGGGGGGATGGGCTCCATCACTGAGGGGTCCTGCCCCAGGGTTGCGGTGTGGGGGGATGGGCCCCATCGCTGAGGGGTCCTGCCCCAGGGGTGTGGTGTGGGGGGATGGGCCCCGTCGCTGAGGGGTCCTGCCCCAGGGGGTGTGGTGGGATGGGCCCTGTCTCTGAGCAGTTCTGTCCCCAGGAGTTGTGGGGGATGAGCCCCGTTGCTGAGAGGTCCTGCCCCCCGAGTGGTGTCTGCCCACAGGGAGGTGTCAGGATGAGCCCTATTGCTGAGGGGATCCTGTCCCTGTGGAGATCAGCGGATGAGGCTGGGAAGTTGCCCTCCCTCAGTGAGGGCTGTGGCAGGGACCAGTAGGGGAGGATAACCTCCTTTCTCTCGTTGTCTAGTCCCGTGTCTCCAGGCTGGGCTACCGGGGGAGCTGCATGGCTTGTGTACAGATGCACTGGCATGCAGCATTCCCTTACTCCTTCTCTTGCACAGGATGAGCTCACCGCTTTAAATGTGAAGCAGGGTTTCAATAATCAGCCAGCAGTCTCTGGAGATGAACATGGTACTGCCAAAAATGTCAACTTTAATCCAGCTAAGGTGAGATCCCTGCAGGGCTTTGGGGGCCGAGTCCCTCTTCCTAGGGTTCCCGGGGTAGGCCTTGTTCTTAACAATTTCTTCACCCAGACTGGTGATGATTAGTGTGGTGGTTCTAGATCCTGGCCACAGCCAAGGTCTTTGGGATAGGAGTTCTAGGGTGGACAGGTTTACACTCTTGTGATGATCTGGCCTGTCACTTTCCCAAGGCTACACTCTAGGAGTGTCTATTCTCCTTTGTGGTGGTGGGCTGCTGTGTTCCCAACCTTGGTGGGAGAGTAGGCTGCTCAGCTCCTGACCCACAGTGTCAGTGATGTGGTGGCAGAGCTTTATCCACAGCTGTTGATAACTAGTACCTAGGTGCCCCATCCTGACAGATCACTGGCTCACACATGAGCTGCAAATTAAGTAGGAGGTTAGAACATCGGTATTGGCTTGATGCAGGGACATTGCTGTGGTGAATAAGAAGTTGTATGTTTGGAAGACAGACTTCTCTGTTGGTGCAAACACAAAGCTGGAAGTCATGAGATGCCTGTGCCTCAGTTTGGCCTCCTGTACAATATGTTAGTGCTCACCAGGCCTCCCTCCCACTGATATCCTCGGATGGAAGGCCATCAGGAAGTGCCAAGTGTTGGGTACTTCTGCCAAAGAACTAGAGACATTCATTCCAGCAGTGCTAAAGCCAGGCTATTTTAGCGCTGCAATTCAGAAGTTCCCTTATTGAGGTATTCTCAGTCCTGCCGCAGATGGTCTTCTTGTTGATTGAAGCAAAGGGAGCCATTTGCTGTTTTTGGTGATTGGGTTTTGGAAGTTCATGCTAATGAGACTTTGGGGATAATAGCAAATGTATGTAACTAATTAATTAAGCCAAGCCTCTCCCAGAGACTGACAAGGGGTTAGTGTGTTGCTCACAGACCCCAGTTCTGTGAGAGGCTTCTTACCCTCTTCTCTTTTTCAGATTAGTTCAAATTTTAGCAGCATTATTGCAGAGAAGCTGCGCCTCAACACGCTGCCTGACACGGGAAGACGGAAACCTCAGGTGAACCAGAAGGATAACTTCTGGCTGGTGACGGCACGCTCTCAGAGTGCCATAAACAACTGGTTCACAGATCTGTCTGGAACTAAGCCCCTGACTCACCTGGCTAAAAAGGTATGTTGCAGGTGAGGCTGCCAAGAAAGGTAGAACATGTCCTGCCTGAGCTCTTCCCTCACCTGGTTTTGTGGGTATTGTCTATTTTTGAGGACTGCAATGGAGGTTTTGCGGTTAGAAGAGGTTTGTTCTCTCTCCACATCAGATTGGTTATAGTTCTCAGAATGTGTGTCCAGAACTCATGTTGGGCTACCTGTGTCCTCCACAGCAGTAAAGCTAAGGTTCCCAGTTATTCAGAGATGAGGCTAAACTTTGTCTCATGGTATGTAGAGCTTGAATGTTTCATTTGAATTTTGATTGCTTTTAAGGGAACTGCTTCTGCCTAACTTTATTGGCCTCATGCTTAGATGAGGGTAGTTCATGCTGCTATGGTGTTTTCAAGTTCTCAAAGATTGTAGTGGGATTGTCTAGCGATAACTAGCTGAATGACTTCCCACACTCCTGTGTCTGTGGCAGCCTTCTTACAGGGAAGGGCTCTGTATTGGCCTGGTGGAGAGCTGGTTAAGAAGAGCATTTACATTTCTGTGCTCCAGGAGCTAGGCCTTGATGCTACCATAGTGGAGCTGGAATGATGAATTCTCTCAGGGCTGGATGAGGAAAGAAAGCTCCGTCTTCTGTAGAGGTGGGGCTATAAACAGGGTGCTTGTGAGCCTGGCAGTGGTTGTGGGGAAGCTTAGTTCCTATTGTAGCAACAGAGTGTATAATGTAGAGGCTAGAGCAGAGGTAGTCAATTTATTTTTTGTCAAGGTCCAAATTTCTTAGTCCAGGTATAATTAAGGTCCAAACTCCAGAGAAAATAATAAAACAACAACAATGATAATAATAAATAAAAAAAAAATTTCGGGGTCCATTCAAAAGCATCTGGTGGTCTGAATTTGGCCCATGGTCTGACTATTGACTACCTCTGGGCTAGAGTTTGCCAGGTCCTGGAGTTCAGGGCCCCTGCGAGTAAAAGTCAGTTTTCACAGGCTGTTAGTGTGTCTTTTGTACTTACACACTTCTTGACTCGTTATCCACTCTTCCCTTAAGAACTGTGTTTATGATAGACCTGCCTCTTTGCAGTGCCTTTCCTCAGTTTCCTGCTTCATTTCTCATGTGTTGAACTGCAGCTCTGGTACTGTTGCCTGCTGACCCAGGAAAATGTTCTTTATGTTGTAACTGCCCTGATGAAATGGTACAAGGTGCGATACTTAGTTTGTGCATGGTTGTCCAGGCACAAGGGTGGTAGTGGGTGTTACTCTGGGGTGATTCCTTTCTGGATCCTCAGAAGCTAGCTTTTCCCTTTTTCTGTTCTGTTCTAGGTACCCATCTTTAGTAAGAAGGAAGAGGTCTTTGGTTACTTGGCAAAATACACTGTTCCAGTGATGAGAGCAGCCTGGCTGATCAAAATGACTTGCGCCTACTATGCTGCCATCACAGAAACTAAGGTGAAAAAACGGCACGTCATTGATCCCTTTATTGGTAAGTGCCTTGAGTGGACTTTTGGCCTTTTCCCTACCAGGCAACCTCCTCGATAGAATAGTAGTCATTAAGGATGAAAAAGATCTATTTGGCCACATCTGCCCTAGCCGGGAGGCTATATGCAGTGTATGCAGCCAGGATGTGTCCCAGGATGTTAGAGAGACAAGGTGGGTGAGGTGACCTGAAGAAGAGCTCTCTTTGGCTCAAAAGCTTGTCTCTCTCACCAACAAAAGTTGTCCCAATAAAATATATTACCTCACCCACCTTATCTTTCTAGCCAGGAGGGGGCAGCACAGGCTTCCTTCTACTGGATCATGACTGCTGTTTTCATCCTTCTAGTTACATCCCAGGCAATGGGGCTTCAACCTGTTCCCTTGGACAACAGACAAATACATCTTCCTGAGAACGAATATTTTCTGACAGTCTTTCACAGTTCACTCTCATGACTTCTCCTTACACCCTGTGTGTTCCTCCCCTGAACAACCCCATTCCCTCCTTGGTGTTTACACCTTTCACATATTTGTGGACTCTTATATCTGCCCTTAGGTGTGTCTTAGCCAAGCTAGACAGATTTCTCCCAAAATGTATTAGCTGCATTTCCCCCGCAGAATCTCATTCTGTTATTTCCTGCATGTTTCCAGCCTCGCTGGGCCTCTTTGGATCATGGCTCTGGCCTCTGTGGAGTTCCAGGATCCTTCCAATTAGCAGCATACGGGAAAGCCTGTCTGTTGTGGTTTATACTGCTGCCCATCACAATAGTATCTGAGCACTTTCCACTTTAAAGAAATAGCAAGAGGGACTTCATGAAGTCTCTGCTCCTCTCTCTTTCTGGGACAAAGACTACACTCTAGCTTTTTTTATTTTATTGGGTTGGTTGATTAATATGTTTATTTACATAGTTTTGTTTTATTTAATCTGCTGATCTCCTCTGGAAGTTTTTTCCACAGCTCAACCCCTTCAAACATGCTTTATTCCCAGCTCTCACCTGTCTTGTCCTGGGCTTTGTGATCTGAATCATCCCAGAGGAGCCAAAATATCTTGACAGTTCATGGAATGAAATTTGGGCTTAATGTAGCTGGAACATACTTTATTAATTGCTTTGAAGATTAAGACCAAGGCCTTGAACATGTTGCTGACCCCATCTCTCAGATCACTAATGGGGATGCTACATCAGGCTGTCCTGACCCTGTCCCCTCCTGTTTCCCTCCATCCCATTGCTCTTGCCAGATCTTCAACAAAGACGTTTAAGGAATCTTCCTTCCTAGCGAACTGCTGTCCTGTATTTTGTGTATTAAAGACCTGCTTTAAAATGCAGTTCAGAATTTGTCCCTTGTTCTCCACCTTTCCCTGGAACCCACAGGTGTATCTCTTTCCTTGTGATTTTTCTTCCATCACAGGAACTCTTTGACTCTCCCTCTCCCTGCCTGGATCAGCCCTCTCCCATTCCTCTTCCTGCTTACCTACTCCCTGATGACTGTCTGCTTCGTTCCAGAGTGGACACAGATCATCACCAAATACCTGTCAGAGCAGCTGCAGAAGATTTCTGAGTTCTATAGGCAGCTCTCTGGGCAGGGTTGTGGTTCACCATCTGGGCCCATGCCGCAGGAAGTGGAGCACGCTTTGAAACAATGGGACTACAATGAGAAACTGGCTATGTTCATGTTCCAGGTGAGGTGTTGAAGGGAGCTGCTGGCTGGGGTGGGGTTTGCAAGGGATACTCTAGGCTCAGAAGTAATTTGTTTTTGCAGAATGTATTCCATCCCTGAGTCCCTGGGTGGCCCAGCAGGAGGAATAGGGGTAGAATAGCTCCAGGATGCTTTTCCTTTGGTCCTCTCACTCTGTCTGTCTGTCTCCAGGACGGGATGCTGGACAGACACGAATTCCTTACCTGGGTGCTTGAATGCTTTGAGAAGATACGGCCAGGAGAAGATGAATTGTTGAAATTGCTCTTACCTCTGCTGCTGCGGGTGAGCTTCAGGAGAGAATTACTTCCTCCAACACGGCTATGGGGAACGCAAGCCACCTTGCACTAGCCTGGGATGTTTCCCCAGCTGAGTGCCATCCCCCCTACATTAGCCACCAGCTATCAGAAGGGAATGCTGCTTATCCCACTACTTTCTGCTACTGCAGGGGGTTTTGTTCCAGCTCCTTGTCCCTGCCTTACCTGTAACAGCTGGACTCTTGATGGTAGTAGTGTGTTCATTGGATGGAACTGAATAGACGTGGCGTTTCTCTTCTGCTCTCATGGCTGGTTCCAGCTAGACCCCCAAGCTCCTGAGAAGGCAGGGACTGGGTGCATTGAGATCAATGGAGATGTTGCCCATGGTGCTCTGTGAATCTCACTGGTGCTTAAGCAACATTGTGATGACATTTTTCCCAAGGGTTCCCTTTGCTTCGGGCGAGGCTGTGGCCCTATCCATGAGGCATGACTGCACAGCATTGTGCTCTGGGGACTGCTCTAGTGTTGCTTGGAACTGGGATGGTTTTTCTTTCTTCCTCACAGTACTCTGGAGAGTTCGTGCAGTCTGCATACCTGTCCAGGCGCTTGGCCTACTTCTGTACCCGCAGGCTTGCCATGCAGCTGGACGGCACGGGTGGGCACCTGCCCCACATCCTATCCGCACAGACGGGAGCTGCCCTCCCTTCAACACCCGCCCCTCAACCGGCTGCAGGAAATCCTCCCCCTAGTCCCTTCAGTGACTTGCTGCTCTGTCCCCAACACCGCCCGGTGGTATTTGGGCTCAGCTGTATTCTACAGGTAGGGTTTTGCTGGGTTAATATCAGTGGTGAAGGAGGCTGGAGCTCTGATGGGTCAACAGAAGACATTCTGGTTAAAATATTAGTATGATGCAAAATCAGCATAGTACATACTAGAAACTATCTGGCTGATAGAACGGGGAATCATCACCAAAAGAGTGTGTTTCTAGTTGGATCCCACAGACATCCATTGTTGGCCCAACACTATCTAATATTTTTGTCAGTGATCATTCCTGGTAAACTTCGTAGATGACACAGATTAGTTGAGATGGTAAATAATGATGATGGGTCCCTGGGCGCAATATGCAGTTTAATATGGCAAAATACAAGGTCTTGCATCTGGGATTGCAGAATGTAGGTCACAGTTGAAGGATGAGGGACTTTGTTCTGGAAAGCAGGACTTGGAAAAGGACTTAAAGATAGGACTTAATATAGGCCTAGGGAGGTGGTGTTACCTCTCTATATAGCATTGGTAAGTCCATTACTGGGATGCTTTATCCTCTTCTGGTGCCCACACTTTAAAAAGGTTGTTGAAAAACTGGAAGCGGTTTAGAGACAAGCCATAGTGATTAGAAGAGTGGAAAGCCTGCCTTGCAGTGAGTGACTGAAGGAGGTCAGACTTTTTAGCTTACTGAAAAGTATGTTAAAAGAAAGGTGTCTTGATCATGGTCTATCAGTATCTACCTGCATGTGGGGAAGATTTCTGATAGCAGATGGCTCTTTCATCTAGCAGACAAAGGCAGAACAAGATGCAATGACTGGAAGTTGCATCTTGATAAATTCAAACTGCAAGTCTGGCATAAATTAACCATTGGAACAAGTTAGCTAGGGATGTGGTAGATTGTCCATCACTTGGAGTCCTTATATCAAGGCTTGTTGTCTTTCTAAAAGACCAACTGAATCAGAAGTCCTGGGCTTGGTGCGGAAATCCCTTGGTGAAATACTCTGTCCTGTATTATGTGGGGTGTCTGACTATGGAATCTGTGTAGCAACGGATAAGAAACCCTGGGGCTCCAGGATTTGGGCTACATGTATCCCCCATCACGCTTCTGATTTATTTGCTAGTGAGTCCTTTCTGTGTCATTAATGTAACTTGCATGGCCGGGCTAACCAGGGAAATTCACGTGGTGTTATTGTGGGTCTTTATGAGCTGCATGCACCAACTTCTTACTAGCCTAAGGCAATTTGGAGTTTTGGCCTTGGCTACTTAAACGTGTCTAGTCTAAGTAAGCCAATGCAGTAAATGCTGGGTAGCTTCCTGCGTGGAGAGAGGGCACCTCTGTACCCGAGCACACTCTCCAGCCTCGAAGCTCTTTCAGATGGGAGCCTATTCATAGGTGTGGTGGGGCTGAGGCTGGGGAGTATCTGTACAATCTGGGAACAGCCCTGCAGAGTGCGCTTGGACCCAGGAGTCAGGCTTGGATATGCTTAGTGCTTTTGCTTTGGCTGTCTGCTGCAGAGTATCATCCTGTGCTGCCCAAGTGCTCTGGTCTGGCATTACTCCTTGACTGACAGCAGGATAAAGACTGGCTCTCCACTGGACCATCTGCCTATTGCCCCCTCCAACCTGCCCATGCCTGGGGGGAACTCGGCCTTCACCCAGCAGGTGAGCAGCTTTCAAAGGAGGGAGTGTTGGGGGCCCAGAATGTTAGCCGTACCCCAGTCCATTCAGGCTTATCTCTCCATATTAAGCAACAGCACCTCTGGCTGTGCTCCTGCTACTGCTGAGCCTGAGCGGCTGAGGCACTGAGAGATGCAGGAGGCCTCTCCCTCCTTTGTGCTGCAAGCAGGGCACCCATGGACCTGGGGAATGGGTAGAATCTCTTCTCTTGTGCCTGAGGCAGCCAGTGCCCCACTTGGGGATGGGCGGCGTCTCTCTCGCCTTGTGCCTCAGGCAGGGCAGCTGGCATTCCCTGGGTTCTGCTGGCAGCTCTCTGTGCTGCAAGTTTATTCTGGCCACCCTTGCATGTGTTTATGGAATTCCTTTGCCTTTAGGTTCGGGCGAAGCTCCGTGAGATTGAGCAGCAGATAAAGGAGCGTGGCCAGGCTGTTGAGGTCCGCTGGTCATTTGACAAGTGCCAGGAAACCACTGCAGGTAACTTACTGCAGTATCTGCAGTCTCTTCTCCCTGTCCCTAGCATCAGATGTGTTAGTCTGAGCCAGTGCCCTAAGGAGCTTCATGTCCAGTCATCCTCTCTTTGGCTTGTCTCTTGGCCACATTTCTGCTCGTTTGACCACAGTGAGGAGAATGCAGATGGTTCTTGCTCTTTCCCAGGCTCAGAGCCCTGTGGGGATCAGGCCCACACCCCACCCTCAACCACAGGTTGTGTCTCCTGTCGTCCGTGCTCTGAGCTCGCAGAGATTTGGGGCTTTGCCTCCAGTGTTCTGAGGTCTGTGATACCAGTTGCCCAAATGCTTGCTCATGCACACTGCCCTTTCCTTCCCTGTCCTGCTCCAGGGTTCACTATCGGCCGGGTTCTGCACACTTTGGAAGTTCTGGACAGTCACAGCTTTGAGAGATCTGACTTCAGCAACTCTTTGGATTCCCTGTACAACAGGATATTTGGGCTGGGACCAAGCAAAGACAGTCATGAGGTGGGTGATGGGCCACACTGGTGATGCCCTGTGCTGGTGCAGGTGCTAGTTTGGGGGGGTTGTTCTCTTTCAGGTTTATGTCCAGCTGGCACCATGAGGGAACTAGCTACTTGGGTGGTGCATGAAAAGTGGCCCATTGCAGACAAGACATTGGAACTCTATTGAAGGGGGTGTCTGTGCAGCCCTGGGTTAGGGAGAGAGCCCATGTAGAGAAAGGGAGGTGTGCATTGTGAGAGCCTATGGTAAGGGCTGCCTGTATTTCTGAGGGAGGGGAAGCCTGTGCAGGCATGGGGGAGGTGGTGTCTGGAGCTGCTGAGTAGCATTCCGTACAGCTGACAATGACTGTCCTGAGCAGAGGCACAGCCCCAGCCCTCTGTGAAATGGGAATTGCCTTTGACGAGGGGGTGGTTTCTTTGATCTGTAAAAACATGCTGTATAACTACACGAAAACCAAATGTTAAACAACCCATCCAGGAAATGACAACCCATGCTAATACTGGGGGGAGGCTGTGCAGGGAGCTTCCAAGGACATGACTTTGGTCCTGCTGGATTCAGGGCCACAGGCTGCTCTTTGGGATCCAGGAGCTGCTAGGTCATGCTCTTTTTCCACAACTGAGCATGGAAAGTAGCATGTCTTGGATAGCTGGGACCCAAACGACTAGAGGTTTGGAGGTCAGTCAGTCAGTATCAGCACCCATAAGCAAACTGGGATCCAGGTCAGTCTCTGAAGGGCTGGGGTAATGTGCTTGGTGAGCTTGGACCCAGCCTGACCCCAAAAAGGAGGAATTCCATGAAGAAAGCCCTGCTTTGGGATTTCCCAGGGGTGTGTGGTGCAGTTCCCCCTCTGTGTGGTCTGCATGAAGCGTGGAAACCCCGCTTCAGACTCTGGCTTGGTGTGTGTTCTGTGTGTACTGGGAAGAGAGGAGTAGAGCAGATTCCAGCCTGGTTGGCTTCCTGCTGATCACCTTCCTTTGTGTCCTGACTGCCTGTGCCCACAGGAGCGGTTGAACTCTTACCTGTGGTTCAGTGCTTTACCATCATGCCTGTGTTCTGACAGATCTCCCCAGATGATGACGCAGTGGTGGCCTTGCTGTGTGAGTGGGCTGTGAGCTGTAAGCGCTCTGGCCGCCACAGGGCTATGGTTGTGGCTAAACTGCTGGAAAAACGGCAAGCGGAGATAGAGGCCGAGGTGAGTCCTTGTCCCTGCTGGACCCTGGAAGTCTTTGAAAAGCAGCTAATAGTTGGAACGAGAACAGTAGTTGCTGGGTTGGTCGCTGGGGTTAAAGCAAGCGTGACCTTCTCCAAAGAAGAGCTCTCCCATAACTATGTAGTGAGGTTGTGTCTCCAGAACTGATAGGTGGAAGCCTGCTAGCTGAATACTGGAGGCCAAAGGCCCCTTGGTGCTAGTGCCTTTGGCATGAACATTTACTTTGACCAATAGTAGGCCAGAGACCACCCCACTGTATGGGACTGCTCTGTGTGTCTCTCGGGTTCTCTGGAGCACAGATACAGAAGCACTAGGTCTCCTCAGAGGCTGTGCATAGTGGGTTATGGGACGGTTCCGTGGGACTGGCTTTCTCCTATGGGGGGAGGTTCTCTCTGAAAAGACAATGTCTGTCTTTGGGAGTGGGGGACACTGAGTTTCTCCTCCTTGCAGCAGCCTGTATTCATGTCTCTCTCTCCAGAGATGTGGGGACTCTGAAGTTGTGGATGAGAAAGGCTCCATCTCCTCAGGTTCCCTCTCAGCAGCCAGCACGCCTGTCTTCCAGGACGTCCTCATGCAGTTCCTCGACACTCAGGCTCCTGTGCTAAGTACGTAACAAGAACTCGCTAATGTCCAGCCTTCCCTCTCCCTTGAGCCCTGGACATACCCAAGAGTCTCACTTGGACTCTGGAGAGGAGGGGATGCAGCCCGGAGGGCAAGACATTAGGAAGGGATGAGGAAATGTAACTGCTGCTGAGACTAACTGGAGAGGAGCTCAAGCATTTAGTTGCTGCCTCTGCTAGCTGTGTGCTCTGGCCTTGATCCCCACTGTGGTTTCCTAGCCCTGCCTTGAATCCTGCCGGGTGGTTGCGAGGCCTCTAGAAAACTCTACCTCTAGCCCTGCAAAAGGACATCCCTGGGTTAGATATTGGGCAGGTGGCCAGTGTTGCTCAGAGCAATGCTGGAGGGAGGACTCTGGTAGCGCTACCTGCTCCTTCATGTGCTGTTGCTGTGCCTCCAGCGGACCCAGGGAATGAAAGTGAGAAGGTGGAGTTCTTCAACCTGGTGCTGCTGTTCTGTGAGCTGATTCGACATGACGTCTTCTCTCACAACATCTATATGTGCACACTCATCTCCCGGGGTGACCTGGCCATGGACTCGCATGGGCCCCGCCCTCCCTCGCCCTTTGATGACCCCGCCGAGGAGCATGACAGAAAGGAGGGGATGGGCAACAGTGGCATCAAGCTGGAGGTAAGGAGCACCGGCTCTCATGGCCCCTTCCCAAGTGCTCCTTCCTGAGTGTCCTTACGTCCTGGACTTGTCCCCTGCAAAGTACCTGCACTTGCCACCTGCCTCCCTCCCCCAAGGCTAATCCTATCAAACTTCAGCCCGAAGGTGAAGGGTTAAATTCTAAGCTGCTGAAAAGGGCCTGTGGCATGGAGAAGGCTCTGGAGCCATGATGCTATCGCTCATGCCGTGCAGCCCAGCTCTAATAAGACAGCATGTAATAAGCTACTCAGGGTTTGAAAACCAAAGGGGCATTAACCGTGTGGCTGGCACAGGCACTGCCAGAGGGGGGCTCATTCTGCCTGGGCTGTAGGCTGGACAATGCCGTGGGGAAACTCTGAGGTGCACACGTTTCCTAGTGCAGCGTGGAGAATTAATGGCTCCCCTTGTTTATGGCCCCAGGACACCGGCCTCTCGGAGTCCATGGATATTGATCATAGCTCCAGCGTACTGTTTGATGACATGGAGAAGACTGATTTCTCGGTAAGTTCCTGTTTTCCTCTCCTACCTGGTGCTCGGTGAGTAGCTCAGGTATGCTTTGTTGGGCACTTTGCCAATGTGGAGGTGCATCAACTTGCTGCTGGGTATATTCTGTCCTCTATGGAGTTGAAGAGCCTGGCCAAAAGGGCTTGTGTCTTGCGGATGGTTGGGGCTGTATGGTAGACACAACTTGCCTGTGAATGCTCTTGAGTAGAGTGGTACAGAGCATGTAAGCAGGCCAGGATCCAGCTGTGGAACCAGGTGTGCCATTCCATGAATTTCCTCCTTGGTAGGGTTGACACCACCCCAGGAGCTAGGGAGTGAGGCCAGTTGCTTGTCACTTGGAATGGTGAGGGAACAGGAGGTGAGAGTGACATTCCTGAGAGGCAGTGCAGGGTATGGAGGGTGAAAGTGGCGAAAGGATGGTGACATTGAGACACTTGCTTACCTGGGATAATAGATGTGGTCCAGTGGCTCTGCAGCCTTGGGCAAGTCACTTCACCTCTCTGCCTTAGTTTGTGTGTTTCTTAGCTTGTTGTGGGGAGTTGCTCGTTCATGTTCGCAGAGCACGTTGAGTGAAGATGCGCAGTAAGAGCTAAGAATGATTGCTGTTGAAACCTCCGGGAAATTTCTTTTTTCCAGCCATTGCTATCTTTCAAGGTGTGTACTGGACACCTGTGGTGTCTGCGGCTGCACTGCCCCCCAGGAGGCCTTTTGCCTTAATCTTGGCTCTTGTGGAGTGTTGGCATCAGAATCATAGCCTCTAATTCCTAACTTTCTGTTGCTTGTTCTCAGTCCAAGGCGTACCAGGAAGCTGTACTCATGTGCAGATTGGGGAGGAGGATCTGGTACCTGGGCTGGGAGCAGTGTCCTGAGCCAGGGCCGGCTTTAGGCCAATTCCCCCGAATAGGGCCTCACGCCTAAGGGGGCTCCATGCCCTAAAGAAGAGCACCTAACTTAGGTGCCTTTTTAACTTTTACTCACCAGTGGCAGTCTGGGTCTTCGGCGGCACTTCAGCAGCGGGTCCTTCACTCACTCTGGGTCTTTGGTGGCACTTTGGCGGCAGGGCCTTCAGTGCCGCAGAAGACCCGGAGCGAGTGAAGGACCTGCCGCCGGGTATTTGAATTGGGCCCCGCACTTCCTAAAGCCGTCCCTGTCCTGAGGGGAGGGTGCTGTCCCTGTGCTTTGCCCTCCTTATCAGCTGTGGGCTGGAATAGCCTTATGGGCTGCTTTCAGTACCATTGGTGTGTGGCCACGTACCACAGCAATCTTGTCTTCTCTCCCTAGATGTTCTCTCCTCCAATGCACTGTGAGTCTAAGGCCAGCCCTTCCCCTGAGAAACCAGACCCTGAGAAGGACGCAAAGCCTCTGCTAAAGGAAAAGGCTGCAGAAGGAACACTAGCATCCCTGTACGACCAGCCCCGACACATCCAGTATGCCACACACTTTCCTATCCCTCAGGTATGAGAACTGTGCCTACTTTCCCCCACCCCGCTCACTCAGGTATCACACCTGGGCTCACGCCACCCTCCCATCGTGAGACCTGCACATTTCCTTGCTGCTGCTCCACCCAAGCATGGGACTCCTGACGCTTTGCAGCCTGAGCACTGAAAGAGAAAGGAGCATGGCCATGCATGCCTTGAATGCTGGGGGCAGTTGTCTTTGAGTGGGCGCCTGGGGTGGCTCTTTGCTTCCCCATTCCCCAGGGTCATCTCCCAGCTGCACTTTCCCTCTCCTCTTAGAGACCCATGTCTGATGAGACAATTGGCATCTAGCCTGAAAGCAGCTAATGCAGTTGTCTCCCTTTGGCTCCCAGGAGGAATCATGCAGTCACGAATGTAACCAGCGGCTGGTGGTTCTGTTTGGGGTTGGGAAACAGCGAGATGATGCCCGACATACCATCAAGAAGATAACCAAAGACATTCTGAAGGTGTTAAACAGGAAGAGCACAGCGGAGACAGGTTAGTGCAGCCTGGGCCCGCCCTGCCCCAGGAAGGTGTTCCTTTCCAGCTGGTCGGGTCCCTTGGGAGACCTGCACACAGGGGACACTGAGTGTGCAAGGGAAGCAGCGATACTGACTAGACACAGTGTGCTGTCACACAGGAAACCTGCTGAAAAATGTTAATTAGCACAGCTGCCCTGAAGCCAATGGAGCTACATTGATTTATACCAGGTGGAGATTTGGTCTGTTCCACTTTTCTGTAATCTCTGTCAGTCCAGGGCTTCTTAGAGGTGCCTTGTAACAACAGCAGACACCAGTGTTTTTAAGTTGAGGATGCTCCTTTAAAGGAGAGATGAGATGCTCTTGAAACTGAGCCAAGGGATTTTGAGGCTGAGACCTGGTGAGAGTGGCTAGTCTCCCAAGGGAAGCTCCTACATTGGGGCAGTTAAACTGCGACTGGTCAGAGCCCTGGAGAGACTAGCTAACTCATTTGGGATGGATTAGATACGTCACCATTCCTGACCATCACTCTTAACTAGGGATTCCCATCTCTGGGAGTTGGATTTGATGTCTTCTAGAGTAGGCCTGACAGCTTATGAGTTGGCCCAAGACCCTTTTTCCTAGTTGGGGGGGAACATGAGTCTCCCTGGTTCATAGTCATAGATTCCGAGGCCGGAATGAACCACTGTGATCATGTCATCTGACTTCCTGTGTAACAGGCCATGAAACGGCCCCAGAAGAATTCCTAGAGCAGAGCTTTTAGAAAAACATGCAATCTTGATTTAAAAATTACCCATGATGGAGAATCCACAATGACCCTTGGTAAATTGTTCCAGTGGTTACTCTGCCTGCAGTTGGGTGGACCTGTGCTCCCTGCTGAGGAACTGGAAGATGCATGTGGCTGTCTGTAGGGTGGCTCTGTGCCCCAAAGAAGGTAGTCTGGTAATGGCTCCCTGTATTTCTTGCCTTTGGCAGGTGGAGAGGAAGGCCAGAAGAGGAAGAGGAGCAAGCCAGAGGCATTCCCAACAGCTGAGGATATCTTTGCTAAATTCCAACACCTTTCTCACTTTGATCAGCACCAGGTCACCTCTCAGGTATGGGGTTCTGGAGAGAGAAGTCTCCAGTCTGGGCCCTGGCTGTATCTGTCCCACTGCAGCTCGGAAAGCAGCCTCCAGAGGAGACAGTGGGAGAGTAATTTGGATCTGACAAGTGGAGCTTTGCAAGGGGCTGATCTCCCCTCCCTCCTCCCCTTGTGCCTCTCTCTCTGCGTGCAGGTATCTCGCAATGTCTTGGAACAGATCACCAGCTTTGCCTTAGGGATGTCATACCATCTGCCTCTGGTGCAGCACGTGCAGTTCATCTTTGACCTGATGGAGTATTCACTCAACATCAGTGGTCTCATTGACTTCGCTATCCAGGTGAGCCCTGGGATCTGAGGTGCTTCACTAGAGTGGGGGATCAGCCTCGTTAAATCCAGACTTTCTGAAGGATCTGCTCTTGCTCAACCACAGGTTATTGGGTTGGATGTAGGAATCTCTGAGTGAGGGTCTCTGGCCTGTGTCTTGCCAGATGATCATAATGGTGCCTTCTGGCCTGGCCTTAGACTCTCTGGTGTTCCATGGAGGAGTGGGCATGAGGTATGCTTGTGTGTGGCACAAAGCTTTAGTCCTCCTCTGGGGCTCTGGTTTTGAGGGTCATTTTTCTAAAGGTTTCAGGATTGTTTGGAATGGACCTTGCTACTGTTCTTGTCTCTGAGCTGCAGTGATGTCTTTCTTGAGCGAGAGGTTTTTTTTCTGTTCATGGCAGCCCTTCCAACAACAAGGGTGGTTTCCTCCCTCAGACGGTCCTGCCACCCTGCAATGCAAGCTGTGTTACTAGGCAAGATGATATTTTACAAAATTCGCTACAGTTGGAGCTGTAACTGAAACTGTTAGCTCATCCACTAACTGGAGTATAAGTGGGATTTTGAACAAGTCCTGATAGTGAAAGATCAGAGCCATATGTAGGAAGCCAGTCTGCCCACACTTGTGTCCAACCGGCAGGCTTCTGGTTGGCACCCCAATGCTGGCAGACCCCCTGAACTGACTGGTGCCTGGAGGGCAGGCTTCGCCCAGCTTTCAGGCCGCTGAATGCATTGGTGCCTAGCCGGCAGGCTCCCTCTGACTGGTGCCCCAATGACAGAGTTTGTAGCGGTGGAGTTGTCTGGATTGTTGAAGGGTTTTTATGTCATTGGGCGCAGTTGCTGAACGAGCTGAGTGTGGTGGAGGCAGAGCTGCTGTTGAAATCTTCCGACCTAGTTGGCAGCTACACCACCAGCCTGTGCCTGTGCATCGTGGCTGTGCTGCGGCACTACCACTCCTGCCTTATCCTGAACCAAGACCAGATGGCCCAGGTCTTCGAAGGGTAAGGGAGCCTTGTGCCCCCTCTTGGGCAGGGGAAGCCTCATCTCTGGACTTTGTCCCATGTGGGTTGGAGGGACAGGGGTGAAGATATACCTGTCTCATAGAGCTGGAAGGGATCCTGAAAGGTCATCGAGTCCAGCCCTCTGCCTTCACTAGTAGGACCAAATACTGATTTTGCCCCAGATCCCTAAGTGGCCCCCTCAAGGATTGAACTCACAACCCTGGGTTTAGCAGGCCAATGCTCAAACCACTGAGCTAGCCCTCCCCCAAGGGAGGGTCTGTTCTCCTAGGAGGTGTTGTCTCTGTGCCTGGAGCTTTGTCCCATGGAGGGGTGGGTGTGGGGAGGGATCTGTTCTCCGAGGGCATTGTCTCCATGTCTGGAGCTCTACTCTCAAGGGAGGGTGCTGCCTCTGTCTGATGCTATGCTCCTTCAGGCTTCCCTTTCATGCTGCTGCAGCATTTCTTATCTCTTTACAGTCTGTGTGGGGTGGTGAAACATGGCATGAACCGCTCCGATGGCTCCTCAGCAGAGCGCTGTATCCTGGCCTACCTCTACGACCTATACACCTCCTGCAGTCACCTCAAGAGTAAATTTGGGGAGCTCTTTAGGTGAGTTTAAGGCAGGTTGGAGGCAATGGGCACTGCCCTCAGAAGGCCCATGGCCTCAGCTTTGCTTGTGATCTTACACACGCTGTTCCGCACCAGCTAGTGTTCTTTCCCCATGGACATATGGTGGGGGTTCCCTGCCTCAAGTCTAGCTGGGCATGCAGGGATAATGGTAGTTGCCTGGGCCCATCTCTGTTACTGCGGTGCCTGCAGGCTAAGCTGCTGACTGGTGAGCACTGATGACTTTCATTTTCCAGGAGCTGCACTGATAGCAAGAGGAAGTGGTGGCCCCAGGCTAGGTCACTGAACCCCCTCTGGTATTTTCCAGGGGCTTCCCCAACAAGGAACAGGCATGGCTCTTCATGGAGGAACCTTTTTGAATGAGCCCCTTAAGCCTTCATGTAAAAGCTGGAGCTCTCTGCACTGCAGAGGACCCAGGGGAGGTCTAGGGGAGGGAGCAGAAGGCTCTCACCCCGAGCCTCAGCATTGCTTGTGAAAGGCAGAGGGAAGCATGTTTGCAGAAGTACCTAACCTCCCCGTTCCTGTCCCTGCCAGTGACTTCTGCTCCAAGGTGAAGAACACAATCTACTGCAATGTGGAGCCCTCTGATTCTAACATGCTATGGGAGCCCGAGTTCATGATCGACACCATCGAGAATCCATCTGCGCACAACTTCACCTACACCAACTTGGGCAAGAGCCTCAATGACAACCCGGCCAACCGCTACAGCTTTGTGTGCAATGCACTCATGCACGTGTGCGTGGGACACCATGACCCAGACCGGTGAGGCGCAGGGCTGGGGCTGTTGAGACCCCCTCTCAGGTGGCTCCACTTGTGTAGGGAGAAGGACTGTCTGTGCTCCTCAAGGGGGCAGCAGGATACAATCCGAGGATGAGAGAGCCAGTAGCCACTTGTCACATGTCCACAGGGCATACTATAACTCTGACATTCATACAGCCTCTTTGGGAGGTTACCCCTTTAGTCCTAGACCTCCCCTATTTACAAGGGTGAGCCCTGCTACCCTGAGCCTGGGTTACTGGCTTCAGCGCACGTTTCTCGTCAGGGCTCGTCCATTGGGTCCAAATTAGTTTAAACCCTTGTTGGAGATATGCTGCTCTCAGGAGCCACACAACCAGCAGATGTTTTGCAGAAACACAGAATAAGCTAGCAAATATTAGTCAGCTGGAATATGGTATTTTAGGATCCTTCGGTTAAAGTGGAAAAGCCAACTTGTATGCTTGTCCATGCTGGTAGCATTACCTGCCTCTCTGGCCCGGAAGTGTCTAGGATTCCAGTCTCTCCTCTGCACTGCGCAGCAGAGGTCTTAGCGCTGTATGCTGATACCTCCGTTCTTTGTTTCAAATTGCTGCTATGCATGTTCCATACGTTCTGCTTCCCTTGGCTGCTAGTTCTTAAAAGTTAATATCCAGTTGTTGGTCTTCCATTGTGCCTGTCTGATGCAACTCCATTTGTATGTTAATGGTCCTTCAGAGTTCATTCAGACTGTCACAACAGTTCTGGAATTAACTGCACCTCTGACTCTTTGAGTATCAGGGGGTAGCCATGTTAGTTTGTATCAACAAAAACAACAAGGAGTTCGGTTATGCCCAAATAAATCTGTTAGTCTTTAAGGTGCCACCGGACTCCTTGTTGTTTTTGACTCTGAGGGCACACCCAGTTAGGTCTCGGGCCTCTAGCCATCACTTTTCTTGGACGGGAACCTGTGATCCACTTCTTCCAGACTGTGGACTTAGACTGCAAGCTCCTGCAATTCACTGTGATTATCTCAGCAGATCTGACTTGAGTTCAGCACCTGCAGCCCTGTTCTCTCAGGGGCAGTGACAGGTTGAACCAGTAACCAGGCAGCTTTCATAAAGCAAAGTACTATTTATCTTTAAAAACAACAAACAGCCTATACTCACATCTGGCTCACCAGCTGTCACCCGTTTGCCACCGGGAGACCCTGACAGGATTAAAATACTTCAGGCCCTCTGGAGGGCCTATCTCTCTTGGTCACAGTTTTGTGTCAGGTCTCGTATCAAGCATAAGTGATCTCTCTCTCCAGGTCATGGCAGTCACTTTATACAGATAATTTCTTTGTCTGCTAGGCCTCTTGAACCAGGTCAGATCAGTCCTTGTTATTTTCCAGGGGTGAAACTTCCACAAACTTTTTACCTGCAGTAAGGATTTGTGTTAATAACTGCCCTCTCTACCAAGTGATTTTAGTGAGGTTTTTGATACCGTCTCACATGATCTTCTCACAAACAAACTAGGGAAATATAGTCTAGATGAACCTAAAGGTGGATGCACAACTGGTTGGAAAACTATTCCCAGGGTGTAATTATCAGTGCTTCACAGTCAAGCTGGAAGAGCACATTGAGTGAGGCCCCACAAGGATCTGTTGTGGTTCTGGCTCTGTTCAATATCTTCATAAATTATTTGGATAATGGTGTAGAGAGCACACTTATAAAGTTTGTGGATGATACCAAGCTGGGGGGTGGGGATGGGTTCCAAGCGCTTTAAAGGACAGGATTAGAATTCAAAATGAGTTTGGCAAATTGGAGAAATGGTCAGAAATAGATAGGATTAAATTCAATAAGGACAAGTGCAAAGGACTATACTTGTGGATCTCAAACTAAATATGAGTCTACAGTGTAATAGTGTTACATCCCAAAATGATGTTTGGTTTTGTTGCATTAGCAGGCATGTTGTAAGCCAGACATGAGAAGTAATTCTTCCACTCTACTCAGCACTGATAAGGCCTCCACTGGAGTGTTGTATCCAGTTATGGGCACCACACTTGGGGAAAGATGTGGACAAATTGGAGAAAGTCCAGAGGAGAGCAACCAAGATGGTTAAAAGTCTGGAAAACGGCCTGTCAGGGTTCCCTCCCCACTCTGAACTCTGGGGTACAGATGTGGGGACCCACATGAAAGACCCCCTAAACTTATTTCTACCAGCTTAGGTTAAAAACTTCCCCAAGGCACAAATCCTTCCTTGTCCTTGGATGGGTACTACTGCCACCACTAAGTGAGTTAGACAAAGATTCAGGAAAAGGACCACTTGGAGTTCCTGTTTTCCTAAAATATCCCTCCAAGCCCTTTCACCCCCCTTTCCTGGGGAGGTTTGAGAATAATATACCAACCAAATAGGTAACTAAGGTGAGCACAGACCGGACCCTTAGGTTTTTAGGACACTAAACACCAATCAGGTTCTTAAAAGCAGAACTTTATTATAAAAATAAATAAAAGAAGCACCTTTTGTAAAATCAGGATGGAAGGTCATTTTACAGGGTAATAAGATTTAAAACACAGAGGATTCCCCTCTAGGCAAAACATCAAAGTTACAAAAAACAGGAATAAACCTCCCTCTGAGCATAGGGAAAATTCACAAGCTAAAACAAAAGATAAACTAACGCATTTCCTTGCTATTACTTACAATTGTTGTAATCTGGGATGCTTATTTCAGGTAGGGTTTTAGGAGATAGTTTTTCCTGCCCTGGTCCCTCTCTTTCCTGGAGAGAACAACAAAGAGCACAAACATATTTGAAAGTATCTTCTTTCCTTATTGGTCCTTTTGGTCAGGTGCTAACCAGGTTATTTGAGCTTCTTAACTCCTTACAGATAAAAGGGATTTTATGCTACCCATAGCTGTATGTTTATGACATGGTCTCTGAGGAAAGATTGAAAACAATTGGATTTGTTTAGTTTAGGGAAGAGAAGACTGAGAAGGCGGGGACACAAGTCTTCAAGTATGTCAAAGGTGATTATAAAGAGGAGGGTGGTAAATTGTTCTCAGCCACTGAGGACAGGGCAAGATATAATGGCCTTAAATTGAGGCAAGGGAGATTTAGGTTAGCCATTAGGAAAAACTTTCCTAACTGTAGATGTGGTTAAGCACTGGAACAAGTGACCTAGGGAGGTTGTGGAATCTCCATTAATAGAGGTTTTTAAGAGCAGGTTAGACAAACACCTGCCAGGAATGGTCTAAATAATACACGATCCTGCCTTAGTGCTGGGGCTGGACTAGATGACCTGTCCTAGAAATGTAGGACTGGAAGGGAACTTGACAGGTCATCCAGTCCAGTCCCACATTTCTGTGATTCTCTGCGTGAGTCAGGAATTCAAGAACTAAATGGCCCATAAAGATATATACACCATTAATAAAGTTGATGCAATAGTGATTCAGTATTCTAGGTGTCCGTAGAATCTGTCACATCTTAGTAGAAGAGTCTGAATATTCCATGTTTCCAAACCGTCATATTTGTCACACACACCAACCCAGTCTTATCTGCATGACTAGCACTTATCTCTTATTCCCCTGTCCCAGAGGAGAAATTAACTCCTTCAGTCCTATTAGGTCACAATACAAAGTGAATGGCTAAACTGAGTCACACATTTTTCCTGATAATACAGAAATAAAATGCAACCTTTTAAGAGTTCTCCTGACCTGCTTGTTTAATGCTCCACCAAAGGATCCACATTTTAAATAGACCAGCAAATTAAGTTATTTTTCATTGTCAGCAGCTAGACTTTGTATTGCACATTACTAGAGAAATGTGACCCCTTCTCCTATGGAGTTATGGGATAGTAAAACACAGACTTTTTTACCACATATGTACACAAGAGAAGCACCCAAAAGACTATAGGTATTTTGAAATTTGGTCATCCTTTGGAGCGTACTCAGAGGAGGAAGGCTCCTCAAACATCAAGCCAGGATCTTTAGCCAGAATAAGTAATGTACAATGTAGTATGTTAACATTTTATTGTAATTTTGCCTTAATAAAAAGTTTTAAAAAGGAAATAATGCTACAGCAATTCCCCACCTTCTCCAAAGCCTGGCTCTGCTTTAGGAATGAGAGGAAGGGCTAGGCTATTGAGTTCTGTGTGTGACCACATGGTTCCTCTCTACAGAGTCAATGATATAGCTATCCTGTGTGCTGAGCTGACTGGTTACTGCAAGTCCCTGAGTGCCGAGTGGCTGGGCGTGCTCAAGGCTTTGTGCTGCTCCTCCAACAATGGGACTTGTGGCTTCAACGACCTCCTCTGCAATGTTGATGTAAGTGCAAAAGCTTAAATAACAGGGCTGAGGAGAGGGGGGTGCTTTGGAGGGGGCAGGGCGGAGATGGGAGAGTGTCCCAAGGGGCTGGAGATGGGAATGGCAGAGGGAGCAGGATGTCATGGGCGGGAAATGGGGAACTGTCTTTTGGTGCTGGAGCTGCCCTTATGGAGGGTTTTGCTGGGTTGGCCATGGGGTTGTTGAGTTTGCCCTTCCCCCTGCTCCCAGTCAGGCCCATATGGTGCTAACTGGAGGGGGTGAAGCAGAGACGGACATGGTCACTGGCTGCTCTTCTGTCTCCCAGGTGAGCGACTTATCTTTCCATGACTCCTTGGCCACCTTTGTTGCCATTCTCATTGCCCGTCAGTGCTTGCTGTTGGAGGACCTGATTCGCTGTGCAGCCATCCCCTCACTCCTCAATGCTGGTGAGTGAGTCCCTTCCAGAGACACTCTGCTGCTCACGGTGCCCTCCAGGGGGCTTCCTGCAATGCAGTGCCCGGCTCAAAGGGCCAAGTACCCAGCAGTGGGACTCGGACCCTGAAGCCCCTGCGCACAGTAATGTTGCACGTAATCCCCAGCCATGGAATATGCTCAGAATCCACCTTTTAAGACTCGGACCTTTGATTTACAGAAAATAACTGGCTCCTATGTTTGTGAAGGAAACCCTGACCAGGTGATCTGAGTGTAACCCTCCTTCCAGATGATGTCATGGTAGCCTCCTGCACTGAGGATACCTCTCTTGGGGAAGGAACCCCGGTTATTAGGAAGAGGCAGCTAATAGTAATGGGGGATTCAATCATTAGAAATATAGATAGTTGGTACTCCTGTGGGAATTCTGTGCCAAAAAAATAAAAAATTATGTGCGCAATATTAAAATTCTGCCAAATTCTGCATATTTTATTTGTCAAAAGAAAACACAATATAATCATGCCAGTTTCAATTATTTTGGTAATTTATTTCAAAATACCTGTCAGCAAGTGTCTGTAATAATACAGACAAAAAAAAAAGTTCAAGAAAAGTTTTTTTGACAAATAGATTCCTTACTAGGCATATTAATACAGAACTTTGAGTAATTAATTTAAAATACAATGCAGAAACATTTCCCGCACCCCTCACAAGCAGTGCAAAGGCTTGGGGGAGTCAGGGGTAATGGAGGAGCTGAGAGAGAGGGAAGGAGCCAGGGAGTGAACATGGACGGTTGTTGGGTGTGGGTGGGAGAAGTATGGAACAGGGTGGGGTCGGGGGAGGGCATAGTTATGGAGTTGGGGAGCCTCTGCCATGCAGACTCTGTTTGACCCCTAGCCTCGTGCATTTAGTCAGGCACATCTGCCCCCATCCACATGTGGCCCTGTAGCCTCCTCTGCCCCGTCCCCATGTGGCCCTGGTTCAATGTTGTCATGCCACTAGTTCCTGAGCTTGCACCACAGTCTGTCCCCCCACTAGTCCTTCTGTACCCCAGTCTGACCCCCCAGCAGCTACATGTGCCCCACTCTGTCTGCCCCCGCCATATCCTGTGCCTCCTAACCTGGCACTGGGGGGAGGGGCTGCAGAGCTACATGGGAGAAACAGAGGGGGGCTGCACTGGACATGAATTCTGCACATGCACAGTGGCGCAGAATTCCCCCAGGAGTAAGCTGGGTTTATGAATACCAGGAGAACAGCATGATGAATTGCCTACTGGATGTGAAGCTTGCAGATCTCTTGAGACTAATGTGCGATGCTGGGGAGGAGCCTGTGGTTGCAGTACATGTAGGTATCCGTGACATAGAGAAAGGTCCTGGAGGCCAATTTAGGCTGCTAGGTAAGAGATTAAAGTCCAGGACCTCTATAGTAGTATTCTCTGAAATGCTTCCAGTTCCACATGCAGGGTCAGTTAGGCAGAACTGCAGAGTCTCAATGCGTGGATGCGATGATCGTGTACGGAGGCTGGTTTTAGATTTATTAAATCTAACTGAGGAACCTTTTGGGAAAGGAGGATGGGAAGGGTAGGCTCCACCTAAACCAAAACAGAACCAGACTGTTGGCAGGTAAAATTCAAAAGGTCTTAGAGGAGTTTTTAAACTAAGGGCTGAGGGAAAGCTGTCAGGTGTGGAGAAGCACACGGTTGGGACAGAAACAGCCTTTAGGGGAGGATCTGTTAACAGGGATTCTCTCTATCCTAGTAAAGAGGAGAGGATAGAAGTTGATAAAGTACACGTAGGAACTGAAGAGAAACAGTCAATTAAAGAGAGATCCTTTCAGTTACATCACGTGAAGGCAGACAACTATATATTGCTGGAGTATAAATAAGATGGGTGAACTCGTGTGCCTGGTGTTAGATGAGAATATTAAAATGATGGGCATCACAGAAACTTGTTGGAATGATGATAATCAGTAGGACATGGTAATACAAGGGTACAAAATATGTGGGAATGACAGATTAGGTCGTGCCGGTGGGGGAGGGGCACTACATGTGAAAGAGAGCATAGAGCCAAGTATACTAAAAATCTTAATCAAACTGTACTGTAGAATCTGTATGGATAGAAATTCCCCGCTTGAATAATACGATTATAACAGTAGGAATATATTACTGACCAGCTGACCAGGATGGTGATTGTGAAATGCTCATGTCGATTAGAGAGGTGATAAAAGTAGAGAACTCAATAATAATGGGAGATTTCAACTATCCCCATATTGACTGGGTACATGTCACCTCAGGATGGGATGCAGAGATAAAACGCCTGGACACTATCAATGAGTGCTTCTTGGAGAAGCTAGTCTTGGAACCTACAAGGAGAGAGGCAGTTTTCAATATGAGTGAAGCACAGGATCTGGTCCAATAGGTGAATATAGCTGAATCGTTCAGTACTAGCCACCATGATGTAATTAAATTTAACAACCTTGGGAGGGGGAAAAATACCAAAGAAACCCACCATAGTAGCATTTAACTTCAAAAAGGGGAACTACTAAAAAATGAGGAAGCAAGTTATGTGGAAATTAAAAAGAACAATCACTAGAGAGAAATACCTGCAAGCTGCATGGAACCTATTTAAAAACACCATAATAGAGGCACAAATTAAATGTATAGTCCAAATTAAAAAAAAAATAGTAAGAGGACCAAAAACAGCCACCATGGCTAAATAAGAGAGTAAAAGAGGTGGTTAGAGGCAAAAAGGCATCCTTTAAAAATTGAAAGTCAGATTCTACTGAGGGAAATAGGAAAGAGCATAAACTCTGGCAAGTCAAGTGTAGAAGTGTAATTAGGCAGGCCAAAAAAAGCAACTAGTACAAGACACACAAACTAACTGCAAAAAATTTTAAAAAAAAATATTAGAATCAGGAAGCCTGCCAAACAATCAGTGGGGCCATTGGATGATGAACGTGCTAAAGAAGCACTCAAGGAAGACAAGGCCAGTGTGGAGAAGCTAAATGAATTCTTGGCATTGGTCTTCACTGCAGAGGATGTGAGGGAGATTCCCACACATGAGCCATTCTTTTTAGGTGACAGGTCTGAGGACCTTGTCTCAGATTCAGGTGACAATAGAGGAGGTTTTAGAACAAATTGATAAATTAAACAGTGATAAGTCACCAGAACCAGATGGTGTTCACCCAAGAGTTCTGAAGAAACTCAAATATGAAATTGCAGAACTAGTAACTGTGGTATGTAACCTAGTGCTTACATCAGCTCCTGTAGTACCAGATGACTGAAAGAGGATAGCTAATGAGACATCTATTTTTTAAAAAGGCTCCAGAGGTGATCCTGGCATTAAGAGCCGGTAAGCGTAACTTCAGTCCCAAGCAAATTGGTTGAAACTGTACTGAAGAAGAGACGGATCAGAGACACAGATGAACTCGATTTATTGGGAGCAAGTCAACATGGTTTTTGTGAAGGGAAATTGTGCCTCACCACTCTGTTAGAATTCTTTGAGGGGGTCAGCATACATGTGGACGAGGGTGATGCAGTGCATAGTGTACTTGGATTTTCAGAAAGCCTTTGACAGGGTCCCTCACCAAAGGCTCTGAAGCAAAGTGAGCAGTCATGCGGTAAGAGAGAAAGTCTTCTCAATTGGTTAAAAGACCAGAAATGAAGGGTAGGAATAAATGGCCAGTTTTCAGAATGGAGAGAGGAACCATTAGGAAAGGGATAGCTAATAATAGAGTAAATATCATCATGTCATTATATAGATCCATGATATGCCCACACCTTGAACACTGTGTGCAGTTTTGGTCACCCCATCTTAAAAAAGCTATATTAGAAATGGAAAAGGTGCACAGAAGGGCAACAAACATGATTAGAGGTATGGAACAGCTTCCATATGAGGAGAAAATTCAAAAGACTGGGACTGTTCAGCATGGAAAAGAGACAAGGCGGGATAAGATAGAGGTCTATACAATCATGACTGGTGTGGAGAAAGTGAATAAGAAAGTGTTATTTACCCCTTCACGTAACACGAGAACTAGATGTCACCCAATACAATTAATAGGCAGCAAGTTTAAAACAAACACAAGGAATTGCTTTACACCACACTCAGTCAACCTGTGTAACTCATTGCTAGGGGATGTTGTGAAGCCTAGAAGTAAAACTGTTCACAAAAGAATTAGAGGACAGGGCCATCAATGGCTATTAGCCAAGATGATCAGGGACACAACCACATGGTCTGGGTGTCCCTAAGCCTCTGACTGCCAGAAGCTGTGGTTGGATGACAGGGCATGGATCATGCAATAACTGCCCTGTTCTATTCATTCTGTCTGAAGCATCTGGTGTGGGTGTGACAGGATCTCTGGAGTACAATCTGGAACTGGGGTATTGCTCTGCCCCCTTAACTCTCCAGCCTGGGCTGTCTCTCACAATGGTTTGTTAGTGACAAGCAGCAAACCTCTCCAGGTGCTGTTATCACTCTACCCCACACTCAGCTAGACTGCATGAAAGCTCCCTGAGCCACACATGAATCACACAGAGAAAGCCACCAGCAGATCTCCCAAGCCCCCAGCCTTGCACTCCGGAATATACCATCTTTCCTGGTCAGAAGCCTGACCAGTGTAAGTTCATTACCCAGTCTGCCCCTCCATTGATGTGGAGAGGACATATACTCAGCTCAGTTTACAAAGGCTAGATTTCCCAAGCACTTCAAGCAAAACCCACTGTTTTAGGTAAAAAATAAAACAGATTTATTAACTACAGAAAGATTTTGATGATAAGTGGTAGGCACAAAAGGTCAGAGAGAGTTACCAAAGAAAATAAAAAGTAAGTGCAGAGTCTAAATCTTAGACTTTATTACACTAGTTAGTATTTTGATCGAGCAGTTTTCTCACCTTACTAGATGTTACAGTTCTTAATACACAGGCTTCCTCTTTAAGCTTGGGATCAGTCTCCTCAGTTCAAGTCTGTGTCTTCCCAGCGTTCTCTTGTTGCTTCCAGCATAGGTGGAGGAAGAGAAAGGCAAAAGCATGATGGTACTGTCCCCTCTTTTATATCCTCAGTCCATGTGCCTGGGAAACACTAGCCCAGACATGTCCTGGTGGGCTTTGCCAGTCAGAGTTGAGCAATCCCCCACTGTGTGATGCTTGTGCAGCCCTCTTACAGCATTGTAAATCCCTTGTTTACAGCTCCCCTGCTGATTAGTGGGCGTGTAACACCTTCCTGGGTGTGGATCACTGCCTTTGTTGTAACTAGCAACCTTACAGCGAAATCTCATAACTTCATACACACTAACTATATACATATTTGGACAGAACAGTGGGTTTCAGCAGATCATGGCTTTTCGTATGCTATCTTACATGGCACGTTTTGTATGAAATATATCATAATTATCTGACACAGGTGAATATGGGGGTTCCAGGGTACTGCTCTGAGGTACAGAGTGCTACAATTGGCGATTGTCAGATAACAAGATACTGGCTAGATGGACCTTTGGTTTGACCCACTGCAGGGCTACCCAGAGGATTCTGGGGGCCTGGGGTCTTCGGCGGTGGGGGGCCTTTCCGTTCTGGGACCCGCCATGGAAGTGCCCCAAAGACCCGCAGCGGGGTCGACCGCCGCCGAATTGCTGCCGAAGTGGGACCTGCCGCCAAAGTGCAACCGGGTCTTCGGCGGTAATTCGGTGGCGAGGGGCCCCCGCTGCAGAAGTGCCCCGAAGACCCACGGCGGGTCCCGGAATGGAAGGGTCCCCCCCCCACCGCTGAAGACCTGGCTGCACTTCGGCAGCGGGTCCCGCTTCGGCGGTAATTCGCCAGTGTGGGGGTCCTTCTGCTCGGAGTGGAAGAAGCTCCGGGAGCCTGGGCCCCGCAAGAGTTTTCCGGGCCCCCCTGAGCGAGTGAAGGACCCCACTCCAGGGGCCCCGAAAAACTCAGCAAATTGCCCCTCTTGCCCCCCTCCCCCTCCCCCCCCAGCAGCCCTGACCCACTGTGGCCATTCTTATGCTCTTACCTAATGTCTAGAGCCCTGCAAATCTGCTGATATCCACGAACCATTTTTGCAGATCCTGGCTCAGATGCAGATAGAAATTTTGTATCCGCACAGGCCTCTGCAACACACACTCACCTGAACAGAAGGGCTGTCACCCAGCCCTGAACCTCTAGCTCGGCTCTCTGAATCATGCAATAGCCTGCTGGGCATTCTGGGAGTTGTAGTCCACAGCTTGTTTGAACAGAGGAGGTATACTACAACTCCCAGAAGGGAGTGTGACCATGTGCTCCTGTGCAGTGAGCCAAGTAGTTGTCACCACTGCCAGTCCTGGCTGGGTCTGTGTGCATCAGAGTCGCTCCGTCTGTGTAGGGGTGTCCGAGCTCCCCCTGGGTGGGAGCAGCAGTGCACATGAGCACCCAGGATTATAGCCTACCTACCTAGAGTAGGGTAGGAGGTATGGCAGGGGCGGAGCGGGCAATGAGGCAGCAGGTCTTTGTGGAGAAGAGAGAGGGTGGTTCGGGGCTGGGCACAGCCTTGTGTCATTGGTGCATGGTGACCTGTGGAGCTGTTGGTAGAACCCTGCAAATCCACGGATATCCATTTTATATCCCTGGATAATATTTGTGGATTGCGGTTTGGATGTGGATACAAATTTTGTATCCACGCAGGGCTCTACCAATGCCACACTGTGTGCTGGAGTCTGCAGACAGTCCCAAATAAGAGCTCAGAGAGGTATGAACTGCCCCATATGCCTCACTCTGGGTGTTTAATTCTGAAACCTAACAATGTGCTTTTCATTCTCAACATAGTTAACTCTCATTGCTGATCATTTTGCAGGAACGTCCTACTAATATGCTCATCCCCTCCCTCCTCCTGGGGCTCCCTAGCTCCAAAACCCCCTGCCCTTGCCCCAGCTGTCTGACCCGCCAGCTTTGCCTTGCTGATTTCAGCCCCCCGCTGCAGCACGGTAAAGCTGAGTAGGTACGAGAAGCTTAGAATACATTGAATTTCATGTAGCAATTAGGGCCTGGGGAGTCTGTGCTGATTGGATTGCTCATTTGCATATTAATTTCAATATGCCCTCCTCCCCCCTTCAGGCAGAGTGCAGGCCACTCTACTGCAGAAATTAGGGCCAGCGGCTGGACAGTAGAGGTGAGCTGTGGTCCTGTGAAATCTCCATTGATTCCTTTGCTTTCTGTAGCCTGCAGTGAACAGGATTCGGAACCGGGGGCCCGTCTGACCTGTCGGATTTTGCTACACCTGTTTAAGACACCACAGCTGAACCCATGCCAGCAGGATGGCAGTAAGTGAGCTGGGTACAGAAGCCTTCCTCCATAGCAAACACTGTGAGCCTGTGGGCCGCCTGTGCTCACTGGATCCAAGTGGAGGAGCTCCTGGTGCTGTCCTAGAAAGCCTTGTCTTACCCTGGGCAAGGCAAGACTAGCCTTCTGCTGAGTAGTCCCATGCCCTGGGAAAGGGAGTGAATGGGGAATGCATTTGTACAGCTTCCCCCTGTATGTCACTGTGTGGTTAGCCAAGCATGTGCAGAAGGAGTCTCCTCCCTCTGCAGCATCAGCCACTGGGCCTCACTGCAGGCAGGACACCAACCTTGGTGTGCTGTGGGTTGATGTACCTTGCTCTGTCCCAGACATTATGCTAAGAGCTGAAGAGTTTGTCAGCCAGGGTCTTGTGCCACCTGACATCAGTGCCAGAGTCTACTCTGTCCTCACCTACACATGCCACTCCCTAGCTGGATTTGGACATGCCACTCCCTGCTTCTAGCACCGGATTCTTCAGCCTACCCAGCTTCTTGTGTTGCTCTCTGCAGTTCTTCTCACGTCCTGTGCCTGTAGCCAACTGGCTTCATTGGAACCTGCCGTTTCCTTCTCTCCAGGAGATTCAGATTAGAGAAGCTCTATAACCTCTGTATTTGGCACTGGGGCAACAGCTGCTGGAATCCCGTGTCCAGTTCTGGTGTCCGTGATTGAAGAAAGATGATGTAAATGGGAGAGGGTTCAGAGAAGAGCCATGAGAATAATTGAAGGATTGGAAAACATGCCTGATAGTGATAGATTAAGGAGCTCAGTTTTAGATTATCAAAGAGAAGGTGAGGGGTGACTTGCCGACAGTCTGTAAGGACCTACATGGGGAACAGAAATTTGATGATAAAGACGTTCTTCGATGTATCAGACAAAAGTATAACAAGATCCAATGGCTGGAAGTTGAAGTTAGACTTTAATTCAGACTGGAAGTAAGGTGTACATTTAACAGTGAGGGTAATTAACTATTGAAACAATGCACCAAGGGTTGTCGTGGATTCTCCACCACTAGATGTTTTAAAATCAAGTTTGGATGTTTTTCTAAAAGACCTTTAGTTCAAATAGAAATTCATTCAGGGCAGGTCTCTGGCCTGCGTTACACAGGCGGTCAGACTAGATGATCACAGCGGTCCCTTCTGGCCTTATAATTTATGAATCTTCCAAGCCATAATGGCAGCAACCCCTACTCCTCCTGCTCCTTCCTGACACCCTGCAGTGCCTGCAGAGAGCAGCTTCTTTCCCCTCGACTCCCGTCTCTGCGCTGCCCCCTGTATTATCCCATTGACAAACCCCTCTCCTCTGCTTCCCCAAACTCTGCAATCTGCCTGTCCTTCCCTTTAAACACCCCCACGTGGCCCAGGCACACTAACCCTCCGGCTCCGAGTCTGAGCAGAGGGGCTGGGAGCTGTCCTCACAGCAGCAGCATCTGGGTTTCACTCTGGCCCCAGCGTATGACCCTCTCTTCATTGATCTGTTGCTGGCTCCTCTCCTGCCCTAGGGCTGCCATGCACACCTCTGTAATGTCTCAGACTTGTCTAGTTTGACTGCCCTTTCTGTTTGGGGTGGAACCAGTCCTGCAGAGCGCCATCCATGGCTCATCATCTGTACATTGTCCCCTCACTCCTCCAAATGTGGCTGATGCCCCAGGTTAGAGTTGTGCTGAAGTCTGGACTTGGTTGCACAGACATTGCTTCCTGGTCATCTCTATGAATTTTATGGCTGTGTTACACTGGGGTGGTCCAGTGCTGCACAACACTTTGCCTTTGTGTAGTTTGTCAGCCAAGTTGTTCAGAGACACCCCCACTCTTGGGTGTAGACAAATGTAATTGGCTCCATGTTACAAATGGGGAAATGAATAGTGCCAAGCTGGCCCAGTGAGCTAGTAGCAGAGCCAGAACTGCTGGCCCTCCGTCCGCCGTACTGGATAGTGCGTGATTTGGGTGGCTCTGGAGGCTGGATTTTTCTCACGTACTGGGATTTACACTTCTCCTTTGTCCTTTCTGCAGATAAGCCCACAGTGGGAATTCGTTCCTCCTGTGACCGCCACTTGCTGGCTGCTTCCCAGAACCGAATTGTGGATGGAGCAGTCTTTGCAGTGCTGAAGGCTGTCTTTGTGCTGGGTACGTATCTTATCCTAGACTGGACCTGTGAGAGGGAGACAAGGAGTGTTGGGGGAGCAGGCAGAGTGCAGAAAGTTTGTGCTACAGAGTGTTGGACTGCGAGAGATATATGATGACTACATAGGAGTAGTCCTGGGGGGATTCTGCGCCAAGAAATTAAAAATTATGCAAAATTCTGCATATTTTATTTGTCAAAAAATGCAATAGAATCACACCAGTTTCAATTGTTTTGGTAATTTATTTAAACTACAATACAGAAAAAAGTCCCAATCACTATTCAGCATTTCCTAAACACATGAAAGTGAAGTTACAAACACTGGGTAATAATATCCTGCATTCCAGTTATAATCTTGGATTTTCATTTAAATTACATTACTGAACACCAAACAACATGGGGAAAAAAAAAGTAGAATGTTATTTTAAAGTGCTCAGACTTCCACACATGAAAGTCGTACAGTTTTGCTAATCATTGTCCTGGACCTGGCTGGGTACTTTGGGAAGTGCTTGGTTCTGATTGTCCTGACATTTTATTGACTACTTGGTAAATGTTTTTTTTTTTTTTTGCCCTCAAAGTCTTTTTTTTTTTTTTTTTTTTTAATGGGTAAGTAAAATAAATCCTGAACTGTAATCTAACCTCATTGTGCCACTTTGGCACAGGAAAAAAATGAGAGAGCACATAGATCTTCCTAGCTGATTCCCTTACTGTCGTTTATAAGGCTTTACATCACTCTAGCAATGTAGAGGCCTTAAAACTTTCACAGGTTTTATGCTCCTGGAGGAATTGACTGAGGGCTTGGCTACACTTACAAATTTGCAGCGCTGCAGCAGGGTGTGAAAACACACCCTCTCCAGCGCTGCAAATTGCGGCGCTGCAAAGCGCCAATGTGGTCAAAGCCCCAGCGCTGGGAGCGCGGCTCCCAGCGCTGTCTGTTATTCCCCACAGGGAGGTGGAGTACGGACAGCGCTGGGAGAGTTCTCTCCCAGCGCTGGTGCTTTGACTACACTTAGTGCTTCAAAGCGCTGCCGCGGCAGCGCTTTGAAGTGCTAAGTGTAGCCACAGCCTCAGAATGGGAACAGTTAACTAACAATAGGAACATTAACAATGTTACTATGTAGGCAGGCTGCTACATTTCTGCCTTTAGCGTGCCTCCTGCATAATAAAAAGTCCTACCCTTCCACACCAGGGAGCTGCAGTAGCAAGCGAGAAGGGCAGAGTGTCCCCCCCCACTCCCCCCCGCTGATCAGGCACGCACACCCAGCCCCCCTTCCCAATCTTGAGGCTGCTCCAGGCATGCTGGAACAGATGTGCTGCTGGGGAAGAGGTGCGTGTCCCCCAGCAGATTTTTTGTTGCATTTTTCTGTATGGGGAGCACAGTAAAATGTGGGCCATATGAACTCTTTGCCCCAGTAGGGGCGCAGAATTCTGTTGGGAGAAATAGGAGGGGTAGATGAGATCTGTTTGATGGAGAAATGTCTGGCCTGTGCTAAGCTCTCTCCCTGGGGAATATGTGGGCTGCATGGATCTCTCTGCCCCGACGTTGGTAGCTGGCAGGGATGAGGCTGTTCTGTGCTGAGCTCTCTGGCTGAGGGCTGTTGGTTGGGGATGGGGACAGAATGGCCTGTGCTGAGCTCTGGGACCGTGGGGCAGTAGCGGGGCATGGGAACGGCCTGCGCTGAGCTCTGGGGCCGTGGGGCAGTAGCGGGACATGGGAACGGCCTGCGCTGAGCTCTGGGGCCGTGGGGCAGTCGTGGGGCATGGGGACGGCCTGCGCTGAGCTCTGGGGCCGTGGGGCATGGGGACGGCCTGCGCTGAGCTCTGGAGCCGTGGGGCAGTAGCGGGACATGGGGCGCCCTGCGCTCCGCCCTGGGGCGGTGGGGCCGTCGTGGGGCTGGGGGACGGCGTGCGCTGAGCTCTGGGGCCGTGGGGCATGGGGACGGCCTGCGCTGAGCTCTGGAGCCGTGGGGCAGTAGCGGGACATGGGAACGGCCTGCGCTGAGCTCTGGGGCCGTGGGGCAGTAGCCAGGCATGGGGACGGCCTGCGCTGAGCTCTGGGGCCGCGGGGCATGGGGACGGCCTGCGCTGAGCTCTGGGGCCGCGGGGCATGGGGACGGCCTGCGCTGAGCACTGGGGCTGCGGGGCAGTAGCGGGACATGGGGACGGCCTGCGCTGAGCTCTGGGGCCGCGGGACATGGGGATGGCCTGCGCTGAGCACTGGGGCTGCGGGGCAGTAGCGGGACATGGGGACGGCCTGCGCTGAGCTCTGGGGCCGCAGGGCAGTAGCCAGGCATGGGGACGGCCTGCACTGAGCTCTGGGGCCGCGGGGCATGGGGACGGCCTGCGCTGAGCTCTGGGGCCGGGACATGGGGACGGCCTGCGCTGAGCACTGGGGCCGCGGGACATGGGGACGGCCTGCGCTGAGCTCTGGGGCCGTGGGGCAGTAGCGGGACAGCCTGTGCTGAGCACTGGGGCCGCGGGGCAGTAGCGGGACATGGGGACAGCCTGCGCTGAGCTCTGGGGCCGCGGGGCATGGGGACGGCCTGCGCTGAGCTCTGGGGCCGCGGGGCATGGGAACGGCCTGCGCTGAGCTCTGGGGCCGCGGGGCATGGGGACGGCCTGCGCTGAGCTCTGGGGCCGCGGGGCAGTAGCGGGACATGGGGACGGCCTGCGCTGAGCTCTGGGGCCGCGGGGCAGTAGCGGGACATGGGGACGGCCTGCGCTGAGCTCTGGGGCCGCGGGGCAGTAGCGGGACGGCCTGCGCTGAGCTCTGGGGCCGTGGGGCAGTTGCGGGACATGGGGACGGCCTGCGCTGAGCTCTGGGGCCGCGGGGCAGTAGCGGGACATGGGGACGGCCTGCGCTGAGCTCTGGGGCCGCGGGGCAGTAGCCAGGCATGGGGACGGCCTGCGCTGAGCTCTGGGGCCGCGGGGCAGTAGCCAGGCATGGGGACGGCCTGCGCTGAGCTCTGGGGCCGCGGGGCAGTAGCCAGGCATGGGGACGGCCTGCGCTGAGCTCTGGGGCCGCGGGGCAGTAGCGGGACATGGGGACGGCCTGCGCTGAGCTCTGGGGCCGCGGGGCATGGGGACGGCCTGCGCTGAGCTCTGGGGCCGTGGGGCATGGGGACGGCCTGCGCTGAGCTCTGGGGCCGTGGGGCATGGGGACGGCCTGCGCTGAGCTCTGGGGCCGCGGGGCAGTAGCGGGACATGGGGACGGCCTGCGCTGAGCTCTGGGGCCGCGGGACATGGGGACGGCCTGCGCTGAGCTCTGGGGCCGCGGGGCATGGGGACGGCCTGCGCTGAGCTCTGGGGCCGCGGGGCAGTAGCCAGGCATGGGGACGGCCTGCGCTGAGCTCTGGGGCCGTGGGGCAGTAGCCAGGCATGGGGACGGCCTGCGCTGAGCTCTGGGGCCGCGGGGCAGTAGCCAGGCATGGGGACGGCCTACGCTGAGCTCTGGGGCCAGGAGGAAATTGTATTCAAGTTCAGCGTCCATTGTGTGGATGGCTCTGGTTTTTGCTACTGTTGCATTAGGTGACCCTTTGCCTCTTGGTTACAGGAGATGCAGAGCTGAAAGGCTCTGGCTTTTCCCACCCTGGAGGGGTGGATGACCTTATGGAAGATGAGCTGGGTGCCAAGAAGTCTGCTGGCCGGACAGTGTCCATAGAGACGGCCAGCCTGGATATTTATGCCAAGTATGTCCTGAGGAGTATCTGTCAGCAGGTAAATCTGGCTCTTGTGCCCCACCCTGTCCCTGATCCCGGCTGCTGACAGGGCTGTCCCTCTGCCTATTCGGATTTGGTGGATGTTCTCTTCTGCTGTTTCAAAGAAGCTGGGCACAGTTTTGCCACGTGGTGGTGCTAAGAATGAAAAGTTGCTGAACAGAGCTGACTGGTACTCTGGTTTTGGAGAGCTCAGATGCTGTGTATTCTGTAGGGCTCTGGTGCCACCACTGTGCCCCTCCCCCAGGGTGAGATGGAAGTCAGTAGCCCTCTACACGTGTGCTGGGGGCAGAGAAGAGAGAGCATGAGATGGAGGGGTACTTGAAGTGATATAAGGTGGCTCTTGCATGTCAGGTTGAGGCATTCCTGGCAGCTCGGCCAGTTCTATAGCTGAGCTTGCTCACCTGCAGCCTGTGTTTTTGTTGAGTTTCAGGGAGAGCCACTTACTTTTTACGTGCCCTTTTCAGGGTTGTCCTGGCTCTCAAGTCTAATAGGGTCCTGGGCACCATCCAAGCAGTGCCCAAGTCCTGTGCTGCCCTCTTTCCCCTGCCCTTCTGACAGTCTCTTGAACCTTTCCCTTCTCCACTGCTCTCACCACTTTCTAAGATCCACAAGAAATGAATATGTTAGGAGACACTCTGGGTAGCAGGGGCCTTGATAGGTGGGTGTAGCAGGGGAGGCTCACCCCAAGTCAAGTAGATGAGCAGCACATTTTTAATATGCATGAATTTACAAACTATTTGACTGATTTTATTATTGGTGGGAAATTGTGCTTTCTTCTTCGAGTGCTTGCACATGTCGATTCCATCTAGGTGTGTGTGCACCCACGTGCACAGTCATTGGAGATTTTTGCCTTAGTAGTATCCATAGGGCAGGCTGTGGCACCCCCTGGAGTGCCGCCCTCATGCCGCAGTATATCAGGTACTGCCGGCCCTATGCCCTCTCAGTTCCTTCTTACCGCCCATGACGGTTGGCTGGGACCTGGTCTTGCTTAGCAAGAGAATTAGTGGTTCTTCACTGTTTAGGTTGTTCTCCTTTGTTATTTAGTCAGTGATTAGTTAGCTGTTAAGTGTTTCAGTAGTAGTTAGAGTCCCGGCGGGATATTTGATTGAGGGCCCTCCTCATGCTCTGTGCCCAGCTTCGGAGCCCTCGCACTCGGACTCCACACCTGGTGCTTTGGCGTCAGCATGCAGTGCACCACCGGCACTGGGATCTGCCTAGCACCGTTCCCCCTCACCAGTAACGAAGAAGCAGTCTAAGTTGACTGGTCTGCAGGCACCGTGCAAGGGAACTTTGGGCAAAGGACCTGAGTTAGGGCTTGTGCCCGCAGTGGAGGCTCTCGGGGGTACTGCTGTGGACCTGCCTCTGACTCCGGGGAACAGTAAGGGATCCCAGCCCATCGCAGGGCCATCTGCGTCCCTGGTGGCCAAAGAACAGTTAGGCCAACCAGCACCACAGACACCTGGCTGCATGGTGGATCCTGCCAAGACACTGGCTTAGACAACCAATCTGGTGATCAGACAGCCCCCGGACCACAGGCGTCATTCCCCTTCGCCATGGCCAAGGACCCTGGTACTGCAACCTCGGCCTCCAGCGAGGAGGCCCAGATCTCTGATGCCATGGTCTGTGCTTACAAGGCATGGAACTCCGGAATCACGACGCTGATCCCCGTATTCTCTGAACTGACGGTCTTCCCACCAGAGATCACCAACGTGCCCGTCATCATCGCCTCGCAGGTATTTCAGGCATCAGTCCTTTCCAGCATGAGACCATTCCTGGTCATGGCACTGATCACCGAGGCTCCGGTACCATTCTTTGGGCAGGCACCAGCCCCTCGGCTTCCCTGTAACGGTCGCCGACGAGTCAGTCGACAGACTCAGGCTTCCACAGCCCCACCCTGGTCACCAGAAGGGCAGTGGTCTGGGTCGGAGGGACAGTTCAGCTCTTCCCCTGTACAGGGCGAATCGTCTCCCAGCCAGGAACCCATCAAGGCGCCTGCGGCACCAGCATGGGGTCAAGGGCAATGGCCCGCCCAGTGGCAATACTGGAACCTGTGGTGGGTGCCTGTAATGCCGGCACCATACTCCCACTGCTCCTCCCAGGCTACATCAGACAAGCTACCCCCAGCGCAGCTGGCACCGGTTTCGGACCAAGGGGCTGAATCCGAAGCAGTGACTCCACTGGAGGCCACGGCGACTGCAGAGTGGTCCCTGACGCAGCAAGGGGACGCTCCCCACCCCCTGGTGGTGCAGTCATCCCCGGACGAGTCAGTGGCAGGGGAAACTTGCAAACTGGTAGACCCCCCCCACCTGATGACTTCAGGGAGCACCAAGCCCTACTTAAGAGTGGCAGCCAACCTGAACTTGGAGGTTGAGGAGCTAGCTGAGGAGCCCGTTGACCTCTTGAATGTCATTCCCTCCTCTGCCCCAGCCCAGGTCACATGGCCCGTTCACCCCGGAGTCCTAAAGATCGCCAAGTCAGTGTGGCAGACCCCAGCTTCCATTCTGTCCACATCAAGAAGGCGGAAAAGAAGTATTATGTCCCCACAAAGGGGTTTGACTATCTATACACGCACCCTTCTACGGGGTCCCTGGTTGTGTCCGCTGTCAACGAAAGGGCCAGGCAGGGCCAGGCGAGTGGCATCCCCAAAATAAGGATGCCAAGAGGCTGGACTTATTTGGGAGTGTAGCAGGGTGCTGGTGCAAGGCACCTAATTAGCCCCTGCTCAGCAAGCCCCAATCAAGGGAAATAGATTGGGGCTGGGGAGAAGTCTGGTGCCTGGCCTTTAGAACTGGCTGCACCTGTGAGCCTGAGGCTTCAAGGGCTATAAAGGCTGGCAGCCAGAAGAAGGGGGGAATGGCCAGGGGAAGGTCAGTCTCCAGGCTGAGGGCAGACTCCGTGTAGGAGAGGAGATTGTCAGGCCTGCAAACTCTGTAAATAGTATTACTGGTGGTGGGAGAACTTGTGTAAATAAAGCCACTGGTGCTGCAGCAAGGGAAGCCTCTCTGTGCTTTATTGGGGCAGCAGAGGGCCCCAGGAAGAGGGGCGGGCAGAGGACCCTGTTACAGGGAGAAATATTTATTCAACAGCGAGCCTCCAATTCAGGGTCTCTAACCATCAGGCCCTACTTGGCAGATACAATTTCAACCTGTGGGACTCCATCGGCAAGTTCAAAGAGAGCCTCCCACAGGACCGGGCACAGGAATTCGCCACTCTGGTGGAAGAGGGCAAGGCAGAAGCCAGAGGTGTCCCCCAGATGGCCTGAGATGCCACAGACTTGGTGTCACCTCTGCAATAGCCATGAGGTGTAGCTCCTGGTTACAGACCTCCGGGCTGTTCCAGGAGATGCAATCCACCCTCCAGAAGCTCCCTTTTGAGGGAACAGAGCTATTCTCAGAGCTAACTGATGCAAGGCTCCAGGCCACCCTCTGCTCCTTGGGCCTGCATACTCCTCAACAGGCTAGAAAACCGTTTCCTCCTTTAGAACCCATGGTAACTCGCCCCCTCTATTACTTATAGACAAAGATGGTGTTTTTGGTGTCCGTTAGCTCAGCCAGATTAGTCAATGAATACAGGCCTTCATGGTAGGCCCTCTATGTTCCTTAAGGACAGTGTCATCCTTAGGCTTCTCCTAAGTTTCAGACTTTCACCTGAACTAGTCCTGTTTTCTTCCTAAAACTTACTCCAGCTCAGACAAAATAAAAGTGTACACCTTATATGTGGTGAGAGCCTTATCCTTCTATAGAGTTAGGGCAAAGCATTCGCATCCTCCCCCGTCTGTTTGTGGCTTTCCCAAAAAGGGTTTCCACTCAGATTATCCAGCTGGGTTTTGGACTGTGTTAAGGTTTTGGTATCAGATAGCTGACAAGATCCTCAGGGTCATGTTAGAGCCTATTCCATGAGGGCTCACACTGCCTCCACAGTGTCTTTAGGTAACATCCCATTATTTGAAATAGAGCAGCTTCCTGGAGCTTCGTTCACACTCTCACCTTCCATTTTGTCCTGGTTCAGGCTTCCAGATCAGATGCCAGCTTTGGTAGGGCTGGCTTGCCATACCTTTTTAAGTAGGACTCCTCTTCCCACCTTCAGGTTAAAGATCACTGCTTGTTAATCACCCAGAGTGGAATGTGTGTGCACAATCACTCGAAGAACAGTTGCTTATCCTACAGTAAGGGTGGTTCTTTGAGATATGTTGTCCACACAGGCTCCATGATCTGGCCCTCCACCTGTTCTCTTGGAATTCTTATTGGCGAAGGAATGGGGTGGCAGTTGAGGCTGCCCCATCCTTTAAGACCCCAACGTCTGTGGTTGTGAGGATACATGAAGCAGGGGTGCTGCCATAGTGGATGCTGTCAGGAACTCTGCTGCCTCAGGCTCGGTTGCCTAGCAACCCCATAAGCTTGGCTGCACCTAATAAATCCTCAGTTAGTGACTGTGCTCCCTGATTGGTCAGAAGAGCCAACAGATCACCATGTAAACCCTGTAGCAACAGGAACTCAGTGGCCGCTCAATGCATTCTCTGCCCACAGCTGCGCCAGACCTACTTCCTGGGCAGCCCTTACTCCAGCCCTAGTCCCTGCTGATTCCTGTCTCCTGGCTCTGACCACTGGCTTGTCTCCTGACCATGACTCTAGCTCTGCCTTTGGGCCTGTTCTGGCTTCTGGCTCAGTCTGTTGGTAGCCTCCTGATTCTGCTCTGACCACTAGTGTGCACCACCTGCACTTGGGAGTGTGAACGACATTGCTGTTCAAAAAGAGTCAGATCTTGTGTGGCTGGGTCACCTGGGCACCATGAGTGGAATCTGCATGGACAACACATGTGTTGAAGGGTAAGTAACTGGTCTGTTTTCAAGTATATCAGGAACAGAAGGAATCCGGATGGATAGTATTGGCCCATTACTAGATGGAAATGGTGGAATTATCAATAATAATGCAAAAGAGCCAGAAGTGTTCAATAAATATTTCTGTTCCGTATTTGGAAAAAGTCCAGGTGATGATGATGATGCCATATCATAGTGTTGAAGGTGAAATACTTTCAATTCCAACGGTAACTAAGGATGATGTTAAACAGCCGTTACTAAGGTTAGATGTTTTTATATCAGCAGGTCCAGATAACTTTAATCCAAGAATTTAAAAAGAGCTGGCTGAGGAGCTCTCTGGACCATTAATGTTGGATTTTCAGTAAATCATGGAACACTGGGGAAGTTCCAAAGGATTGGAAGAAAGCTAATGTGGCAGTATTTAAAAAGGATAAATGTGACAACCCAGGTAATTATAGGACTGTCAGCTGATGTCAGTCCTGGGCAAAATAACTGAATGATTTGTACAGGACTCGATTAGTAAAGAATTAAAACAGGGGAATATAACTAATGCCAAACAACTTGGGTTTATGGAAAATAGATCCTGTCAGACTGACTTGATATCTGTTTTTATGAGACAAGCTTGGTTGATAAAGATAATAGTGTTGCTATAATATACTTAAACTTCTGTAAGGCATTGACAACATTGACGTCATTTTGATTAAGAAACTAGAGTGATACAAAACCAACATGGCATATGTTAAATGGATTAAAAACTGGCTAACTGACCGCTCTAAATATGTAACTGTAAATAGGGAATCATCATCAAGCAAGTTTCATCTGTTTCTAGTGGGACCTGTAGGAATAATTTTTTGGCTCTATGCTACTTAACATTTTTTATCAATGACCTGGAAAAAAGCATAAAATCATCAATGATAAAGTTGGCAGATGAGATTAAGATTGGGAGAGTGGTAAATAATGAAGAGGACAGGTCACTGGTACAGGGTGATCTGTATCGCTTGATAAGCTGGGATCAAGCAAGCATCCATATCAGTATGGCAAATATGAAGTTGTACACCTAGAATCAGAGAAGGAGGCCACACTTGAATGGGCAATTCTATCATGTGAGGGAGTGATTCTGAAAAAGACTGGTGGTCATAGTGTATAATTGGTTAAATGTGAGTTTGCATGAACATGAGCTCCCAGTGCAATGCAGTGATCAAAAGGGCTAATGCAATCCTTGGATGGATAAACAGGATAATATCAAATAGTAGAGAGGTTATATTGCTGTATATGTGGCCCTTGTGTGACCGGTGCTGGAATATTGTTCCATTCCAGTCTCCCCAATTCAAGAAGGATGTGAAAATTTGGAAAGGATTCAGAGAAGAGCCACAAGAGCAATTACAAGATTGGAAAACATGCCTTATTTATTATTTGTTTTTCATTACCGTAACTCCTATTTATCCAAAACCCTATTATCCGAACCTCCATGTTGTTCAAATCCGTGCCTTGTCCCCCATGTATCTCATGCTACGGGACAAAGAAGGGATTTGGATAATGCAGAGCTTCAGAGCATAGAGCAGAGACCCCTGGCCTAGACTGTGAGGAGGTACCCCTGGCTGGTGGAAAGGCCACTCTACTACTGAATGGCGCCTTCCTTCTCAATTATCCAAATAAAGTCTGTGTTCCCCCATGCTGTTTGGATCATTGGAAATATACTGTATTCATTATTTGTATCAATGTGGGACCGAGAAGCCCTAGTCCTGGCTCAGGACCCCATTGTGCTAGGCCCTGTACAAACACAGAACAAAAAGTTAATCCTTGTCCCGAAGAGCTTACCCTTGGTGGCAGGAGGCATTTGCTGCTAGCATGATATAAAACCTAGAACCACTTTAATTTTGCCTAAGGGGGCCCCAGTCCAGTTCCAACTGAGATCAATGAGAAGGATAAGAGAAAATTTTCAAAAGTTCCTAAGTGACCTAGGAGTATAAGACGATAGTTGGGTACAGACAGACTGGGGAGGAAATAATGAGACAGGATTGGTCAGTATGATAGACAGTGGTCTCAACACACAGCGGCCTAACGGCTATCAGGTTAGGAGGAGGAGAGTCTTAGGGAGGGTTTTGAAGGAAGGAGGATCATGAGAGAGCTTTGCAGATGACCACCTAAGCATGGGAGAAAGCATGAAGGTGCTTGTTTGAAAATGTAACAAGTGGACAGTGGAGTGTGGCATCATGAGCTGATTGGAGGTGAGAGTCAACATCCTGATAATGAATGAGAGATGATAGGTAAAGTGGGGGTGGGCCTCGCAGATCCTTGAAAGTGAAGTAGCTTATGTTTGATGCTTTAGAGAAGGGGAAGCCAATGGAGAGATGTAGAGAAAGGGGTGACACGGTCAAAGCGAAAGGTTAGGAAAATGATCTTTGCAGCTGCATGCTGAATGGATTTGAGCAAGGCAGGGTGGTGTTTGTCAAAGCCAGAGGGAAGAATGTTGCAGTGATCCAGGTGTGACACGATGAGAGTTTTCGCTCGGTGGTGGAAAGGAAAAAGCCATATTTTAGAGATGTTTTGTGGAATGAATCAGTAAGCTTCAAACACAGCCTGCATATGAGGACCAAGAGAGAAGCCGGAGTCAAAGAGCATGTCCAGGTTACAGGCCTGAATGACAGACAGGAGGGTGATGTCCAGAGTGATGGAGAAAAGAGGTAGTGGGGAGGGTTTGGAGGGAAGCTTAAGTGTCAATTTTAGCCATATTGAGTTGGAGCTGATGACAGGACATCTACGAGGGGATGTCAGAGATAGGCGGTGATTGTAGTTTGGAGAGCAGGAGATAAGTCTGTGAGTCGTCAGCACAGAGACTGTAGTTGAATTTGTGTTTCTAGATGAAATTGCCAAGACATAATGTGCAGCGGGAGAGTGGAGAGGGACCAAGGAGTGAAGGAGTGATTAGAGAACCAAAAGGGCATAGTCATGGAAGCCAGGGAAGAGGTCATTAGGGACTTGCGTGAGAGCAGTGTCAGAGAAATGAAAGGGGCAGAAGCCAGATTGGAGAGGATTTTGGATAGAATTTGAGGAGAGGAACTCCAGACGATGGTAAAGACTCCTGGAGTCTTTCAATCTACTTTAGCTTATCAAAAGGAAGGTTAAGAGGTGACTTGATCACAGTCTGTAAGTGCCTATGTGGGGAACAACAATTTAATAAGAAGGCTTTTCAATCTAATAGGCCATGATCTAACAAGATCCAATGGTGGAAATTGAAGCTAGACAAATTCAGACTAGAAACAAGATGCAAATTTTTAACCGTGAGGGTAACTGACCACTGGAGCAGTTTACCAAGTGTCATGGCAGATTTTCCATCCGTGACCATTTTAAAATCAAGATGGGAAGTTTTTCTAAGATACGATTTAGGTCAACCCCAGACATTGGGCTTGAAGGCAGGAGTTAATTCAGGGAAGCCCTGTGGCCCATGTTGTGCAGGAGCTCAGGCTGGATGATCACAATGGTTCTTTCGGGCCTTAAAATGTATGAATTACTAGTGGAACATTTGGAATGTCTTATGGCCTTAGGCCATGGCGGTGACTATCTGGAGTTAAGTCTGGCCAATAGGTCAAAAAACAAACAGCTACAGCTATGTTCCTCTGCTGCTGACCTGCCAGGACCAGTTTCCCCTTCTACAGTCACTGCATCGGACAAGGAAAGGGGCAGTGTCAGCATAATTAGTGAGGAGAAGGGACTTTGGGCCCCACAAGTTGCTAGGGAGGTCCATGTGGATTGAATTTGCTCCCAGATCCTCCCCTCAAATTTGAGAAGCAAGCAGTGGGTGCTGTCTTGGCCTGCTCACCTAAACACAGTGCAGGCCATGCACTGTCCCTGCTCATCCTGTGCTCACCTTGCAGGAGTGGGTGGGTGAACGATGTCTGAAGTCCCTCTGTGAAGACAGCAATGATTTGCAGGATCCCGTTCTGAGCAGCACCCAGGCCCAGAGGCTGATGCAGCTGATCTGTTACCCACATCGATTGCTGGACAATGAGGAGGGAGAGAATCCGCAGCGACAGAGGATTAAACGCATCCTACAGGTGTTGGGGGGATGGGTCCTGCTTGGCTCCATGGTGGGATGAGTGGGGAGGAGAGAGCCTGACACATTATTCCCATTAACCTCCATTGCTGGACATGAGTGTTCATAACGTCAGTCTCTAAAAGACGTTCACCTTCTTGAGGCCAGGGGGAAGATTCATCACGGGGGGAGGGGCTGTGTGGGCTGAGGAAGTGGTTGTGGGGTGAGGCTAATTTGCCGTGTGTCTGTGTATTACAGAACTTGGACCAATGGACAATGAGGCAGTCCTCGTTGGAGCTGCAGCTCATGATTAAGCAGACAGCAAACAATGTGAGTTGTGTGGTGAGCTCAGAGAGCTGCCCTGCATGTTGGATGGGGATCTCTGTGTGTTTCCAAGTTGGGGAATGGACCCCTGGCAGGGAGTGAGAACATGGGGAACATAAGTGGGGGAGGATGCTTGGGGAATGGCTCACCGAGAATGGGTGAGCCGCCTAAGGCCAACAGGCATGAGGGAGTTTCACTTGCTAGGATTGCGCTGAGCTGTGCTCAGGCGAACAGGCCCTGTTGCTGTGGTCAGCCAGTGCCTCAAGTGCTCTAGAAAGAGGAGCGGTGTTGCGGGGGGCGGGGCCTGCACTCCACTCAACACTTCCACTCTCTCCAGGAGATGAATTCCTTGTTAGAAAACATTGCCAAGGCCACCATTGAGGTGTTCCAGCAGTCAGCAGAGACCAGCTCCGCTAACTGCACTGGAACTGGAGTCAACAGCCTCAGCACTGCGCCTGTGAGCACTGCATCTGCCAGCAACAAAGCCAAACCCATCCTCAGGTAGGTACTGCCCCAGCTCCTCTCTCCCTGGGACAGTGGGATCCTTTGCAGAGGGACTTGGAACAATGGGTTGGCTCACTCAGCTTTTTGTCTGCCCTGTGTCACAGTTCCTTGGAGAGGTCAGGAGTGTGGCTGGTGGCCCCACTTATCGCCAAGCTGCCCACATCGGTGCAGGGCCATGTACTTAAAGCTGCTGGAGAAGAGCTAGAGAAAGGACAGCACCTGGGGTCATCGTCCCGCAAGGAGCGAGATCGCCAGAAGCAGAAGAGGTGAGCTCTGGGGAGAGGTCAAGAAGCCCTGGGCAGCCACACCTAGCATTTGGCATTGTCTAGCTCACTTCCTCTTCTTCCTCCCAGCATGTCCCTCCTGAGCCAGCAGCCCTTCCTGTCGCTGGTGCTGACGTGTTTAAAAGGACAGGATGAGCAGCGAGAAGGCCTTCTTACCTCACTCTACAGCCAGGTCCAGCAGGTAGACCCCTTCCCAGCCCCCACAAGAGCTTGGGAACAACAGACCATCCAAATGGATATACCCTCACAGGGTGGCACCCTCCATGGGGAAGGCATCTCCCTCACTCCCTCCATATCGGGGACTGTGGGTGCTTTGGCAGGGCATCTTCTCTGCTTTCCTCCTAGCCCAGACTGTAAGGAGTGGGGAGTTCTCACTGCTCCCTCTGCAGTGCAGGGTCCAGCATGTGAGGTCCTCACCTCTCTTCTAAATCTCCTAGATTGTTACAAACTGGCGGGAAGATCAGTACCAGGATGACTGCAAAGCCAAACAGCTGATGCATGAGGCCTTGAAACTGCGACTGAATCTGGTGAGCAGCAGGAGAAAAGGGGGATAAACAGGGAGTCCTCCCTTCTAAGGGTGGGCAGGGCCTGATGAAGATTTCCCTGGCTCTTCTGGGTATGGAGCCATGCGAGGGACGGAATGGATGGAGAGACCTGGCTGTCCTGTCCAGACAGGAGACACCTCTGTGCCAGGACACACACCTTGAACTCTTTCAGAAACGCTCAGTGCAGATTGGTCACAGCATTGCTTCCCTTTTCAACTTGCTGCCAAGCTGGCAGGGGGAGCCAGTCCAGGGTCTAAGCTGGTCCAGGGCCTACAGCAGGGCACCCCTTTATCTGGGCTGTCTGGAGCTTGTCCCCGCCTCACCTGCCCATAAGAGGTATCCTGGCTTAGCCTCCACTCTCCCTTTTGGGTTCTGGGGTTCCCTGTGTGGCAGGACAGTGCCTGGGCTCTGACTGACTTTTGTTCCCTGCCAGGTGGGGGGGATGTTTGACACAGTTCAGCGCAGCACACAGCAGACAACAGAGTGGGCGGTGCTTCTCCTGGACATCATCAGCAGTGGAACTGTCGACATGCAGTCAAACAAGTAACTGTCTCCTTCAAGTCTGGGAGCAGGGCGCTTCCCACGGGGAGTCTAGAGTTAGTCCAGCTCCTGTCCTGGTGAGGGCAAGCTGTCCCACCCACATACTTCAGTCCCATGTGGGAGAGCCAGCCCGCAAGCACATACAGACCTCTCCTGCGAGAGGGTTGCAGGAACCAGAGACCAGGGATGGCTGAAAGAGACCTAGGAGAAGTAGTGGACAACTAGTTCCCAGTGTGTAGGCTCAAATGGCAGCCAAAGGGCCCTCACACTCCATGGGCACATGCAGAGCAGGGAGGGGACAGCCCCCTCCCTACAGCTGGCGCACTGAGCTCACCCAGGCATCGTTATTACTGGGAAAGATGCAGACAAGCTGTGAGGAGCTGAGGGCAGAGCTGAGGGACTGAGCTGTGAGGAGAGGCTGAGTGAGTGTGCACGTGGGGGGCACATCAAGCTGTCTTGAGGCCAGGGGGGTTACAAGGCTTAATGGGATGGTGAGGGGTCTGGGAGGCCGTGGAACAGTTTTCCAGAGGAGGAGACGGGGATTGAAGTCTGGACAGGGTGCTATAAGATGTGCTGTGCTGGTGGGTCCAATCCTGCCCATCCCCTGAGGGCATGCTCCAGGTGAGCTAATGGGGCATTGTTCTCTGTGATGGCAGAGGTGTTCGTGCAACCCTGCATTTCTGGGTGGTGCTGGGTTGTGGAACTGCAGGGTCATCCCCTCTCCTGACCTCAGCCTTTCTGCTCTTCCCCTCAGCGAGCTCTTCACCACAGTGCTGGACATGCTGAGTGTGCTCATCAATGGCACCCTGGCTGCGGACATGTCCAGCATTTCTCAGGGCAGCATGGAGGAGAACAAGCGAGCATACATGAACCTGGTCAAGAAACTCAGGGTGAGGAGGCCCTGGCCAGTCTGGAGAGCTGGGGAATATGGTGTGGTGTTGGGCACAGAGGGCAGGAGGCAGCAATATAAGAGGGTATTGAGAAGTGGTTTGTGGGGCATGGGGCGATAGGGCAGTGGTGGTTGTGGGGCAGAGCATTGTGGGGGCGACAGTGATGGTAGGGTTGGTTGCATTGGATACCACTGTTTGAATGGCTCCTGACACCTTTGTCTCCACCTCCTGCCTAGTGCAGAAGGAGTTGGGCGACCGACAATCTGACAGCCTGGAGAAAGTGCGACAGCTACTTCCTCTTCCCAAGCAGACTCGGGACGTCATTACCTGCGAACCTCAGGGATCTCTCATTGACACCAAAGGCAACAAGATTGCTGGCTTTGACTCTATTTTCAAGAAGGAGGCAAGTAGTCCTGTTCCTGGGCCTCCGAGTCATGGCTGCCAGTGCACAGACAGCCTCGTGCTGCTCTTGCCTGGAGCCTGTGCTGGTGTCTGGAAGCATCTGGTTTGTTAACCCTCTTGCCAAGTACTGTGTTTTGTGCAGCTGTCCAAAGAGAGCCAGGACCCTCACACTCAGCGTGGTGTAGCCACATCAGAGAAGGGAAGAGTTAAGGTGTTTTAACCCGTTAATAGTTGCAGGCAGTGTCTTCCAAGGCATCTCGAGTACTGCTGCTGCTGATGTAAATGTTGACTCTGTGCCCACGGAGACCCACGACCCATGCCACAGCAGCTTACAGCCTATGTGCCAGCAGGAGACTGGCAAAGGGGGGACGAGAAGGGGTGGGGGGATGAATTGAGGAGCAATAGGAGACAATGTGGTGAACATTGTTTCAGAAGAGACAAGACACTGGTCCCTGCTCGATGGAGTGGAGCTGGTGGTATGGGCTCAGTGGCTCCCTGTGCCCTTGCCCAAGGGCTGCTAGTGGCTTGGGGTTTGCTCACTGACTTCCTCGTCTTTCTTTCAAGGGTTTGCAAGTCTCCACGAAGCAGAAGATTTCCCCCTGGGATCTGTTTGAGGGCCTGAAGCACTCAGCACCCCTCTCTTGGGGCTGGTTTGGGACTGTGCGGGTGGATCGTAAGGTGTCCAGGTTCGAGGAGCAGCAGAGGCTTCTGCTGTATCATACACACCTGAAACCCAAGCCCCGCAGCTACTACTTGGAGCCACTGCCACTGCCTCCTGAGGAGGAGGAGCCCCCTACACCTGTGGCCCTAGAGCCAGAGAAGAAGGTCGTAGAGCCAGCCAAGGCTGATAAAACCAGCTCCAATCCTACCACCTCCACTGAGGAGCGCAAGAAGAAACCGAGCAAGAGCAAGAAACGCAACCAGCCTGCCAACAAAAGCGAGGTAACGTGACCTTTCCCACCAGCCATGGACCTGACACAGGGCTGTGTCGCACCCCCAGCCACAGCTCTGTCCTTTCTGCTCTGCCTGTGAGGAGCAGGTGGTTAGTGCTTTCCTTTCCGAGAGGCATCAGTGAAACGCTGGACCTCTTCCCAGCATTCCCCAGGAGAGGAGCCTCTCCGGGTTTCTTGAGGAAGAGGCAGTGAGTGTGCCCTCGGCATCCTTGCTAGGGAGAGGAGAGGCTGCTCGTCGTCCTGACTAGCACACATGGTCTTGTCCCTTTTAGCTTTGTGACCCAGTTGTCCCAGCTGTGAGTTCCTGGAGGCTCCAGGTGTGCTGCTCCCTCTCACTCCTCCTTCCTCCTGCAGGATTTTGTGTTGGGCCCTAGCCGAGGAGTCTCCTATGGAGTGGGCATGCCTGCAGACCTCATGCATCATCAGGCTGGGAATTCCATGTCTAGACTGGTATATGGGCAGTCGCCAGTGGGTCTCTATGCCCAGAATCAGCCTCTGCCAGCAGGTAGGTGTGTGGGAGAGAAGAATCTTACTACCCTGCAGGTAGCAACTTTAAGGGAGTCCCTTTTACATCATGAGCTTCCTTTTCTGTAGCCTATTCCATCTGACAGGTGAGCGAATGTAAGGACCAGACACAGCTCCTGGGCTTGGCCTGGCTAGAGACGAATAACCAGCAGAGAATGCCCCTTAGCAGCTGCTCCTGCCCTAGTGTGGTGGGACAGTGGTGGACTGGATGTGTGTGACTCTGGCCCTTTCTCTTTCTCCTCCTATTGCAGGTGGCCCTCGGCTGGATACCTCATACAGACCAGTACGCGTGCCTCTGGGAAAGCTGGTGCAGAGTCGGCCCTCCTACAGTGGGGTGCTGCCTTCGGGGATGAGTGGCATGATGGGAATTGACACTTCCTACAAGCCAGCAGTCTACAGACAGCAGCCTCCAGTTTCCCAAGGGCAGCTGCTCCGCCAGCAACTTCAGGCTAAGCTGGTACGAATTGCTGCGCAGTCGTCCCAGAGCACAGTGGGTCCTGGGTTGTGCTCACTGGTTTTCATTTTCTTATTCATGCTGGAAAACAAACTCCCCAACGCTCTTCCTAACCCTGCATTTCCGTCTGCCTCAGGTGGCTGGTGTTTCTATAGCATTTGGCATCATCTGGGTCCTTGGTTCCTTTCCTTCTTTGTGTGCCCACATCATTGATTGAATCAGCCGTGATGGGGAGACTGACACTGAGAATGAGCTAGTGTCATTGTGGCTGCAGGGCCAGCAGGGGGCGCCAGGCCCAAGTCTGGGGAGGGCAGGGGTTAGTGTCACTGCATCTGTGGGGCCAGCACGGGGGAAGGTAGGGGTTAGTATCACTGGGACTGTGGGGCCAACATACTCTCCAAGGCCTTGTCCTGATTGGAAGGTGGGGTCTCTGCGAGCCCAGTTGCTCACGGCTGGGTCCCATGTGGCCATGACATTCCTGCCAGACTGAGTTGTGGAGAGGACGGGCTGTTGTGTCTGGCCTGGGGAGTGCTGCCAGAGCACTGCTGGGAGGAGCTCACGTATGCCCAGAGGATGGCAAAGAGGGAGCTGGATGGTCCTAGGTCTGCGCTTTCCTGAGTGTGACTGTCTCGTGCTCCTTTCCAGCAGGGCCAGGGAATGCTGGGGCAGCCGCCAGTGCGTCACATGACCCCTACCCCTTCCTATGGAGCCCTGCAGCCTTCCCAGGTGAGTGGGGCTTTCTCTGGCAGGGAGGAGGGGGATGAAGGGCCAGTGGGTTCAGGCGCAGCCAGCACTGTGTGAACTCCTGCTGCAGGGCCCTGGAGCCACCTGGTGTCCCCACTTGCGAACTGTCATGAAAATGCCAGTCTCTGGGAAGAGAGCGAAGTGGACCATGAGGCTCTGGATTTCTAATGCTGCCATCTCTGTGTCCCAGTGGGAAATTCTCTCCCCAGCACTCCCTCTGTATCCCAGCACATTTAACCAAGGCTTTTTCTCCCCCTCAGGGTTACACACCTTACGTCTCCCATATAGGCCTGCAGCAGCATCCCCCTCAGTCCAGTACAATGGTACCTCCCAACTATTCCAGCCAGCCCTACCAGAATTCCCATCCCAGCTCAAACCCAGCTCTCGTGGATCCTGTCAGACAGATGCAGCAGAGACCAAGTGGCTATGTGCATCAGCAGGCCCCCGGCTATGGCCACGCCCTGGGCAACACACAGAGGTACCTCCCAACCTGCAGGTGCTGAGCAGCTATTGGTATTGCACAGGGAACTTCTCCAATGTAACTGCTTAGACAGGACTAGTAGATAGGGGCCTGTGAAAAGCCTTGTGGCCCCAGGGCTATGGCTCTGGTGCTGTAGCATTCAGCATCTTGGAATCCTTTGTGCCTCCTGAGCTGATGGTCTTGTCCAGTTCCTTGTCAGACCCAGAAAGATATTACAGCCAGGAGGGAATTCAGTGAATAGCATGGGGAGAGATGTGTATAAACCCCAAGCAGGGAGAGGGGTTAAGAGGCTGTGACCAGTAGGGAGGGATCGAATTAAGAAAGAGGGAATATAGGCTGAAGGATAGAGAAATCATTAACCACAGATTTGGACCTGACCCCAGGGGAGAAGGGCTGGGACCCCAGTCACTCTCAAACAGGTGGCTCTGGCCAGGGAATCATCGCCCCAGGGGAAGAACTGGGTGCTCTGTCACTCCCTGAGCAGGGGATGGATCTGGCTGGGAGATTGTCCATCCCCCCAGGGGGAAAGCATTGGATGCACCATCGTTCTCCACCAGGGAGATGGATACAGCCAGGAAATTGTCCCCAGGAGCAGGGCTCGGAGTCCTGTTGCTTGAGACTTTTTAACCTAGACTGGACAAACCTTTGAAAAAGTACAGGGAGAGTCCTGCATACAAGACTAGTTGAGAGGGTGCATGGGTCCCAGTGAGTGTTCTGGGCTCTCTGAATTGGTGATGTGGAAGGTTCTGGTTCTGGCCATGCTTGCTCTGATGCATTTGGTTTTCTTAGGGCAGGTCTTCACTACCTGCCGGATTGGTGGGTAGTGATTGATTTATCAGGGGTCGATTTATTGCATCTAGCGTAGATGCAATAAAATCGATCCCCAATCGCCCTCCCCGTCGACTCCAGAACTCCAGCGCGCGAGAGGTGGAAGCGGAATCGACGGGGGAGCGGCAGCGGTCGACTCGCCACCGTCCTCATGGCCAGGTAAGTCGACCTAAGATACGCCAACTTCAGCTACGGTATTTGTGTAGCTGAAGTTGCGTATCTTAGGTCAACCGCCCTGCTCGTGTAGACCTGGGCTGGTCCACCCCCCTGCTAGTGGAGACCTGAGAAGCTCAGGCTGGGTTTAGGGAGGCTCCTCTATCTCCAGGCTTTGTCTGGATCCACAAGAGCCACTGATCCTTCTCCTTGTTGTGTAAGGTTTCCTCATCAGTCGATACAGCAAGCGCCTATGATGAGCGGGATGAATCATATGAGTGCACAAGGGGTTCCATCAGGAATCCGACCCAGTCAGATATTACCTGATCAGCAGCAGCAGCAGCAGCAGTACCTGAGGCAGCAGCAGCAGCAGCAGCAACAGCAGCAGATGCTGAGGGTAAGTGAAGGCCTGCTTCTTTTTTTCACCTTCTCTCACATCATCTGAAGAGCCGGAGTTGAGGGGTGGGGGGCCTGTCGAGCACCACTAGCTCAGATGTGTCCTCAAATCTGTGCAGTACTCCGTCATTGCCAGCAGGGGGAGCTGATGACAGCAGGAGTGCTCTCTGTCACTCTTGTATGATAGGCGACTAAGATGCCTGTTCGGCTGCTTCTTTGCTAATCTCTCTCCTGAGAAGATGTTCTCCCTTCCTAGGAATTGTGTGCTCCTGGTGTAGAGACCTGGGGGCATTGCTTTGCTGTCACTTTCAAGTCATCTGACATACATAGTAGAAAAATCAGGAACTAGGAAAATCTGTTGGGTCTATCCCCCATTGATTTGCTCCCCACTGCTCTTGGCTCCAGCTGAGCCTTTGAAATACTGGCAGAAGTTTGGCTCACAAAACAGTTAGTGTTGCAGTGGTGCTAAGCACTGAGCTTTACTGGTACGTCACTGCCTAGTGCTGCTTCATGCAATGAGTTGTAGCCATGCCAGTGCCAGGGTATTACAGAGATAAGGTAGGTGAGGTCATATCTTTTATTGGACTCACTTCTGTTGGTGAGCGAGAGAAGCTTTTGAGCCACACACAGCATGTGGCTCAAAGGCTTGTGTCACTCACCACTTGAAGTTGGTCCAGTAAAAGATATTATCTCACCCACCTTGTCTCTCCAATGCTGCTTTAGACTTTCTTTGTGAGCCAGATGTGTCCAGGCTTCTCAGGGAACCTCTTTAACTGGAGATCCCCTCCCAACCTGAGGCGAGGGCAGGACTTTTCCATATAGGAGACGTTATAGGGTCATGTAGCTAGAATGGAAATGACTACGGTGACTGTAATTCCCACCTCTAGTGAGCTTAGTCTGAGTCTGTGGGTACATTCCTATTTCACTTATTCTGAAATGAGCGTGTGCACAGTCCTGCCCAAAATCACAGGGATGGGCCTTAAAGGCAGCTAAATTGTTTTGACAGTTTATATGTAGATGAGGCTGAGCCCTCTGGCTTTTTCCAGTGTGATGTGTCCCAGGTAGACCTTGGTGAGGCTTCCAGCCTTGCCTTTGGGAGGCTGTCCCATGGGCTAGGAGATTTCATTATTACAAAATGTCCCCTAATATTCAGCTTTTATTTCCTTTTGGTGGTTGTTAACTGCAAAGGGCTCCTCACTTGTTCCTTGTATGCAGTCTTACAGTAGACAGTGATGTGCTAATTTTAGGTGAGCCCTCAGATAGAAACTTCTCCTAGATTAAGAGTATCTGTGTGTTAATGGAAGTGGATTATTCCCTGGATTTAGAGTAGGGTTTGATGAATATTGGATGCATGACATGACACAGTAACATAGGTATTAACACACCTGCTCCTGAAATGGTAGAAATCGATTGAGAATTACAAGGGAAATTTTACTTTAAACAATGATTTTTTGGGGCTACTGGGTTCAAGTGAACTGTATTCCCTAACTGATTGTAAGGTCTACTACTTCTTCAAGTAGTATCCCTTATGGGTGTTCTGCTGTAGGTTTATCTGAGTCCCTGCGCTGCTGATCAGAGAATTTTGTAGCAGTGTCCGTTTGGCCCAAGCATGCACACTCCCCCACCCCAGTCTGCCACAGGGCTAAGCACTGCAGGGGCAAACCCTCCCCGGTTCCTTCTCAACTGCTCTTGGCTAGAGATGGAGCTTTAGCAGTCCGTCAGTGGATCATTACTTTCTATAGAATTGCTAATTGTTTCTCTAATCTTTTAGAGCCCTCTTTTCTTTTTCACTCCTTTATCTTTGATTGATTTATTTAGCTTAAAAAAAAAACAACAATAAACTTTACTTTAGATTTAGTTTTTCTTCTACCCCCCCTCCCCCACCCATCAGGGGTTCCTCCCCTTCCCCCCCCCCCGAACAGGGTTATGCCTGGTTCACCGAGCTTCAAGAAGTGTCTCAGTTGCAAATAATCTATCCCAGTGACTGACTGACCTCAGTGCGTCTGCTGTCTCGAAGAGAACCACATCCCACAGAAGTATAGTTTATGCCAACAATTGAAACACAGATCTAGAAAGGATAGAGAGCTGAGACTCAAGCTTCTTCTAATGGAAGCGGCCCTCCAACCACTCTCGGAGTTGCACCAAGACTCCGGACAGCAGGAATTCTCACCGTAACCCTCTAAATCTAAGGGTGGTGAGCCTAAGAAGTCAACCACGAGCCACTCTCACAAGGCCTCTAAGAAAAGGGCCAGTAGTCCCGACAGTGAGCCCTGATGAAGCCAAAAACTATCTCAGCTTGCTTGGTATCATTGGTACCGAATCCTGTACCAGGGGCTTGCATGGAACCTACCACCCCAACAGAACATCTGGGACTGCCTAAGGACCGATGGACACAGGCAAGGAATCATTGGTACTGCCTGGGCATAAGAAAACTAAAGAATCCACCCTGGAGAAGGCTCCTGAGGTGCAGACCTCAATGTTGGTACCGTCACGCCAGGCACTGGCAGACCGCGCAATCAGGACAGCATTGCCAACCCCTTCGGTGCAGACATCTCAGCACCGCTAAATGCTACTGGTACCAATGACTGTGGCACCACCAGATTTCCAGTACACGACAGATGTTTTGGTGTTTGATGCACTGGACTCACCTCTACTCGGTACCGGGGCCCAAGCACTGAGTCCACCCAGAGCTCCAGGCTCATCAGTGACATCATGCCATGCACCCCCATTTTCGAGTGCTGAGACGGATAGTGAGCAAGAAGATGTAGTCTCCCGCCACTCCTCTCATGCACCCTATGGTACCCATTTCCAGTATGACCTCAACTGTACTGCCCCTCTGACCCCGAGTCTCCTTGGTATGGGCAGCCATGGTACCAACCTCCAGGGCCTTTCCCACCCTCTCAATGGCCTTATTGGGATCCTTGGCAGGCACAGAGACACCATGTCTCTCATGGCTCTAGCTTGGCCTGTCAGGAGCCTATGAGATACCCACTGCATTGAGGGCATCCAAGCCTCCTGAATAGTCAGGAGGGAACAAGAGGCTGAAGTCGAGGAGGAGATTACCCCCTCCCCGACCAACTTCTCATCTTCATCACCAGATGAGACAGTGATGCCCCCTTCTCCATCGTGGCAGATGATTTCAAGCTTTTCCAGGAGCTAGCTCATAGGGTGGCAGATGCATTACAACTACCATTACAAGAGGTGACCGAGTCACACCATAAACTATTGGACATTTTACTTAGACCCTGTCAAACTCATATGGCAGACCCTGGCATCGGTCTCACCAACATGCCAGTGGGCTGATAAAAAGTGTTACATACCGGCGAAAGACACAGAATTTCTCTTCTCCCACCCACCCCCCAATTCAATCATTGTGGACGTGCTGAGCTCAAGAGGCCATCAGCATCATCTGAAATCTGGCCCCTATGACTGGGACTGGAAGCGCCTCTATCTTTTGGGGAGAAAAATATACTCATCAGCACTTTACAGTTCTGTATTGCAAACTGTCAACCCTTAATGGCAAAATACGATTACATCATCTACTCAAAATTCAGGTCTTTTATTGAGCAGCTCCCAGATTCTCACAAGGATCAATTCAAAGCCATAATTAATGAAGGCCAGCAAGTGGCAAAGATGTCACTCCAGTCTGCACTCAATGCAGCTGACACGACAGCACGTTCCATCTCCACTGCTGTCGTGATGAAATGAGTTTCTTGTCTCCAGTTATTCGGTTTCCCCAAAGAAGTGCAAACAACCGTAGAGGACCTTCTCTTTGAAGATACAAAGCTCTTTATGGAAAAGACGGACACTTCCCTTCACACTTTAAAAGATTCCAGGGCTACTCTTTGATTGCTCAGAATCTACACACCTTTGTTTCGCCCACTTGTCACAATATTCATCCCAATGCTTGTATGAACCCCCAATAAAGAAGTCCAGGTTCTCCAAATGGAAATCTTCAGGCCCTCAACCTACTTCTTCGTAGCTATCCATCTCAAAACGACAGTTTTGTTGGGTTGGTTGAGGTGCCATCAGACCAATCTCTTCAATATCATCCAATGTTTGAAAACCCCTCTCATCCCTATGGATGCCGGCATCTTGATCCATTCTGCAGCACCTGGGAACGGATAACCTCTGACAAATGAGTACTGGAGATTTATTCGAGATTGGTACTCCATCTATTTCCTCTCCCCCCCAAACACCCTTCCGCATCCCTCTTCAGTGACCCTTCTCATAAGAACCTATTACGACAAAAGATAGACCATCTCCTCAGTGTAGGATCCATAAAACCAGTACATCTAAGACGCAAATACTTTTACTCTCGCTATTATCTGATGCCCAAGAAAAAGCAAAGTTGGAGACCCATACTAGACCTCAGGGTGCTCAACAAATTTGTCACGGCTCAGAAGTTCAAGATGGTCACTTTATTATTCAAGCATTAGAAAAAGGTGACTGGTTCATGGCCCTTGACCTCCAAGATGCGTACTTCCACATTTCAATCATACCGTGTCACAGAAGATATCTCAGATTGACACTAGACCAGGATCACTAACAGTATAGAGTACTCCCTTTTGCTCTCTCATTGGCCCCCACAGTAGTCTTCAAGATCTTGTTTGTGGTGGCAGCTCATCTACATTCCAAGGGCATTATGATCTACCCTTACCTGGACGATCGTCTCTTCAGGGCGCATTCCTTCATCAAAACCCAGTGAGTTACCAGTATTGCTCTGGATCTGTTCAAGAATCTGGACCTACAAATCAATGCAAAAAATCAACATTAATACTGGTACAGAGACTAGAATTCATAGGAGCCAATGTCGATTATGAGCAAGAGCGTTTCTCCCACAATACAGGTTCCTCAGTCTGTCCACACTTATAGAGACAGTGCACTCCAGCCCTCAAATATTGGCTTCAGCTTCTGGGGCACATGGCCACAGGCACATAGATGATAGCTCAGGCCAGACTTCACATGAGATGCCTCCAATTATGGTTCCGTTCGGTTTACAGACCAAACAACGACAACATAGATAAACTCCTATTGATGCCCACCAAAATCAAACAATCCTTGAATCCATGGAAAGACCAGCAAACGCCTGGATGGGAATCCTGTTCACTCAGCCTTCCCCATCACTATTTCTCACCACTGACGCATCTCTGATAGGATGGGGCGCACATCTCAACGATCTCACAGTGCAGGACAAATGGTCTCCCTCCGAGACGTGCCTTCACATCAGTCTACTCAAACTCAGAGCGGTCAGGAACGTGTGTGCTCGTTTCCTTCTGCTGATCAGAGGCACGTGCACAAAGGTCATGACAGACAATGTAGCATGCATATATTACATAAACCATCAAGGAAGCACCAGTGGAAGCACTAAAGCTATGGAACTGGTTTATTTCCTACAATGTTACAATATCAGCAGCTTAACTACCAAGAATACACAACACGATAGCGGACAGTCTCAGCCGCAAATTCCCACACAGCCACAAGTGGGAGATAGGTTCAGTGGTACTCTGACATATTCCAACAATGGGGGACACTGATAATAGACTTGCTTGCTACTTACCAGAACAAGAAATGTCCATGGTACTGCTCCAGAGTGGCCATTGGCCAGCACTCTATGGGGGACACTTGCCTCCTCTCGTGAGACAAGAGCTTTCTTTCCACCTTTCTCCCTTTTCCTCTGTTGCTGAAATTCCTGTTGAAAATAAAAAGAGAAAAAGCAAACATCATACCGATTGCTCCCACCTGACCCAAACAAACATGGTACCCTTACCTGTCACAACTGGTGCTGTGTCCACCGATGACTCTTCCAACAACTCCTTACCTCCTCTTGCAGAATGAGAGAAACACTCTCCATCCCAACTTATGGATACTACGGCTTAAAGCCTGGCTCCTTCATGGTTCCAACACATAGAAACATCATGCTCTGAAGAGGTACAGGAAGTGTTATTGCACACTAGGAAAGTGGCTACCCATCGTACTTACCTATAGAAGTGGACTAGATTCGAGATCTGGTGCCAGTTCAAAAGAGTTACCCTGGATGCAGCCACTCTACCTGTAGTCCTAAACAGTGTTCCTTCTAATTTTTCCCACACATGTACGGAATGAATTTTGTTATGTGCACCGATATGGTCAAAGATATAGATCAAAGCAGATTACCTAGCAATAAACAAAAAACACAAATTAAGCTTAATATACTAAATAGATTGGATATGAATTAGCAGATTCTCACCCTAAGAGATGATACAAGGGTCTTAAGGGGCAAGTTGCACTTGCTTTACAGCTTGGAATCCCCAGGTGTTTCATACAAAGGCTAGAAATCCCTTTAGCCTTGGTCCAGTACTTCCTCCAGTTCAGTCTTTGTTCCTCAGATATTTCCAGGAATCTTCCTGTGTGGGGAGTGAAGAACTCCAGATGATGTCACTTCCTGCCTCATATAGCTTTTGCATATGGTGGGAACCCTTTGTTCCAAAGCTTGGTTCCCAGACCAGTCCGTGGAAAAATACTGACATCCCAAGATGGAGACCAGCATCATGGGGCCTGGTCACATGTCCTTGTATAGTCATAGCAGCCATCACTCACAGGCTGTCTGTGTTCTCAGTAAGGCTCACCAGGTGGGAGATAAGCTTCTCTTAATGCCTATTGCTCTCCTTAATGGCACATTCACCTGAATAGGCCCTTTCCAACCAGCTTTCTAGACTGAAAGCATCTTGTCTAGTGGGTGTTACCCAGGTGTAACTAAATTTAAAATGTAGATACATAGTCCACATTAATAACTTCAGATACAAAAATGATACACGCATACAAATAGAACAGTCATATTAAGCAAATCATACCTTTTCCAATGACACCTCACATGACTTATCTTGCATAAAATGCATCATAATTATGGTGTTCTTCCCTGACAAAGTCTTGCTTAGACCACATCCGAAGTTCACTCCCAAGGTGACTTCCACATTTCATGTGAACCAACTCATTCACCTTCCAACCTTTTAACCCAAGCCTCACCAGCATAATAGGCCAGTTCATCCTCCATATACTCGATGTAAGGAGAACCGTGGTCTATTATTTGGACAGGACAAGAGTTTTTAGAAAATCTCCAAGACTCTTCCTCTCCGTCATGGACAGGGCTAGAGGGCATAGCAATTTCAGCTCAAAAATTCTCTAAATGGGTCTCGAACTATCAAACTCTGTTATCAGATGTGCAGTTTGGCACCCCATCTACAATCTCTCACATTCTGTGAGATTGGTTTCCTCCTCAGTTGCCTTCTCCAAGGGTATCCCTATATCAGAAATCTACAGAGCAGTTACCTTGGCATCTGCACATACATTTGCTGAACATTATGCCATCCTTGGGGACTCTGCTGCAGACGCCAGATTTGGCACCATGGTACTGTCATCCATCAGAGACTCTACTCCAAAGCCACAGCCTCCAGCAGGGGATACTGCTCGGGAGTCACCTACAATGGAGCAACCATAGGAACACTACTAGAAGAAGTTACTCACCTTGTGCAGATGTGTGTCCCTATGGGTGCTCCACGACCCACTCTCCTCCCTTCTACTTCGGAGTTTTCATCATTCACTTTGCAGTAGAGAAGGAACTGAGGAGGGGTTCACCTGAGCAACACTGGTTAGCCTTGTGGCAGGGCATGAGGGGGTGAGGCAGTGCATGCGCAGGCTGAATGGACACTGCTCTCCAATCAGTAGCGCAGGGACGCAGACACACCTACAGTGGAGCACCGTAGGGACACACATCTCGAAGAACCATCGTTACTGCACAAGGTGAGTCATTTCTTCATGCACACAACATAGCATGCATGTTTACCCTTTTATTTTGTTCTTTGCTTTTTCAGTTAAAGAAAAAAAGCAGGTCCAGACTTTTCCCAAACATCACCATCAATAAAGTCCATTCGAGCGTGGCTCTTTGATTGTGACGTCACAGACAGCATAGACACAACTAACTTTTCCTGTGCTGGACCATGTCAGGTGCCACCGCAAGCCTTGTAGAGAGGACAGCTGGCCTTACGGTTAAGGCGCAGGACACAGGGATTTGGATGATCTAGGCTCTGCTCTGAGCCCTGCCACAGATTCTCTGTGACTTGAGGGAAGTCACTTCTGCCATGGCACCTATAAGAAAACCACATCAAATGGTTAGGTTGAGGGGCAGCCAGGGAAGGTCACTGTTTGTTTATTGAATCACAGATTTTTCCCTGTAATATTCCCTAGGCTGCCTATCTTATTGTATAGCCCTCCCCATGACACATCCCTAATGGTCTCTTCTGCTGCTTCTTTTTCAGCAGCAGCAGCAGCAGCAACAACAGCAGCAGCAACAACAGCAACAGCAGCAGCAACAGCAGCAACAGGCACCACCACAGCAACAGCCACAGGTGTCCACAGTCCCTCAGCCACAAGCCCAGAGCCAGCCTCCTGGCCTGGGGATGCAGACTCTTCCTCCTCAACAGCCCATTGTAAGTGTGTCACAGAGCTAGAGGGGAAGAGTCATTCGTCACAGCCCAACCGTTCATAGATCCTCCGACCTGCTCCCTGCAGCACTCTCCTTCTCCACCCCGCTAGCTGCTGCCTAACACAGGGAGCGTTTGCTGGCTGCTTGTGTGACCGCTGAGTCCCCACCAGCCTAGTGGCACTTGTTAATCATGTTTCTCTCTCTCTAGTTCCAGCGCCAGGGTCTCCAGCAGACACAGCAGCAGCAGCAAACAGCTGCCCTGGTCCGACAGCTTCAGCAGCAACTCTCTAGTAAGAAATTAGCACTCTTCGTTTTTCTTACCTCTTCTCCCTGCCCCATCCAAAGTGTCTTTCTCCATAGAACAGGCCCTGGTGTAACGTGATAGCAAGGGGAGGGCAAGCCCAGGCTTCTCTGTCTCTTTACACATCATCTCTCTGTGAACACAGATTGTTGGGGAAGAGCCAACATGACTTTGTAAAGGGAAATCAGGCCTCACCAATCTATTAGAATTTTTTGAGGGGATCAACAAACGTGGACAAGGGTGATCCAGTGGATATAGTGTTCTTAGACTTTTGGAAAGCCTTTGACAAGGTCCCTCACCAAAAGCTCTTAAGCAAAGTAAGCTGCCATGGGATAAGAGGGAAGGTTCTCTCATGGGTCAGTAACTGGTTAAAAGACAGGAAATAAAGAGTAGAGATAAATGGTCAGTTTTCAGAATGGAAAGGGGTAAATCATGGTGTCCTCCAGGGATCTTTACTGGGACCAGTCCCATTCAACATAGTCATAAATAATCTGGAAAAAGGGGTAAACAGTGAGGTGCCCAAGTTTTCAGATGATACAAAGTTACCCGAGATAGTTAAGTCCCAGGCAGACTGCAAAGAGCTACAAAGGGAATCTCATAAAACTGATGACTGGGCAAGAAAATGGCAGATGAAATTTATTGTTGATAAATGCAAAGTAATGCACATTGAAAAACATAATCCCAACTATTCATACCAAATGATGGAGTCTAAATTAGCTGTTACCACTCAAGAAAGAGATCCTGGAGTCATTGTGGATAGTGCTCTGAAAACATCTGCTCAAAGTGCACTGGTGGTCAAAAAAGCAAACAGAATGGAACCATTAAGAAAGGGATAGCTAGTAAAACAGTAAATATCATAATGCCACTATATAGATCCATGGTACTACCACAGCTTAAATACTGTCTGCAGATCTGGTTGCCCCATCTCAAAAAAGATGTATTAGAAATGGAAAAAGGATAGAGAGAGGCAATAGAAACCATTATGGGTCTGGAACAGCTTCCACATGAGGAGAGATTAAAAAGACTAGGACTGTTCAGCTTGGAAAAGAGACAATTAAGGGTGGGGATAAGATAGAGGACTATAAAATCATGACTGGTGTGGAGAAAGTGATTAAGGAAGTGTTATTTATCCCTTCACATAACATAAGAACCAGGGGTCACCCAATAAAATTAATAGGCTGCAGGTTTAAAACAAACAGAAGGAAGCACTTCTTCACTCAAAGCACAGCCACCCTGTGGAACTCATTGCCAGGGGATGTTGTGAAGGCCAAAACTATAACAGAGTTCAAAAAAGAATTAGGTAAGTTAATGGCGGACAGGTCCATCAATGGCTATTAGCCAAGATGGTCAGAGATGCAACCCCATGCATCTGACTGCCAGATCCCTAAGCCTCTGACTGCCAGAAGCTGAGTTTGGATCATGCATTAACTGCCCTGTTCTGTTCATTCCCTCTGAAGCATCTGGCACTGGCCACTTTCAGAAGACAGGATACTTGGCTAGATGGACCATTGGTCTGACCCAGTATAGCCAGTCCTATGTTCATATGACCATAGCAGGCAGAGAGAGGAGCACACAGTACTACCAACCAAGTGAGCAGCCTTCTAGACCTGTTGCAGACGGAGGGGCCAGGGCAGCAGTGTCTATGGAGGCTGTCGGGCAGCTCTCCCAAACATGTCAGGTCTGCTTTTCTGGATGTACCACTGTGTCAGTGCCACTGCCTCCGTCGTTGCTGGCTCCCAACGATCTCAACGGGAGTATAAATTCTGGAGCTTGTGCCTGATGGGGCAGCCAGGGAGATGCTTTATTCAGGACATGGTCAGTGAGAGACTTTTTTTATTGAGCACTGCCATGTGGGATGCTGCCTGAGCCCCAGCGGGGCAGTGTATCCCTCCAGGCCACCCTGCTGTTGTAGAGATCATGTCAGTAATTTTATATAATAAAACTGGCAATTAAACTGTTAAACATCCAAGCCAGAGCCTTCCCCAAAGGAATGCTGTATGCAAACATATGCTGCCTTACTTCCCAGGATGCAGCCCAGCCATGGCTGTGCCTAGGTGCATTGAACCCTGCCCCAATGACCACATCTCAGTGCAGCAAAACCATCCAACACAGTGATGCCATCACTTTGCAGTTTTCTAAATACAATTTAAGATTGGATTCCGGCTCCTACTAAATTCTTCCTTTGCATCCCAGCATTCTTTTCCTTATGAGGCTGAGACTGCAGGGACTATTAGCTATTCCTTTATGGGCTATTACATATTCCTTCTGGTGCTTGTATATGCTTCACTGGGGCTGCATTCTACACCGAGCCAGTGAGATGCAAGTGAGATTGCAGAGTTTCTCCAAGGTGTTGAGAGCCATAGTGACAGTCAAGAAAAAGAATTCGGAGGCGCAGGGTGGTTGGTGACTGGGGTAAATGGTCCTTTTCCCGTCTAGGCCACCATTTCCACCCTGTATCATGACATAACTGGTTGCCTGATTGAGTTATGGAGCCTTTCACTTCTAGGTTCCAGGTTGAAATCTGGCAGTGCTCAGTACCAGCCACGTGGTAGTCTTGTGTGGACTTGGTTGATTGGATTTCTTTACATAGATCCCTAGAATGTGCACTTCACGGGACAGGGCCTGTGACTTTCTTTGTCTGAAAAGCACCAGGAACACTTATGCCACTGCAGAAGTCATGTTTTATCTTTCCTATGTAAAAAGTGCATTTACAATCAGCCTCTAGAAGACTCCACGCTAAATAACAGCCAACATTAATGCTATCCATCAGCATAGGCACCGACTTCCACTGTTTCTGGTGGGTGCTCGACCCTGCCCCTGCCCTCACCCCGCCCCCATTCCAACCTTTCCCCAAAGTCCATGCCCCTTCCCGCCCCCATTCCACCTCCTTCCTCCAAGTCCCTGCTCCTCCCCCCTCCTTCCCAGAAAGTCCTAAGTGCCGCCAAACAGGTGTTTAGCAGCGGGAAGTGCTGGGAGGTAGGTGGAGGAACAGGGTGGGGGAGGAGGAGAGGTGGGGCGGGGGGTGAGGGGAGTTTGGCTGCTGGTGGGTCCAGAGCACCCACTAATTTTTCCCCGTGGGTGTTCCAGCCCCAGAGCACCTACGGAGTCAGCACCTGTGTCCATCAGCCTAACCACATATTGCCCTGGTCCCTCTGAGAATGCCTGAGCAAACCGCCTAGGCCTTGCAGCATGTCCTCCTCTGCAGTGAAGGAAGTGAATTCTAGGGCTGAGTGCCCCCAGTTAGTCCAGTCTGAGGGGCTTCTAGTGCACGTGGCTCCAGGGGCTAATGTGAAAGTACAGAGAGAGGCTGCCTCTAAGGACCTGTTTACAGCACAACTATAATCATTTTTGTAACCGGCTCATGAATCTCTCTTCTGTCCTGGTTACAATAAGCGGGGCTGAGTTGTATAAAGAACTGCTGTGTGGACTCACCCACTGTGCTACCTCGCTATGTCAGTGCATTCCTGAAAGTCAGAGCTGCTCTCCCACAGGGCCTCAGGATGGGGAGGGTGCCTGGAGAACACACACAGAGTGGCACAAGCAGCTCAGGTGGCATCCCAGAATGCATTGCCCTCTTGCAGAGTGGAAAAGGACAGAGGACCAGCCATGCAGGTTACACTGTCATGATTTTAGTAGGTCTGCGCTGCAGAAAGCCTGTGGACTGGGTTATAGGAAGAAAATTATGTTTCTCGCGGCAAGGCCAATGCCTCCCTGAGTAGTGATTGTGTTGTGTATAGACACAAGCTGTGTTTCAAGCTGGCCATGTCACTAACTGGTTACCCACTGAGTTTAAAGTTGTAGTGTAGACAGGCCCTAAATCATAAAGGTCTTTATAGAGTGAAACCATCCCCCCAGATTGCACCAGCAGTGAATGTGGGGCCAATCAGATCCCAGAGCACAGGTGTATGATGTTCCCTGTAAGAAGCACCACTCCAAGGGTTGCTCCTTTTTCTCTAGCTGGAGCTTCCGAGAGCCTGGGCATGCTCCCATGTAGATCATTTTGCTGTTACTGGGGCAAGGTCTTGTATCCAGCAGAAACCTTGCAACTTCTTGCTGTATGAAAGAGGCTGCAGCTAGAGATAAACCCCCGTGACGTATCCCAGCTAGAGTGTGTCTTGGAGACTGCTGTATTCCAAGTGCACACATCCACACCGCTGAAAGCACCATCCCACTTGGCACAGATCACTCCCATTTGGTTAGTCTCAGCAGAGAGCACAAAGCATTGGGTGAGTCATGCTCCTCCCTGTCCAGCTCAGGATGAGACCCAGGGCAGGAGATGCTTGCGCTGCTTTTGTCTGTGCTGTACTGTTAGTCTCCAGGGCTGTCAGGCTGATGCCTTCATGAGCAGTGAATTTGACTAAAACTCTTGTAGAGGGGGGGAAAACATCTCTCCAGCGCCCCTGTGACCAGCAGGCTTTCCCAGTGTGGGGTTGGGGCTGGGTTTGCCCTGCTGAGGGCCTGTCCAGCAGCATGCTGTATGGCTGCATTTTGTAATGGAATGACAGACTCTGAATGCTCCCACTCACCAGGTAACATTAAACCAACAAGTCATAGAAGTCTGGCTCTGCATCTAAAGATGATCAGCAGGGGTATCCGAGTTGGGCTGGAGTTTGAGGGGAGGCAGATCTCTAAGGTAGCCTGTTCTCAAGCCAGATAGATCTTGAAACCAGCACCTGGATTTGCACCTGGATAGTAAGTGGGAACCAGTGTGGTCTGTGAGCACTGATGACATGCTCCTGAATTCTGCACTAGCTGATGTTCCTAAGTTTTCTTCAGGTTAGATGATTGATGGGAACTCCAGGGTAGTTAGCTGGCCTAGCGCAGCTCATGCTGTGCACCCACCTGGTGGCGGTAGCAGTGTTTGGGTTTCTGTGTGGCAGGGGTGCTGCACAGAACTAGGGGTTACGGGTGTTCTGTTTAAAAGAGAAAAGCCCAGAGGATAATTCAGCTTCCAACCTCATCACCTAGGCAGCTACCCACTCCCTTTCAGTGCCATATTGGTCCACACCTATTTCACACCAAGGAGCGGTGTGGAGCTGAGCAGAAGAGGCGCAGAGATCTGGGTTTGACAGACTTTATCCCCACCTTTCCAGAAGCATGTGGAATTTTGATAGTACTGCTATCCTAAGCCCCAGGAGCTGGCACCAGAGTGTCTGGCATTTGAGCAGAGCATCAAGTGCCACAAGTGATACACAGGTGTAGTGTCCCAGACGAAGACCTGGGTAGCCCCCTTCTCTTGCCTACCTAGCCCCTCCGCTTCACAATCAGACTCTGAATTGCAGAGCTGATAGACCAGAATCCTGTGATTGTCTAACTTTGTGTTTGATCTGAACAGATACACAGCCACAGCAGAACAGCAACCCATTTGGACGCTACTGAGTCATGGCACTTGGGCCCGATCCAGAGGGAGACATCACTGTGGACTGGATACAGCCTCCCCCAGTGGGGGCTGTTCCCAACCCCTCTGTCCCTGGGACACCTGCACAGACGCCATGTTCTGCAGCTGCCCTTCTTGGAGGGGAGGGAGTGATTTTTATCATACAGAGAAAATGTTTTTACTCCGGTTTCTACAAAGGTTTATGGAGATCCCGTGTGATTGGTAGTCTCCCCTCCCCCTTTGGTTTCAGTTTTTACTAAGTTTTTAGTATTTTTGTTAAAATAATGATTAAGACATTGTAAGATTTTGTACTTTATTTATACCAGATGAAACCCTGTATGGCAGACGTCCTCAGACAAATACAGAGAGCTTACTTTGCGAAAGGGGTGTGTGTGTGTGTGTGTGCGCGCACATGTGCGTGTTCAGAGTCTGAGCCCCATGACCCTAGCCTGCTCCCTCTCCCGATTCCCCTGCATTCCCACAGATCTTGCCCTGAACTACTCCCATACAGGGCCAGGTGAACTATACACATCAAATCTCAAGAACTATTGTCTGCAACTTTCCTGCTCCTAAATAAGTACATTGTTCAGCCTCATCAGGTTGGTGTGGGGAATGGGTATCTCATCTCTTGCTTGCCTGTTTTTCCCCAAGTTGTTCTCTCCCTGTGTTCACTAGTTGGGAGGAGGGTTTGGATAGTGATTCAGAGCTGCCCTTTAAGCAGCAGTGCCTTGTTACCGATACACAGAGAACAAATGGTCCCTGCACACTTCCACTGGTGGGATCAAGATGCCTGCACATCCAGGGTCCCGAACCTGCTAGGGTTTGTCCTGGTGAGGATAAAAGGTATCGAGGAAGGAGGTGAGGTATGGCAGCTAACACATTCTAGACCTCATGTAGACTTTCAAGATAGAATCTAAGGACAGAAAGAACTGTGGTCAGATGTTTGGCTGTGTGTGTGTGTGTGTATTCTTCCTGTGTTCTGTCCCAGCTCTGCGCAGACAGACAGCACAGCAGACCTTGAGTGAACCACCCAATGACCACAAGATCTGTTAAGGTAAGAAGGCACCAGGCCAGGTTTATTGTCGACAAACGTACAGTAATAGCACCTGGCAGACTACAAGGATACTAAGACAGGTATGTCCGTGACAATGGACATGGTTCAGTGAATGGTGAGACTTTTCATTCCCCCCTCAGCTAACAAAGATACTCTCTTGATTATCTTTGTATACCTTGATACAAACAAGTTACGTACTGCCTCTGACATAGTCACTGCCTTCTGACGTGGCTAATTACCATCTTGTACATGTTGGTTCAATCAAAACATCTCTATTACGTACTGTCATTCTGACCTTATCTTTTAGGAGGGGTCAGTGTGTTCCTGTTGCTCTTGGGGAATGTTTTTGAACCATCCTTGACATCGGGATGTTCTGGTACCACTTAATATTGGGATGTGTTTGTGTGAGTACTCTGTGCTTAGCACTTCTTAGAAATATGTATTTCTGCAATATCAGCCCTGTTCTTGCCAGATTCTGTGAGCAGGTCCTGTCTCATATGAGGCCTTTGATACAAGGGCTTATGTCTCAGGCTCTCTTCCTACTACATGGACCATTGTGATAATCTAATATGACCTCCTATATAGCACAGGCCATAGAACTGCCCTAAAATAATTCCTAGAGCAGAGCTTTTAGAAAAACATCCAACCTTGATTTAAACATAGCCTGGGATGGAGAATCCATTCTGACTTTCAGTAAGCTGTTCCAATGGTTAATTACTCCCTCTGTTAAAAAATTACACCCTATTTCCAGTCTGAATTTATCTAACATCATCTTCCAGTCATTGGATCATGTCATACCTTTGTTTGATTGAAGAACTCATTGTTAAATATTTGTTCCCCAGATAGGTACTTATAGACTGTAATCAAGTCACCCCTTAACCTTCTCTTTCTTATGCTAAATAGATTGAACTGCTGGGGTATGTCACTATGAGGCATGTTTTCTAATCCTTTAATCATTCTCATGACTCATCTCTGAGCCCTCTCCAATTTATCAACATCCTCTTGAATTGTGAGCACCAGATGTGGACACGATATTCCAGTAGTGGTTGCAGCAGTGCCAAATACAGAGATAAGATAACCTCTCTACTCCTACTTGAGCTTCCCTGTTTCTTCGAGTGATTGCGCATGTCCATTCCAATAGGCGTGTGTGTGCCGTGTGCACAGTCAGAAGGTTTTTCCTTAGTGGTACCCGTCGGGTCGGCTGTGGAGACCCCTGGAGTGGCACCTTTATGGCAGTGTATATAGGTCCCTGCCGACCCGCCGCCTGCTCAGTTCCTTCTTGCCACCAGTGACGGTCTTTGGAGCAGCTCAGTCTCTTGCATTCGCAAGTGCCTACCTGGTGGTTCCCATTTCCTAGTTGTACATACTTGTTAGTTCATTATATATTAGTTTCTAGATTAGTTGGGCTCACTTTGGGGGCTTTCCCTCCGCCCTAGTTTCCCCAGGCACTGGGGCATGCCTCGGTTGCAGGGGTTTAAGGCGTGCGAGAGGGGTGTGAAACCTATGCCCACAAGTGATCCGCACACTGCCTGTCTCAAGTGCTTAGGAGAGGGCCATGAGACAGATAAATGCCCAATTTGCAGGAGCTTCAGACCCAGGATTAAGAGAGAGCAGGACTATTGTTTGAAGCTCTTCCTGATGGAGTTGGCCCTCTGCCCACAGCCAGCAGTGGAAACGGCACCAGCATCATCGGTGTGCAGCACTCTGGCCTCAGTGCGGGATGTCCCGGCACCGAGGAAGGACTCCTCCAAGGACCACCAGTGCCGCTCCCCAGCTCGTAAGGCCAGTGCTACCAGGAGGCACCACTCACAGTCCCCGGTGTCACATAAGAAAAAGAAGGTGAACAAGGGTCGTTCCCCCATCAAGAAGCCGCGAGGGGACTCCAGCGAGGTGCATCCCCCGGCGGGACACCCATGGTCTGGGCCTCAAGACCCAGCACCGTTGATTCCAGCCCCAACGGGAGGCCCGTCAAGTCCAGTGCTGATAGACTCCCCAACTCGGGAGGATCTGGAGGAAGAGCTTCACCTTCTCTCCACGCTGGACACCTACAAGGCAGTGTGAGACCTCATTGCCATGACAGCGCAGTCCCCTGCCACGCAGGTGCGGGCCCCGGCACCACAAGCCAGGCACTGTCAGCAGCACCAGCTTCAACGTCTAGCCTGGCACTGCCTGTGGCTCTGGCACCCTTTGCGGCACCGATGGCAGCACCGCCTCTGGTTCATCATCGTGGCAAGCCTATGATGTTACGGCGTCGCTCACCATCTCCCCAGCACCGTCCGGCTCTGGTTGGGCACAGACTACCCGTCCGAGTCAGAAGCTGAGTCTTCGGTCTCTCAATGCAGCCACTACCGCTTCTGGCACTGCAGACCAGTGGAATCGTCGGCATCAGCGGTTGCCTGGCTACCCCAGTGGCAGGGCCCAGTCTAATGGCCCTTTTCGATTCCCTGGGCCTACCACCAGGCTCAGGGCTCCAGGCTGGTATCGGTGGCATCTGCACCCCGTGCCCCCCCCCCCCAGCAACGTTGCTGGCTCACCACACCCCCAAGGCTCCTGAGGATCCCGCACAAGACAGGGACTCTGGGCTGTCATGCTCAGGCACAGCACTTGAACCAGCACCATCTGTGACACTAGAGCCACCTCCAGTCATGGGAGGCTCCGAGGTACCTGACCCGGCCTCCAGAGAGCCAGAAGGGCAGGAAGACACTGTCCCAGGGGCCTTCTCCTCCTTGCCAGATGAGATAGTGGCAGGCACCACTACCACCCTACCGGCAATGGACACCAGGGGACACCAGGACCTTCTTAGGAGGATGACCCTTAATCTCAATCTCCAGGCGGAGGAGTGAGACTCAATGGCCGATATCCTTGCCCCTGAGGGTCCTTCTGGGGTGGCCTTGCCCCTCATAAGAATGATCCAAAACACCACTATGGTGCTCTGGCAGACCCTGGTCTCGATACCACCCTCCGCTAAAGGGGTGGAAAGCCGATATTTTGTGCCGCAGAAAGGGTACAAACACCTTTTCACCCACTACCAACCGGGGACTCTGATGGTCGATGCTGCAAACAACAAAGAGCGGCCTTTTCAGCCGGAAGGTCTACTCAACTGGGAGGCTCCAGCTTCGAGTGGCCAGCCAGTAAGCGGTACTCAGTCGCTATGCTTTCAGCTCTTGGAGCTCGTTGGCAAAATTCCAGGAGTTACTCTCGGCTGACTCGTGCAAGGACTTTAGCGCCTCTTTGAGGAGGGCAGGGTGGTCTCCAGAACCTCCCTCCAGGCCGTGTTAGACGCGGTGGACTCGGCGGTGCGGACCATGGCCACCGCTATTACAATGAGGCGCAGTGTGTGGCTCCGGGTCTTGAGGATATCACCTGAGGTCCAGAACACAATACAGGATCTCCCCTTTGACTGTGTGGGCCTGTTTGCCCAAAATATGGACTCTCACCTGCACATCCTTAAGGACTCGCGGGCAACTTTGAAGTCTTTGAGGACTTAGGTTGGACTTTAGGAAAAACTTTTTCACTAGTAGGGTGGTGAAGCACTGAAATGGGTTACCTAGGGAGGTGGTGGAATCTCCTTCCTTACAGGTTTTTAAGGTCAGGCTTGACAAAGCCCTGGCTGGGATGATTTAGTTGGGTTTGATCCTGCGTTGAGCAGGGGGTTGGACTACATGACCTCCTGAGGTCCCTTCCAACCCTGAGATTCTATGATTCTATGATATGATTCTATGATCTACACCCCTGCACCTCAAAGAGAGCCTTTTAAGCCTCAGGACCCATCCCACTTCTATTCTGGGCTCCTAGGTGAGACTCGTCAAGGAGACGGGGCAGAAATAATAGGAGGCACCCGTCACAGTCCTCAGGCCAAGGCCAGGGTTTGGCCAAACAGCCCCTGGGCCCAAAGCCAAACTTTTGAAGACGCGCCCGAGGACGGAACATCAGTTTCAGTCTCAGATCCTTACCCCTCTTTGTGAATCCAATTCTGTTCCCTCCCACCCTCTCACCCCTCTTCCCCTTCCCTCTTCAGGGACCCTTCTCACGAGCAACTCCTCTTGCAGGAGGTGCAATCGCTCCTCGCTCTAGGGGCAATAGAGGAGGTTCTGCAGGAGTTCAGGGGCAAGGGGTTCTACCCCCACTATTTCCTCATCCCCAAGGCCAAATAATTGGTCTGGACTTTATTCTGCTTGCACAGTATAGATGTGATCAAAATATGATCACTTGTACCTATGCTACCATTAACTTTTAGTTCTGTGATCTTTATCTGTTAGGACAAGGTCTAATACAGAATTCCCCCCTGTTGGCTGCAAAAGTTTTTGAATTAGGAAATTGTCATTGATAATGTTTAGCTATTCCAAGGATCTTTTTAGTCCTGATGTCATGAGACCTCCAGCGTACGTTACTCACATTGAAGTCCCCCATGATCACACAAGGTTTTTTTCCCCTGCACGTATAGATAGATGCATAAGGCGGTGGTCATTCTGTTCCCTACTGTGATATGATGGTCTGTAGCAGACACCAACTAATACCCCATCTTGTGCTATAGCTGTTAGGACATAAAGAAAGTGATCTTGAATGCTTATCAGTGACTTGGAAGCAGGTAATGCCATTTCTGACATAGAGTGCCATTCCCCTTCCCCTTTTGCCCTCTCCATCTTTCCTAAATAGGTTATAACCTTCATTGTAACATTCCAATTGTGTGAATCATCCCATCAGTTTTCAGTAATACCAACAACATTGAATTTATGAGTATAAACTAGTAATTCCAGTTCCTTTTGTGTGTTACTCAGGCTCTTAGCATTGGTGTATAGGTAATTTAATATTTTCTTCTCTTCATGTCCTTTAGTTCCTTGATTAATTTATTCTCAACCTCTCATTTTCTGCGGAGTGCTCATATCTTCCCTCTTTTTACCCTTCCCTTTTGCTATTAGTTTAACACACACACACCAACAACTTTAGCCAGCCTGTTTCCAAGGAGATTGGTTCCCCTTCTACTGAGGTGGAGACCATCCAAATTATACATCCCCATTTTTCCATAGAAGTGGACCAGTGTTCCACAAAACTAAAGCCCTCCACCACTTACCTAGCCAGTGATTCACTTCCAGAATTTTCTGTCTTCCTTTGTTTGTGGAACAGGAAGGCTCTCAGAGAAGATCGCTTGGACATTTCTTCAGCTTGCTTCCAAGTTCCCTGAAGTCATCTACGGTGTGTGAGATATCCCGGGATGGAGTGTTGTTAGTGCCACTATGAATCATCACCAATGGATCCTTCCACACAGACTTCAGAAGACTATCCAGTCTTAGAATGAAGTCTCATGTCTTGGCCCTGGGAAGGGAGCACGCTGTCCAGTTTGTCCACCTGTCCTTTACAGAATGTTTTTCTGATTCTTCTGGGTATTGAATCTCCAACAAGGATAGTCCATCTTCTTTGGATGGTTGGAAAACTCTTTGCAGGTAAGCTTCATGTTTTGCAGGTTGGGCCAAGTTGCCATACCCAGGTGTGTCCTGTACATCTTTCCGTTCCTTTGGGACTGCTGGATCTTAAGAGAGATCTTCCATAGTTTCCACATTGAGAACTTGGTATAAGAATATACGAACAGCCATACTGAGTCAGACCAGTGGGTTTCTAGCCCAGTATCCTCTCTTTCAAAAGTGGCCAATACCAGGTGCTTCAAGGGAATGAACAGAACAGGGCTATTATTGCATGATCCACCGCCATCATCCAGTACCAGCCTCTGGCAGTCAATATGAAACTTCTAACTGTGTGAAATTCCTCCTGCTTCTTTTCTCTCTGGTGGCCACAGTTGGCTGATCTTCATCTGTCTCTAACTGTGTAAAATACTTTCATGACTTCTCACCTCTGGTGGTTACAACTGCCAGACACCCTCTCTTACTCCCTCTCTCACCGATTCCTTTGTGGCCAGCTCTTTTCTCCCTTGAACCTGAGGTACTGATGTTTCCCAAACCTGGCAGTCTAGGAACTTTTCAGCCTTTTTGATTCTTAGTAGCATCTCAACTTGCTCCTCCAATCCAAGAATCTTTTTCTGCAGCTCAGCCACCAACTTGCATTCATGCACAGGAAATCCCTTTTATCTTCTGGTAGGAAAGAGAACATGGCACATCCATTGCAAGTCATCACCAAGGTTCTGTCACTGGCCATCGTGGCATCTCATGTAATGCTGAACCTGGAGGGAAAGCCACTCACACTCCCTCCAAAACTCCCCTCTTAGCTGACTCTGTTTGCGACTAGCTGGGCCAGGAAGCCTGGAGGGTAGGCTTCAGCTCCACCACCTCACCTGTGTATCAACCCGTGTTAGCTACCACGTCTCCCCAACACACCTAGCCAGGACAAACCCTAGAGACCAGGTCTGATGGAGATCACTTACCCTCCATTCTCTCCCCTGCTATAGGAGTCCAAGGGCCCCCTCAGTTTCTTCTACTTGCTCACAGTGCAGCAAGCTCAGGTCACACACTGTCCTCTGTGCTTCCCTTGTTGGTTTCTTCTGCCCCTTGGGGTGACTCTTGTTTGTGGCTAGTTAGGCCTCCTTCGCTCCTGCTGTCTGTCTTACTCCCTCTGATTATGTTTCTGTTCCCCTCCTGGAGCCTCTTCTGAACATCAGGGAGGGACCCAGCACCTCTTTTGTTCACAGGCCCCACTACCTGGCAGGCCTGTTGTGCTCGGTGATGAAGAAATGCAGCAAGCAGCCACATCCCCTAGAGGGAGAGCAGGAGACTCGGCACAGGCACGAAATGCTGCCCTACAGAGAGCAGCCCAGGGTGCCATGGAATGTGGAGATGGCAGTAGCTCCCTACCAGGAAGAAAAGGGATCGTAATTCAGGTAACTCCCCGCCCCCCTCCCAATTGGGCAAGTCAGAAGCGGGTGCTCAAAGGAGAAAAGCCCATAAAGGAGCCTTTCTTTTCCAAGGCCACAAACCCAAAGGGAGCAGAGACCTGGGAAGGGGTCATGGCCACAGGTTTGCAGTGTGGTTAGTTACCATCCATGTGATTTTGGGGCTGTGCACAAAGGTGCCTTGGCCCCTTGCAGAGATACCTCCCCCGGCCCCTCCCCCACTGACTGCACTGTTGGGCTCACAGGGACATTGATAAACTAGAAGGAAGAACAAACCAGCCTAATTTCCTTCTTTGACAGGGTTCCTGGTCTAGTGAATGGGAGGGAAGCAGTAGACGTGATATATACCTTGATTTTTAGTAAGGCTTTTGACACAGTCCCACATGACATTCTCATAAGCAAACTGGGGAAATGTGGTTTGGGTGAAGTTACCAAAAGGCGGGTGCACAGCTGGTTGAAAGCCCATACTCAAAGGGTAGTTATCCATGATTTGTCGTCAGACTGGGAGGGTGTGTCAAGTGGGCTCCTGCAAGGGTCAGTACTAGGTCCAGTACTAGGTCATTAATATTTTCATTAATGACTTGGAGTGAAGAAAATGCTTATAAAATGTGCTGATGACACCAAGCTGGGAGGGGTTGCAAGCACTTTGTAGGACAGGATTAGAATTCAAAACAACTTTGACAAATTGGATAATTGTTCTGAAATCAACAAATGCAAAGTACTTCACTTAGGAAGGAAAAATCAAATGCACGACTACAAAATGACGAATAACGTGCTAGATGGTAGTACTGCTGAAAAGGATCTGGGGGATATAGTGGACTACAAACTGAATATTAGTCAATATGCTGCAGTTGTGAAAAAGGCTAATATCCCTCTGGAGTGTTGTACGTAAGGCAGAGGAGGTCACTGTCCTGTTTGGCACTGTTGGTAGCCTCAGCTGGAGCGCTTTGTCCAGCTGTGGGTACCGCACGTTAGGAAAGATGGGGACAAATTGAAGAGACTCCAGAGGAGACGAACAAAAATGATCAAAGGTTTGGAAAACCTGACCTATGAGGAGAGGTTAAAAAACTGGGCCTGTTCTTGAGAAAAGACAACTGAGGGGGAACCCAATACCAGTCTTTCAATGTGTTAAGGGCTGCTATAAAGAGGACAGCGATCAGTTGTTCTCCATGTCCACTGGCAGCAGGACAAGAAGGAATGGACTTCAGCTGCAGCTAGGAATAGTTAGGTTAGCTATTAGGAAAATCTTTCTAACTCTCAGGGCAGTTAAGCTCTGGAACAGGCTTCTAAGGGAGGTTGTGACATCGCCATCAATGGAGGTTTTTAAGAACAGATCCAGCCCTACATTTCTGTGAATGTGAAAAGAGAAAGTGCCCAGCTTGCTGCCCCAGCACACATGCATCAGCTGTCCCCCTGCCTCTCGCTTGGCCTCAGCCCAACTCGGATGGGTCAGGTGAGCGCAGAAGGAAGCTGACATCAAGCAGTACCCCCAGGCCCCTTTTTCTTCTGGGGTACCTCTCTCTGACTTCCCTTCTAACTGACAATTCTCTGGGCCTGTGCCCTTGGTGCCCAGGCCACTGCCTCAGACAGCCCTCAGGAACCTTCACCCTCTCCCTGCTCCCCTGTGTCTCACTGAGGCCTTAGGCCTCCCTCCTGGGCCTCTCTCTACCATACGAGGGGGCCTGGCAAGACCTTTCCTCTGTCGCCACCTGCTCCAGATCAGTCCCCTTTAGAGACTTTCCAGACCGTGGGCTCTGATCTGGAGGTGAACAGACCCAGACCTCAGCACCTGATATGGAGGGGCTGAATCTCATGGACCAGGCAGACTGGGGCCAGGAGTCACTGCGGATGCTGCCTGGGCTGCTTCTCTGTGCTGTTGGCCCCTACAGCACCCCCTTAATCAGGCTGCCCCCCTTTCCTTTCTTGGGCTGAAGGAGGGAGGGAGGTCACGGACTAGGCCTGAAAGCCAGCAGAGTGCACCCTGGGGGTTTGCGCTCTTGCTGAGGCCTCTGAGTTAGCAGGGAGACTTAGACCCGAATGAATTTGTTCTATGGCGGCTCCAGGGGCAGACAGAAAGGGGGCCCTCTTACAAAATGACCTGCCTGGCACTGCCCCACCCGTCTGTCCATCCTCTGAGCAGCGCAGAGCTGGGATTCTGGGCAGCTTGGGCCCAGGCACTAGGCCTGCAGGCTCCCTGGCTTTACCCACATTCCCAGCCGTGCAGGGCAGGCAGGCTGGGTACAGTATGAGAGTGGAGGCGCTCGAGGCCAGTGAGGGAATGGGTCAGCCAGGGCCATTCTGACAGGCGGAATTGCTGCGGGATAGGCACAGTGTGTCAGGGGAGCTGCTGTTGTGCCGAGGCAGGGGCATTCGCAGGGCTGTTTGTGCTGCCAAAGCAGGGGCCGGGGCCTGGCCTGAGTCTGTGCACTCTAGCGCCCCAGGGCAGGCAAGGGGTGCTTGGAGGATGTGAACAGCTCCTCCTCCCCAGGCACAGGAGCGTAGGAAGGGGCTGTGAGTGCCGGTGTGGTGCTGCTGTTCCAAGGCAGCAGGTAGCTCCGCCTGCCCTGTCAGCATGCCCACCCCAGCCTGGCCTGCCCGCCCTCCCACCTTGCACGTGTCCTCCTCTCCTCACCGGCGCTGGCTCCTGGGGAATTGCTTTGGCACAGCAGGTGGAAGGCAGTTTTGGCCAGGCCTCTGAGCCCACTCAGAGCTGATGGAGACAAACTCCTCTGTTAATGAGAGCAGACGTGTGTGTGCAGGGCTGCTTCCTGTGTGCAGCTCTACCTGTCTGCTTCAATGAGGATCCAGGCCTGGGAGCAGCTGCCTCTCTCTGTCTCCAGCCCGCCACTTAACCTGGTGCCCTGGTCAGCCAACCATCTCTTTCCTCCTCCCTGGGACCGATCCCTAGACCTAAGACCCCTCCCGCCTCTCTTTTCCAGCAGTGTCCAGTTATGGGAGGAAGAGGTGGTTCTGAGACAGGAAAGGCAGCATGAATGATGGGCCACATACCAAATTCCCACCAGCCAGGATCCCCTTGCGTTCCCCTCAATTCTCCACTGAGCCACATAGGTGTAGGTGACCCCCAGACAGCCTGAGGGCTGGCTGTAGCAGTGCTGTCTCCACCCCACTGAGGGCTGTGTCTCAGGGCAGGTGTAGTGCCCCTGTTCTTGGGAACTTGCAGGAGAGTAAGGGGTCAGCGTGTGCAGTGCCTGACACTGCGACAGCCCTTCTCCCTCTCCCCGTATAGGGAATCCCCAGCAGCCTCCGGTCAGAGCTCCCGGGGGACGGCTCGGCTAGACCAGCAGTGCTGTTATGGAGCTATTTGTAGAGCTGTCTTGGCGAAGGAGGGAAAGGCCCTGGGGAAGAGCTAGATGGCGTGTGGCAGTAGGGCCCCGAGATTGGCTCTTTGCAAGGAGAGCAGCTCGGAGCTCCCCCCAGTGCTAGAAGTCAGGGGTTATGCTGGGCCGGGCCTAGGCGGTGGATCCTGAAGGGTTAAGTCTGCTTGGTGCCAGCCCACTCTGTGCTGGGGAGGCCTTTGGGGCCATTTCAATCACCTGCCTGCCCTCTGAGGGAGCAGAGGGACCCCAATGTGGGGGAAGAGCTGAGAGTGACCATGGGGGGAGCAGGTGAGGCTGGCAGGGTGGGTCTTCCTGGACAGCACTGTGGTGTCTGACTTGCCTGGCTGCTCCTGGGGTGGCTCCTGGCCCTGTGGGGGCTGGTGGGTGTTGGTCAGTGCTGTGGCTTTGGTGTCATACGAAGGAAAAGCCCTTGTCTCTGATCCGCCCATCCTGGGCATTCATGTGCTTGTGCCACAGAGGTTAGTGTGTATTGCTACAGGGTGCAGCTGTGCCAGGCTCCCATGGTGCCAGGCTGTGAGGAACTCTAGCCACACAGGCATGCATAGTGCCTTAGAGATAGGGACCCTGCCCTTACATGAGGGCTGGGAGCTGGGCAGGTCTGAGATCACGGCTCTGCAGGGGAGACAGGTCAGTGGAGGAGGGAGTAGAGGGATGGGTGCCTCCGTGTGAGCTGGGACAGGGTTCCCGAGAGGATGGGGAGGGGGAAACGTTGGCTCAGGAGTAGGATCAGAAGATGTAGGCCCAGATGGAGAAGAGGGGTCATGGCAGGACTCTGAGGGATGCTGCCAGACAGGGATGGGGGGGGATGAGCAGGGCAGGTGGAGCCCAGCAGCCAAAGGGCAGCACTCAGCTGAGAGTGAGGAGGTTGCGGGGGGATAAGATGAGAAGGGTCAGAGAGCTGGAGCAGTGGGCGTCAAGGCAGCATGAGCAGAGGTTGGGTGCTGGGATTCTGGAAAGAAGGGCAAGTGGACAAATCTCTTCCTGTCCTGATGCCCTCCTACTGCGTGGCTGGCAAAGCCCTCCGAGGGCACCCTGGGGCCAGGTCTCAGGATGCTCTGCTCAGAAGGGGTGACTGGGTAACCCCCCACCACCCCGCCCCCAGGCAGTGAGCGGAGTTTGCGCTGATACCCATCTCTGTCCATCTGCAGCTCCCCTACAGCACTGCAGGGTCCTTGCTCTCCCAGAGACCAGGCACCCTGCCCTGCCTGTCTGGGGACTTTGCTCCAGTCTTTGGGTGGGGGAGGAATGGTAGCCCAGGGAGTGCGGAAAGGGCTGCTGGCATTGGCCACCCTGCCCCGGTGCAGGCCTCGGCGCTCTGCTATAGCAGCCAGGCCTGAGGGTCTCCCTGCCCTGAGAGAGGCAAAGCTCCAGGGTCTGCTCTTCTCCATGAGAGAAAGATCATTAGCCAGCAAGGATTGCTGAGGGCCAGCTGCCTCCCCCCCAGCCCCCGCTCTCTGTGAGACACAACCTGTCACCTGTGCGCCCCCAGGGGTGGGGCGGGGGGGTGAAGGGAGTGCCTGGGGAGGCCAGATGCAGTAGTCAGTCCATCTCCCACAGATGAAGGGGGATGGGAGCTGGCACTGTGGGGCGGGGGGGGGGGGGATGATGCAGATGGATACCGAAGTGGAGTGTACTCGGGGGGTGGGGTGGGGTTGCAGCAGGGTGCAGTGTGTGCGGAGGCTGGTGGGGGTGCAATCCAGAGCAGGGCTGCCCAGAGGATTCAGGGGGCCTGGAGTCTTCGGTGGCGGGCAGCCCCCGCTGCCGAATTGCCGCCAAAGACCCGGCACTTTGGCGGCAGGTCCGGAGCGGAAGGACCCCCCGCCGCCGAAGACCCGGGGTGGAAGAAGCTCCGGGGGCCCAGGCCCCGTGAGAGTTTTCCGGGGCCCCTGGAGCGAGTGAAGGACCCTGCTCCAGGGGCCCCGAAAAACTCTCGTGGGGCCCCCTGCAGGGCCCAGGGCAAATTGCCCCACTTGCCCCCCCCCCCGGGCAGCCCTGATCCAGAGAGGGGGAGATTGCAGTGTGATTCAGGGTGGGGTCCAGGGGAGGCTGCAGCGGGCATGGACATAGCAGTAACAGAGATCAAGCTTCTGTTTTCTGCTTTTAACATTAGAGGGGAGAAAGTTAAAGGAGCCTAGGGATTTCCCCAGGTGCCCTCCCCCATGTCCTTCCTCAGCCCCCCCAGTGCTCCTTGGCCCTCACTCCGCAGAGCACTGTCTGCAGGGGTGGGAAGCAGAGTTCCCCGGAGTGCTCACTCAGAAGGCAAGGCCCACAGTGAATGAATCTGTCCTGGGTCTGTCCCCCACATGGCCCCCACGCTGGGCCTTCGCAGGGGAGGGGTCTGGCTCCACTGTCTACAGGGCAGAGCTAAGCACTCTGTCCATGCGCCCTTTGGGGAGGCCCTGCCTCTGCTGCTTTTTGGCTGAGCACCAGCCCGGCAGGTTAAGCTCAGGGCTGCACAGCGGCCTACCTCTTGCTTCAGGGACTCCCGGTCATGCCCATGGGGCTAACACCCTGCAGGCATCTGCTACCTGTCCCCTGGCCACCTCACTAGCTGCAGATCCATCCTCTGACTTAGCCTCTGCTCCCCACTGCGGCCTGGCTTTGCAGGGGGCTTCCTCCCATCTGTCAGTGTCTGCTGGGTGCTGGGGCTCCTGGAATTGCCCACCATCTTCCTGAGTCCTGTGGAAAGGGGCTGTCCACTTCCGGCCTTGACTCTGTGTCTGCAGCCCGAAGCTGTGCTGGCCTTGTTGTCACCATGGCCTGCAGCGACCGCCTGGCTCATGTACTGCCATTTCTGCCCCATCTCTCCCTCCCTTTGAGGAGCTGGGCTCCTGCTAGTCTCCTTACACATAGAACTGCACAGGGTGGAGCTGAGCTCATCTGGCTGTTTGCCCATGTTCCTCATCTCTCCTCCCCCGCAGCTGGATTCCTTCTCTTCCCCCTCACCCAACCTCATGTCTCTCTTCCCTTCCCCCCTCTCCCCACAGCTCTCAGCACCTGTCACAATGTTAAGACTAGTTCTTCTGCCCCTTTCCTGATCTCTGAGAGCCCCTACAGGTGCTCAGCCATTTGCCCTCACCTGTAGGGGGGGAGGGGGTTGTCACTGGGACCTGTGTGACCAGCACCCGTGTATCCTAGCTGCTCATCACCCTGCAGGCCTGACTGGGTTTTGTGCACTTGCATTTCCTCCCTTCAGGACCCTGTGACCAGTGATCTGATACTAACACCATCTATCTGTATAGCCACCAAGAGTCTCCTGAACATAGCAAGCGTAAGCAGCGGTTGGTACAAAGCAGCGGAGAGAAACGGATTTAAAACACCACACCGGCTTTGCGACCAGGGGCTACTAACAGGGAGTTTCACAAGGGAGTTTGGAAGGGGAGTGGGAAGGGAGCGGAGGTTCCTTGACGGTTCTGTCTGTTTCCCTTTAGTCCCCTTAAAACCTATAAACCAAACTACATTCAAAAACTTCTTGCTGTAAATAACCCTTTCATTAACTAGGAGACCATGCAGGCAGAAGCCCAGCAGCAGAGTGGGGACTATCCAGTTTATTGCGCTGAGTGCAGCATGTATGATTACCTGCCCAGTGGGCGGGTGGCGTATGTGTGCAGATGGTGCCAGGAGCTCCTGGCCCTCAGAGACCATGTACGGGCTTTGGAGGCCAGGGTGGCGGAACTGGAGGAGCTCAGAGAGGCAGAGAGGTATGTTGATGAGGCTTTCCGGGACACTGTAGAATTGTCCCACCTCCGCTCAGACAGCCCCTGTGCTGTTGAGGAGATGAAAGGCCCAGGGAAGCAGAGCAGTCAATGGGAGCAGAGGGAACCTTCCCATAGTTGGGACCCTCCTTCCAGATGGTGCTGGGGTTGCCTCTCACACTGAGGTTGCCTCTCTGGGGGAGGGAACTCCAGTTGCTAGGAAAAGGCAGGTGTTAGTAATGGGAGATTCAATCATTAGAAACATAGATAGCTGGGTTTGTGATGACCGAGAGAACTGTATGGTGACTTGCCTGCCTGTTGCGAAGGTAGTAGATCTCTCGAGGCATCTAGACAGGCTTATGTGTAGTGCTCAGGAGGAGCCGGTGGTCGTGGTACATGTAGGTACCAATGACATAAGGAAGGGTAGTAGAGATGTCCTGGAGGCCAAATTTAGGCTGCTAGGGAAGAGACTGAAATCCAGGACCTCTATGGTGGCATTCTCAGAAATGCTCCCAGTTCCACGCGCAGGGCCAGGTAGGCAGGCAGAGCTTCAGAGTCTCAATGCATGGATGAGACAATGGTGTAGAGAGGAGGGGTTCATGTTCATTAGGAACTGGGGAAACTTTTGGGATGGGAGGAGCCTATACAGGAGAGATGGGCTCCACCTAAACCAAAGTGGAACCAGACTGCTGGCACTAAACATTAAAAAGGTTGTAGAGCAGTTTTTAAACTAGGAGAAGGGGGAAAGCCGACTGCTGCAGAGGAGCATGTGGATCGGACACAGACTTCTCTTAGCGGAGAACCTAATGAAAGAGAATCTCCAGGTTATAGTCAGGAGCAGAGGACGGAAGAGGATAATGTAAGGGCCAGATCAGATGATAAAGAGTCACATAAAAAAGATTCTGACACATCAGGAAAGGACAGACAAATGAACAGTGACAAGTTTTTAAAGTGCTTGTACACAAATGCTAGAAGTCTAAATAATGAGATGGGTGAACTAGAGTGCCTTGTGATAAAGGAGGATATTGATATAATAGGCATCACAGAAACCTGGTGGACTGAGAGCAATCAATGGGACACAATCATTCCAGGGTACAAAATATATTGGAAGGACAGAACAGGTCGTGCGGAGGAGGGGCGGGAGTGGCACTATATGTGAAAGAAAATGTAGATTCAAATGAAGTAAAAATCTTAAGTGAATCCACATGTTCCATAGAATGTCTATGGATAGAAATTTCATGCTCTAATAAGAATATAACATTAGGGATCTATTATCAACCACCTGACCAGGACAGTGATAGTGATGATGAAATGCTCAGGGAAATTAGAGAAGCTATCAAAATTAAGAACTCAATAATAGTGGGGGATTTCAATTATCCCCATATTGACTGGGAACATTTTACTTCAGGACGAAATGCAGAGATAAAATTTCTCGATACTTTAAATGCCTGCTTCATGGAGCAGCTGATACGGGAACCCACAAGGGGAGAGGCGACTCTAGATTTAATCCTGAGTGGAGCCCAGGAGCTGGTCCAAGAGGTAACTATAACAGGACCGCTTGGAAATAGTGACCATAATACAATAGCATTCAACATCCCTGTGGTGGGAAGAACATCTCAATGGCCCAACACTGTGGCATTTAATTTCAAAAGGGGGAACTATACAAAAATGAGGGGGTTAGTTAAACAGAAGTTAAAAAATACAGTGACTAAAGTGAAATCCTTGCAAGCTGCATGGGCGCTTTTTAAAGACACCATAATAGAGGCCCAACTTCAATGTATACCCCAAATTAAGAAACACAGTACAAGATCTAAAAAAAAGCCACCGTGGCTTAACAACCATGTAAAAGAAGCAGTGAGAGATAAAAATACTTCCTTTAAAAAGTGGAAGTCAAATCCTAGTGAGGCAAATAGAAAGGAGCATAAATACTGCCAACTTAAGTGCAAGAGTGTAATAAGAAAAGCCAAAGAGGAGTTTGAAGAACGGCTAGCCAAAAACTCCAAAGGTAATAACAAAATGTTTTTTAAGTACATCATAAGCAGGAAGCCTGCTAAACAACCAGTGGGGCCCCTTGATGATCGAGATACAAAAGGAGCACTTAAAGACGATAAAGTCATTGCGGAGAAACTAAATGGATTCTTTGCTTCAATCTTCATACTGAGGATGTTAGGGAGATTCCCAAACCTGAGCCGGCTTTTGTAGGTGACAAATCTGAGGAACTGTCACAGATTGAAGTGTCACTAGAGGAGGTTTTGGAATTAACTGATAAACTCAACATTAACAAGTCACCAGGACCAGATGGCATTCACCCAAGAGTTCTGAGAGAACTCAAATGAGAAGTTGCGGAACTATTAACTAAGGTTTGTAACCTGTCCTTTAAATCAGCTTCTGTACCCAACGACTGGAAGTTAGCTAATGTAACGACAATATTTAAAAAGGGCTCTAGAGGTGATCCCGGCAATTACAGACCAGTAAGTCTAACGTCAGTACCGGGCAAATTAGTCGAAACAATAATTAAGAATAAAATTGTCAGACACAGAGAAAAACATAAACTGTTGAGCAATAGTCAACATGGTTTCTGTAAAGGGAAATCGTGTCTTACTAATCTATTAGAGTTCTTTGAAGGGGTCAACAAACGTGGACAAGGGGGATCCAGTAGACATAGTGTACTTAGATTTCCAGGAAGCCTTTGACAAGGTCCCTCACCAAAGGCTGTTACGTAAATTAAGCTGTCATAGGATAAAAGGGAAGGTCCTTTCATGGACTGAGAACTGGTTAAAAGACAGGGAACAAAGGGTAGGAATTAATGGTAAATTCTCAGAATGGAGAGGGGTAACTAGTGGTGTTCTCCAAGGGTCAGTCCTAGGACCAATCTTATTCAACTCATTCATAAATGATCTGGAGAAAGGGGTAGACAGGGAGGTGGCAAAGTTTGCAGATGATACTAAACTGCTCAAGATAGTTAAGACCAAAACAGACTGTGACGAACTTCAAAAAGATCTCACAAAACTAAGTGATTGGGCAACAAAATGGCAAATGAAATTTAATGTGGATAAATGTAAAGTAGTGCACATTGGAAAAAATAACCCCAACTATACATACAATATGATAGTGGCTAATTTATCTACAACAACTCAGGAAAAAGATCTTGGAGTCATCGCGGATAGTTCTCTGAAGATGTCCACGCAGCGTGCAGAGGTGGTCAAAAAAGCAAACAAGATGTTAGGAATCATTAAAAAGGGGATAGAGAATAAGACTGAGAATATATTATTGCCCTTATATAAATTCATGGTACGCCCACATCTCGAATACTGTGTACAGATGTGGTCTCCTCATCTCAAAAAAGATATACTGGCACTAGAAAAGGTTCAGAGAAGGGCAACTAAAATGATTAGAGGTTTGGAGCGGGTCCCATATGAAGAGAGATTAAAGAGGCTAGGACTTTTCAGCTTCGAAAAGAGGAGACTAAGGGGAGATATGATAGAGGTATATAATAGCATGAGTGATGTGGAGAAAGTGGATAAGGAAAAGTTATTTACTTATTCCCATAATACAAGAACTAGGGGCCACCAAATGAAATTAATAGGCAGCAGGTTTAAAACAAATAAAAGGAAGTTCTTCTTCACGCAGCGCACAGTCAACTTGTGGGACTCCTTACCTGAGGAGGATATGAAGGCTAGGACTATAACAGCGTTTAAAAGAGAACTGGATAAATTCATGGTGGTTAAGTCCATTAATGGCTATTAGCCAGGATGGGTAAGGAATGGAGTCCCTAGCCTCTGTTTGTCAGAGGAGGGAGATGGATGGCAGGAGAGAGATCACTTGATCATTGCCTGTTAGGTTCACTCCCTCTGGGGCACCTGGCATTGGCCACTGTCGGTAGACAGGATACTGGGCTAGATGGACCTTTGGTCTGACCTGGTACGGCCTCTCTTATGCTCACTTATATTTGATCCTATGTAATCTCACACTTCAGCAAGACTGAGTGAGATTAGCTATCTCTTCGCATGGTTGCACACAGCCACTCCACTTCAGCTGTGGATGCGCCCAGTACACCAGAGTCAGACATTTTCCCCTTAGTGGTACCTGTCAGGGCTGTGTATGTGTCCTCTGCTACCATGTGCTATTCCACAATGATCGAAAGGATGGAGCCACCCCTGACCTCCCTCAGTTCCTTCTTACTGCTCACGATTGGGATTCAGAGCATTGACTTGCTTTGCAAATGTTCCCCCTTTCTGGTCTTTTGTGCATAGTTGATGTACTTGGCATAGTTAGTAGAGCTTTACAGTACGTATACTTGATTATGTAGGTAGTGTTCCTTGTAGCGTTGGCTTCCCAGGTGTTTGGGATACCAGCTCCCGGTATTAGGGCATGCCTTGGTCTCTAAGCTCTAAGCCTTTGGCTGGAAGAAGTTGATGCCGGTGATTGACCATCACTCCAGGCATCTGAGGGCCATATCTGGGACAGGTGTCAAAACTATAGAGACTTCAAGCCCCAGACTAAGAAGGATAGAGAGGTGAGACTGCATCATCTCCTCATGGAAAAAGCCTTGTGTCCCTGTCACAGCCTTCCTGCTCAGGAGGGGCGCCGAGTGCTTCTACCTGAGTCAGAAGTGTCCTTCTGGACATTGCAAAGACTCGGCACTGCTCCCCTTCCCCAGTACCGAGGAAGTATAGACACCATGCTTCAAAGGAGCCAACCTCTTCGAAGGGAGGGTAGGCTGAAAGGCCAGGTAGAGTGTCCTCAGGGAAGAGATGCTCCCTCGTACTGCCTTTGTCACGTACATGATCATTGACTCTGGCACTGGTGCCTGTGCTGTTGGACCCGACCATCTCTGCGGTACCAACCCCTTCAATGCAACAGCAGCATCAGAAGAAGATCTTGGTACCAAAGATGCTGGAGGCATATACTCTGGCACAGGAGCTCCTATGTCTCTTGGTACTGGATTCTCCAGCTGTTCAGGAAACAACGTGTCTGATACCAATTGATCCCCAGTCTTCGTTGGGCTTACCTATGAGTAGCATCCATCTCCTGGTATGGTACAGGGGTGGCTTCAGGCATCAGCACGCCAAGTGCGTGCTTGGGGTGGCAAGCCACTGGGGGCGCTCTGCTGGTCGCTATGAGGGCGGCAGGCAGGCTGCTTTCGGCAGCTCGCCTGCGGAGGGTCCGCTGGTCCCGCGGCTTCGGCGGACCAGCGAAGCCGTGGGACCAGCAGACCCTCTGCAGGCAAGCCGGCCGAAGGCAGCCAGCCTGCCATGCTTGGGGTGGCAAAATGCCTAGAGCCACCCCTGGTACTGTAGCTGACTTCAGACCATCCAGCACCTCCTCACCTGGTACCATCCTAGTGGCAAGCCCAGCACACTGTCTCTGATACCTGTGTCTCCAGAGACACACCACCAGTCCTCAGCACAGAGTGGTACCACGCCAGCCAGGTCAGGCAACTCAGACTGCTCATTGGAGTTGGAAGTAGCCTTCTGTTCCCCTTGCTTCTGGGATGGAAGGAATCACCTTCAACAAAAAGACCACGTTTCTGGTACCCAGCAGAGGTCCCACAGTGGTCCAGAGACCCAGATCTGTGGGCTGGTAGAGGTTGGGGTTCCATACCCTACCAATGGCTGTATTGGAACTCAGTGGAGTTTTCTCCTGCCACCAGATCCTCCCCCCACCCCCCAGAGCTCTGAGCAGATGTTGGGATAACTCTCATGAAAAAAATCAAGAGGTTACCCCTGGTGCTGAGCTCGGAACCAACCTTGCCTGCCACAGCCTCCTGTGCAGGAGGTATGAGAGACCTCATCTCTGCCCCCTTTGTGCTCCTCATCACTGAATGAGGCGGTGATGTCTTGGAGAGGGGCCGGCACCCCAGACAACCACAGCACCTCTAGGACCAGCTAAAGAGGATTGTTCCCCTCTGGACATTCAGACTGAGGTAGTGCAAGAGAGCTCCCATAGGCTGGTGGACATACTAAGTTCGGCAGGTCATTCCCATGTAGCTCTGCCTGTAAACAAGGCCGTATTGAAGCCCATAAAGGTATTGTGGCAGACACCTTCATCTCTGTGCCACTGACAGCCAAGAGGACTGAATGGAGGTACCACATTCCTTCTCATAGGCATGAACATTTCTATACCCATCCCTTCCTGGGCTCCTTGGCTGTCTCCACAGTGAACAAGAGGGAATGGCGGGGACAACCTTTGTCTACCTCAAAGACAAAAGAGGTAAAAAGACTCAAACTTTTTGGTAGAAAGATTTATTCTACAGCTGGCCTGCAGTTTCATATCTTGAACCAGCAAGCCCCACTGTCCCGATACGATTTCTCCCTGTGGGACAATGTCCTGAAGTTCATGGACAGGTTGCTAAAGGAAGCCGGCAGGAATTTAAGACTATCGGAGGAGGGCAAGCTCATGCTAGGACCTCTCCCCGGGCTGCACTGGATGCGGTGGATTCAGTAGCCAGAGCCAGGGTACCTGCAATAATGATGCATAGATGTTTGTGGCTTCAATCATTGGGTCTTCCACATGAGGTCCAGCAGACTATCCAGGATCTCCCTTTCGAGGGTCTGATCTTCTCTCAGCAGACTGATGAGAAGTTTGACAGTGTTAAAGACTCAAGGGGTTTATACGCCTCTCCCTAAAAAGAAACTATTCTGCCCTCAGACAGGCAGTGAAACCAGCCTTTTGCCCCTGGGCATATGGACCAGCCTAAGAAGAAGGGCAAGAACCATAGGAAGAGACCTCCATCTTCTAACTTTTCTTCTTCTGCTAGTGTTTCTAGGCAGCCTGAACATGTCAAGCAGGTGGTTTGACTGCCTGATGGAGGCCAGTTTATCAGTGTGCATCTTGTCAGTTTCTCTTACCCCTGTTTTCCAAAAGATTCCTGTGTGCTTGGGCCCATATTACCCCAGATCAGTGGGTTCTAAGCACTGTGGAACTGGGATACACCTTTCAGTTTATTTCAATCCCTCCCTTCCATCCCTCTTCCCGCCCCTCTTCAGGGACCACTCTTGTGAGGCAATCCTCTCCCCGAGGTCCAGTCTGTTCTCCATGTGGGGGCTGTAGAGGAGATTCCTCCCTTCAACTGAGGGAAACGATTTTATTCACACTACTTCCTGATTCCAAAGGAAACTCTAAGACCCATGCAGGACCTGCGAGAGCTAAACAAATATATAAAGAAAAGAAGGTTCTGCATGGTCACGCTAGCCTCCATTAATCTCTCCTTGGATCCCAGAAACTGGGACACTGCCCCCAACTTGAGGGATGCATATTTCCATGTGGCAATCCATTAAAGACACAGGAAATTTCAAATTCCTAAAATTTTAGTCAACACCCATTATCAGGTTACAGTCCTGTCCTTTGGACTATCCGTGGCCCTGTTAGTATTTACAAAATATATGATGGTGGTAGCCTCATACCTAAGGAAAAAGGGTACAAGTACTTCTGCACCTGGACGACTGGCTGGTGAAGGGTCAGTCCAAGAGCAAGGTAAAATTCAGTGAGGCCAAGATCCATCTCCTCTTCAGAGTGCTGGGCCTGCAGAACAGTGAGGACTAGTAAGTCGTCTTCCCAGTGCAGAGGATGGGGTTTATAGGAACAGTCCTGGACACTACAGTAGCCAGGGATTTCCTTCCTCAAGACAGATTTCAGTCAACGTTGGCCTTTTCCACAGCCCTAAAAGTCCATCCAACCTGAAGGTAAGGAATTGCCTCAGACTCCTGGGCACAAGACCTCCTGCATGTATGTGGTTGGCATGTCAGACTTCCTATCAGGAAGTTGCAGAGCGGGGCAAGTTCAGTAAACTTCCCAGCTCTTCATGCATTGGACATGCTGGTTCATGTGCCTGCAGGAGTGTTGGCCTTCTTGGACTGATGTATGGATCCAACCAACCTGCGTATGGGAGTTCCCTTCACCCTTCCCCTACCCACATTGACTCTGGTTATGGATGCTTCTTCTCCAGGTTGGGGAGCTTATCTAGGGAATCCGTGGACTCAAGGTCTGTGGTCTCCTCCAGATTTAACTCTCTACATAAATGTGCAGGAGTTGAGGGCCATTCATCTAGCCTGTCAGGCTTTCCTCCACCATATCAAAAGAAAGACTGCACGTGTCCTTCCAGACAACACAGCAGTTGTGTTCTGCATGAACAGATAGGGAGGGGCCAGGTCGAACTGTCTCGGTCAAGAGGTGATGCAGCTTTGGGAGTTTTGTATCAACAGTTTGATTGACCTCAAAGCATCCCACATGCTGGCAGGGCCGGCTCTATGCGCTTAGGTTGGCCCTTTTCAAGGGGCGGCACTCCACCCCACCCTTTTTTTTGTTTTGTTTTTTTGTTTTGCTTGGGGTGGCAAAAAGCCTGGAGCTGGCCCTGGGGATCCAGAACAGTTTGGCAGATCGCCTGAGCAGATCTTTAAGCAGAGCTCACCAATGGTCTCTTGGGCCAGATATAGTAAGGCTCCTATTTCAGTCTGGAGGGGGAAGAGCTGCGGGGGAGGGGGGGGACCTCACATAAATTTGTTTGCTACTCACCACAACAGAAAGTGGCAATTCTTCTGTTCAACACCAGGTCACAATAAGGGATCTTGCACAGATGCCTTCCTCTTTTCCTGGAAAGCTGAACTGATGTATGTCAGCTTAACTTCACTACCTGGAAAGATAATGGAACAAATAATTAAGCAATCTGCGAACACCTAGAAGATAATAAGGTGATAAATAACAGTCAGCATGGATTTCTCAAGAACAAATCATGTCAAACCAACCTGGTAGCTTTCATTGACAGGGTAACAAGCCTTGTGGATAGAGGGGAAGTGGCAGATGTGTACATCTTGACTTTAGTAAGGCTTTTGATACTGTCTCCCATGACCTTCTCATAAACAAACTAGGGAAATGCAACCTAGGTGCAGCTTCTATAAGGTGAGTGCAAAACTGGTTGGAAAACCCATTCCCAGAGAGTAGTTATCAGTGGTTCACAGTCATGCTGGAAGGACATAACGAGTGGGGTCCCACAGGGATCAGTTCTGGGTCCAGTTCTATTCGTTATCTTCATCAACTATTTAGATAATGGCATACAGAGGACACTTATAAAGTTTGTGGATGATACCAAGCTGGGAGGGGTTGCAAGTGCTTTGGAGGACAGGATTAAAATTCAAAATGATCTGGAAAAACTGGAGAAATGGTCTGAAGAAAAGATGTTCTATGACCCACCCTCCTTTCCCTCTATATCAGAGTCTGTCCGGTAAGAAGGAATGGAAGGGAATCAGGGGCATCTCTGCCCTTTATACCTTCATGCAGTAGCACAACATAGCAGAGGGCACATGTGCTGCCCCGACAGTTACTGCTAAGGGGAAAATGTCTGACTCTGGTGCACTGGGCACACATGCACCTGGATTGGAATGGACACGTGCATCACATCTCAAAGAACAACAGTTACGGAACAGGCTAGTAACCATTTTTTCCTATGCAGTTACAGGAACATAACTGAACCAACCCAGCTTACATTCTCCTAGCAAGCCCAGATCCTCCCATGTCTGTGGGATTCTGCATCTGCCTGTCTCTGACCCACCCTGTTCAGACAGGTTTGGGTGCTCTCCCAGGAGAGTGGGCGAGAGCCATGAAGGCAACTTGTTCTGGCGCTGACCTTTCAATGTCACTGCAAGCAATCAGGTCCTCCCTCCCTTTTCCATAGCTGGGCAGGCTCTGCTACCCTGTCAGAACCCCAGGGTGAAATATCCCCCCATTCTGAGGTACAAACACACCATGCTAGTACAGCCACAGAGGCACTGGTAACAATTATGAAAGAGCATCCCTACCCCCACATTCGTGACAGTACCCCATCTAGTTGGCTGTTTTCTTTATAAAAGCATCCTAGTGCCCCGCTAAGTGTAACATTCCCAGGAGCACCTCTCATTCTTGTTACCTGGGAATGGTGAACTAGAGATCCTCGTAGTTGGGACCCTCCTTCCAGATGATGTCATGGTATCCTCTTGCACTGAGGATACCTCTCCGGGGGGAGGAAACCCATTTATTGCAAAGAGACAGGCAATAGTAATGGGGGATTCAGTTATTAGAAATATAGTACGTTGGATTTGTGATGTCTGGGAGAACCGCATGGCGAATTGCTTGCTGGGTGCAAAGGTAGCGGATCTCTTGAGACATCTAGATTAATTTATATGCAGTACTGGAGAGGAGCTAGTGGTCGTGGTATTTTGTACCCTGGTATTACCATGTCCCATTGATTATCATAGTTTCATCAAGTTTCTGTGGTGCCTTTTATATCAATATAATTTAATACCAGGAATTTAAATTCACCCATCTTAATATTTAGACTTGTGTAGAGACAAGGTAGATGAGGTAATGTCTATTATCAGACCAACTTCTGTGGGTGAGAGAGACAAGCTTTAGAGCCAAAGGTAGCTCTTCTTCAGGTCTGGGAAAGGTACTCAGAGGGACACAGCTAAATACAAGACGGAACAGATTGTTTAGCATATGTAGTTAACACATATTCTAAGGCCTGGTCTACACTGGGGGGAGGTGGAGGGGTGCGAGCTAAGTCGGTCTAAGTTACGCAACTTCAGCTACGAAAACAGCGTAGCTGAAGTTGACATACTTAGAGCTACTTACTGTGGTGTCTTCACTGCGGTCAGGGCCGGCTCCAGGCAACAGCTTATCAAGCAGGTGCTTGGGGCAGCAACTCCAGAGCTGGGCGGCATTTTCAGGTATTCGGTGGCAATTCGGCGGAGGGTCTCTCACTCCTGCTCAGAGCGAAGGACCTCCCGCTGAATTGCCGCAGATCGCGATCGCGGCTTTTTTTTTTTTTTTTTGGCTGCTTGGGGTGGCAAAACCCCTGGAGCCGGCCCTGACTGCGGTAGGTCGACTGCTGACGCTCCCCCCTCGACTCCACGTATGCTTCTTGCTCTGGTGGAGTACGGGAGTCGACAGGAGAGCACTTGGTGGTCGATTTATCGCGTCTTCATTAGACGTGATAAATCGACCTCTGCTGGATCGATCGCTCCGGAGGTAAGTGTAGACATGCTCTTAGAGACCATGCAAGGTGAAGAGACCCATTAACACCTCTCCAGTGATAGGACCCCAAAAAAGAGGGGGAGTGTCAGGGAGTTAGTGGGTTACAGATTGTTGTAATAAGCCATAATACCAGTATCTTTATTAAGATCATGCTTTTTAATGCCTAACAAAGTTATGATTTTAAGCTGCCATGCTCATCTTTTGAAGATGTGCAGGTTTCCTTCAATGATGACTGAGAGATCAGATATGAAGTGATCATTTTGGGTGATAGAGTGTTTTTGTCTTAAATTATTTTTCCGTGTTAGTTCATTCAAGAGTGTAGTGATTGTCGAGTTTCATAGTTTTTATTGTGACACTGAGTGCACTGGATGAGATACACCACATGTTGTGATCGGCATGTGTAGGATCCATGAACATTCAAAGCTGTGTTGTGGGGGGTGTTGATCAGTGTAGTGGGGGAGATGCGTCTGCAGGTTTTGCATCTGTTGTGGCTGGGTCTGATGCTGCTTTGAGTTTCTGGGTCTTGGTCTATGTGGAGCTTGCCACTGCTGCTGATCTTGGCAAGGTTGGGGGGGTTGTTTGAAGGCCAGAAGAGGGGGCTTAGGAAAGATTTCTTTCAGGATGTGGCCCCCATCCATATGGGTAGTCATTGTTTAATGATTCCCCATATAAGTTTCAGTGTGGGGTGACAGGTGACAACCAAGGGTGTGAGGTCAAAGAGGTTGTTTTTTCTGGGTTGAAGTAGATTTTCTTAGGGTATTTGGGTGGCTTGTATTTAGACGTCTAATATTTGTATACAAGCACCTGTACAATTTGTCAGTATTTAGTTTTCTGCCTTCACATGATATAATTGAATGGGACGTCTTTCGTTTGGCTGTTTCTCTTCAGTTACTACCTCTACTTTATCAACTTTTATCCTTTCCTCTTTACTAGAATTGAGAGTATCCCCTTTAATAAAACCTGTCCTAATGGATGTCTCTGTCCTAACTGTGTGCTTCTCCACATCTGTCGGCTTTCCCCAAGCCCTTAAGGCATGTCTACACTGGCAGAGTTACAGCGCCGGCAGGTACAGCACTGCTCAGAGAGCACTGAAGGGAAACCGCTGTTGTGTGTTCACACTGTCAGCTGCCCGCACAATAGCATGTTCACACTTGCAGCGGTATTCGGAGTGGTGCATTCTGGGCAGCTATCCCACAGAGCATCTCTTCCTCTTCTGCTGCTAAGAGTTGTGGGAAGGCAGAGGGGGTCACAGGGCATCCTAGGTCCTGTCCCAATGCCCCATGATGCATTGCTTTGCATCCCAGCAATCCCTGTGCTTCCATCTGCATTTGGTGCCATCTTTCAATGGTTTGTGTACTGCACACCCTGCCTCTTCAGGACGCAGGAATGGATCCCGAGCTGTTGACCAGTATGCTGCTCACTGTCACTAACACGTCACGAGTGGCAGTGGAATTGTTCCTTAAACTACAAAGGCAAGAGGAGTGTGACATTGATCTCACCACACATAGTAGCTACAACACGAGATTGCTTGTGGCATTCATGGAGGTGCTGACCACAGTGGAAGCCGCTGTTGGACTTGGGAAACAAGCACTGAGTGGTGGGATCACAATGTCATGCACGTCTGGGATGACGAGCAGCGGCTGCAGAACTTTCGGATGAGGAAAACCACATTCATGGGACTGTGTGATGAGCTCGCCCCAGCCCTGCGGCGCAAGGACACAAGAATGAGAACTGCCCTGCCATTGGAGAAGCACGTGGTGATTGCACTGTGGAAGCTGGCTACTCCAGACGGCTACTGATTGGTTGCTAACCAGTTGGGAGTGGGAAAGTCAACCATTGGACTCATGTTGACAGAAGTGTGCAGGGCCATTAATTGCATCCTGCTCCAAAAGACCGTGATTCTGGGCAACGTGCGTGACATTGTGGATTGCTTTGCACAAATGGACTTCCCTAACTGCGGAGGTGTAATAGATGGCGCACACATATTCCAATTCTGACACCAGACAGCTTAGCCACCGAGTACATTAATCGGAAGGGGTATTTCTCTATGGTTCTCCAGGTGCTTGTGGATCACCATGGATGTTTCACAGATATTAGCCCAGGCTGGTCTGGAAAGGTGCATGACGCACACATCTTTTGGAACAATGGCCTGTTCAGGAAGCTGCAAGCAGGGACTTTCTTCCCGGACCAGAAGATCACCGTAGGGGAAGTCAAAATGCCCATTGTGATCCTGGGAGATCCCGCCTACCCCTTAATGCCGTGGCTTATGAAGCCATACACGGGACACCTTGACAGCAGCCAGGAGCAGTTCAACAACATGCTGAGCAGGTACAGAATGGCTGTTGAGTGTGCTTTTGGCCGTTTAAAGGCCCGCTGGTGCTGCCTATATGGGAGGCTGGATCTGGCCGATGACAATATTCCTATGCTTATAGCCGCATGCTGTATGCTCCATAATATTTGTGAAGGGAAGGGTGAAAGCTTCACTCAGGGCTGGACCGCTGAAGCTCAGTGTCTGGAGGCTGAATTTGAACAGCCAGAGACCAGGGCTATTAGAGGGGCGCAGCACGGGACCATGAGGATCAGGGATGCCTTGAAGGAGCAATTTGAGTCTGAAAGCCACTGATATTTGTTGCTATGCTCGGGAGTGCAGTGCTTGTAATGCTAGGAGGTGATTGTGATTGGTGCAGATGACGTACTAATAAGATTTAAGAAAATTGCCTGTTGCTTTGCAGGGCTCTGTTTGCTTTCAATTAATAGAATGAAGATTGCTTTCAAACCAAAACAATTATTTTATTAAAAAACAACAACTGGAGGAGACAGACAAACAAAAAAAACACATCAGCACTGCAGGGGGTGGAGAAAGGGAGGGTCCCAGGAGGTGGTGGGGTCCCAGGATGGTTAAAGATTTGTGTATATCCAGGGATCATACCCAACCTTCTTCTTTGGAGTGCGATGCAGCAGGTGCTGTACTTCAGCAGGGCCAAACTGCAGAGGGACAGGTGTTGAGTGCAGGGGGTACTGGGAATCCGCAGGGCTGGACTGTGAGGGGGGAGGAGTGGAATGCCGCGAGTATAGACTGGAGCAAGGAGGTTGATAAGAGTGTGGTGGCAGTGTCTGGGGGGTGCATGGGAAAGAGTTTTGCAGCTGCAGGAGAGGGTGGGTGCAGAGCTGCTCAGTTTGCAGTGCTAGTAGCGCCTGGAGCATGTCCGCTTGGCGCTCCATAACGTTTAAGAGCTGCTCCGTGGCTTCATTCTGGCGCACTGCGTTCTTTCAGTCCCTCTTCTCGCTGTCCCACCACTCCTTCAATTCCTGTTTCTCGGCGGTGGAGTGCATCATAACCTCACGCAGAAAGTCCTCTTTAGTTCTTCGTGGCCGCTTTCTAATTCTGTTCAGCCGGCGATAACAAAGAGGGAGACTGGGCTCCCAAGGTCATCTCTGTGAAGCCAAAATGCAGCATTTTACAGAAGCAGCATTGTTTGCAACACACAGACCGCTGATTCAGTGATTTAAAACACAGCCACTATTTGCATACTTGTCACTAACTGGCTGACCCCAGGCAAGCACACGTGAGCCACAAAATCCCCAAAATGGTGAGTAGCCGCAGGGGCAGGTGAGATCAGTGTTCCAGGACCATTGTACACTGGGCACGTGGCTCCTGGGGAAAGCCAGCACTGTAGGGGGGGGCCTGGTAATCATTCCTGTCCCCACACTTTCCACAGGATGTGACCATTATGGAAGCTATCTCGCTGCTGAGGGTGAGCAGGGAATCAAGGGAGGGTCTTCTCCAAGACTGTGGCTTCCGCCCTGGCCCCTGTGTGCAGCAATGGTCCCCCCCCGTGACAGCACGGTGGTGTGGGAAAGTTACCCTTAATGGGGCAAGAAACAAAGCAGCTCTGCCAAAGAACCTGTGGCAGCGGATTGCCCAGTATCTAAAGGTAATAATTGGAGATACACCAATCACCTAGAGCTGGAAGGGACCTCGAAAGGTCATGGAGTCCAGCCCCTGCCTTCACTAGCAGGACCAATTTTAGCCCCAGATCGCTAAGTGGCCCCCTCAAGGATTGAGCTCACAACCCTGGGTTTAGCAGGCCAATGCTCAAACCACTGAGCTATCCCTTCCTCCTCAGAGAGTTTTGTGGAAATCTGAGGCAGATTCCTGTGAAGGGAGGGAGTCAATCAACACCCTGTTCCGCCGCTCAGACTAGGTGCATCGTACAGACACGAGCCTGCTTTCTGCAACCTTCCTGCCCCCAACAACTTGCTTCAGCGATTCCCAAAATCAAAGCCCTTACCAGGGGCCTCCTCTCCTGTTTGTGCTTCGCCAAGGTCTGACAGCTGTGACTGGCAAGGCTCCTCTGGGGTAGAGAAGAGCTCCTGGCTGCATGCATCTCTGGCCTCCGAGTCATCCTCGGCCTCTGGGTCCCCCCCTCCACATCCTGTCCAAGATTTCCTCCTCCTGGCTCTGTCCACTCTTGCCTGGCACATGAGCCACCGAAGTATCCACAGTGGCCTTCGCAGTACAGGTGGGGTCGGCACCGAGTATCGCGTCCAGCTCTTTGTAAAACCGGCAGCTCGTGGGGGCAGCACCGGAGTGGCAGTTTGCCTCCTGCACCTTGTGGTAGGTGTTCCGCAGCTCCTTCACTTTGACCCTACATTGCAATGTGTCCGGATCATGGCCCCTTTCTGTTGTGCATTGTGAAATCTGTCCCTAGGTATAATTCCTACAGCTGGAGCGCAGCTGGGACTGGACAGCCTCCTCTCCCCAAATGCTGATGAGGTCCAGATGGATGGATGATGGGATGGATCACTTCATGACTCCCTCATTCTGTTCATCCCTTCTGAAGCATCTGGCCACTGGCAGAAGACAGGATACTGAGCTCGCTAGACCATTGATCTGACCTAGTCTGGCCATTCCTATGCTCTTATGTTAGATCCCCTTCTTACAGTCTTTTAAAAGACCAGCCCCCTACAGCAGTGGTACCCAGACATGCAGCTAAGGGCTGTGATGCCAGCCAGGGAGCAGTGCAGAGCTGCAGAGGGATGGACTGTGAGGCCTGCATATGTGGGGCTGCTGAGGCCAGGGAGCAGAGGGGATCTTGTTAGAGTGAATGGGCTTTCTAGTAGTGCTGTGATTAGCCTAAAGGCCCCCCTAACCTCAGTGCCCCACTGACTGCTGTGCGCAGAGGGGTGACTGACGGGCCTGACATTGCCCTCTGCCCTGACACAGACACAGCTCTCAGCTGTACACGCCAGGCTGTGTGTTACTCAGGAGCACTGAACAGCTGCAGTTTCCAGTCTTGCCTCTCTTTCCTCCAGACTGCTCCAAGTCACACTTCAATGCTGCTTATGTCAAAGCCAGAGGGGACCTGGGGATTGTATTACACATGCCCTTTGACCCACCCCCACAACCTTGCTGTCTCCATTGATCCCAGCATCTGGCTAGTTGGCCAGCAGCCCTGCACTGGGTGGGGGTGTGCAGGGGTGTGTGCGCACTCTTCAGAGTCTGCGTGATCACCTGGCGCTATGTTGGGAGGCGGGGGGGGGGAGTGTGCCTGCCCAATGGCTGTGTGAACACCTGGCCCTATGTTGGGGGTGGGGTTGCCTGCCCAATGGCTGTGTGAACACCTGGCCCTATGTTGGGGGCTGCGGGGTGGGGGGGGTTGCCTGCCCAATGGCTGTATGAACACCTGGCCCTACGTTGGGAGTGGGTTTGCCTGCCCAATGGCTGTGTGAACACCTGGCCCTACGTTGGGAGTGGGGGGGGGGTTGCCTGCCCAATGGCTGTGTGAACACCTGGCCCTATGGTGGGGGTGGGGTTGCCTGCCCAATGGCTGTGTGAACACCTGGCCCTACGTTGGGAGTGGGGGGTTGCCTGCCCAATGGCTGTGTGAACACCTGGCTCTATGTTGGGGGCTGCGGGGTGGGGTTGCCTGCTCAATGGCTGTGTGAACACCTGGCACTATGTTGGGGGCTGGGGGGGAGTGTCCCTGCCCAATGGCTGTGTGAACACCTGGCCCTATGGTGGGGGCTGCGGGGTGGGGGGGTTGCCTGCCCAATGGCTGTGTGAACACCTGGTCCTATGGTGGGGGTGGGGTTGCCTGCCCAATGGCTGTGTGAACACCTGGCCCTATGGTGGGGGCTGCGGGGTGGGGTTGCCTGCCCAATGGCTGTGTGAACACCTGGCCCTATGGTGGGGCTGCGGGGTGGGGGTTGCCTGCCCAATGGCTGTGTGAACACCTGGCCCTACGTTGGGAGTGGGGTTGCCTGCCCAATGGCTGTGTGAACACCTGGCTCTATGTTGGGGGCTGCGGGGTGGGGGGGTTGCCTGCTCAATGGCTGTGTGAACACCTGGCTCTATGTTGGGGGCTGGGGGGGAGTGTGCCTGCCCAATGGCTGTGTGAACACCTGGCCCTACGTTGGGGCTGGGGGAGGGTGCCTGCCCAATGGCTGTGTGAACACCTGGCCCTATGGTGGGGGTGGGGTTGCCTGCCCAATGGCTGTGTGAACACCTGGCCCTATGGTGGGGGGGGGGGAATGTGCCTGCCCAATGGCTGTATGAACACCTGGCCCTATGGTGGGGGTGGGGTTGCCTGCCCAATGGCTGTGTGAACACCTGGCCCTATGTTGGGGGCTGCGGGGTGGGGGGGTTGCCTGCCCAATGGCTGTGTGAACACCTGGCCCTACGTTGGGGCTGGGGGAGGGTGCCTGCCCAATGGCTGTGTGAACACCAGCCCTGCATTGGGAGGTTGGAGGTGGTGCTGCCCAATGGATCTGTGACCACTGGGCCCTGCATTAGGGGTTTTTGCAATGCCCAATGGCTGTGTGTCCACCAGGCCCTTTGGGGGGATGTGGGGAGGGGCTGATGGGTACTATGCAATGGCGGAGGGATGGATCCAGTTTGTGCATAGAAGCATTTGTAAGTTGTACGGGGGAGGGGGGAGATGGGCTCCAGCGTGTCCCATGCAGGTGATGTTAACTATTCTAGAGAGCCAGTCTGTGCCATGGACGGGGCAGTGAGAGAGCCAGGGTGCCATCCCAGGGCAGGGCTGGGGCTGCACTGGGAAACACCTGCAGGGAGAGGAGCCAACATAGGCAAAGAGGCAAACTAGGTAGGAAGCAATGGCACAATCTCCTCACTGAGCCAGGCCTGGGCAACCCCCAGGAAGTGACCACGTCAAGCCAGTGTCCCCCAGCTGAACATCTTCCATTCGCTGGCTGGGCTGCCAGTTCCACCCAGGTCAGTCCTCGCAGATGCTGCTCTGGGCAAAGCAGACTTGTCAGGAGACGTAAGAATTCGGTTTTACTGCAAGAAAATCGATTTCTGCCCATTCAGGTGGCTGGACCTGGCAAAGGAGAAGTGAAGCTTGAACTCTAACTTGTTGGACAAAGTGAGAGTGAGACAAGCAGATGGGAGGCAGGATTGGCAGGCAGGAGTGTATGCAAGCGGTGAGACACCTGGCCCCTGTGCTGACGGTCTTCCCCGGCTCCCGCTGTGTTCCAGGCACGGTACAGCCTTTGCAGTGACTCTTGTGCTGGTGCCAGTGCTGGCTGGGCAAGCTTCTCCCCACGTCATTGCCCTGCCCTGCCCTGGAGGGGCCCTCCTCTGGGGGGAGAGGGAACCTGTTCCCATAACTTGTTCACCCTGCTGGGACTCGTCAGACAGGGCCCATGCAGGCCAGCTGTGCTGTGGCTCTCTGCTGTGCGGACCCCTGTCTGCCCGACGGGAGCTGGTCTCAGACCTACCATCATTTCTTATGGCCACTGATATTCCCCTCACTGCTGCCTGGGGCCCGGGCTGAGCTGGTTCCCTTGAGGTGAAAGGCTCCACACTGAGCCACGCAGTGACACTCTCCCTGCAGTGTCTCTGTCTGTGTCACTTCCTCTCCTGTGTTGCCATGTGTGATGAGCTGCCCGGATCTCTGCGTCCTCAGTCCCTCTCCTCTCATGCTGTCGCTGTGCTGGGAGAGCCTGTCCATGCAAATGGAATAATTACGTAGCAATTCAAATACCAGCAGCTAGGAGAACAAGGGGTGCGGGTACCTTGGCTGGCCTGTGCACAGGGGAGACGTCCATCCTGACAGACAGACGTGATGAGACGGAGGGGGAGAGAGGGATTCAGCTGAGAATTGACAGTAAATCAAGTCAGTGAAACAGTGAGATCCTGGGGAGATTTTCCAGCCTGCAGAAGCCGCAGAGGAGACGGCTCTTCCGCCACTCACAGACAGGCTGCGAGGGGTGGAGAGAGCAGATGCACAAGGCTGGTTGCAGCCTGGCCAGGGAGGGTTTACAAATCAGAGCAGGAACTGTAGGTGCCTGGGGAGGTGGGTGCAGCTGTGGAGATGCGGTTGTACTGTTTTGTACAGGGGAGCAGCCTGTGTCAAAGCCTGATTATTTGGGCTTAAAGAGACCAGAAAGCTGCAATAGAGATGAGCGGGAGGCCTAGGTGAGCATGGCTGCACAGGGCAGTCATGGTTGCGGTTTATGTGGCGGCTGCTGCCCGCTGGCCATAGGCACAGCTCAGATACAGTGGAACCTGGGGGCTCCTGAAGGACTTAGAACAGCAGGATTCTTGGCCCAAAGAAGGATCTTCCTCGATGGATGCCAATATAGCAACAGAGGCATCCCAGGGAGGCGTGCCAGGGAGCACTAGGCCTGGGGCAGTGGGCAGGAGAGGAGCTAGCAGCAGCATCCATGGAGCGAGGTTTGCAGGCTGGGGCCAGTGTGAAACCCAGATGCTGCTGCTGTGAGGGGTGACTTGGAGGTGGGAGAAGACAGAGTTGGGGCAGGGGGAGGACAGGCACTTTGCAGAGCTGGGGGAGGCAGCGGAGATAATGCAGGGGGCAGGGCAGAGAAGGGAATTGAGAGGGAGGAGGCTGCAGCAAATGGTAAATTACAGCACAGTGATTTCATTTTAGCTTCTGGCTACCGTCCCCATCCCTTTGCTTGGGGCTGGGCTATCTCCCTGCAGCACCCTGGGGTGACACTGTCCTGCCCCCAGCACTCATCACCTCATGTTATTATAGCACATCCCTGGGGAAGCTGAAAATGCAAATGCCTGCCAGAAGATGCCACTGCCTTCCCTGTGAGTGCTGCCTCTGCCCTCACACCTGGCCAGGAGACAACCACCTTCAGCGAGGATGGTTCCTGGCCAGCTCCCTCCTTTTCGTGCACAGTGCTGCGTTGCAGAGAGACCTGCTGTTTGCAGCCACTGTCGAATAACATTAATAAATAGCATTAATTAACTAGAGGGAAGATGAAAGAATCTAGTAAGAAGCAGCATTAACGCAGTGTAATCTCAACTCCTGCCCCGCACCCATTTTTTGAACAATGGGCTGAGTGTGACCAAAGAAAAGCAAGTACCTGTGACTCTCATCAGTGGCGGCATGTTCAAGTGGAAGCTGATTTAAGTGCTCTCCTAGTCTCTGTGAGTGTTCCCCTGCTCCACATATTCCCCAGTCCCCTAACGCTTTCTCATCCAGTTTCTAATCATAGAGCAGTGGGGAGAGGCCATCTTCTCCAAGAGTAATGTTACTTCAGCCTCAGTGAAAACAATGGAAGTTGGCCAGTTTTATTAAGGGCAGCCAGCCTCCCTTCTGCCTGCAAAAACTGCAGGAAAAAGTGGCCATATTGACTGAGGGAAGGCTCTGGCGCTAGGTCCATCAGAGGTGATGGGGCAATGGCAGCCATTGTGAATACAGTCAAAAATTCACAACATAGTTGCAAAAGATCATGAGATCTGAGTATCGTGAGTTGGTGACTGGTGCTAGCATAGTGAGGAGACAGGTGGCACTAGCTCAGGGGTAGGCAACCTATGGCATGGGTGCCAAAGGCGGCACACGAGCTGATTTTGAATGGCACTCTCACTGCCTGGGTCCTGGCCAGCGGTCCGGGGGGCTCTGCATTTTAATTTAATTTTAAATGAAGCTTCTTAAGCATTTTAAAAACCTTATTTACTTTACATACAACAATAGTTTAGTTAGATATTATAGACCTGTAGAAAGAGACCTTCTAAAAACATTAAAATGTATGACTGGCACGCGAAGCCTTAAATTAGAGTGAATAAATGAAGACTTGTCACAGCACTTCTGAAAGGTTGCTGACCCCTGCACTAGCGTATAGCCTTGCTCTGTACAGGGAAAAGAAATGCCCCTACATTCAGGGGACTGTCTGGAGGAGACCAAGTCCTACTATTTCAGCAGTCTGCGGAGCGGGGAAACAAACCTACTAAACACCCTCTGGCCTAGGGGAAGGGGCACCGAGCTGGTTGTTAATATTTCTATATTTCATAACCCTTATTATTAGGCAAGGCTTCCTGTCTCCCCGAGAGTCAGAAAAGTGGCATCACCCATTTTACAGATACTCTTTTGGCTGCAGTGGGAATAGAACCTAGGTCTTGGATATCGAGAGCCCAGCTTCAGCCGTGCTACCTTTCTAAAAGGTTGCCCATTCCGTGAACAGAGCTAGTCTGTCTGTAATTACTGGACTAACACCTAGACAGCGCTCCTCCAAGATCGTGACCCGAACCCAGGCCCTAATACCCAGTATCTAGCATATAGATGTGTGATCCATTAGCCAAATGTGCTTCATCCCCACAGAGGGTAATTGGTACAGAGTTTTGTTGTGCATGGATCAGAAGGACATGAATGATGAAAAAAACAGGATGAGTTCATGTAGTGCATTGTGTTGCTCGTTTGGACATTTCCTAGACACAACTAAATCCACACACTGTGTATTTAAAACTAAAGTTTATATGCAAATTATTTGCAGTATGCAATCTTGTCATTTTGTGTAACATTTGCACAACAGCTAGTGAGTTGGCATTGTGTTCAGCACGGCTTAGGTTATGGGGCAAGTGATGCTGCTTTTCCACAATTTCAGCCCGTGCACGTTGACGGAAGCAATCTATGTAGAAGTCCAGTCTGTTGTTTCAACCCTCAGGAGGAGTCCATGCAGAATCCTTTTTATTATAGAGTTGGTAGGAAGGATTCTGTGGGTTAGTATGTTGTTCAGAGGTGTGTTGGAAGTATTCTTTGAGTCGGAGACGGCAAAAGTAGGATTCTAGGTCACCGCAGAACTGTATCATGTTTGTGGGTCTGGAAGGACAAAAGGAGAGGCCCCGAGATAGGACAGATTCTTCTGCTGGGCTAAGAGAATAGCTGGAAAGATTAACAATATTGTTGGGTGGGTTAAGGTAGCTACTGTTGTGGCTCCTTGTGGCATGCCTCAAGAACAACTCTGACATCATAATCAAACAGGCTGACAAAGGAGGTGCTGTTGTCAACATGAATAGGTCAGAATATGAACAAGAGGCTGCTAGGCAGCTCTCTAACTCCACATTCTACAGGCCATTACCCTCTGATCCCACTGATGATTACCAAAAGAAACTACACCATCTGCTCAAAAAACTCCCTGAGAAAGCACAGGAACAGATCTGTACAGACACATGCCTAGAACCCCGACCAGGTATATTCTATTTGCTACCCAAGATCCATAAACCTGGAAATCCTGGATGCCCCATCATCTCAAGCATTGGCACCTTAACAGCAGGATTGTCTGGCTATGTGGACTCTCTCCTCAGGCCCTACGCTACCAGCACTCCGAGCTATCTTCGAGACACCACTGACTTCCTGAGGAAACTACAATCCATCGGTGATCTTCCAGAAAACACCATCCTAGCCACTATGGATGTGGAAGCCCTCTACACCAACATTCCACACAAAGATGGACTACAAGCCATCAGGAATAGTATCCCCGATAATATCACGGCTAACCTGGTGGCTGAACTTTGTGACTTTGTCCTCACCCACAACTATTTCACATTTGGGGACAATATATACCTTCAAGTCAGTGGCACTGCTATGGGTACCCGCATGGCCCCTCAGTATGCCAACATCTTTATGGCTGACTTAGAACAATGCTTCCTCAGCTCTTATTCCCTAACGCCCCTACTCTACTTGCGCTACATTGATGACATCTTCATCATCTGGACTCATGGAAAAGAAGCCCTCGAGGAATTCCACCGAGATTTTAACAATTTCCATCCCACCATCAACCTCAGCCTAGACCAATCCACACAAGCGGTCCATTTCCTAGACACTACAGTGCTAATAAGCGATGGTCATATAAACACCACCCTATACCGGAAACCCACTGACCACTATACTTACCTACATGCCTCCAGCTTCCATCCAGGACACACCACACGATCCATTGTCTACAGCCAAGCTCTAAGATACAACCGTATCTGCTCCAATCCCTCAGACAGAGATAAACACCTACAAGATCTCTATCAAGCATTCTTAAAACTACAATACCCACCTGCTGAAGTGAAAAAACAGATTGACAGAGCCAGAAGAGTACCCAGAAGCCACCTACTACAGGACAGGCCCAATAAAGAAAATACCAGAACGCCACTAGCCATCACCTACAGCCCCCAACTAAAACCTCTCCAGCGCATCATCAAAGATCTACAACCTATCCTTAAAGATGATCCCTCACTCTCACAGATGTTGGGAGACAGGCCAGTCCTCGCTTACAGACAGCCTCTCAACCTGAAGCAAATACTCACCAGCAACTGCACACCATACAACATAAACACTGACCCAGGAACCTATCCTTGCAACAAAGCCCCATGCCAGCTCTGTCCACATATCTATTCAAGTGACACCATCATAGGACCTAATCACATCAGCCACGCCATCAGGGGCTCGTTCACCTGCACATCTACCAACGTGATATATGCCATCATGTGCCAGCAATGCCCCTCTGCCATGTACATTGGCCAAACCGGACAGTCTCTACGCAAAAGAATAAATGGACACAAATCTGACATCAGGAATCATAACATTCAAGAACCAGTGGGAGAACACTTCAGCCTCTCTAACCACTCAGTGACAGACTTGAAGGTGGCAATTTTGCAACAAAAAAACTTCAAAAACAGACTCCAAGAGAGACTGCTGAACTCGAATTAATATGCAAATTAGATACAATTAACTCAGGCTTAAACAGAGACTGGGAATGGTTGGGTCGTTACACTAATTGAATCTATTTCCCTATGTTAAGTTCTCCTCACACCTTCTATGGGTCATCTTAATTATCACTTCAAAAGGTTTTTTTCTCCTGCTGATGATAGCTCATCTCAATTGATTAGACTCTTCCAGTTGGTATGCATACGTCCACCTTTTCATGTTCTCTGTATGTATAAATATCTCCTGTCTGTGTGTTCCATTCTATGCATCCGAAGAAGTGAGCTGCAGCTCACGAAAGCTCATGCTAAAATAAATTTGTTAGTCTCTAAGGTGCCACAAGTACTCCTGTTCTTTTTGCGGATACAGACTAACACGGCTGCTACTCTGAAATCCATCATTTTTATTTCCCCAAATAGGTGCCAAGCCTGGACAGGTTGCCCCTATTGGTGGCTGCTGCTGGCCAGTGTATGCCAGGCCCAAGGGAGCCAGGTGAGAGCTAGGGCACAGAAAGGATGAGCCACAGGCATTCTGTGCCCAGGGTGAGGGGCTGTAGCCCGGGGGCTGCAGAGAATCATCACTCAAGGGAGCAAATTCAGCTTGAAAATTAGGACAAACATTTTATTTCTTTAAGCTTCATATACATTTTCCCTGAGAGACTCTCAGTGGCATCTGCAGGCTGATCAGAAAAATGTCTTGGGTGCTTCTTACCCTGGAGCTCAGCAACTCACAAAGCAGGCTCAGAATTACTATCCCCACTTTATAGATGGGGATACTGAGGCACAGAGTGGCCCAAGCGAGTCCACATCTTTCCTGAAATGTGATACCCAGAACTGGACACAATACTCCAGTTGAGGCCTAATCAGCGCGGAGTAGAGTGGAAGGATTATTTCTGGTGTCTTGCTTACAACACTCCTGCTAATACAGCCCAGAATGATGTTTGCTTTTTTTGGCAGCAGCTTTACACTGTTGACTCATATTCAGCTTGTGGTCCACTCTGACCCCCCCCTTTCCGCAGTGCTCCTTCCTAGGCAGTCATTTCCCATTTTGTATGTGTGCAACTGACTGTTCCTTCCTATGTGGAGCACTTTGCATTTGTCCTTATTGAATTTCATCCTATTTACTTCAGACCATTTCTCCAGTTTGTCCAGATCATTTTGAATTTTAATCCTATCCTCCTAAGTGCTTGCAACCCCTCCCAGCTTGGTATCGTCCGCAAACTTTATAAGTGCACTATCTATGCCATTATCTAAGTCATTGGTGAAGATATTGAACAGAACTGGACCCAGAACCGATCCCTGTGGGACTCCACTCATTATGTCCTTCCAGCATGACTGTGAACCACTAATAACTACTCTCTGGGAATGGTTTTCCAACCAGTTATGCACCCACCTTCTAGTAGCTCCATCTAGGTTGTCAAGTATCAGAGGGGTAGCCGTGTTAGTCTGGATCTGTAAAAGCAGCAAAGAGTCTTGTGGTACCTTATAGACTAACAGACGTTTTGGAGCATGAGCTTTTGTGGGTGAATACTCACTTTGTCAGACCACATGCATCCGACGAAGTGGGTATTCACCCACGAAAGCTCATGCTCCAATACGTCTGTTAGTCTATAAGGTGCCACAGGACTCTTTGCTGCTCTAGATTGTATTTCCCTAGTTTGTTTATGAGAAGGTCATGTGAGACATATCAAAAGCCTTACTAAAGTCAAGATATACCAGGGGTGAAAGTAACTGAGGACACTTATCGTTATGGGGTGGGGTGGGGTGGCTCTGGCCCATGCTGCCCGGGGCTCCCGTGTTGATTTAAAGGGCCTGGAGCTCCAGGGCAGCTGCTCCCTTTGTGTCCCCCCCTGCCCATCAGCAGCCGGGGGGGCAAAAGGGGCAGGGACATTAAAGCGCTGCAGAGTCCTTTGCCACAGCAGCGCTTCAACGTTGCTGCGTCCCCCCCATCGGCGGCCCCACTGACGGGGGGGAGGGGGCAGGCGCAGCAACGTTAAAGCACTGCCGTGGCAAAGGACCATCCTTAAAGTGCTGCTGCAGCAGCCTTTAATGTCCCTGCCCCTTTTGCTTCCCCTGTCAGTGGCTCTGCTGGTACGGACCCTACCAGCAGGTATGGGCTGGTGCAGGTTCTTACCGGTACAGAGTACCGGCTCACTTTCACCCCTGGATTTACCACATCTACTGCTTCTCCCCATCTACAAGGCTTGTTACCCTGTCAAGAAAGCTATCAGGTTGGTTTGACAGGATTTGTACTTGACAAATTCATGCTGACTATGCTGACTGTTATTTATCACCTTACTATCTTCTACATGTTTGCAAATTGATTGCTTAATTATTTGCTCCATTATCCTTCCAGGTACAGAAGTTAAGCTGACTGGTCAGTAATTCCCCAGGTTGTCCTTATTTCCCTTTTTATAGCTGGGCACTAGATTTGTCCTTTTCCGGTCTTCTGGAATGTCTCCCATCTTCCATAACTTTTCAAAGATCATTGCTAATGGCTCAGATATCTCCTCAGTCAGCTCCTTGAGTATTCTCGGACGCATTTCATCAAGCCCTGGTGATTCGAAGACATCCAACTTGTCTAAGTAATTTTTGACTTTTTCTTTCCCTATTTAGACTCTGAGCCTACCTCATTTTCACTGGCATTCACTACATTAGATGTCCAGTCGCCACCAAACTTCTTGGTGAAAACCGAAACAAAGAAGTCATTAAGCTCCACTTGGTCTTTCTCTTGCTTCTAATATATTTGTAGAATGTTTTGTTTCCTTTTATGTCTCTAGATAGTTTGATCTCGTTTTGTGCCTTGGCTTTTCCAATTTTGTCCCCACAGACTTGTGTTATTTGTTTATATTCATCCTTTGTAATTTGACCTAGTTTCCACTTTTTGTAGGACTCTTTTTTGAGTTTTGGATCATTGAAGATCTGCTGGTTAAGCCAGGGTGGTCTCTTGCCAGACTGCCTGTCTTTCCTATGCAGTGGGATAGTTTGCTCTTGTGCCCTTAATAATGTCTCTGAAAAACTGCCAACTCTCTTCAATTGTTTTTCCCCCTAGACTTGCTTCCCTGGGATCTTACCTACCAACTCCCTGCGTTTGCTAAAGTCGCCTTCTTGAAATCCATTGTCTTTATTGTGTTCTCCCTCCTACCGTTCCTTAACTCCACCATTTCATGATCACTTTCACCCAAGCTGCCTTCCACCTTCAAATTCTCAACCAGTTCCTTCCTATTTGTCAAAATCAAATCTAGAACAGCCTCCCCCCCCCCAGTAGCTTTCTCCACCTTCTGAAATAAAAAATTGTCTCCAATACATTCCAAGAACTTGTTGGATAATCTGTGCCCTGCTGTGTTCTTTTCCCAACAGAGGTCTGGGTAGTTGAAGTCCCTCATCACCACCAAGTCCTGAGCTTTGGGTGATTGTGTTAGTTGTTTAAAAAAAGCCTCATCCACCTCTTCTTCCTGGTTTGGTGGTCTGCAGTAAACCCCTACCAGGATGTCACCCTAATTTTTTACCCGTTTTATCCTTACCTGGAGACTTTCAACAAGTCTGTCTCTTGTTTCTATCTCAACCTCAGTCCAAGTGTGTACATTTTTAACACCTCCTCCCTTTTTTCCCTGCCTGTCCTTCCTGAGTAAGCTGTACCCGTCTATACCAAATATTCCAATCATGCATATTATCCCACCAAGTCTCTGTGATGCCAACTATGTCATAGTTGTGTTTATTAACTAGCATTTCGAGTTCTTCCTGCTTATTCCCCATACTTCTCGCATTAGTACACAGCCATGTCAGATACCGATTTGATTCCCGCGCCCCCCTTCTGTCTTATCTCTCCCTTATTTCTGCTCTAACCTTATGTGGCCTGAGGATGCAGAGAAGGGGCTGCAAGGCTGCGGGGAGGGAGGAGTAGGGAGACAGAGATCCTAGCCTGCAAGGCCAAAGGTAGGCCAAGCCCCGCCCAAGGGAAGTTAAAATGGGTGCTGCACCCACCCGCCTTGGGCAGGTGACCTCTGTGGGCCCTGCTTCCCAGCGCTGCAGCCAAGGGCAGAGGGGACATGGTGCAGGGGGTCGATGGGCAGCTGCGTTGGGGGGAGGCTGGTCGGTGCAGGGGAGTTGGTGAGGGCTGTATAGAGGGCAGGCTGGCTGGTGCAGGGGAGGCAGTACGGAGGATGGGTAGTATAGAGGGGTGGTCTGAGGGGATCTGTGGGTGAGGGCTGGATGGTGCAGGGGGGCGATGGGTGAGGGCTGGTGGGGGGGATTGGTGTTTGGAGGCTGGCTGGTGGGGGCAGACCGCTGTGGGGTGAGGGCTGGGGGCAGGCTGGTGGGGTTGGTGGTGGGATGGCTGGTGTGGGGGTGAGGGCTGTGGGGGCGGGCAGTAAGGGGCTGGCTGGGGCTGGCCGGTGGGGGCTGTGGGGGCGGGGAGGGGCACAGGCTGGTGGGGGGCGGGGCTGGCCGGTGGGGTTATGGGGAGGCGCAGGCAGGTGCCGTGCGCGGGAGCCGGGCCGATGACTGCGCGGGAGCCGGCCGCGGCGCGGAGGCGAAGGGGTTACTGAGCGCGCTCCCTCCCCGCCGTGCACGCGCTGCGCGCTCCCTCCCCGCCGTGCACGCGCTGCGCGCTCTCCGGCGCAGGTCGGGCTGGGCTGAGCGGAGCAGCGTCCGGAACCGGCCACCTGCAGCCGCCGGGACCCGACATGGCGGAGCCACGCGGCCGCCCCCCACGGGTGAGTGAGGCCCCGCTGCGCCCGCTGCTGACAGCCCCGGCCGGCGGGGGGGGGAGGACTCGGCTGGGGCTGGGGCTGGGGCTGGGCTGGGTGGCTGGGGAGGGGAGGGGGCTGTGAGGGGAGGGGCTGGGGAGGGTTGGGGGCTGTGAGGAGGGGCTGGGAGGGTTGGGGGGCTGTGAGGGAGGGGCTGGGGAGGGTTGTGGGGGGGCTGTGAGGGGAGGGGGCTGGGCGGGGTGGCTGGGGAGGGTTGTGGGGGGGCTGTGAGGGGAGGGGGCTGGGCGGGGTGGCTGGGGAGGGTTGTGGGGGCTGTGAGGGGAGGGGCTGGGCAGGGTGGCTGGGGAGGGTTGTGGGGGGGCTGTGAGGGGAGGGGGCTGGGCGGGGTGGCTGGGGAGGGTTGGGGGGGCTGTGAGGGGAGGGGGCTGGGCGGGGTGGCTGGGGAGGGTTGTGGGGGCTGTGAGGAGGGGGCTGTGAGGAGGGGGGGCTGGGAGGGTGGCTGGGGAGGGTTGTGGGGGCTGTGAGGGGAGGGGCTGGGCGGGGTGGCTGGGGAGGGTTGTGGGGGCTGTGAGGAGGGCTGGGGGAGGGGGCTGTGAGGAGGGGCTGGGCGGGGTGGCTGGGGAGGGTTGGGGGGGCTGTGAGGGGAGGGGGCTGGGCGGGGTGGCTGGGGAGGGTTGTGGGGGCTGGGCTGGGTGGCCGGGGGCGGGGGGGCGGGAAGTGGCGCTCCGTGCAGCCGGTGTTGCCATGGTGACGGTGTGAATGGGGGATTGTGCTGCACTCAGCTGGCGGCCCGGTCGGCCTGGCCGTGGCCCGAACCTGGAACGAGTCGCCCCGCCCTCATTCATCGGCCTGGTGCGGGGTACCCCTCGCTCGGCTCCACCCGGACACCTTCTCCCAGCAGGCGGAGGGGCTGGGCTCGCCTTTCCGAGCTTTGCCTGGGCCCGCGTACGCGCCCCGCCCCTGGCTTCTGGCTTTGCTGGAGAAGGTGCATAGGGGAGTCGAGTAGGCCGGCAAAGGAGCGGGGCGGGGAGGGATAATATTGTGGGTTAATCAGATAACACATCTTGAGGATAAAATATGCCAAACTGTTCCGACCCCGCCAAACCCATGTAATCTCCCTGGGGGGTCCCTGCTGCAGCCCCTTGCAGGCATGGTTCCTCTGCGTTGGCAGGCTGAAGCAGGGAGGCAGCCCCCAGCCTGGGGTGTGTGCCAGTCTAAGCAATTGCATTTGGTCTCTCCCAATTCCTCCTATAACAGAGGGTGGGGGGGATTCTTCTTTACTTCCTGTCCTAAAATGCGGGTATCCTTGCTGTGCACTTCTGTGTGGTTGCCAGGCCTCTGCCTAGGGATGGCTGCATGTCAGTGGTTCTGTAAAGCAGCTTGGTGCTTATGAAAAATGCTTTGTTCAAATAATTATAATGATAAACTCTTTCTCTGCCCAGGTCTCGGTGTCTGGGCAGGATTGTGTAGTGCTGGGAATGGTGGTGTAAGTCTGGGTTGGAGGTAGTCTTGACTCCTCCCAGTGTAAACCAGACAAGGTAATATCTTTTATGGGACCAACTTCTGTTAGTGAGAGGGACAAGCTTTTGAGCTACACAGAGCTCTTCAGGTCTGGTACTCTGTCACAGTTAAACACAAGATCAAACAGATAGCTTAGTACAGACACCCTTTTCTTAACATGTGTATTACATAATTTTTTAACATTAGCTTTAATACAAATTTTAATTCTGTAAGGGACCATTCGAGGTGAAGTCGCCCATTAACACCCGTGTAGTCATAGGACAAAAAGGGGGGTTAGTGGGTTACAGATTGTTGTAATAAGCTATAAATCCAATGTCTGTATTTAAGACCACGGTTTTTAGTGTCTAACAAAGTTATGAGTTTAAGCTCGCACTTTTCAAAGTGCTGTGCAGGTGTCCTTTGAGGTCGAAGACTGGTAGGTCAGATAAAGAGCGATCACTTTGTTAAAAGTGTTTGTCTTGTTTTGTTTTTGTCTTTTATCATTTTCCTGTGTGAGCTCATTAGAGAGCATAGTGATTTTTCACGCGGGGTTCTGTCATATCTTCTTACTTGACCCACCTGGCTGCTCCCAGGGCTTCAGCTCCCGCCTCTGTGCTGATACTTTCCTCCACCCCATCCTCTGTAGCCTTGGGTGTTCAGCAGAGCCGTACTCCACATCGCCCTGTTGATGCCTCCTGTCCACCTTTGCTCCCTGTTTACACTGCTACACTTTTAGTCTAAGCCCTAGTGATCTCCCGTCTGCCCCTCTCCTGTTTTCACACCAATATGTCCAAAATGCCATTGCTCCTTTTGTTTTTCTGATGTGCCTGTTGCTGTGCTCTCTGTTCCCCACTGCTCCAGCTGTTTCTTATGCCTTTGTTGTGTCTCCTTCTTTACCACGTCTCAGTCCTTTCACTGGCATCTCCTTTTCTTGTACCCAGCTCTGTGCCTGCTGCTGTGCTGACCCCTACATCTTGAACAGGTCTGTCGCTCTCTGCTGGGCATCCTCTCCCTCCCTGCACAGATCTCTTGTCTTGTTAGATTGGTAGCTCTTCAGGGCAGAGAATGTTACTGATCAAAGCTCTGTAATGAGTCTTCTAAACTACTGGTACACTAGCTGTTATGTAAGCATTAATTATAGCCCAGTTGTGTGGCCACTGGGGAGAGGTATAGTCAGGGCTGCTGAGGAGAAGGCTCTTGTACCAACAGTGGGATGGCAATGTCTGTCTGAAGTGACAGGAAAGAGACTGAAGCCAGATGAGAGGAGGGACTAGATGGGGGGGAAGAGACAGAGTCCATTAGATCATCTAGAGCAGTGGTTCTTAACCTGGGGTGCACGCACCCCCTGGGGGTGCAAGATGCCCTTCCTGGGGGTGCAAGACATGCCAGATTTTTTTAGAAGGTAAATCATCGAAAACAGAAATTAAGCACAGGCCCGTAAATACAACTACAAAATATATCTAGATTTAAGGGGTGCAAGAACATATATTTTAGGTTTTAACGGTGCGAGAACGTATTTTGATTTTTGATAAGGGGTGCAAAACCATATTTTGAGAACCAAAGGGTTGCAGGCTGCAGTAAAGGTTAAGAACCACTGATCTAGAGCAAGCAAGGAGGGGTGTCTTTGACTAGGTAGGCCAAAGGCATGATCTAAAGGGGCCAGAGAAGCTGGAAACCTTGGTAGGAAATAATAGAATGGGATTTCGCTGGGAAGTAACCAAGAAGAGGGGAAGATGGGGGAGAAGGGGCAGAAAACGAGACAGTAATTTGCAAGGTGAGATGTCTGTCTCTGAGGAGGTGTTGGCTCAAAGGCGGTGGTCATGTCTGGACCATGTTTGGGGGAGGGAATGATGTAGCTCTTCTAGTAAGTGAGTAAGGGGCCGGTCCAAGATGTTTGCAGGGTGCTAACACACCTGATGGAAAAGGCTTCAGTGAGAGATTAGGGGTAGCACTAGGAACCTCTTCCTGATGGTAAGATGGGCCAGGCTGGGGGTGGGGGAGCCAAGTTGCTTTAAAACAGAGTTGGATAGTATGAAAAGTGCTTAGGCATTGGGGCCTGGGCACTGTGAGCTAAGGGGGATTTCCACCTCAACTTGTGTGGTTCTGTGGGCCAGAATGTAGAATGTTTGGGTGTGCAAAACAACTGGGCAATGTTACATCCAACTTGCGTGCACACTTATTCAGGTTGTGAGTTGGGTAGTTGGGCACAAAGATTTGCACAAGCACTTCTTAGCATATGCACAACATGCCTCAGGTGGCATGTGACCAGGATCCATCACCGAATTTGGTCTGCTGGTTGGATCATCAGTTTCCCCGGCCCGGCTGGTTACTGGCAGGAAGTGTGATTTACCAGATCTGTATGTGCACTTGCAATATTTGCAGATTATCTCACTGTTGGTCACCTCAGACTGAGAGTTGGGCTCGGGTGCTCTGAAGCCCTACAGATGTGCAGTCCTTAGTACAGAAGGCTGCACTGAGGTTAACCAGCATCTGGAGCTAGAAGGAGCCATCAGCAGCGGGAAGGAGAAGAGCAGTGTCCAGGCTGTGGTCAGTGCAGACCCCTAAAGGAGAAAGATGTGTAGAATGTTACTGGAAAGATGAGGTAGCCTTTTTCTGCTGAGAAGTGGAAGGTGTTAGAAACAGAAGAGGTGCAGAGAACCTGATGATCAAAGAACCTCAGTCTTCTTCCAGCTTGCAGTCCCCCAGGTTCCAGAACAGTGCCTGCTCTGTAGCCCAGCCCCCTCCTCCCATTGGCATAGCCCAGACCCTGGCATGTCCCTGTTGGGACCTGCAACCAGCGTGAGATCAGTTTGGGGTAGCTTTCCCTCCTGAGCTGCAGCACTCTTCAGATAAAGTTCTTGCTTCTTTCTTCTCTCTAGATGTTTAAAGGCCTTCAGGGCTTGGGAGCCCTTCCCAGGCCCTTAGTTCTGTTATGAAAAGCTGCCAGAGAGCCGGGGCCATGTGCTCTCTTTGATGGAGCCTGGGCTCAGTTCCCTGTTGTTGACCCTAATAGTGTTGGCATGGTTCTCTATGTTCCGTGTGCTGCTCTAGTTTCTGTTGTCCCTGTAACTGCGGTGTAGGAGGCAGCTGGTGGGGAGCTAGAGGTTTTTGCCCACTGTGTAAGGGGCAGGTGGGTTCCCGGGAAGGGATGGGAAATGCCTTGGGTTCCTGTCACCCAGATGGGGGTACTTTTGGCATTGGGGAACATATATATCCCTATTCTAGGCAGGAGCAGAGGTGGTAACTGTGACCTTGCACTCTATATGATTTTATGAAAATATGCTGATAAGTGTGAATATAATGTAACTGGAATATGCTTCATGCAAAAGGTATCTTGTAAGGTATCAATACAAAGCTTATAATATACTGAGTGTGTTCGTCCTATTTGTATGTATGTATCATTCTTGTATCTGAAACTAGAAATATGAAATATAACTCTGAGGGCCTATTGTAATTATGCAAAGTGTGGGCCATTAATGGTGGTTTGGGTACTTGATGGCGCCCATCAATGAAGACAATTGCCTGTGGATGGCTCTGTTTGCAGGGAGGCCTTCCTGTGAGTCAGGCTGGGAGGAATGAAGGCTTGGGGTCTCACAGGACATGTTACCGTGTCACCTGGTACTGGAATCCATCTTAAACCTGGTGCTTTTCCATTTAGAAGGAGGGATGGGGAACCAGAGAGACAAAAGATTCTCATCTTGTGCCAAAGCTGTAAAAGGGGGTGGAACAGAACAAAGGGGGCTGCAATCATAAGAAATCCCCTAGCTACCACCTGAGCTGGAACAAGGGCTGTACCAGGGGAAAGGATTGTGCCCAGACTAGGAAGGTGTCCAGTCTGTGATAAAAGCTTGTCCCCATTCTAGGCAGGAGCAGAGGTGATAACATTTTTGGAGGAGAGAGATTTGAACTCTTAGTTCCCCAGTTTAGCCTACCTTGTCCCATGCAGCCACCCCACCTTTCTTCAGCTCCCTGATATCAGCTACTGAATCCAACAACTGTGTAAAATCCGCTTGTTAGCTGGATACTTCTAAAATGATCTGCAGGGAAATAGTTAAGTGCTGACATTTAGAGGTCACATTTTTAGCATTGTGCATGTATTTTCTTAATTTGCATTTGCAGTTAGCACAGTTATACAGTTGGCCATGTGCATGTACTGTTACCACGATGACATGTGCAGTTAGGATGCTGAGATTAGCTGGATGCCTGCATGTTTGCATCCAGCACTGGGTTTCAGAGTTAACGCCATTGAGGCGCATGGGCACTTTGTATCTCTGTGCTGTGGCTCTTATTTTTAAATACTTTAGGTGGTCTCGTTGGGAAATTGAATTTAAATTACCATAATTAGCAAATAGTGTGTGTAGTTATCCAATTTGTGTCAAATAGCCATGGTCTGTGCACATGCACATAGGTGTGCATTGTTCATCTAATTGGTATGTGTGTCCATCTGTAGTCAGAGAGGAAGGATAGCCAAGGGGTTTTGGAGCTCCCTGGGGCTCAGAAGACAGCAGAAGATGCTCTGTGTGACCTTGGGCAAGTCCCTTAGCTTCCTTGGACCTCCATCCCAATCTGTAGAACTGGGAGAACAGCCTTGCCAGGCTGCTTAGGGGCATGTGAGGGTAAATACCTTAGATGGAGAGAGGCCCCTGGATACTATGACAGTGGAGGCCAGATAAATGCCTTAGAATCAGGCTTCTGCCAACAAGAAAGGCTGGAAATTCACTTTAATGGGAATGCTGCATGGCAGGGGTGGGAATTGAAAGAGACTGTTGCTGTGGTAGATGTGGCTCCTGCCTGTGCTTAAGATCAGCTCGTCGCTGATCAGGGGCGGCTCTAGAATTTGCGCCGCCCCAAGCAGGGTGGCACGCCACGGGGGGTGCTCTGGCGGTCGCCGGTCCCACGGCTCCCGTGGACCTCCTGCAGACGTGCCTGCGGAGGGTTCGCTGGTCCCGCGGCTCCGGTGGACCTCCCGCAGGCATGCCTGCGGATGCGCCACCGGAGCCGCGGGACCAGCGGACCCTCCGCCTGCCGCCCTCCCGTGGGACGCTGCCCCAAGCGCGCACTTGGCGCGCTGGGGTCTGGAGCCGGCCCTGTCGCTGATGGCATTTGGAACAAGCCTGCACCTCTGAGGCCTTTCTTTGTTCTGAATCCTGGGTTCAGCTCTGCCTTAGGTCAGATCTGCCTTGACATCACAAAGCCATGGTATTTGGCACAGGCTGTGTCTGCTTAAAAGTCTCTGCTCAGGCTGGAATAGCCTGTGGGGCTGCAGGGCAGGACTGAGGAGCAGTGGCAGAGTGTGTGGGGAGCTCAGGTGGAACAGTGGGAGGGCTGTGGATTGGTACTGAGGGGCACCTGCAGAGCTGTGTGTGGGGAGAGGGCAAAATGACATTGCACTAACTGGTCTGACTGGTTCTACACTTGATGAGAGCCAGAATTGTTAACTGGGAGCAGATTGTTTGTTCAGCTCCATTGCCATCTGCATAGTGCCCTCCTCCCACCTCCTCAGAAGGATGCTGCCGTGTGTATGTAACGTGAATGCATAAATAAATGTGCCTGTATTTCTCACCACAGCTGAAACTGTGTATCCAAGCCAGTTGGGGCAATCTCTGCCTTACTTGGGAGAAACTGCAGTGAAGCAACAGCTATGGAATGGGGAGTAATGGCTCCTGTTAACACTGTCTGGAACTCTGGGGGAATCCACAGCAACAAGAGGTGTGTGATATTTGTCTGGAGGGGTTCCTGGGCTGGGATTGTCGGGGTCCTATAGAGATGTCATAGAACTTGCACAACAGGCCCTGCCTCCGTTCAGGCCTCCACTGTAAATTACTCGTGGGCTACAGAGCACTTTGTCCAGCCTTTAGCTGAAGAGCCACTGCTTACTGGGCCTTGGATGGCTGGGCTCTGTTCACTGCATGGCCCAGGGCTGTCTGGGTAACTCACTGATAAAACTGGAGATGGGGGGTGTAACCTGCAGTGCTTGTCCCAGGCAGTCTGTAATGTGGGCAGACTAGAGGGTGCAGCCCTCAAGGCAGTTGACTGTTCTCTGGCATAAGGAGAGGCCGATTTTACTCAGAGTTCTGTGCGTTTTCTCTCCTGTCTCCCCCAGTGTGAAGAGGCCTTGTTCCAGGTGGTATCAGACGCTGCTGATGTAAATTCAATGTGTGTATGAATGTTTCTCTGCCCTAAATTACAATGTAAAGTCTGCAATCCCAGCCGCATCCTGGGTAAGGGCGTCCCCTCCAGGCACCTTACAGCCCAGTTGCACACAGGAGACACTTTGCTTCACATGCAGATCTGTCAGTCTAAGCGGCAAGACATGTGGCAGAGAGTTTGGGGCAGTACCTTGGCCTGGAGACTGTGCGTAGGGTGTGGTGTGGCCTTGGCAGACCCTAGTGTTCAGGTTGTTTCACGGGTGATCAGCATGGATGGCATTCTGCACTCAGGGAATGGTATTTGTGGACACAAGATACTATTTGAAGAGGCTGGTCTGGTATGCTGACAGAACAGTGGAAGCATCTTTCCCAAATGCAGGCTGACTGATCAGAGAGGAGTGCCCTTTGTTTGTGTACTGGTGGCAGGCTGGTACCACCTAACTGCTTTAGCAGCCAAACCCTGCCACAATGCTAGTGCAGTGGGCAAGTTTTGTTAGGGCAGCCAAAAGAGAAGGGGGTTCTGTATGTGCCAGGGATGCTGGCATCTGAGGATATGGGTGCATCCATGTTTTGGCTCAGAGCTGCTTTTCTCCCTGGGGGAGCATGGCAGGGGGTAATTCTGTGCATTATCTTCCTTCTGCGCATTTCATGCTCTTGCCTCAGAAATTAGTTCATCCAGCCATTCTGTGCCAAGCAGTGCGACCAGCTGGGTGGAGGGTGTGTTACAGCCATGCTCCGTGGGGAGAAGCAGAGAGCAGCCTTAGCCTTTGCTCATCTTCCTCTGACCTGCCAGTTCCCCTGGTCCTTGCCCTCACATGAATTCACTGTCGTGCCCCAGAAGAGTCTCCAGCAAGAGGCAGGTGCATTCAAAGTGGTGCAGAGATTGGGGTGGAAATGGGAGTTCCGGGAAGCTACGCCAGCTGGTGACACACATGCCAGCAGGGAGCGCTGTGGAGAGGGATCAGGATTTAAGGTCAGGCTTGACGAAGCCCTGGCTGGGATGATTTAGTTGGGGTTGGTCCTGCTTTGAGCAGGGGGTTGGACTAGATGAGCTCCTGAGATCCCTTCCAACCCTGATATTCTATGATTCTATGAGCAGTCCTGCCCCCCTCCACATTCCCTGCCTCTGCTTTGCATTCAGTCAGTCCCTGGCTTGCAGTGTGGAATGACTGGGGCTGTGCAAGCATTGCTAGGTGGGATCACCCGCTGCTCCCAGTCCCACAAATTGGATTTGTTCTCCTGTAGGAGGCCTCCCCATGCAGAGTGATGAGTAGGGGTTGCTGGTCTCCTCTGCACAGACTGGGGGTGGGGGGCATATCTAGAGCTGCACAGTCCGAACCCAGGGTCTGACTGGGTCGGGGGAAGGGCAGACCCGACTCATGGATCTGAGCAGGGACATGGTGAATGGTAGAGAGTTGCTGGGGACTATGGGAAGGTGGGTCAGCCCCTTTGCAGGTTCTGGCCTTGGCCTCCACTGACCCCATGATTGCTCACACCCGTGGTTCAGGCAGCTCTCTCCCCTTGGGACTGCAGCAAGAGAAACCATTCCCTGCACCCTCCCAGGCCCAAGAAACTCCTTGCTTGGGCTGCAGGGCTCACAAGCAAGCCATCCCTCCTGCCCTGGAGCACAGGAGCTTCTGCCTCGTCTGCAGGTGGTGCTGTGGAGGTGTAGGGTGAGCCCCTCCCTGTGCACTAGGCCCTCCCCTCTCCATCCTGGGGCTGCATTCTTCCTGGCTTGGCAGGTTCACAGGTGTCTTCCCCCTTCTTGTCACTGCTTGCCTCTCTCACCTGGGTTCCTAGTTACATAGAGGCAATTGATCATATCTCTAGTAGGCCTATATTCAGTTGTCTCCAAACCTGCTGCTGATTTAAGTGTGTTTTGGTAAGGACAAATTACTTGAAGCTGCTTTAGTGCCATGGAAGCATTGGTATCCCCTGGCATCTGCCTCTTAGCACTGCCTTTCCATGGCTTTCTCGGGCACCGGAGCTTCTGCAGAGTGTGCTGGCAGCAGGATCAGATGATCTATGTGCCTTGTCTCTGGGGGTTACCCCTGTGTGACAGGCATTGTGGGACCTTTCAGCATAAGAACAGGGTCTTGATGTCAGTTTGATCTGCCCTTGTCTGTCGTCCTTTTACTTACGTGTTATGGAAAGAACGAACGCCTCAGACTTGTCAGTGGTTCTATGTTAAATCAGGAAAAGACCTGAGCATCCTGGTGAGCGATAGGCCAATGAAATCTGAGCTCAGCGTGCAGCCACTGTCAGGGAATCCACTGAGCTATTGGGCTGCAAGAAAGTAACAGGAGAATATTCTAGTGCCATTGTCCAAATCAATGAGCACCCTCCCCGGACACAGCTCCCCTGGGCCAGCCCATCTCCGGGGTGGGGCAGGGCTTGGAGGTGTTATGGGGCAGGCAATGAGAAGAATTAAGGGTTGGGAGAGACCACATGGAGAGAGAAACCATTGGGGCTGTCTAAAGAGGGGACAAATAAGAGGGTGAGGTAGAGGGATCCACAGTGATGAATTATCTAGAGAAGGGAGATCAGGTGCGGCCATTCTCCATTGCTCACTGCACAAGACCAAGGGCCAGTGCAGGGACACTGAAAGGCAGCACACCTGAGAAGGAAATACTTTTTCACACCCCACAATTGACCTGTGGAACTCACTGCCACAAGGTGTCATTGAGGCCACGCACGTAGCAATGAGACAATTAGATGGGGACATAGAATCATAGGATTAGAAGAGACTGCAAGGGTCATGTAGTCTAACCGCCTGCCACGCTGCAGTCAGTGACAGCCGGAGTTCCATTAGGTCAGAATGAGAGGGATAAGCAGCAAAGAGTCCTGTGGCACCTTATAGACTAACAGACGTATTGGAGCACGAGCTTTTGTGTGTGAATACCCAGAGCATGCATCCGACGAAGTGGGTATTCACCCACGAAAGCTCATGCTCCAATACGTCTGTTAGTCTATAAGGTGCCACAGGACTCTTTGCCGCTTTTACAGATCCAGCCTAACACGGCTACCCCTCTGATATTTGACACCAATGAGAGGGATGTGAGCTCTCGGGCATGGGGCAAATGCCAGTTGATGGGGGTTAGGTAGAAGGATATTCTCTTCTGGGGGTTCTTGCAGCTGATGCTGGGGGCTGGATTCTTGTGCTGGTCTGGTCTGACAATTCCTGTGCTCGTGTTTTTAGAACTGTTTGGATAACCAGCCTTGTTCACAGTTGTGGAAAAGTAGAAGATAGAGTCCCAGACCCATTTTTTTTTTAATGGGGAGGGAATGCCACTGCCAGCAGCTTGGCTCCCTCTTCCTAGGGCCAGGCAAATGCAGACAGCATCCGTGCACGTCAATGGTGCAGCTACCCCTGGGTTTTCTGTGCCTATATGTGAGGATAGCGAGGGGGCCAGGACCCTTTTGTCTCCCTCTTCCTCCCTCTCTCTTGGTCTCCATGACGGGACACAAGCGGGCTTGGGGTGAAATGCTATCTGATCCCAGGGAGGCTTTGGCTGAGAATTGGGGTTGTTTCTTGGAGTTTTGGAGACCTCCAGAAAGTGCCTTTCATTTTTATCCAACTGCAGAAATGGCTGTTATTTTTTGAAGATATTTACAAGAATAATGCTGTGCCATGGGGCTGTGAACTGGCAATGAAGTGCTCAGTCCTTGGGATCAGCCCTCTGGGCTGCTCTCCCCTCCATTTCAGGGGAGCTGCTCAGGTCTGGGTCTTGGGGTCACAGCTCAGCAGAGAGCAAGCACAGTCCAAATGCAGCCTTTGCTGTGTGTCCCCCAAGAGACTGGGGCAGGTGGCTGTGAGCCCCACTTCCCCTCCCCGCACCCAGTGCAGAAGGAGAGGTGGGGGCTGGGGAGAAGCGGAGACAGCTGCAGCGGGGGAGCGAGTGACAGAGAGTTCTTCAGTCACCTGTGTCTTGTTCAAGGGCACATGAGTGTGAAATTCAATTTGTAGATGCAAGCTGTGGCTGGTGAGGAACATGGGCCGCTGTGTCTGCTGGAGCCTGGCAGTCTGGGAGCACTGCAGCCTGTATGCACAGTGTGTCCTGCCTGCCAGCTCCCAGGGAGGCTGACGTCACCCCAGCGAAGCAGTGGCTGCTGCAGGACATGTCTACTTGAAGTCTTGTCAGGTTCTCCCCTGGTGTGGAGCCTTCTGTCTCCATCTGGGAGCTCCCCTCCCCGGGAGCTGAGCTCATGCTACACTGGCGCCTACTGAAAGCACCTGGTGGATGCTCCATCGTGTCTCCTTCCCACGGCCTGGTGGGCTCAGGGCCGAGATCGTGGTAAGAGGGCCGAGATTGTGCCCAGCTTGTGCTGAGGTGTGAGGAGTGCTGGGCGTGAAGCCTGCACTGTGCGTGCCAAGGACCTGTAGGGAAGCTGGGTGGGCAGCCGGTCTCTCTTCTTTTCACTGGGCGGATTTTGTTCCTCTCCCATCCCTGTGCATTTCAGGGCAGGCTGTCAGCTGGATGAGACTTGGGTGGTGTCTGAAAGGTGAGGACTCCCCAGGTGGAGGGCAGGTTCATGCTCCTGCTGGGGGCTTTTGTGGCATGGTGTCCCCCTTTCCCCAGACCCCAGCTGGGCAGAGCGGGTTGAGTGCTCACACCCTGGTGCTCTGGGGGGTTGGGAGTGGAAGATGTCCCTGGTCGGAGTTCTCCCACAGACCCCAGCTCCAGGTTGCAGCATTTCTGCTTCTGCCTCCCCACAATGCATGGAGTGGGCTTTGCCTGCATCAGGAACCCACTGTTTGGGGGTGATGGCATTGTGGGGCAGGCAGGAAGTACCTTCTCTAATGCCCTGGTGTCTTGTTCCGCTGCCCTGCTGCTGCTGAGGCTGACACCTCCCAGTGGCAAAGAGGCTCATAGATGAGTACAGCAGCTTCAGTTTGACACATCCCAAAGAGAGCAGTTGCCTGTCTGAGCTCAGGTGGAATCCATCAGGGCATTGAGCAGCCTCTGTTGTTAACAGGTGCCTGTCTGAGTGCAGAGGAAGGCTGGGGAGAGACCTGGGCTAGGACAGCTCTTATGGCTCCCTTGGCAGCAATTTGGTGCTCTCTGGGCAGGAGCTGATGGTCTGGCTCTCTCTCTCCTCGATTTGAGTATTGGGAAATGTGTTTTAATGCAGCCAAACAAAAGGCTGTACAACTAGGAGCAAAGAATGTAGGTCATGCTTTTGGGATGTGGTCTGTATCTTGGAATGCAGCAGCTCTGCAAAGGATAAAGGTTGTGGTAGATAACCAGTGAAACATGAGCTCCTGCCAGGGTGTAGAGGGTGAACACCATCCTGGGATGAATAAGAGAAGAACTTTAAGCAGGAGTAGGAATGTGAAATTCCCTCTGTATACAGTATTAGTGAGATCACTGCTAGCTATTGTGCCTGGGTCTGGAAAACCTTCTTTATAGCAAGAGACTAGGGAAGCTCAATCTATTTTAGTTTACCCCAGAGAAGGTTAAGGGGTTATTTGATCTTGGTCCACCCCATGGCTGTGGGTTTAGTGTGGAAGTAGTGCTGGTGGCCCCACTGGCCTTAAACTTGGACTGTAATACCTATGTAGGGAGGAGATTTTGGATAGTAGACAGAAAAAGCCTTGTGTGATCCAGAGGCTGGCCCAATGAATGATGCCACTGTGGACGGTAACAAATGCTCATGGGGTCAAGGACAGAGTGACTGACTCTGTGGCCAGGCGGGCAGGCCACTCAGCTGTGATGTGCAAGATCAAGTTCAAGTTACTGTTCCTTTGATTAATTATTTTATACAAAATGGAGGAGTTTCAACAGGAGAGATTGAGAGAGCCCTACACCAGAATAGTCCAAAAACCAGAGGCTAGAACATGCCCCTGCAATGAGGAACCCCCCAAGTGCAAATCCCTTGTTCTCAGCATGGGTAGCGGGTTAGCCCCTCCTCCCATGGCAGGAGGAGTGCCCCCCATGGCCAGTGGAGCCCTGGCCCACCTGCCCTGAGCTGCCACTGGCCGTGGCTGAAGCTGAGTCTCCACTGGCTTCAGGGGAGAGGGGGAGGGAGACAAGGTCTCGGGCAGAGCCTAGGCGGGGCCATAGCCTGGGCTAGGGGAGGCTTAGGGTACGTCCCGAGTACTCACCAGTATTGGTGGGTAGCGATCGATTTATCAGGGATCGATATATTGCGTCTCGTCTAGACGCGATATATCGATCCCCAAACGCGCTCCCGTCGACTCCGGAACTCCACCAGAGCGAGTGGCTGTAGCAGGGTTGACGGGGGAGCCGCAGTCGTTGATCCCGCGCCGCGAGGACGGGAGGTAAGTCGGAATAAGATATGTCGACTTCAGCTACGGTATTCCCAAAGCAGAAGTTGTGTATCTTACATCAACACCGCCCCGTGTAGACCAGGCCTTAGCCTGCCCCAACCTTTGATACCCATGCCTCAGGCAGAGGGGAATTGAACTGGGGTCTCCAGAATCCCCAGTGAGAGTTCTAACTACGTGGCTAGCAGTCATAAAGGAGGCCACCTCCTCATAGGTTCCAAGCCACAAGGAACCATTGTGATCATCTAATCTGACCTCCTGCACAACACAGGCCACGGAGCTGCCCCAAATAGCGCCGCCTCCTCCCCTCCCTGTCTCCCGGCATTTCGTGAGTGTAGTTCTTTGCTTTTCTGAAAATGTCTGAAATTGAAACTAAACATTTTGGGTTGAAACATTTTTGTTTTGACATTTCCACAAGTTTTTGCTTTTTTTCAGTTCAGTTGAAACTATTCAGTGACTTGGCATGGATTCATGAATAGTTCTGGGTCAGCAAAAACTGCATTTTTCAGTGAATAAATGATTTGCTGAAAAATATCCCCCCACCTGTAGTTCTGGACTAGCTGCAGGAATTCTTGGGTGAGGGTCTCTGGACAGTGTTACGTAGGGCTCAGATGAGGTGGTCAGACTGAGCCCTTCTTTCTGTCCTCGTGAAATGTGTGAAACGTGGCTGAGGCACTCTGCCAATGGGGCTTTGTCTAGACATGGTGCTGCTGTCGCCACAAGGGGGCAGAAAGCCAGAACATTGAGCAGTGTGGGGGGACCTGATGGCACACGGAAGCTCATGTTTATCCTTCCCTAGGTCTTGGCTTTTCCTGTGGCAGCCCGAAGGAGGTACTGAGCATTGCCCTGTTTGTATCAGCTCTGTTGTGATGGGCATGGGAAAGCTGACCTCTGAGCTGCCTTTTGTCTGGTAGATCACTGTCATATAATGCTGCCCCTATGCATCCCCTAAAGCAGTCATGTGCGGGGAGCTTAGAAACGTGCCAAAGAGATGCCACCAACAGCCCCAACTGGAACCCTGACAGTGATGCAGCAGCCCAGCCATAGGACACAAGGACAGGCCATGCTTCCTGTTTGAGTCTGAAAAAGACAGGCTTTTTCATATACTGTGAGCCAGTGTGGCAGGGTGCTCAGCACAGGAGAATGGAGCAGAGCTGCCATTCAGTGTTGGGATGACAAGAGCATGGTGTGTGACAGAGGCCTGAGAGCCAGGGGGATAATGTGTCGGCAGTACAGAGTTGCCATCAGCCTGTCTTTACCCCAGCCAGTTAGCTATGGGTCTCCAGTGTGAACCTGCTGCAATCCTTGTACACCCTTAGCCACGCAGATGCGGCACTGTCCCTCACTCATGGTGGTGTGGAGCTGGCCTGGATGTGGTGCTAAGGTCTCCTTTGTGCAATTAGGGAGGCGCTAATGATGACTGGACAGCTGGGATTGCACCAGGAGTTTCCTTTCAATGGGTCCTTTGCAATCTTCTGTTTTGGAACTATCAATTTTAGCCTGGTTGAATGTTGCTAAGTTCTTTGGGTTGAGAAGTTCTGTAGTTGTTAAATTAGTGTTGCAATATGCCACATTTCAGAGGGGTAGTCTTCCCTTTGCTTGGAGCCCTTTCAGTTAAAAACCACGGCATGTGGCCACCTCTGAGCCTGCCCGCAGCAAGAAGTTCATCTTATCCAGTGAGTTAAAAAAAAATAAACACACTTATCTCTATGGCAACAGAAGAAGTTTAATATACCTGAAAAAACTGATTAACCTTGTAAAGTGATGACAGATCAAGTTACAATCTTAACTCAATGCCTTGCAGAATGATATGGAGAAATGCTGTGCAAGTGTCATGTTATTGGTGTGAAGAGTTTGTTTTGGGTTTTTTGATGAGTTCTGCATTCATGTAACTAACTGCCCAAATGGTCAGGTTTGTGCTCTGTGGTGTTGTTTGTAAGTGACGATAGGTAGTGTATGCTTCCCTCTGTGACCTCCAGCTACCTTGCAGGAACAGTGGTACACGCCTCTGATTGGGGCACCTTTGCATGCAGGTAGGTCTGTCAGTGGGGGGATGCAGTTGGCCCTGCGGGGGGCAGTCGGTCACTGGCAGTGCAGGGGTGTGGGGGAGTGCATGCGTACATTGTGGGGTGGGGGAGTCCACGCTCATTGGCTGGGGGTGGGTGGGTTACTAGCTAGGATGAGCATATGTTCTGTTTTGGCTTAAGCCCTGTCCTGACCATCCCGACTTTTTTGGCAGAAGAGGGCATTTGTCCCATTTGCTCTTGCCAACTGGGCAAACGCCCACTTTTGTTAAAAAGACGGGGTGCACTATCGAGGAATGGTGTGGACTGGGAGCGGCGGCATGGTTTGAGCAACCAGCGACACCCTCGAGTGGGGAGCCAGCAGGGTTCAGGTGAGTGGCTGGGGCCAGTCCTCCAGGGGGGTGGGGGGAGAGGAGGTTGGAGGGAGGGTCTTGGGCCAGCCCTGGGCACTGTCCTGTTTTCCCTTTGGGAAATAAGGTCACCCTATTACTAGCTATGTGGGGGATGGTGCTGATCAGCAGTGGCATGGGAGGCATGTGTATTGGCTGTGGCAGAGGCTGTCACTAGCGGTGAGGGTGATGGGGGGCCACACTGATCTTTGGTGTGTATAGAATAGAATTATAGGACTGGAAGGGACCTTAAAATTCCCTTGCATTCATGGCAGGACGAAGTATCTAGATCATCCCTGACAGGTGTTTGTCTAACTGCTCTTAAAAATCTCAAATGATGGAGATTCCACAACCTCCCTAGGCAATTTATTCCAGTGCTTAACCACCCTGACAATTAGGCATGGGTTTGTATTGTTTTGATCCAGCGTGTGGTGCTTCGGTTGGCTTTGCGGTGGGCAGAATTGAGGTTGTCTGCATTTGAGCTTGGTGACTGCATGGGGAGGATTGGTTTTCCACAGTGTGTTTGGGTGAGTCTGTGCTGAGTATGTCTATAGCACGTGCTAGGTCTGTGGCTTTGAGTTTCCCATTCTTGTCCCTTAGCAACTTTAACTGACTTTCACACTGTGTGTTTGAATAACTCTGGGGTTTACAGAGCCTTGTGTTTCACACTCCAGATGTTGTAGAGCAAGTACACTAAATATAGGGGGAAAAGATACTTGGTCAGCTCGCTCCCTCTCTCATCCAATGGGCTACATGCACTAGTGGACACAGCACAGATCAACTCCCATTATAGCAGCCAACTGACAGCCTGCCCGTGTTCCAACAGGTTAGTAAATCACTCTCCGAGTACTTCTGGGCACCCTAAAGGTGTCTCAAGCCAAGACCTATGAATCCAGCCCCGCTCTTCCTGGCCATTCCTGATCAGAACAACCAGTGCCTCATTCAGAGAAGAACTCTTCCTTCCTCCCTCAAACACGGAACAGTCTGACCAATCCTAAAGAAACCCACCCTGGATACTTCCGTCGTCGCCAGCTACCTCTCGGTGACATATCTCCAGTTCCTGAGCAAGCTCATTTTGACACTAACCAAAGGCCAAGTATATGCTCATCTAATTGAAGCCAGTGCCATGTCTAGGATACTATCAGGATTTGGAACTGAAAGTGCTATAGTGGCACTAATGGATGATCTCCTGCCACTGGATACAGGGCAGACATTCAGTCTCATCCTCCTGGACTTCTCCACAGTGTTCGACACTGTTGACAGTGAGGTTCTTCTGTCTCACTTGAGAGAGGTGGCAGGGTTCCACAATTCACTAAAATTGTTTGAATCCGTCCTGGAGGGATACACACAAAAACATAACAGCCACACTGGGTCAGACCAATGGTCGATCTAGCCCAGTATCCTGTCAGTGGCCACTGCCAGATGCTTCAGAGGGAATGAACAGAACAGGGCAGTTATCACGTTGTCCAAAGCCAGCTTCTAGGCTTAGGGATACCCAGACGATGGGGTTGCATCCCTGACCATCTTGCTAATAGCCATTGATGGACCTGTTCTCCGTGAACTTAGCTAATTCTTTTTTTAACCCAGTTATAGTTTTGGCCTTCACAACATCCCCAGCAACAGATTCCAGACATTGGCTGTGCATTGTGTGAAGAAGTACTTCCTTTGTTTGTTTTAAACTTGTTGCCTATTAATTTCGTTGAGTGACCCCCTGGTTCTTGGGTTATGTAAAGGGGTAAATAACATTTTCTTATTCACTTTCTCCACACCATTCATGATTTTATTGTCCTCTATTGCAGGATTTCTCAAACAGGGGTTGCCACTTGTGTAGGGAAAGCCCCTGGCAGGCCGGGCTGGTGTGTTTACCTGCCCTGGCCGCAGATCGCTGCTTCGGGCCGATGGGAGCTGCTGGAAGCGGTGCGGGCCGAGGGACGTATCGGCCACCACTTCCAGCAGCTCCCATTGGCCCGGAGCAGCGATCCACGGCCAGTGGGAGCCGCAATCGGATGGGGCAGGTAAACACACTGGCCTGGCCTGCCAGGGGTTTTCCCTTCACAAGTGGAGACCCCTGTTGAGAAACCCTTCTCTATCATATCCCCCCTTGATCATCTCCTTTCCAAGCTGAACAGTCCTAGTCTTTTAATCTATCCTCCAATGGAAGTTGTCTTCTTACCTATCCCTTTCCTAATGGTTCCTAACATCCTGTTAGCTTTTTTGGCTGTCGCTGCATATTGAGCGGACGTTTTCAGAGAATTATCCACAATGATTCCAAGTTCTTTTTGTTGAGTGGTAACAGCTAATTTAGACACCATCATTTTGTATGTGTTGTTGGGATTACATTTTCCAGTTTGCATTACTTTGCATTTATGAACATTGAATTTCACCTGCCATTTTGTTGCTTTTGTAACTCTTCACAGTCAGCTTTGTACTTAACTATCTTGAGTAATTTTATATCATCTGCAAACTTTGCCACCTCGCTGTTTACCCCTTTTTCTAGATAATTGGTGAATATGTTGAATAGCACCGGTCCCAGTACAGACCCATGAGGGAGACCGTTATTTACCTCTCTCCATTCTGAAAACTGACCATTTCGTTCTACTCTTAGTTTCCTGTCTTTTAACCAGTTACTGATTCATGGGAGAATCTTCCCTCTTATCCCATGACAGCTCACTTTGCTTACGAGAGGGACCTTGTCAATGGCTTTCTGAAATTCCAAGTACACTATATGCACTGCATCACCCTTGTCCACATGCTTGTTGACCCCCTCAGAGAATTGTAGTAGATTGGTGAGCCATGATTTCTCTTTACGAATGTTGTGTTGACTCATCCCCAGCAAATCATTTTCATCTGTGTGTCTGATAATTCTGTTCCTTACTGTAGTTTCAACCATTTTGCCTGGTACTGAAGTCAGGCTCACTGGCCTGTAATTGCCAGGATCGCCTCTGGAGCCTTTTTCAAAAATTGGCATATTTGCTATCCTCCAGTCATCTGGTACAGAAGCTGATTTAAATGATAGGTTCATACCACAGTTAGTAGTTCTGCAATTTCATATTTGAGTTCCTTCAGAACTCTTGAGTGAATACTGTCTAGTTCTAGTTACTTATGACTGTTTAATTTGTCAAGTTGTTCCAAAATCCCCTTTATTGACACCTCAGTCTGGGTCAGTTCCTCAGATTTATCACTTAAAAAAGAATGGCTCAGGTGTGGGAATCTCCCTCTCATCCTCTGCAGTGAAGATTGATGCAAAGGGGGTAGGGGAGAGGGATAGCTCAGTGGTTTGAGCATTGGCCTGCTAAACCCAGGGTTGTGAGTTCAGTCCTTGAGAGGGCCATTTAGGGATCTGAGGCAAAAATCAGTACCTGGTCCTGCTAGTGAAAGCAGGGGGCTGGACTTTCAGAGTCCCTTCCAGTTCTATGAGATATAGGTATATCTCCATATATTTTTATTATTTAAAGAATTCATTTAGCCTCTCTGCAATGGCCTTGTCTTTCTTGAGTGCTCCTTTAGCACCTCGATTGTCCAGTGGCCCTACTGATTGTTTGGCAGGCTTCTTGCTTCTGATGTACTTACGAAAACTAACCACATTTTTTTTCTTTTGCTAGTTGCTTTTCAAATTCTTTTTTGGCCTGCCTAATTATACTTTGACACTTGACTTGACAGAGTTTATGCTCCTTTCTATATTCCTCCAGGGGGAGGGATAGCTCAGTGGTTTGAGCATTGGCCTGCTAAACCCACGGTTGTGAGTTCAATCCTTGAGGAGGCCATTTGGGGAACTGAGACAAAAAATCTGTCTGGGGATTGGTCCTGCTTTGAGCAGGGGGTTGGACTAGATGACCTCCTGAGGTCCCTTCCAACCCTGATATTCTATGATCACTCCTTCCCCAGCAAGAAGTGATGGGAAACTGCATTTCCACCATTGGACCACTCCCCTGTGGAATCCCATGGGGATCAGTTCTCTCTCTGGTCTTATTCAACATCTACATGGAGCCATTAGGTGAACTGGTCAGAACACTTGGACTCAAGCGTCAGCAACATGAGATGATACTCAGTTCTACCTGTCTTTCACCTATATGATCAGACTATTTCACCAAGATGGCCCAGAGCTTGGCTGGAGAACAGCTGGATTAAACTGATCCTGAGCAAGACAGAAGTGGTGCTAGGTGACAAATCTGAGGAACTGTCACAGATTGAAGTGTCACTAGAGGAGGTTTTGGAATTAATTGATAAACTCAACATTAACAAGTCACCGGGACCAGATGGCATTCACCCAAGAGTTCTGAAAGAACTCAAATGTGAAGTTGCGGAACTATTAACTAAGGTTTGTAACCTGTCCTTTAAATTGGCTTTGGTACCCAATGACTGGAAGTTAGCTAATGTAACGCCAATATTTAAAAAGGGCTCTAGGGGTGATCCCGGCAAATTACAGACCGGTAAGTCTAACGTCGGTACCGGGCAAATTAGTTGAAACAATAGTAAAGAATAAAATTATCAGACACATAGAAAAACATAAACTGTTGAGCAATAGTCAACATGGTTTCTGTAAAGGGAAATCGTGTCTTACTAATCTGTTAGAGTTCTTTGAAGGGGTCAACAAACATGTGGACAAGGGGGATCCAGTGGACATAGTGTACTTAGATTTCCAGAAAGCCTTTGACAAGGTCCCTCACCAAAGGCTCTTACGTAAATTAAGCTGTCATGGGATAAAAGGGAAGGTCCTTTCATGGATTGAGAACTGGTTAAAGGACAGGGAACAAAGGGTAGGAATTAATGGTAAATTCTCAGAATGGAGAGGGGTAACTAGTGGTGTTCCCCAAGGGTCAGTCCTCGGACCAATCCTATTCAATTTATTCATAAATGATCTGGAGAAAGGGGTAAACAGTGAGGTGGCAAAGTTTGCAGATGATACTAAACTGCTCAAGATAGTTAAGACCAAAGCAGACTGTGAAGAACTTCAAAAAGATCTCACAAAACTAAGTGATTGGGCAACAAAATGGCAAATGAAATTTAATGTGGATAAATGTAAAGTAATGCACATTGGAAAAAAGAACCCCAACTATACATACAACATGATGGGGGCTAATTTATCTACAACGAGTCAGGAAAAAGATCTTGGCGTCATCGTGGATAGTTCTCTGAAGATGTCCACGCAGTGTGCAGAGGCGGTCAAAAAAGCAAACAGGATGTTAGGAATCATTAAAAAGGGGATAGAGAATAAGACTGAGAATATATTATTGCCCTTATATAAATCCATGGTACGCCCACATCTCGAATACTGTGTACAGATGTGGTCTCCTCACCTCAAAAAAGATATTCTAGCACTGGAAAAGGTTCAGAAAAGGGCAACTAAAATGATTAGGGGTTTAGAGAGGGTCCCATACGAGGAAAGATTAAAGAGTCTAGGACTCTTCAGCTTGGAAAAGAGAAGACTAAGGTGGGACATGATAGAGGTATATAAAATAATGAGTGATGTTGAGAAAGTGGATAAGGAAAAGTTATTTACTTATTCCCATAATACAAGAACTAGGGGTCACCAAATGAAATTAATAGGCAGCAGGTTTAAAACAAATAAAAGGAAGTTCTTCTTCACGCAGCGCACAGTCAGGTAAGGAGTTGTGGAACTCCTTACCTGAGGAGGTTGTGAAGGCTAGGACTATAACAATGTTTAAAAGGGGACTGGATAAATTCATGGTGGCTAAGTCCATAAATGGCTATTAGCCAGGATGGGTAAGGAATGGTGTCCCTGGCCTCTGTTCGTCAGAGGATGGAGATGGATGGCAGGAGAGAGATCACTTGATCATTGCCTGTTAGGTTCACTCCCTCTGGGGCACCTGGCATTGGCCACTGTCGGTAGACAGATACTGGGCTAGATGGACCTTTGGTCTGACCCGGTACGGCCTTTCTTATGTTCTTATGGTGGGCAAAGGAGAGTATTTTGAGGAGTTTGCAGCCACGGTGGCATCTACTTCCATTGAAGATTCATCTCCACAAGTGGTCACTTCAGTAGTAGTTTATGAACCTCTTGAATTCCTTGCTGTCGCCAAGCTCTCTCACAGCAGTATCTGCAATTAATGCTTTCTACCATGTCCAGATGGCTAGGAGACTCTGTCCCATCCTGGTGGACAATGACCTAGCCTCTGTTAGACACACCTTGGTCACCTTCTCTGGACTACAGCAGTACAATATAGGTCAAGCAGAACCTCACAGCATGACTCCTTAGCAACATGGGCTACGTGAGCACATCACACCTGTCCTCTGCTCTCTACACTAGCTTCCCATAAATAGAGCTGAGTTGAAGGCCTCAGCCCTTGTCTTCAAAGTGCTCTATGGCCTGGGCCTAGGCTGTCTAAGAGAGCCAAAAGTTCTAGGATGAGGGCTGTTGTTGAGAACTCTGCTCCTCTGGCCCAGTGGAATGCTCTAGTGAGGGTAAAGCTTGCCTGTGGTAGACAGAACTTCTCTGGGGATAGTGAAATGAACTTCTCCAAGAACTGTGGACCATTCCAAACCACTCTGCCTCCTGTTTCAAGTGCCTGGAACACTTATCCAACTTGCCTGTGTTACATACGCAGAGCAACAAACCCCAAAGAAAACACTACTGCACACCAACTGGGTGAGAGAGAGAGAATCGCATGTGACAAGAGTTAGTCATGTCACTTTGAAGAGCCACAACAATGATTTGAAGGCTGCAGAAAATGTCTGACCTTGAGAGACTTAAAGAGGTCAATCAAAACAAAGATCGTGGTGACTTATATACTGTGATCAAGGACCTTCTCAGGGACAAAATACCAGGTACTAGAAGGCTCTTTAAACAAGCGGAGAAAGACATAGCAAGAACTGATAGCCGGACACTGAAGCCAGACAAATTCAATTTAGAAATAGGACACACATGTTGATCTGTGAGGGTGATTATCCACTGGAACAAACTCCCAAGGGAAATGATTGATTCTGCATATCTTGGTGTTTCAGATCAGACCTTTTTGGAAGTTATGCTTTAGCCAAACACAGGTTATTGGCTCAGTGCAGGAGCGACTGGCTGAAATTCTCTGGTCTGTGATATGCAGGAGCTCAGCTAGGGGGTCCCTGCTGGCCTTTTAAAAAAAATCTCTGTATCCCAATACGTTACTGGAAGGCTCTTGGACACTGGTGACATGGCAAGGTAAGTACCTCTCTGGTGAGGAATAGAATGTGCTGTCAGCTTGGCGGAGCTGTTGATATATGATTTGGGGGGGCTAATCTAAAAAGGGTGAATTGTCAAGTCTGTGCCGAAAGCTCCTCTTGCTGCCTGGGTTTTCAGTGCATTAGCAAGGCAGCATGTCTAGGGGTTAGAGCAGGGCTCCAGGAGGCAGGGTTCTGTTCCCAGATGTTTCACTGCTCCCTCTGTCCTTAAACAGGGCAGGTAAGATTAGTGCCTTGGCTTCCCCATCTGTAAGATGGGGGTTGATGCTTCCAGCTCACTGGAGGGCCTCTTGGCCTATATGTGCACATGACTGTGACATGATTTATTGTTAGTCACCTGTAAAATGCAGTAATGGTCAGAAAAGTGACCTTTGTACTCAGCACATCCATCCCATGTGTCCAAGTGTTTGCCTCACTCGTGGGACGTCTCCAGCCCTCGCACCTCCCCCACCAGGCGGCTTCAGTCACTTTGCAGACCATGAATGCTCTTTAGAGGGAGAAGATGGCTGCTCTGATATCAAGGGGGCCGGCTGACTGCCTCTACCTGACTACCAAATACTTGTTTGCCTGGGTGGCTTCCTTGCACCGGGAGGCCTGGATCTCTCTGCTAAGAGCAACAGCTTCTCCCACATCGCTCCCTTGCTCCCAGATACCTGACAGTTTGCTCCAGAGCATGCCTCTCCCTCTGCTCTTACTGTGCTGGGAGGTGTATAAAGACAAACAAGTGGGCTGCTCCGTGCTCACTGGACAAGCCTGGCTGGTGCTGAAGGGACAGCTCCCACCTGAGCTGATGCGTCCTGTTTGCTGTGCAGATACCAGCTGCTGTGAGAGAGCCAGTTCACTCACCAGAAGTGGTTAGCCCTGCACTGGTTTGGGACTCTGGGGAAGGATAAACTGGCTAACAAACCCCAACCTGTATGGACTGACTGGCAGGAGAGGGGGAGATTGGTGTCCTGCAGCTTGGACTCTCCTGGTTAGGGACTCGCTTCCCAGGGAGCTGCATGAGGAAGGGTCTGGGGAAAGCTGTTCAGTCTCTAAGGCCTGGTCTACACTAAGAATGGGGGTCGAACTAGGGTACGCAAATTCAGCTACGTGAATAGCGTAGCTGAATTCGAACTACCCCTAGAAACTACTACTCCGCCCGTCAGCGCGCGCGACGAACTCCGGGCTCTCCAAGGTCGACTCTGCTAACTCCAGCTGGGTGGTGGAGTGAGGAGTTGAACTGCGCTTCCGGGAGTTCGAACTACGTCGTCGATCATCAGCGATTGAGATCGAACGTCGAACTCACGCACACCACCGCGTCCGGCGCGGTAGACTGTGCCTAAGTAATTTCAAACAGCCAGAAGCCCCTATCCGTGACATGTACCTAACCCATGGAACTCCTGGCTGCTGGGTGCCCTTGAATCGGGTGCTGCAGCTGAGTTAAAAGGGGCTGGTTCATTTCATGTCCATTAATATTTTCAGGTAGGTGCTGTGATTGGGTTAATCAAGTCTCCTGCACCAGGTGGCTGGTGGAGGAGAGACTGTTCTTCCTGTGCACAGGAGTAGCGAGGGGCTGGGGGTGCTGGTTCAGTGGCAGAGTTGTGGGGGGAAAGTTTGCTTCTTGGCAGTGCTGGTTGGTCTGTCAGGGGTTTTGCAGACACAGGGCAGAATGAGAAGCACTCTGAGGTATCAGCCCCAGGGTCTGAGTGTGCAGTGAGCCAGGACCATTTCATTCAGGAGCAAACACAGCAGACTTTCTTCCAGCTACAGCTGGTGAGGAGCCTGGACTACCAGGCAGCATGAGTGGCATGGAGCTGTGAGCACAGCTCCTGTGGCAAGGAGGTTAGGTGAGGTCTCCTTATCCTCAAATATTTTTAGTGCCCACCCCAAGATGTTTTGGGATCAAACAAGCAGTTCTTTGTATTTAACAGCCGGGTCTGGGTGCTCTGCCTCAGGAACTGCCTCCCGCCAGCAGAGCTGATTGGCTGGACTGGGGGCTGATGGATGAATGTCCATGCATAGCGGCTGTTCATCTCCAGGGATTCACTTGCAGTTTAGATGGTGATTTTCATTAGCCTCTGCCCCTGCTGAGAGTCATTTACAAATCAAACTCAAACAGGCAGTGAGGCGAGGGAGGGGCTGCTGCCTCTTCATGAAGAAGTCGGGGGAGGTAGGAAGCTGCAGAGTGTGAGATAATTCAGAATATGGCATTAAATGGTCTATTTCGAAGTAACTGCCTGTCAGACATTCCGAATCCCAGCCTGGAGACAGACTTCCCTGCAGTGTAGCTGCTGCCGTCCTGGGGGTGGGGGTGGGGTTTGCTCTTGGCACCACCTCTCGCTGTGACGCAGTGGCAGCTGTTAGGTATGTGCCAGCATCAAATGCTCGTTTCTCAGCCTGGAGAGGAGGACAGTTCTAGATGCTGTCAGGAAGTGTTGCAAGATTTGCTGTGAGGAATGGTTCATCTGTGCTGTAACCCAGACTAAGGGGCATAGGCCCAGCTTGCTTTGAAGTGAACTGATGGGCGAGTAGGATGCAGTCTGACACAGACTCCTTGGCAAAGGGTCCCCTGTTCTTTGCAGACATCCCTCCCCTCAGACCTCACATACTCACTGCACCAAAGACATGTCTTACAGGATATTTATCCATAAAGACTAATGTAGAATATCTACAGAAAGATCCTAACTTGTCATTATCACTGGGAGTTGTATGCAGGGGTAATACTTAAGGAATAGCGTATTTACATTGGAAGTGTGCTTTATGGACTTGGAGTAGAAGCTAGTCATCAGAAGACAACATGGCTCTGTCTACACTGCACACCTTCTATTGGCACAGGTGTGCCGCTACAGCAGTGCCACTGTTAGGTACGCTCTTGTCAGCAAGAGAGCACTTTCCTGCTGACAAACTAAAACCATCCCCAATGAGGGGTGGGAGCTTTGTCCCACCGACAAAGAGCTATCCACATTGGCGCTTTTTGACTGTAAAACTTTTGTCTGTCAGGCATGTTGGGGTTTTTTTCACACTCGTAACCAACAAAAGTTTTACCGAAAAAAGTGCACTGTAGACATAGCCTATGCCTCAGTGATGGCCCATTCATGCAGGGGGGGAATTACCACCCCACCCTGGCTAGCCGTTTATGCAGTGTGTAGCTTACTTGCTTAGCCTTTCTCTGTCCCAAGACTATCAGTGGAAAACCATCAGAGATAACCACAAGGAATCAAAACAACTTGGAGGTGAAAAAGAAACATGACAGCAGAGGTTTGCCCTATCTCAAGAATAGAGACAAAAGACTGTTTCAGTATAACACAGAGTGGGGAGAAGTGTTCTGTGTGCATTCACTGAAGAAACATCTTGTGGAGTGAGGGATGTTTTGGGTGTGGAAGTTTGGGTCCTGGTTCCTGTGAAGCTAGCCACCTCTGCAACAGACCAAACTTGCGGAGGAAACTGATTTATCACAGAATTATAGAAATGTAGGGCTAAAAAGGCCCTTGAAAAGTCCTCTGACTCAAGGCCATGTAACCCAGAGCACGCCTGACCACTGTTTGTCTAACCCAGGGGTCTCAAACTCAAATGACCGCGAGGGCCACATGAGGACTAGTACATTGGCCTGAGGGCCGCATTACTGACACCTCCCCCCCGCCCCCGCTGCCCTCAGCCCCGCCCCCACTCCACCCCTTCCACGAGGCCCCACTCCTGCCCTGCCTCTTCCACCCTTTCCCCGCCCCCATTCCAACCCCTTCCCCGAAATCCCCTCTCCAACTCCGCCCCTCCCTGGCCCCAGGGGGTGCAGGAGGAGTGTGGGGTGCAGCAGGGGCTCAGGCCAGGGAGTTGGGGTGTGGGGTGCAGCAGGGGGCCAGGGCAGGGGGTCGAGATGTGGCAGGGGGGTGCAGAAGGGCTGAGGGGTGCGGCAGGGGGTCAGGGCAGGGGATCAGGGTGCAGGAGGGGTGCGGGAGCTGGCTCAGGGAAGTGGGTGCAGGAGGAGTGCGGGGTCAGGGTACAGGGTACGTCGGGGTCAGGACAGTGGGTTGGGGTGCAGGAGGGGTGCGTCAAGGGGCTCAGGGCAGGGGGTTTGGTTGCGGGAAGGTTTCAGGGGGTGGGATCTGGCCCAGTGAGCACCAGGGGCAGGGCAGGCTCCCTGCCTGCCTGCCCGCCCTGCCTGCCTGCCTGCCTGCCTGCCTTGCCCCCGCGCCGCTCCGGGAAGTGGCTGGAACATAGGGGAGCAGGGGCACGGGGTGTGTGTGTTGCTGTTGCTTCAGGCACCGCCCCCAGCATCTCCCATTGGCCGGGAACGGGGAACTGCGGGCAATGGGAGCTGCTGGAGGCGGTGCCTGAAGCAACATCAACACACACCCCTGTGCCCTCCTCCCCCAGGTTCTGTCCGCTTCCCGGAGTGGCGCGGGGGCAGGGCAGGCAGGCAGGGAGCCTGCCCTGCCCCCGGGGCGCGACGGGCCGGAGCCGCTTTAGGTAAACGCTGGGGGAGGGCGTGGGGGAGGGGCTGCGAGGAGCTCACGGGCCGCAGAAAATAACCTCGTGTTTGAGGCCCCTGGTCTAACCTGTCCTTAAAAACCTCCAGTGACAGGGATTCCACAGCCTCCGTTGGAAGCCTGTTCCAGAGCTTAACTACTCCGAGAGTTAGAAAGATTTTCCTTATATCTAACCTCAGTCTCCCTTGCTAAAGGTTACGCCTATAACTTCTTGTCCTGCCTTCAGTGAACATGGCGAACAATTGATCACCCTTTTCTTCGACAGCCCTTAACATGTTTGAAGACCATTATCAGGTCCCCACTCAGTCATCTTTTCTCAAGACTAAACATGCCCAGTTTGATTAACCTTTCCTCATGAGTCAGGTTTTCTAAATTTGTATCTGGTTGTTCCTTTCCTCTGGACGCTTTCCACTTTATCCACATGTTTCTTAAAATGTGGCACCAGAATTGGACAAGTTCTCCAGCTGAGGCCTCACCAGTGCTGAGGAGAGCAGGACAATGACCTCCCGAGACTTAGTACAACACTCCTGTTAATATGCCCCAGAGTGATATTAGCCTTTTTCGCAACTGCTTAATATTGTAGACCTACATTCAGTTTGTGATCAACTATGACCCCCGGCTCCTTTTCAGTAGTACTACCACCTACCCAGTGTTAGACCCCCTTTTGCATTTGCACATTTGATTTTTTCCTCCCTAAGTGTAGTACTTTGTACTTTTCTTTATTGAATTTCATCTTGTTGAATTCAGACCAGTTCTCTAATTTGTCATAGTCATTTTGAGCATTGATGCTGTCCTCCAAAGCATATTCTTCACTCCATTAACCAAGTCATTAATAAAAATATTGAATAGTGCCAGACCCAGGACTGACCCCTGCAGGACCACTCTAGATATGTCCTCCCAGTTTGGCAGTGAACCATTGATAACTCTCTTTGAATAGTTATTAGATAGGAAAGATAACTATTAGTAAGTGTAGGCCCTAGTTTGTGTGTTATGATTTTGTTTTCTACTGTAACCATTTGTTTCTAGCACTCACTCTTGTTTTTAGTTGAATCTGTTCGTTCTTAAATAAACCTCTTGTTTTACTATAAGTGCTGTGTGTTATATGGATGGGGGAGTGAAGGTAAACTGGGGTACTGCTCCTTTGGGGGCAGAGGATGTCACAGGAATGATTCACAGGGACTCAGGGACAGACAGGGCTGGCATACTCAGACAAGAGTGCTAGAGTGGCCGGAAAGCTGGTGGTGTCAGGGCCCTCCCTGATTTACAGCTACCAGAGACAAAGTTCCCTCTTGCTAAAGGCCAGACTCCATCTGAGCAGGGAGGGAAATAGACTTCTGGTATGGAGTTAGCACAACTGATCAAAAGAACGTTAAACTAGGAATTCAGGGGAGACACTTGGGAGATGCTCATGTAATTGCCACACTTGATACTAATATTGAGTGAGAGGAAAATCAAGGAAGAGAGAATCCAGCAGTGGAGAAAGGAACAGCAGTGGATAGAAGAATGGACATTAAGGGAAAAGATGGTGTCGGTGCCAATGAAGCTAACAGGTAGGTGGTACTGGCAGTAGAATGACTGTTGCTAATTGGCTGAGGAATCTGGGCCAAGCCAAACAGAAACAACTAAGATGTTCATACACCAGTGCACAGAGCCTGGGTAACAAAGATGATCAGAGGAATGGAAATCCTACCTAATGATAGGAGACTCAAAGAGCTTGGGTTGTATAGCCTAACCCAACAAAGGCTAAGGAGAGACATGATTGCTCTCTATAAATACATCAGAGGGATAAATATAGGGAGGGGAGGGAGAGGGGTTATTTAAGTTAAGGGCCAATGTTGACACAAGAACAAATTGATATAAACCGGCCATCAAGTTTAGGCTTGAAATTAGACAAAGGTTTCTAAGCATCAGAGGAGTGAAATTCTGGAATAGCCCTCCAAGGGAAGCAGTGGGGGCAAAAAATAGTGGCATAAGTTTATGGAGAGGATGGTATGATGAGACGGCCTACAGTGGCATGTAGCTGATCTGCAACTGCCAGTAGCAGATATCTCCAACGACCGTTGATGGAACACTAGATGGGGAGGTTGAGACAGGTTCCCGAGGGTGCCACCTGGAACTGGGGTGCCACTGAGCCCTCTGTCTTGCCAACCTGGGCTCCTTCTTACACTGTGATACTGTGACAAGCTACAAACCTCTCCAGCTACTGCACTTAACACAGACATCCACCGGCAGGGACATACCCAGCTGCGTTACAAGAATGCTTTTGCCAGCCACTCATAAACCAGCAATAGAGAAGCTCCAGCCAGTTCCCCGTAGCTCCTCAGCCTAGGACCCCAGAGCTGTACCGTCTTGCTCTGGTCAGGCTTCTGACCAGGATAAGGGTATGTCTACACTAGCAAGTTTCTGCGCCACAAGTTATACCACTTTTTAAAACATGCTGGAATTAAACCACTGTTGCGTGTCCACACTGGGCTGGAGCACATCCACATTAGCAGCTCTTGCAATGGCAAAGAGAGCAGTGCATTGTGGGAGCTATCCCACTGTGCAACTGGCTGCAGGGTGCTTTGGGAAGGGTTTGCAATGCCTTGTGGGGCAGGCACAGCATCACATGATGCAGGTTTCTCAATCCCATCCTTCCATGGGCATCCTACTACATTGCCAGCTGCTTTTCAACTGAAGGGTGTGGGGAGTGTGTGTGTATGGGTGAGGAGAGAGACAGTGTGTTTGGGGGGACAGAATGTGTGTCAGCATGTTGGCTTTAAGTTCAGACAGTGGCAGGAAGCTACCAGTCCTGGGGGTGGGGAAAACCCTGACATCAGCCCCTGCCTCCCTCCTTGGGCACCTGCATGCGCTTTTGCTCTCTCTCTCTCATGCTCACATACACTCACCCTCTCTCTGTGTGTTCAACAGCAGGAGCATTGAAATGGTGCTTTGAAAGGGGAGGGTCGCGTGTTTCTATGGCAGCCGACTTCAAAATAAGATCAGAGTGGTCACTTGAGGCATTATGGGATAGCTCCAGAGGCCAGTTACAGCCCAGAAAGCACTCAAGTGTCTACACCAGAGGTGGGTAAACTTTTTGGCCCAAGGGCCACAGCTGGGTATGGAAATTGTATGGCAGACTGAGAATGCTCACAAAATCGGGGGTTAGGGTGTGGAGGGGAGGGCTGCAGCTGGGGGTACGGGCTCTGGGGTGGGACTGGGGATGTGAGGTTGCGGGTGCAGGAGGGAGCTCCAGGCTGGGACCGAAGGGTTTGGAGGGCAGGAGAAGGATCAGGGCAAGGGCGGGAGCGGGATCAGGGCTAGGGCAGGAGGTTGGGGCGCGGGAGGGGGTCAGGGGTGCAGGTTCCGGGCAGCGCTTACCTCAAGCAGCTCCCAGAAGCAGTGGCATGTCTCCCCTCCGGCTCCTACATGGAGGTGTGGCCAGGCTGCTCTACGCACTGCCTGCGCAGCCAATGGGAGCTACAGGGGCAGCGCTTGGGGCGGGGTCAGTGTGCGGAGCCCCCTGTCTGCCCCTACACGTAGGACCCAGAGGGGGGACATGCTGCTGCTGCTGCTTCCGGGAGCCGCATGGAGTGAGGCAAGCCCCTGACCCTGCTTCCCGACTGGAGCACCAGAGTGGGGCAAGCCTTGGATCCCGCTCCCTGGCAGGAACTCAATGGCTGGATTAAAATGTCTAGGGGGCCAGATGCGCCCCCTGGGCCGTAGTTTGCCCATCTCTTGTATACACTGGCAATAGAGTGCTGGAGCCTCTGTGCAAATAGCCTCATGACTCTCGTCAAGGTGGTTTTTTTGCAGTGCTGCAACTGAGGATTTTCTGTGCACCAAGTGGCTTGGCAGTGTGTACACGTCTGCAGTTTGAGCGCAAAAAGCTGCTTTCCTGTACAGAAACTTGCCAGTGTAGAGAAGCCCTGAATTTATACACAGTCCGCCCCTCCCTCAGTGTGGAGAGGACATGCCCCAGCTCTGTTCCTGAGCAGATTTCCCCGAGCACTGAAAGCAAAACACACTGTTTTAGGTAAATTATAAACAAATTTATTAACTACAGAAGGATAGATTTTAAGTGATTATAAGTAGTGAACATGGAGATCAAAGTTGGTTACCTAAGAAATAAAAAGTAAAATCACAATCTGAGTTCTATAAACTAGACAGGATTTGAATCAAGCAGTATCTCATCCTGATGGTATTGCTCCTTCATACACAGGCTGGGATTCTCCTTTCCAGCATGGGACCACCACCCCAGTTCAGTGTTTTTCCTTTAGATGTGTTTCCAGATGTTGAATTGTAGGGAGAGTGAGGCCAAGTGATGATATCACTTCCCCCTTTCATAGCTTTTTTCCAGCTTGCTGGAAACATCTTTTGCTGTGAGCCAAACAGTATCCATTGCAGGGTGGATTTGATTTAAATCACTAGTCAGGAAGACTCAATTTAATCATGTTTTTTTACATAAAAGTGCATTCTTGTTGGTTGTTATCACTATATATTTTTAAACAGTGATTTATTTTGAAAACTTTTCAGATTAGTTTTACAGTTATATCAGAAAATGAATGATTGGTTATTTCACGTAATTGAAGCAGATATTTATGAAGTCATTGGCAGGTGAACTATCTCCAATTCAACAGATTAATCATTAATATTTGGAGGATTTTCTTGCCATGCTGTATTAGGAGGAGAACATCACCAGACAGACATTTAAATTGTTTTATTTAATAAAACAACAGTGTTAAGTATTCTGGATATTTTTCTTCAACAGCAAACTTATATTACTTTAACAAAACAAGCATATGTTCTTCGCGTCTCACATTTATCTCCAGACTTCTTCTCCTTGTCCAGATCTATTCCGCCCCCAACAATCTCCTATTGAACTTTTTGAAACTTTACACTTTTAGAGAGAGGTAAGGGATTGACTCTGTGTACACAAATTTGCAGAGGGACAATAGAGTTGAGGTCTGTTATTTCTCACCTCTATATATTTATTTATTTATTTTAAAATATTTTTGCTGTTAACAGGCATGTTACCGCTGGAGACACAAATACACAGTTTGAGAACTGCAAAACTAAGCATCTCTGATGGTATCTTCTAGACTGAGCACTGAGTCCCAGTGGATAGATAGAAAGATTAACCTAAATAATTCATACAGCAGCCTGTGGAACCCTAGTCCATGAACTATTGGAACTCATTTACAAAACTTTTCTTAAACATGACATGAATATATTGTCTCATACTATAGAATTAGTATTTATAATCCCTGTTCCATGATGATATATCCTTGAGCTATCATGTATCTTAATTAAAACTATCTTTAGGTAGGTTTTTTCCTCAAAAAGCATTTTATCAAAAAAATCCGATTTAAATAAAAAGAAATCATTGATTTTTATCCACCATGCTCCATTGTGTATGTGCTATCTCTGAGAGGTTTCCATTGTATACAGTTCCTGGGGTAATCCTTGTGAGTGTGTATTCCCTTTAGTGGGCCATCAACACTGTCTGGTGTCTCCATTTTGTACCTGAAAGGCTTGTTGTGGGTGTTTCCAACTTTACAACATATTTCAGTAACACACACAGCAAAACTTCATAACGTCCCATACAATGATAGCACATACAATCCAACAGGATATTAATATTCAACAGCTCAAGACTTTTAAAATGATACCTTACAATGCATACTTTGTACAAAACACATCATAATTAAAGATGGGGGTACCAGGGTGTTGCTTTGGGGCACAGTGTCACAGATGCCTCCGAGTTACTACAGAGAATTCTTTCCCAGATGTCTGGCTGTTGGGTCTTGCCCACATGCTCAGGGTCCAACTCTTCACTGTATCTGGGGTCTGGAAGGAATTTTCCCTCAGGTCAGATTGGCAGAGACCCTGGGGGATTAGGCTGCCTTCTAATTAAATTAGAGTAAATGATGGATTCTCTGTAACTTGAAATCTTTAAATGATTTGAGGATGTCAGTAACTCAGCCGGAGGTTAGGGGTCTATTACAGAGGTGAGTGGGTGAGATTCTGTGGCCTGCAATGTGCAGGAGGTCAGACTACATGATCATGATTGTCCCTTCTGGCCTTAAAGTCTGTACCTGAGTTTAGTGGTCCCCAACCAAATGTTACAAGCCCAGGCAATCCAGAGTGAGGGTTACATTTAAAAGCAATCCAAACACATTGAGGTATGGGAAAGCACAGTTTAGGCGCTCAAGCAACCTCAACTCTACCCTGTAAGAGACACGAATATGTCTTTAAAAATCAGTTTAATATAAGCTAGGACTACAAACCCCTAAATGCCTTTATAATAATTGCATTGTTATTGCATGGTGTCCCTACAAGACAGCATTAGGGTGGTCTGGATGCCTTGAATGTGCATTTCCATACCTGAATATGCTTGGGTGTCTTTTAAGCTTAACTCTAACTCTGAATTTCCTGGGTTTTGTAGTGATTGGTTTTTGGGAAAATTACAATGTCCCTGTAATGTTGTTTTTGTTGGTTTTTTTAACCCTTAAATTACTGATATGTGCTCTCAACTTTAACAATTTTAAAAAACCAAGGAAATTCCAAGACAAAAGAACCATGTTAAGAAGAAGCTAATGTCATGTTAAGATTCAGTTAACGTCGTACATGAGTGCGAAACAAGAAACCCAAATGGAATGCTGCAATATGATATTACTAATGAAATCATATGAAAGATATGTAGTAGCAAACTTACTTTGGCTTTCCTTTAAATTTTAACTTCTAAGGGCAGATTCCTTGGTACCTCAGCAGCCAGCAGCAGCCAGAATGCCCTGGAGAGTTAGGCTGCATTTACAGGGTTTCACTTATCTGTGCTGCTCTGATGATGCAAAGTGCACTGGTAGATGTGGCCATTAACTTGAAATTGGGTCATTGGTTTAGAGGACTGTGTTAGTGAGACTACATGAGGGGTGTGTGGGGAGCTCAGTCCTCAAGTAAAATTTCTCTGTGCCTAAGGGTTCCCCTGGCAGTGCTGTGTGGTGGAGCTGAGGCTGTGGTGCTGGGAATAGCCTTTGGAGCAGTGATTCTCAAGCCAGCATGTGGCCAAGAAACCTTTAAAGAGAAATGACATTTGGACCCAGTAATCCACAGTGAGAACTCTTGACATGGGTTGAGTCTCTCTCATGCCATTGTGTTGTCACTAAGGTTAAGATTTTGTCATGGATATTTGTAGTAAAAGTCACAGACAGGTCATGGGCAATAAAGAATTCACAGAAGCCCCATGACCTGTCCCTGACTTTTACTACAAATATCCATGATAAAATGGGAAGGGACTGAGCAGCTGTGGGGTGGTTGAGAGCTCTGGGCCCTCACCACCCATAGGGGCTTGGAGCTCCAGGGTCCCCCAGGTCCCCATGGGGCCCCCCACACAGCAGCAGGGGAGATGCAGGGATCCCCCTGCCATGGCAGTGGGAAACTGTTGGGATCCTCCTTCCCCCCGTGGTGGCAGGGGGCTATTGGGGTCCCCCTGCTCCCCCTGCAGTGGTGGCAGTGTGGGGCTGTTGGGGTCCCCCTGCCCCTGCTGCAGGCAGTGGCCGGGAAGCTGGCAGGGAGCTGCAGTGATCCCCTGTCCTGTACAGCAGCCAGGAGCTGCAGGTAACCCCCCCTGCCATGGCGGCTGGGAGCTGCGGGGTACCCCCACTGCCCATAGCAGCTGGGAGCTTGGGGACCCGCTGCCTCAGGCAGTGGGGATACCTCACAGCTCCTTGCCGCTGCAGGAGGCAGCAGGACCCTGCAGCTACCAGTCACCAGGGCTGAAGTCACAGAGGTCTTTGGAAGTCACGGATTCCGTGACTTCTGCAATCTCCATGACAAAATCGCAGACTTAGTCATTACAACCAATGGGACTGTTGCATGAAAATTAGCTGTAGAGGAAGGGTGGTGGTTGGCTTTTATCTCTGAAGTCACCAGGTATTAACTGTTGCTGTAGTCTATATAATCATAAAAGCTAGATACAATAATCATTAATAACTTGCCTTAATTACACTCTGTTTTACTGAAATACAATCTGTACACAAGACTTAAACTACTTGTAACTATATAGAAAGTTTGGCTTGCGTGTATAATTTTGCCCTGCACTGACACCACAAAAAACAATTCGGATTAAGATGTGTTAGTGTTTGAGGTCCCAAATTAGACTAAATTGATTGTTAAAATGACTGCAGATATTTTGCATCTCCTCTGTTCTGAATAGTGTCCCTGCAGGTCAGAGTTAAGGTTTTTGCTGAAGGAGAAACTTTGTTTTGAAGAATAACTGGGGGGGGGGGGGGGAAGTGTACCATTAACCCTTAACAACAAAAATGTAGCCCAGGTACCAGATTTTGGAGAGTTTTAGCTATAGGGAAAATTAGGGTCTGTGACTGGGCAGAGTTAAGTTTGTTTGGGTTCCCCAACTCTGCATTTCCAGCCTTTCATGTGTTTAGATTGTTTTTAAATTAACTGCTTATTTCCTAGATTTATAAAACTTAGTTTTGAGAGAACAGCAACTTCCTAATAATTTATTTTATCTTCACTTTCCGATACATAGTCAGCCTTAACTTCATCTTCATGTAGCTTGTGCCAGGTAATCTGTATTGCACTCTGTTGGCGGGTGGATGAGGAGGGTTCTGTGGGGAATCAGGAGTGCTGGCTGTGGGCTTGGAGCAAGTGAGGTGGGGAGCACAGGTATAGGTACAGCTTCTGGACTCTAGCGCATGGCGCTCATGCACACCCACGTGTGGAATACAAATAGGGACCACACATCTTGAAGAACCCCCAGTTACAGGTGAGTAACCCCTTCTTTCTAGGCCAAACATCTCCTTTTATGGAGGTTCTGAGCTGATTTCTCAGCACATGCTGTGCTACCCTGGCTTGGAAAGGCCAGACACAGCGGGAGCCCATTCCTTAATGACCAGCAGTGAATTAGCTGCACATGTGTAGTGCAAAGTTCAGATACCCTGTATGTATTTTTCTCTCTGGATTTTCCTTCTCTACAGAGGTGCTCTCTGGTCTGTGGAGTCCACAAGTGAACCATTTCCAGCCTGCCTGCAAAAGGCTTTTATTTTATGCTCCAATAACTCCAAGGCACCTCTGTGCCAGCCCTCCATGCTCTCTGGGGAGATTTGCCGGGGTGCTACAGAGGCACAAAGGTAAGGGCCCTGCCGCTACCCAGCCTCTGTTCCTGGGTAAGGGCAGTACTGCTCAGCCAGGTCCCTACTGTACCTGGCTCCCAGTGCGAGCCCTGCCAGGCCAGTGATCCCCTGAGGGCAGGGGAATCCTCTGTGAAATTGCCATCGGAAGAGGGGGAGCTGGGCTGGGCTGCAGGCCATGCTGCTTTTATTCTCCTTCCCTGGCACTGTCTGATGGTGTCTTTGCAGTGAGTCGGCAGCCTCCACCGCCTTCCTCTGCCACGTCCCTGCAGGAGGCAGCAGCATTGAAGGAGAGGGAGGGAAGGGACCGCCAGTTACATAAGAAACAAATGCAGCAGGCAGAGTAGCTCCCAGACTGGGGGAGGGGAATGGCAGAGCATTGCAAATCCAAACAGCCTCCAGCAAGGGCTTCCTGGCACAAGAACTCTGCTTGCTGACGCATCCGCAGGTCCCCATCTAAAGCAGCTTCCTGCCAGCTTCCCTTCCCAGGCAGGGACTCTCCCCTGCTGGGGTTGGCAGGCAGGCACATGATGCCGGGGTTCCCTGCATGTGGGCCCTTGCCGTTTCTCCTTGCCTGACTGGCAACAAAAAAGTGTGAGCCTGTCACACTGACCTGGTTGCACTGAGACCGCTCAGCTGCTTCTCCGCTTTAATGCCTGATCCATAGTGCTGTCACTGGGGGGACGGGGACCCTGGTGAGAGTCCTCCAGCCCAGGGGACTGGGAGCTGGGCTAGGACCCATCCAGCAGTGGGGAGGGAAGGGGTGGTTTGGGGTTGCCTGGAGTGTGGCTGGGGGGTGGGGATAGTAATGAAGGGGGCAAATAGCGAGGTGGGGGAAGACAACCGGGCTGACTCAGAGAGGTATAGGTGACTGTTCTAGGAGACCCAGGGCTGGCAGTGAGACATCCTGGCAGGGGAGAGTGGATGCACAGTGACTATGTGTATGCTCTGCCACAGAGCAGAGGACAGCTGTGGGTACCATTGCTTCCCTGGGGGCTCCTTCCATTTCCCACTCCCTGTATGCCCCACGGACAGTATCTGGAGGGGAGGGGAGGAGTGTTGGGGGCAGCCCTCGCCCAACACATGAATGACTCTCACTAAGGCAGAAGGCTTTTGTGATTCATGGCTGCTATGTGAAATGGAGTGAGGAGAGGTCATTGGGCAGGGACTCCTGGGGTGGGTTCTGTAGGGGAAGCGGGGCTGAGGGCATCCCCTCACAGTAGTATCTAGATGTCTCATAATCCTTAATGCATTTATCCTCACACACCACTCAGTGCATGGGTTGGGTCCCAGAGAGACTAAGGGACTTGCCCAAAGTTACACAGGGAGTTTGTGATGGAGCAGAGGTTTGAACCCAGGTCTCCCAAATCCTAGGCTGGTGCCTGGACCATTGGGCTTTCCTTCTTGTTGTCCCGTGGAGGCTGTCTCTGTCCAGCCCCGCGAGGCATTCCTTTGTGTTTGTGCTGCTTGTGCAGGCAGGTGCTCTCCATGGCAGTTGGCAATAGTTGGCTATTCTGTCATGTTACAGGTTCGATTAACTCAGTAATGAGAGATGTCAAGTAGTTAAGCTTAATCAACTTCATTAGTCAAAGATTAATACAATATAATACAAAAGGGAAGGTCAGTATGTTACCAGCCTGTCTGGGAGGCAGCAGCGCAGCTGGTCAGTCTACTGCTCAAAATCAGAGCTTCACTTTACTTCTGTATATATTAGGGTTGTTTGCAACAGATGAGTGTTTCTGTGCAGCACTTTGAACCTAGCATATTATTCTTATCTATCTCCTTTGACATGTTTTTGAAGACATTTTGCTAGGCCTATATAGACCCTGCATGTAAACACAGATTGCAGCTAGTTTCTTATCTTGTTTTGAGCATAGCATTCCAGAAGTTAGCAAAACGTTAGAGGCATTCTGCACCAGCTATAGTTTGGGACACAGGGCATGTTAGCTAAGCATCAATAAAACAGTTTGTCTTGTCCTGTCCCTCTGGAATGGCTCTGTACCTAGCTCTGAAATTATAACACTACACAGTTACCCTTGATTAAACAGCTTAACATATGTGAAAAGTGTTTTGGGAAGAACTTAATATGAATAAAAAGCATAGTTGTACAAACCATACATGATGTTATACATAATATTGATATTGTGTGTATTAATATTGCATCTGATATTGGCTAAAACCATAAACCTTACAAGCTTTGTCTTATCTGTCTCCATACATATTTTGTAAGACAGAGGATCTGTAGTTGCCAGCCATAGCATGAATACGTGAGGGCTTGTGTTGTATTTTGCAAACCTTGTTGTACTTTCCTATAGAATACAGAGTAAGAGTTATACAAAGGTTACAGCATCTAATTATAGTACAGTTTTAGAGTTATGCAATTCAGCATGAATATAAAGCATTTTAAACATAATGTACTTTACTTATTTACTATTAGCTACTTTCTTATTTTGGTGACATAACACCTCCTTTTCAATCACACTTGCAGTAATAACAGCAAACAATTCTTCTTCGAGTGCTTGTTCATGTCAATTCCAATCAGGTGTGTGCGTGCACTGGAAGATTTTTCCCCTAGTAGTATCTGTTGGGTCGGTCCGGGCGCCCCGTGGAGTGGCACCATCATGGCGCTCAATATAGGGCCCTACTGACCCACCACACCCTCTCAGTTCCTTCTTACTGCCAGTGACAACTGGCACTTCCCCTTGCTCTTGTTGTGACAAGCGCATTTGGCAGTCTGTATATAGTTCTAATTAGTTCTGTAGTTAGTGTTAAGTAGTTAGTAGGTACTTTACTTAGTTCTTAAGTTTCCTTTGGAGGGGTTTCCCCTTGAGTGCAGTCTCCTGGCTTCAAAGCCTGCGAGGTCTCCAGCAAGTGTATGCCCAGAAGCGATCCTCACACTTCATGTTTGAAGTGTTTGGGGGAGAGCCATCAAAATGATCACTGTAGGATCTGCAGGGGGGGTTGCCCCAGTACACTGAAAGATAGAGATTAGCGCCTGAAGATCCTGCTAATGGAAGCGGCACTCCGGCCCAGTCCGATTCTGGGTTGGCGGGCCCGGCGCTGAGTACTACCTCCTTGGTACACAGTGCCCCAGCACCGTTGGCACGGGGATGAGTGCTGAGTAAAGACAAGGATTATTGGCAGAAGAAGAGGAGGCCAGAGAGGGGTCATTCCCTGCCAGCTAGACTCAAGGAGGCGGCCATTGTGAGACCCGAGCCAGTCCACACTAGTTCAGCCTCCCTGCAAGAGATGGTCACATCAACTCCTGCCCCAGTTGAAGGGCAGTCGAGTCTGGACCCTTCTCGCTCGCCGAGGCTGAGCTGACAACTTTGCCTCCTGTCGACCCCGGAGGCATTTGAGGCAGCACGGGATCTGCTCCAGCTCACAGCACCGTTCTCCCCACCTAGACGGGAGAGGTCGCCAGCACTGGTCGCTCCCCCAGCACTGTCAAGAGGGAAGCCTGCAATGATGGCGATCTCCATCCCTGGTGCACTGTTTCCCGGCTCCAAAACAGGGTCAGCAGCCTCGTTGGGCCCTGAAAGACGCTATTTTGTGCTGTTCCTCCATGGTCCTCCTTTTCGGAGACCTCAGAGTCAGACTCCTATTGATCTCATAGGAGCAGAAGTAGACAGTCCAGATCATCATGAGACCGGAACCCTTACCTGGCACCGTGGCCTGTGCAGCGGCAGCCCCCTGCACAGTGGCCCTTTTGGACTCCCTGGGCCTTTTGCCAAGGGTGGAGCGAAGGGTCGAATTTCAGGGCGGTGGCGGCCTCAGCCACTTTTGTACTGCCTCCGGCATCGGCAGGATCGGGAGTAGTTCCATCGCTCCCTGTTGCCACCATCCCAACCCCTGCGGTACCGGCGTCGGCTGTGCCAACCCAGTGGTATCAGTGCTGACGTCCTCGGCACCGACAGCCCCAACACCATCGGTTCCAGCTTCAGCACCAATGTATACTCCTTGTACGCTTTCTGTTTTTTCTTAATCACCCCTCTGAGACGCTTGCTCATCCAGCTCAGTCTAAAACTGCCACCTACGGACCGTTTTCCCTTTCTCGGGATACAGGCCTCTGACAGCTCCTGCAACTTCAACCTGAAATAATCCCAGGCGTCTTCTGCCTTTAGATCCCTAAATATGTTAGTCTAATCCACTTCCCTAACTAGTCGCCTTAATTTAGTAAAGTTAGCCCTTTTGAAATCGTAAACCTTAGTCTCAGATGCAATTTTGTTTATCCTTCCATTTATTTTGAACCGAATTAGCTCATGATCACTCGAGCCAAGGTTGTCCCCTATGACCATTTTCTCAACAAGGTCCTCACTACTCACCAAAACCAAATCTAAAATGGCATCCCCCCTTGTCGGTTCAGCAACTACTTGATGAAGGAAATCATCAGCTATCACGTCTAGGAAAAGCTGAGCCCTAATATTATTACTAGCATTTGTTACCCAATCTATATCCGGGAAGTTAAAGTCTCCCATGATCATACAGTTCCTATTGGTATTTACCTCCTTAAAAACATTAAAGAGTTCTCTATCCATATCCAGGGTAGATCCCGGCGGTCTATAGCACACCCCAATCACTATCCCAGGGGAGGCTCTAGTAGTTTTCTTCCCTAATGTGACCATTGCCCAAACAATCTCCGTATTATCCATTCCATTACTAGTTATTTCATTACAGTTTACCTCATTATTGACATACAATGCTACTCCCCCACCTTTACCTTTGTTTCGGTCTTTCCTAAACAGCACATACCCTTCCATACCTGTACTCCAGTCATGACTACCGTTCCACCATGTTTCGGTTATTCCTACGATATCCGGTTTCAATTCTCGGACCAGGAACTCCAGTTCCTCCATTTTATTACCTAGGCTTCTCGCATTGGTGAACAAACATCCTAATTTTTGCTGTTTGGCTTCTCTCACCTTTGTTACCCAATTTGGTAGGGACACAGTACCACCAGTATGACCTATTGGTCTAGTATCCATCCCCCCCTTCCTTATGTCCAAACCCCTCCCTCTGGCTATATCTGTTCTTATCCTGTTGTCCTCCCTCTCAATGTTTAAATTAGGCGTGGAGAGTGCCTGGACATCTCCCAACCGTCTCCCCCCAATTCCTAGTTTAAAGCTCTTTTGATCAGATGAGCCAGCCTCCCTCCTAGAAGTCTAATTCCTTCCCTACTCAGGTGGAGCCCATCCCATGAGAACAGTTCTCTGTCCCCGAAAGCCTCCCAGTGCCCATACATCCCAAAGCCCTCCTTATAGCACCACTCCCTGAGCCAACTATTTATCATCACAATCCTGTCACCCCTTTGTCGCCCTTCACTAGGGACAGGTACAATCCCACTGAAGATCACCTGAGCCTCAATTTCCTTGAGCGTCTTACCCAGCCTGGCATAGTCTCCCTTGATTCTCTCCAGCGAGAATCTAGCCGTGTCATTCGTTCCTACATGAAGGATGATCAACGGGTTCTTACCTGCTCCTTTTAGGATCCTTTTCAACTGCAGGTCCACATCCCGTATTTTAGCGCCTGGTAGACAGCACACCCTTCTGTTCTCCGGATCGGCCCTGGTCACAGGCCTGTCCAACCTTCTCAGTATGGAATCCCCAATCACGTAGACCTGCCTTTGCCTGGTGACAGTGCGGTCTGCTAACCTATCCCCCGTTCCCCCTGGTTGCAAGCTCCTTCCATTCCTATCATCCCTTGTAGTCCCCCTTAAGCCATCCTGCATCCTCCCGGGGCCCAAACTTGGTGCTGCCTCCATCGACTCCTCCCCTCTTTCTATCGGACTAGCCGCTATTCTCTTCTTCCTTGCCCTCCCACCATCAGCTACCACCTGCTATACCCCTTCCTCATTCTCCAAACCTTCAAACCTGTTCCTTAGCTCTATTTCTCCCTCACTGGCTCTCCTTTTCCTCGGCCTGCTTCTCACGGTCACATGGTTCCACTGCCCATGTTCCCCATCCAGCATTGCCCCCTCACAGGCCTTAGCCCCTGCTTCCCCCTGTACCCCTGAGCATTCCCCTTCAGCCACAGCTTGCCTTTGCTCCATCAGCTGCTCAAACCCCCTTCTAATCTCTACCAGGGTTTCTACCTGCATCTCTAGACCTAGGATCTTTTCTTCCAGCAGCTCTATTAGGCGGCACTTCATGCATACATACCTCTGTTCCGGTGCCCCCACTAGGACCATGTACATTCTGCAGCTGCTGCATGCAATCATCCTCGTTGTATCCTCTGCTGCTTGGCTCATGGCTGCTGTTGTCTCTGCCTCTCTCAGCCTTCTCACCTGGGGAACACAGCACACACAGCACCGCGCCCCCTGCCCCTTCCACCTCCCCCTGTAAACTCCCACTCAAACTCCCCTGTTCGCCGGCTCCTGTGCCGCCGCTCGCAGCTGTGCCGCTGCCTGGCTGGGCGGCCGCTTTTATAGGCCCCTCCTCAGCCTAGCTCAGCCCCCTAATCAGGGCTTGGCTGCCCGCTCAGCAGTCTGCCCCTACAGGCCTCTACAGAGAGAGACACAAGCACTACAAAGACAGATGCAAATACAAATACCTGCTCCTCCAATGGGAACTCCCACTCAAACTCCCCTGTTCGCCGGCTCCTGTGCCGCTGCTCGCAGCTGAGCTCGCAGCTGTGACTCGACACAGGCCAGGGCATACCTCCCAGAAGCGAGGTTTCTAGCCCAGAGCGACATCATTCAAAGTCTCAGGCAGTTTCCCACCACCAAGGAATTGCCTGAAGCTTCTAGGACATATGGCCTCTTGTACCTGTGTGGTGCAACACACCAGGCTCAGACTCCGGCCTCTCCAATCGTGGCTAGCCTCGGTGTATTGGCTGGCTCGAGACAGTTTGGACAGGGTTGTGACTCTGATTCACCCGGTCCCAAACTCCCTCCAGTGATGGCTCGACCCGCAGGTAGTGTGTGCAGGGATCCCCTTCACCCGTCTTCAGCCACCCCTCTCACTAGTGATGGATTTGTCAGCTCTGGGCTGGGAAGCAAATCTGGGGGACCTCAGGACACAAGGCTTCTGTTCTCAGGTGGAATTCGCTCTCCATATCAGTCTCAGAGAGCTGAGAGTGGTGCGTCTGGCATGGCACTTGACAGGGAGATGTGTATCAGTCATGACAGACAACGCCATGGCGATGTTCTATATTAACAAATGGGAACGCACGCTCCTCTCCTCTGTGCCTGGAAGCCCTCACGCTGTGGGACTTTTGTGTAGCTCATTCAGTACACCTGCAAACATCACACCACCCTGGAGTACAGAACGAGTTTGTGGACCATCTCAGCAGGTCCTTTCACGGCCACAAGTGTTCCCTACACCCAGATGTCGCGAACTCCATCTTCCAGCGGTGGGGCTTTCCCCAGATGAACCTGTTCACGACATAACAGGAAGTGCCAACAGTTTTGCTCCTTCCTGAACCACAGCCTGGGCTCCATCGCAGACATGTTCCTCCTCCCAGAGGGAGGCCCTCTTCTCTACACATTCCCACCCATCTGTCTTGTTCACAAGGTGCTCCTCAAGATATGGAGGGAAGAGGCTTCAGTGACATTGATAGCTCCAGCCTGGCCCCGCCAACACTGGTACACATCCCTCCTGGAGATGTCTGTGGAAGCCCCAGTTACCTTGCCGCTCTTCCCGGCTTTACTAACTCAGGATCCCAGCTGTCTCCAACACTCGAACCTTGAGTCGTTGCACCTCACGGCGTGGAAGCTCCATGGCTGAACCCCACAGAGCTCTCCTGATTGGACCCAGTTAGACAAGTCCTCCTTGACCGTAGGAAACCCTCCAGCAGGGCTACCTACCTTGCCAAGTGAAAGAGATTATCATTCTGGTTGGCGCAGCATCACTCGTCCCTGATGCTCGCCTCTATACCACTCATACTGGACTACCTTCTCCATCTCAAGCAGCAGGGACTGTCCATATCGTCAATAAGGGTTCATTTGGCCGCCATCTCTGCCTTGCATTCAGGCTCAGAGGGCCTGTCGGTGTTTGCCAACCTTATGGTCAGCCGTTTCTTGAAAGGTCTTGACAGGCTATATCCTCATGTCTGACAACCGGCCCCGACCTGGGACCTCAATCTGGTCCTTTCCAAATTGATGGGTCTGCCCTTTGAACCGCTGGTGACGTGTTCCCTACTCTATCTGTCATACAAGGTGGCATTTCTGGTAGTGCTAACCTCAGCCAGGAGGGTGTCTGAGCTCAAGGCCCTAACATCAGAGCCCCTTTACACCGTGTTCTATAAGGACAAGGTTCAGCTCAGGCCATATCCAGCTTTCCTCTCGAAGGTTGTCTCCCAGTTTCACATCAACCAGGACATCTTCCTCCCAGTGTTCTATCCTAAGCCTCACTCAAGTGGCAGTGAGCAGAGGCTCCACTCATTGGATGTCCACAGAGTGCTGGCCTTCTACATTGAAAGAATGAAATGGTTTAGGAAGTCCATTGAACTGTTTGTGGCAGTGGCAGACAGGATGAAGGGTCTTCCAGTCTCCTCTCAATGAATTTCCTCGTGGATCATGTCCTGCATCCATGAATGCTATAACCTGGCAGAGGTGCCTGCCCCTCCGCTCTCAGCGCACTCCGCTAGGGCGCAAGTTTCTTCAGCACTGTTCCTGGTGCAAGTCCTGACCCGGGAAATATGCAGAGCGGCAACGTGGTCCTCAATACATACTTTCACTGCGCTATGCAATTACCCAGCAGGCCAGAGACGATGCAATGTTTGGTAGAGCAGTGCTCCAGTCAGTGGATACCTGAACTCCAACCCCGCCTCCTGAATTTAGGCTTGGGAGTCACCTGATTGGAATTGACACGAACAAGCACTTGAAGAAAAAAACCCGGCTTCTCACCTTCTCGTAACTGTTGTTCTTCAAGATGTTTTGTTCATGTCCATTCCAATACCCACCCACTTACACCTCTTTCAGAGTAGCCAGCAAGAAGGAACTGAGGGGGTGGCAGGTTGGTAGGGCCCTATATTGTGCGCCATCATGGCGCCACTCCAGGGGGTGCCCAGGCCAACCCAACAGATATTGTGCGGGGAAAATTTTTCTGGCTGCTGTGCACGTGCACACACCTGATTTGGAATGGACATGAACAATACATCTCAAAGAACAACAGTTACGAGAAGGTGAGTAACCATTTTTTTCCCATGCTTTGATCAATACCATTTTGCTTGTGAGAGCTGACAACATCTGTTTTCTGGTAGCTGGCAATAAAGCAATTTACATTCCTGGTTAATTCTGTCTGAGAGAGCTGGTTTCCCAATATATCTGTTGACGAGTCAGCTTCACAGACTTCTATAAAGTTCCAATCCTTATCTGGTAATTGCCCTGCAACATTCAGCAATGTATGCAACAAACTTTTCAAGCAGTTTTTCCATTTCGCCTTTGGCCTGGCTGCAAAGCACCATGGGGCTTTGGCTTAGTTTGGTCAATGGTCATGCACTTCATCTCAGGGTTCAACCTGCTCTCAGGGGCACCTGGCTCTGTATTGTTCTCTCCGGGAAGGGAAAGCAAGTCACTTTCTCCAGGTTGTGCAGGGAATGGGGAACAGAGCTGAGGATGGAACCAAGCAGTCCTGGTTCCCCATCCTAATTTCAAAGCACTAGGTGCTCTCTCAGCCTGTTGACTATTCCTGAAGTCGGCCAGCCTCTTGCTCCAGTCATGTTCTTGCTAGTGTGCTCCTCAGACCTGGACTCCGAGGAGAGGAGAAGAGATGGTTTGTCTTTCCTCTCTGGTGATATCCTTCCCCTACACTCAGGCCTTCTCGCTTCCCCTACAGCCCTGGGATACCTTCGCATGGACTGTCTCTCTGTGAACCTTGCCCCAGCCCTAAGGCTAGTAGTTGGTGTGCAAGCTGCTTCCCCAGTTTGTGGTTGAATCCCCTTTTCCTTAGCATCACCTGTCTGCTCTGGGTGTCTCAAGCCTGGGTGCTTGATCCATGCTTCTGCAGTTGACACACACATACCTCCTGCTCTGGAGTGTGAACGCCCCACCTCTACAAGGCCTCTGATCCCCTTTTCCCCCACATCTCCAGAAATCACCTGTCCTCCTCTGCAGCTGGCACCACTTACCATGACCAAGCTATAGGGCTGAATGGTAACTGGGAGGCAGCAGCAGTAGATTATCCAGGGGCTCTTCTCTCTCTCTAAGGCTGGAGGTGAGGAGCATTCTGGTGAGGTATTAAAATCTCTGCCCCACCTCTGCCAGGTTGTGGAGTCAGTGGGCCGGGGACATGCGGGTGGGTTCCAACATCCCTTTGTGCTGCAGATTTTCTTTGTCAGGTGGAGCTGCCATTCTCTCCAGTGAGAGAGTCCGTGACTGTTAATTCCTCTCCCCCTCTCTCCACAGAGCCATCAATCTCATCAGGGCTGCTCTCTCTGAAGGCAAACAGCAGCAGGCAGGCTGGAGGCTCTGAAGAGGAACACTCCCAAAGCTCTCCAGCTCACCGTTTGCAGTTCATTTCTGGGTTTGTGTTCCAGTTTCTGTCCTCCCTTGGTGTCTGGCTCTGCGTAACAGAGAGCAGCAGGCCTGCCGTGATGGAGTCCCTCTGAGCCCCCAGGAACGTGCTTGAGGCTTGGATGGTGGTGCTGCTCATCACAGACAATGTGGCTGATACTTCAGAGAAACCCGTCCTTGTCCCCTGTTCTCCAAGTGCCTGAGTTAGCTGCAGGCCGGGACCTTTGCCTCGTGCTCTGGGTTCTAAGCTTGGCCATTGTACAGATGGATGGCCAGGTCTACTCCCCGACTGTCAACACGCACTATGGGAAGTTACGAGGGGTCCGGGTTCCGCTGCCTAGTGAGATTCTGGGTCCTGTGGATCAATACCTGGGGGTGCCTTATGCAGCCCCTCCCACTGGGGAGAAGAGGTTCATGCCCCCTGAGCCACCCTCCTCCTGGTCTGGAATAAGGAATGCTACCCACTTCTCACCGGTCTGCCCTCAGAACATCCACAGTGCGGTCCCGGAGATCATGCTGCCCATCTGGTTCACCTCCAATCTGGATATAGTTGCCACATACATTCAGGATCCCAATGAGGACTGTCTGTACCTCAACATTTACATTCCCACCGAGGATGGTGAGTCCGTCCAGGGTGCCAGCAGGGTGGGCGGGGGGTCCCAGAGTTATTCTGCTCCTTCTCAGCTCTGGTTGGTCTCACCTGGATGTTGTGTTTGAAGCATGTGCTTGTGGAACCTGCAGCATGCTGTCTGTGGAAAAGCTTTTTCTGGCCACTCTGCTTGCCCTCTGCCCTCCAGCTGTTTTCCCTCTCTCTCTCTCTCTCTCTCTCTCTCTCTCTTTTCTCCCCTCCCCCTCCATGGTATTGTCACGGGTTCCTCTTTTGTGTTGCCAAAACTGAAAGGGACTCTCTGACCGCAGGTCCACAGAGCGACGAGCTGGTTTGGGTTCCCGAGGTGCCGAGTGCCAGGTTCTGTCTTGAGTTTGGTTTGGGTTTGTCTTCCCTCCCCACCCTCCCCACCCCCAGGTTCTTGCGCTAGTTCTGGGGCGTGGGTTGCTGCTGCTGGCTGGGAGGAACACTCTCTCTCTTGCTGGGATAGGGTCACCAGCCATTCTTGACTGGGAAGGGACCAAGGAGAGCTGGGCTGGCTCCTCTCCCTGGTGCCATGCTCTGCTGGGGCTCAGGGGAGATGTCAGCATGCACAGTACAATGCAGCTAGCATATGTGCTTCACCGGGACCAGCCAGGGGCTGAGTGCGTGGAGTTGGGTGGGAGCTGGAGCACTGTGGACCCAGCCCCTTGTGGTGAGGCTGAGTGCCTCAGGGTGCCTCTTCTCTCTCTAATCTTTTTCTTCTATAGGGGATTCCATCTGAATTGTAAGTAGCAGTGCCAAGGAGGCAGCACCCTTTCCTCAGGCCCATGGCAGCCTCACCACAAGGGGGAGTTGTGGGATCCCATGGGCTGTGCCAGCTGCAAGAATCTCTCGATAACACAAGAGCCTACGATGGAAGAGAACTGGAGGGGGAACCTGCCATGCCCTGAGCAGTTTTCTGGGAAGACAGCTGCTCTGGAGCCCTAGCAGCTCTGCTTCTCTTCCTTTGGGGGTTCCAGGCTGCAGAGGACAGCACCATAACTTCCTTTCATCCCAGTACACCTGGCCCCAGAGTTTTCCTCCCACAGCGATGCTCCCCTCCCCACGTCCCGCGGTCCCAAGAGGGGGTGGTGGGAGGGTGGGCAGTGTGGTTGTAATTGCATGCCCACTCCAGCCGGTGGAGCCTCCTGTTATTTTGTAGTCTTTTATTCATTTTACAGTAAAACGGATTTCCAAGGAATGCGCCCGAAAGCCCAACAAGAAAATATGTAGGAAAGGAGGTATGTAGCAAGCCGGACCTGACAGAGAGGCACAGAGAGAGGACAGAGAGAGAGAGAGAGAGAGAGAGAGTGTGAGGGGGCATCTGTCCATTCTCTCCAGGCCTGCGGCATATTTCTTCAGCCTTCCTCTCGTGCCATGTGACTGAGACGGTGGGCCCTCCATGCAGCCTGCAATACTGTCTGTCTGTCCGTCCATCCATCCTCTGCTCAGAGGAACCTTCAGGATGCTCCTGCTACATGCTGCTCCCTTTCCAGGGCCAGACTGGGCTCCTCAGTGGGAGGCTCTGGGTTTGAATCAGGGCAGGACCCAGGTGCGTTTCCAAGCCTTTCAGAACAGCTGCTTTTGCATGCTGGAGCCAGTGCAGCCGGCTCCCATTGGGGGTGTATGGGTGATAGGGAAATAGGGACTGCACACCCCATTCACCCAAATCCTCCAGCAGATCCCAGCTCCCAAGGCCTGGGAGTGCTGCTGTCGGGGAAGAAGTACTCTCACCTTCTTTAACATTGACATGCAAAGCATCCCATTCATTCATCTTATGGCAGCAAAGGCAGGAGAAACACCTTTCATTTGGTCTCCCTGAGGTGGGGTCAACCTAGTCAAAGGTCCCACTGAAATGTACACCACACGTGGGCATGTTTGTGTAAATGGGTATGCACAGCACCATTGTGAACAGGCCTGGTAGAGTTCTGATTGCTGTGGGAACTGGGCCCATGTGTGTGAAAGCTCTGCCCTCCAGCTGCATTAATTTCCTGTCTCCCTATACAAATATGTAAATTCTGCTGGCTGTAGAATTGTTCCTCCACCCCCATGTTGCTCCCTCAGTCAGGAATGCCACCTCTGCACTCACATGCACACACACATGCCTCTCCTTTCCCTTCATGCTGGCCCCTGAAGACCCTGCTCCTGGGTTATCTGGCACACATGGAAACTTGCTCCGTAGCCCCTTTCATAAGCAGTTCTTTACTGGCCCAGGGATCCCTGCACACATGGCTGCCTCCTGGAAAGCTGTGAATCAGCTCCAGTTCAGAAACCATTCTGCATCTAGCCTATGTTCCACAGCCCCGCCTTGGAGTCTCCAGCCCTGAGGCAGGGACAAAGCAGGATCTTTTCTTTGGAGTCGTGTATGCAGTCCCCACCTGATACCAAAATCTGTGACATCACAGTCCTCTCTGGGAACGGGCTTGCCTGAGAAAGCATGATTCTGCATCACTGTCACAGACCCCGGTGTGCGGGGAGGAGAGCAGCTGCTGGAGACAGACAGGATTGTGGGAGAAGACGGGAAATGTGCTCTAGAATCATACTTGGGTTTTCCCCAGAAAGCAGCTTTCTATGCACACCAGCAGCACAGACCCAGCTCTGCCCCAGTGGCCTTGAGTACCTCCTCGGTCCTGTTGCATGCATCTGTGTGCAGTGCACTGGCGTGGTGAGGCAAGGGCCAGAACTTGCCTATCCAGCACAAGGGTCCCACTTCTCCCCCAAAGGGGCAGCCAAGCTCTTCTGAAAGGCTACATGTGGGGAGAGGAGAAGCCCCCATGGGGATGGACTGCCACTCTGCCCACACACACGCACACATGGCGGGGTCCAACCCAGTGGCTCTCAAGGAGTTGTGTGGCCTGCCCAGGCTCTGGAGCCCTTCGTGTGGCTGGGCCTTTTGGGCTATTGAGTACTTGCCCTGGGAGGGGTTGTCATGTCCTGGAGTCCCGTGTCCTCCTGTTCTCTTCTCTGTGCATTCCTCTTGGTGTCCAGGGCCTGGCGCAGTGCGGCACAGCTTGGAGGTTTGACAAGAATTCTCTTTCCTTCCAGAGATTTCCCTGAGTTCTGTTGTTTGGTTTCTTTGCTTTGCTTTCCCTGTTGCTGTCTGGCTACTCACACGCCATCTCTCTGTGAGTGCCAAGGCTGCCCGAAAGGGCCAGCGCATCAGGGAGTCTCCACACACTGCCTCTGCCTCCGGAGTGGGCTGCTCCCTCTCATGCTGTGCCAGCAGCTGGCCCTTCATGAGCCACTTCAAAGCACTTCCTCTCAGAGAGCTCCCCAGCCCTCTTTTCCCAGCCTGCCATTGGCTGCCAGGGCTTCACAGACCCCTTGTTTTGGGAGGGGAAGCCGGCACTTCAACTGGTCACTGGGTGTGCAGGGTGTGTCTGTGGGTGGGGGGGAATGTTTATTACATGCCATTAATAAATGATAGTAGGGGAGAGATTCAGCCTGGTGTCTCCTCTCCCACCACTCCTGCCTGTGGTAGGGATTTCTGTGCTGTCCATGGCTGATTCCTGGGTATGTTCCATCTGCAGAGGAGGGACCCTAGTGGCTGCCTAGCAGGGTTGGCGCTGGTTAGAGGAAGCTCTGCCTTTCCTGTAGGATAGTGAAGGTGCTTAGTACGCATCAGTGGTTATCCCCACCCAAATGTTGCTAACAGAAACTTCTAGGACTTCAGACTTCTAGTTAAATGTAAAAGTAATCCAAATGCACTAAGAAACGGAAACGCACAGTTAAGGCACCCAAGCAACCTTACTTCTGCCTTGTAGGAAGGCCATGAGGGGTTAAAAATGAAATAGATGCATTTCTAAACATGTTTGGGTTGCTTTTACATTCAACCTTGACTCTCAACTTCCTGGGTTAGTAATTCTTGGTTTGGAGATAGGTGCAACATTCTGGAATGTAGTTACATAAGTTATTGCTATTTACCCAGCCTTAACTTCAGTAGAATTTGGATTTTTGTCTTTGAATTTCCTTGTACTTTAAAGTTATTAAAATTTCATACGTGGATGATAAACAAGAAAAGAAACCCAAGGAGCAGGTTCCTGTGGGATATTTCTAATGATCTGAAGATAGGAAGGGTCAACTTCAAATCAGTCCATATTAACCTGTACACTTCGGTCACCCCACTCTGGAGCAGCCAGAGCTCCCTGACCAGTTCCCTGTGCTCCTGGCCTCCATGTTCCCCTGTACACATGCACAGCCTGGCTGTTCCTCACAGGCCCCGTGTGCACACAGCTCAGACACTCCTTGGTCAGTAGACGTGGTGCGCAGTGTTAGGGGTAACAGTTCTCACTGCAAGTGTCTCCTTCAACAGGGGCCAGTGGGTATCCCGAAGAACAAGATGGTCGCCGTCTTGTTTCCAAAGGAAGGGAAGTCGAGCTGTACCCAAGGTGGCCTCTGCTCTTTCCCTCAGAATGACTTGGCTTCATTCTCAGTGGAACTAATGGGAAATGGTGACTATTTCGAAAAAAGAACTCAGCCTTATGCTCGCTGTCAAGGAGAGCAACGGGAGCCAGCAGCCATTTTGAAAGAAGAGTTCTTTGGGGTATTCATGAGCCTCTGCTAATAAACAGCAGCATGTAATGATCCTTCTCCCTAACATACCAGCTTTCGAATATGGCCTCCTACAATGTCAGAGAGTTCTGGCCACCTGGGGAGCTTTATGCATCCCGCCTACCTCCGCAAGTTCATTCTGTCCTTTGTATGTCCTGGTGGTCTGTGGAGGCCACGCTGGCCTTCATTCAGGCTCGGCTTTTGCTTTACAGGCAAAGCTCTACTCTGCCTTAACCAGGGAGCTGCGCACACTGCTTCCACCCAGAGCAGTCAGCTTACAGGAGGCCCTGCCCAACGCCCTCTGGGGTCTCCACCTCTGCCCATTATGATTTCTCTTGGGAGCCAAACTCCAGCTTGATCCCTGAGGGGAAGTGAATAGTTTAGAATCATAGAATATCAGGGTTGGAAGGGGCCTCAGGAGGTCATTTAGTCCAACCCCCTGCTCAAAGCAGGACCAGTCCCCTACTAAATCATCCCAGCCAGGGCTTTGTCAAGCTGGGCCTTAAAAACCTCTAAGGAAGGAGATTCCACCACCTCCCTAGGGAACCCATTCCAGTGCTTCACCACCCTCCTAGTGAAATAGTGTTTCCTAATATCCAACCTAGACCTACCCCACTGCAACTTGAGACCATTGCTCCTTGTTCTGTCATCTGCCACCACTGAGAACAGCCGAGCTCCATCCTCTTTGGAACCCCCTTCCAGGTAGTTGAAGGCTGCTATCAAATCCCCCCCCACACACACACACACTCTTCTCATCTGCAGACTAAATAACCCCAGTTCCCTCAGCCTCTCCTCATAAGTCATGTGCACCAGCCCCCTAATCATTTTCATTGCCCTCCACTGGACTGTCTCCAATTTGTCCACATCCCTTCTGTAGTGGGGGGACCAAAACTGGACGCAATACTGGTGAGACAAGTAAGGTCTGGCCTTCACACAGACTTTGTGCTGGTAGAACTGGGTTGATGAGGGCTCTAATATCATTCTACCAGTACAACCCCTAGTGTGGACACAGTCTGACCAGTATCAAGGTGCCTTATACCACTATAGCTTATTTCCCTTCCAGTACAGGACTGTCCCGTGTACTACAGCACCCGCCCTGGGAGGGCTGCCCTGCTTTAACACACCAATACAGCTAAAGTGCTACACCCCTTGTGTGTAGACAAGCCCCTGAGTGGTTACAGAAATGCATCAGCTAGGGCAGTGCAGGGGTGACTTCCCACTCTGACTCTGTGAGAATTGCAGTTGTGTTGTTCTAGAACAACTCTTGCCTCCTTCCCTGTGGCCTGCAAACTAGTGAGTGTTACCAAATAGCCACTGACCAAACTGTGTTGAAATAGCTGCACCAGCAGAGAGGGAGGGGCCAGGGGAGCTCTGGGTAGAGGAACTCACTGGATCTGATATGAATTGGGTCTGTTTCTTACTGCTCCCTTGTGGAGCCTAGTTAGATCTCTGCCCCCCACAGGAGGGATGACACACCTCCCTCAAGGGCCACGGACTCCTCACTCTCCCTTGGGAGGCACCAGAGCCCCATGGGGTTAGTTATTTCTACAGACCCATAGATCTGTTTGACTCTTTGCTAACACAAAAGATGCTCCGGCCAATGGGAGTTAAACAGCTGGTGCTTTCTCTCTGCCTTTCTCCAGGAGGTCCCTGAGGTGAGGGGGTTGCGCTGGGACTCCTTTATTAACACCGCAGCCATTTGGCTTTTTTGCACAAATCCCCTCCAAGCAGCCCAGGCCTCAAGCCCACTGGACATAGAGCTGCTAAACTCCAGAGCTGTTTCATACTCCGGGCAGTTCTGAGTGGCTCTCTGCTGGGGTGCCAACCAGCGTGCAGGCACCTCTGTTTAATTGCCTAGTGCAGCTCTATTAATTAAAATGAAGAGGTGCTTGGGGATTTCTGGCCTTCAGGAGATTTGCTGTTAGTGTCCCAGGGCTGGCCCTTTGTGGGGCCATAGTGCAGGAGGGAGGGGGCCCTGATGGCCTTGAAGCCCAGGTGCAGAGACAGGTGGAATAGCATCCTGGTGCCAGGTGGCCTGTTGCTGCCCAGGGCACTTGGCCCATTGTTTGTATTTGTGACAATTTGTATGAAAGTTGATATTTTTTAAAATTATTTGTAATTGAAATGGTGCACTGGTGAGAGCCAAGCCAGTGTAATGTAGCAAGGGCAGGGCATGTCTGTCTGCCTCCCACTGGGGAGATTGCCTTGCTGGGAGCTCCAGTGTCTCGTCCCCTTCCTCCCATTCCAGCAGCATGGCTCTGCTGAAATCCCAGGGAATGGACAGAAAACCCCTGCTAGAGCCCAGGCAGGACTGTTCCCTAAGACAGGTTTCCTGCCTCGAGTGGGTCCGAGGGCTCGCAGGCCTTTTCCATCCTTAACTTTGTGGGTCTGTGATACCCTATGCAGCTAGGTGAGATGGGCAGAAGGGTTAATGTCACTGCTCTCAGGTTGGCTTTTTTTCTACCCCACTACCCACCTTCCCTTTATCTTAGCCATCCCTAAACTGGGTCCATTTGGAACCTGCATGACACTAGCACCTGCCACAACATTCAGCTGGTCTCTGGCTGCCTTGTTTTGAAGGGGAATAGAGCTGGTTTTGGACACGCTGAGGCTTGAGCTCAGCGTGCTGTGCTTCTCCTGTGATTGGTGTTGCTAACCCCCTAAAGCTGCCATCCTCCCCGTGTCTTAGGCCTTGTCTACAACAAATTTGCACTGGTTTAGTTAAACTGGTGCAACCCCTATGTGAATATTCGTATTTTGTTGTGAGTAGCTTATTTTGGTTAAGCTTAAACCTGTTTCTAATACACTTACACTAAACTAAAATGAGTATCCACACAGCCTTTGGCACTGGTTTAACATGAAGCCAGAGCAGCTTCATGGATAGCTTCAGAGGTTTTCCTGCAGAGGAAACATCCTCCTGTTAGCTGAGGAAAGGAGGAACCAAGTATCCTTTAATTTTGTCAGTTGCATGTCTAGGGATGTAAATAAACAAGCTGGTTAGCAGCTCTGGCCTGGCCCTGAGGACTGGCTCAATTGGACCCTTTAGGGCTTCTGTGGTCAGGCTTAAGGATTTGGGATCTGAAGTGGGTTGGTGTATTTAGATGCAAATAAACTGGTAACTAGCAAAAACCTATTGGGTGTTACCCCAATTCTGGGAGGCAGGGCAGGATTGCTACATTGTCAGGGTTCTGGCCGCCACACTCCTGTGAAGCTGTTTCCACAATCAAACGCCTCACTATTGCAGGATGTTTCCTGATACTCAGCCCAAATTTTGGTTGAACTTAATCTTGTTGCTCTTAGTTGTAACCACTGAGGGCCCTGCTCAGTCCCTGCACCCTTCACATTTGTAGCTCCTTGTTGTATCCACCCTTACTCTTCATTCAGCCAAGTCCTATGTAACTGATTCCTGTAACCAGTAGTCACGCTGCTCACTGTGGGTCCTTCATTGTTTCTGTGGGAATTCAGAGAAGAACCTGAATTTGTCTCCAGTTTCTGGCGATGGGGCACTCAGAAATAACAAAGTATTCATAGACTGATAGATTTCAAGGCCAGAAGGGACCATTGTGATCATCTAGTCTGACCTCCTGAATAACACAGGCCAGAGACCTGCCCCAAAATAATAATTCTTACAAGATGTCTTTTAGAAAACATCCAATCTTGATTTTTATATTCCCAGTGATGGAGAATCCACCATGGCCACTAAATTGTTCCAGTGGTTAATTACCCTCATTGATGGAAATTTACACCTTATTTCTAATCTGAATTTGTCTAGCTTCAATTTCCAGCCATTAGATTGTGTGTTACACCTTTCCTTTCTAGACTGACGAGCCCATTATCAAATATTTGTTCCCCATGTAGGTATTTGTAGACTGTAATCAAGTCACCGCATAACCTTCTCTTTGTTAAGCTAAATAGACTGAGCTCATTGAATCTATTGCTATAAGGGATGTTTTAATCCTTCAGTCATTCTCAGGGCTCTTCTGTGATCCCGCTCTAATTTATCAACATCCTTCTAGGATTGTGGGCACCAAAACTGGACAGAATATTCCAGTAGCAGTCACACCTGTGCCAAATTACAGGGGTAAAACAACCTCTCTTCAACTCGAGATTTCCCTGGTTATGCATGCGAGGTTCCCATTAGCCCTTTTGGCCACAGTGGCTCACTAGGAGCTCGTTATCATGGTTGATTATCCGCCATGACTCCCAAATCTTTTTCGGAATCACTGCTTCCCAGAATAGAGTCCTCCATCCAGTAAATATGATCTACATTCTTTGCTCTGAGATGTATACATTTACATATAGCCGTATTCAAATGAATATTATTTGTTTGCATCTAGTATACCAAGCAATCTAGATCGCTTTTATCAGTGATCTGTTATCTTCATTATTTATCATTCCCCAGTCTTTGTGTCATCTGCAAACTTTCAGTGATGACTTTACGTTCTCTTTCAGGTCGTTGATAAAAATGTTAATTAATGTAGGGCCAAGAACTGATATCTGCAGGATCCACTGATAGTGAACCTGCTTGATGATTATTCCCTGCTTCTTCTTTGAGTGGTTACAAACTTGTATTCCATTCAGTTGTGTGTACGCCCTGTGCACCAAAGTCAGAGGAATTTGCCCAGCAGCACCCATGGGGTATGCTCATGCCCCTCCCTTATCTATATAAGGGCAGTGCTGCCCTGACCCCACTCAGTTCCATCTCACTGCCCGTGCCGGAGCTCTTAGTGTAATTTTTCCCCACGCTTGTTTTCACAGCTTTTTGTGGTTTTCTTGTATATAGGGATAATATAGTTAGTAGCCGCAGTTAGACAGCTATAGTAGTAATTGGCTAGTTTCTCCCTGGAGTTTAAACATTGCCCTTCATCTGGGATGGCTATCCCCACACTAGATGTCATGGGGAAGGACACGTTAAGGAAAGGTGCTCTATTTGTCAGTCCTTTAAAAAGAGGATGCGAACGGTTAGAGACTTACGATTGAAGCAGCACCATCTCAAGCCTTGAGGCCTTCCTTAGCCCTGAGTACTGCTGTGGAGAATCCAGCCCCTCAAAGAGCACTGGAGCTGGTACGTTATGGGACTTCTCAACCAAACTGGGATTACTTGCCCCAAAGGATCAGGGACTGCATCCCTGAGAAAAAGAACCCATAAAACAGAGCAGGGCCATTCCAGAGGTTGGGGAAACCCATCTTCTCTGCCTAAGAAAAGTACGGACCAGCACCAGAATCTCCCAGTGCTCAGGTTAGAGCAGGACCATGAACCCACTTTCCAGTACTGAGCAGGGAGAACCCATACCATTGACTCCGGTACCACCTCAGGGGAGCCCATTGAGTCCAGTACCCTTGGCAGAGACGTGGCACTGTCAGTCTGTACCCCGACAGCAGATTTGCTGTACCTGTCTATCCCTGACTCTCCGCTCATTCAGGACCAGCCGACTACACTGGCATCATTCTCAGCATCCTGAGCTCCTCCTGGTTTGGTAGCAAACTTACTGTCGTTGCCAACACCATCATCTGCACCGTGATTTACCCTCGATCAGGGGGGCTGTCAACTTCCTGCTTGGCACTGTGGGCACATGCAGAGACTCTTCACTACTGATGCTCACTGCGACGCAGCCTGCATCGCTGGCCTGGGACCAGCTTCATTTTGAGTCCCAAAAGAGGCATTGGAACAGAGTATGAGATCGAGGCTGGTACCAGTATCCAAGGTACTATTGACTGTTCACTCAGTGCCGATGGCACCGTCGGGTTGAGCCAAAGATAATGCTAGATGTTTGGTGGCCCCACTGCCACCATCAGCTATTTAGAGGGATCCTCACATTTGAGCTCAGAGGCATCTCCCTCCCCTTCCCCATTTTGCTTTTGAAAGTTGTAGAGACACAGCGAGAATCATAGTTGGTGCTGGGATTGGTACCATTCCAGCAATAGAGACACGGGACACTGGCCTAGTTCTTTCTGGGCGTGGATGCACTGTCCTCCGCAGTGACCTCCACAGAATCCCTGGGAACTCCCTCATTCGGCAAAATCACGGTCACCTGCTCACCCTACCGGGAGACCATCTATGTCTTCAGTGCACTCCCTGCTGGAATCACTAGCGGGCTTCGTCTGTGAAGAAACATCCTGAACCTTTATGTCAGTTAGCTGTCATTCCTCAAGGGATTCTGTTGGTCCCAACTACATCTTCCTCTTCATCACCAGATGGTGCAGCAATACCCTAGTCATCCTCTCTGGAACTAGAAGACTTCAGTTCATATCAGGACCTGCTCAGGGGCTTGGCATTGGCCTCAGAGATTCAGGCTGAGTTTGTACAGGAAAACACCCATAAATTGGTGGGTATCCTTCAGCCAGGGACCTGTCATGGGTCCAGTTCTGTTCATAAATGATTTGGATAATGGCACAGAGTACACTTATAAAGTTTGCAGCTAATACCAAGCTGGGGCTGGGGGTTGCAAGCGCTTTGAAGGACAGGATTAGAATTCAAAATGATCTGGACAAACTGGAGAAATGTTCTGAAATAAATAGGATGAAATTCAATAAGGACAAATGCGAAGTACACCGCTTAGCATGGATTCAGGACATTTTGTATTATTTGCTGCATTTGAAATCTTCAGGTCTCGCTCTGAGCTCCCTGAGGGTTTACTTGGTGACGATCTCAGCTTTCCATCTTCCCATTCATGGAAAATCAGTATTCTCAAACCCAAAATTCAAAGGAATTATCTATCATTTTCCACTAGTGAAGGTAACAGCACCATCGTGCGACCTTAATATGGTCATGGGGCACTGATGGGTCTGCCATTCAAGCCAATAGCAACATATTCATGGGCTCTCCTCTCTCAAAAGATGGCCTTCCTTTTGGCTATAACACCCCCAAGAAGAATTAGTGGCAGATTCTCTGTACACTCAAGTCTTCAAGGAGGCTTTAAGACCACACTCAACATTTTTGTCCAATCAGGTTATTTACTTAGCTATATTTTTTCCCAAAGCACATTCAAGTGCAGAGGAGCAGATGTCAGCTAATGCTTAGCAACTTAGTTAGAAAGGACTGTGCCGTTTCGTTCATCACCTTGACTCTGTGTCTGTCACTGAGTGGTTGAAGGGACAACCAGTCGCTGCTCAGACCATTCATCCCAGGTGGATAACTGCCTGCATTACCACACCTTCTAGAGTGACTTGGTTGATACCTCTGCAGTCATTGTGAGCTCATTCAACAAGAGCTCAAGCAACACCGGATGCATTCCTTACTGATGTCTCCATAGTGGATATCTGCAGGGCTGCAATATGGTACTCCATGGATACCTTCACTAGGCATTATGCTATCCTCATGGCACTGAGAAGGGATGCAAACTTTGAAAAGGCAGTTCGGCTCTCACTATTTAAATAGACTCTGAGCCACTCTCCTGCTGGAACTGCTTGTGGGATCAGAGTCTAAGTATACTCTCTGTGCCATTGTCCAAATCATTTGTGAAGATAGTGACTGGAACCAGACCTGGGGTGGATCCCTGTAATGAGTGGGGGATATTCACAAGTTTATGGGTGTTTTCCTGTACAAACTTGAAAAGACGGTTACCTGCTTATATTTTAACTGTTGTCCTTTGAGATGTGGGTGCGACCCACCTCCACCCCTCTGCATTGACGTCTCCAACCTGGGATTTTGGTGTGAAGGAACAGAGGTGGATGGGGCATGAGTGCTGCTAGGAAAAATTCTCCAACTTTGGTGTGTTGGGTGTGCTCTCACCTGAATGAAATACATGTCTGCATCCACATCTAGAACAACAACAGTTACAATAAAGGTAAGTTACCATCTTTTATAATTACATTGACACCTATTAGTTAACCAGCTTTTAATCCATTTCATGTGTGCCATTTTAATTTTATATTTTTTAAATATTTTAATCAACGTCATGTGATACTAAGTCAAATGCCTTGCAGAAGTCTAAGCATATTACACTAACACTGTTACCTTTATCAGTCAAACTTGTAATCTCATCAAAAAAGATATCAAGTTAGTGTGACAGCTTCTATTTTCCAGAAACCTGTGTAGATTGGCATTGTTTATATTACTCTCCTTTAATTCTTCATTACCGGGTAATCAAGCCCTGCATCAGCCACTCCATTATCTTGCCCAGGATCGATGTCAGGCTGACAGACCTGTAAATACCTGGATCATCCCGTTTACCCTTTTTAATTATTGGCACAACGGTAGCTTTCTGCGAGTCTTCTGGGACTTTCTCTGTGTTTCAAGATTTATTGAAAATCAACGTTAACAGTCCAGCAAGCTCCTCAGCCAGCTCTTTGAAACTCTTGAATGCAGCTCATTGATGGCTCATAGTCATCTGTGATCAATCCACACACTCAGGTCCCTCTCCTCTGTCACTTCCAATGGATGAGCCCCCAGCTTGTAGCATAAAATCCTATTAAACCCTAATTGTGTGACCTTGGATTTTGTATTATTTAATTTCATCCTATTTCTGTCACTCGTCTTCAAGGTCATCCAGCTTTTCCTGTATATTATTCTGATCTTCCTCTGTATTGACGATGCCTCCCAACTTTGTATCATCAGCAAATTTCATTAGCGGATTCCTACTTTTTTTTGCCAAGGTCGTTAATAAAAATATTGAATAAGATTGGTCCCAAGATGTATCCTGGAGGGACTCCACTAATAATGTCCCTCCAGGCCGATAATTCAGTTTTCAGCACAACCCATTGTCTTCTCCCCTTTAGCCAATTCCTTATCCACCTTACAATGCTTGTACTAATCCCCATCTTCCCCAACTGCACTAATTATTTCCCATGTGGTACCATGTTAAATGCTTTACAGAAGTCCAAGTATATTAGATTTCCTTCACTTCCCTTATCTAAAAAATGATTTTTTTCAGAGGAGGAAATGAGATTAGTGTGGCGTTATTTATTTATGGTAAACCCATATTATATTACATCCCCTTTACCATATTCCTCTATTAATTTAATTATTCTTGAATTATTTATTGAATACTTCTGTCTGTTCTGCATTATTATTGGTAATTATATCATTTCCATCTAGTAGTGGACCAATGCCATTGTCAGGATTCTTTTTGTTCCTAATATACTTAGATTCCTTCTTATTGTCCTTAATTCTGTTGGCCATAGATGTCTCCCTGTGTCCCTTGGCTTCCCTTATCAGTTTTCTACAGTACCTAGCTTCTGATTTATATTAATTACTATTGACTTCCTCTTTCTTCCATTTGTTATATGTATATTTATAGCTGCCATCTTCTTCCTCTAAACCAGGTTAGGTTTTTAAACCACTATGACCTTCTTCCTTGATTTTGAAATTGTGGCTTTGGGGACATCTGGTAAATTATGTGACCTCACCAAAACTATGCACAGAAGGGCTGTTCCTTCCCTGCTTGTGGAAGGAAGGCCTCTGGGCTTGGAAGGTGAGCACAGGATCCGGGGGGTGTCTCCCCAGAGTGGGATAGAGAGGGGCTCCCACTTCATAGGCTGGGCCATGCTTTGCATTTGCAGCACAGAACTGCCTTGCTCTTTGTTGCCTTAGCACTCTAATTCCCTACCCCATCATTCCTTTCTGCTGTCTCCACAGTTTGCCCTTCCCACTGGGTGTTTGAGTTTTAGGTTATTTTCTCCCAGACCCACTAACCGCATTTTTCTCAGCGGAATCCCATTCTGTTATTTTCTGCTCAGGTTTTCCAGCCTCTCTGGCCCCTTGGATCATGCCTCTGGTCTCCTGGAGGTTCTGGCCTTCTCCCAATTTAATATCACGTGGGAATTTCACCCACATGTTGCTCACCACTGTGTCTGTGATCACTAACATGCTAGATCAGGCCAGTCTAACTGTAGTCCTGGCAGCTTTTCCCTCCCATGCCATCCGCTGCCCTCTGTTTACATCCCTCAGCCAGTTACTCAGCCCTAGCAAGTTTCAGATCTATGCCCATTTGCATTATTACAGTCCAGAGAAGCCAGGCTCAAGGCGAACACTGTCTTGGGATCTCAGTGGCTCTGGGGTCTGATGGCACACAGACTTCTTGGCAGCTTTGGACGTTTGTGGCTGACTGTGCCTGTAATTGGTTTGAGGTGGAAGGACAGAGCTTCAGCTTCAAACCCTGCCTGCAGTACAGTGAAAGTAAGGGGGTGCCACCCAGTGCCAGCAGGAGAGCAGCCCCTTCCACCGAGCAGCACACACATCCCTGGGATGGCGGGGGGTTGATGGGGAGAGAAAGGGGAGGCAGAGGTGTTTGAGAGTCGGGCCTGAGCTACAAACTAACTTGAACTGGTTTAGTGGAACCAGGATGATGAGTTAGTGTTAGTGAACATAAGAATGGCCATACTGGGTCAGACCAAAGGTCCATCCAGCCCAGTATCCAGTCTACCGACAGTGGCCAATGCCAGGTGCCCCAGAGGGAGTGGACCTAACAGGCAATGATCAAGTGATCTCTCTCCTGCCATCCATCTCCACCCTCTGATAAACAGGCTAGGGACACCATTCCTTACCCATCCTGGCTAATAGCCATTAATGGACTTAACCTCCATGAATTTATCCAGTTCTCTTTTAAACATTGTTATAGTCCTAGCCTGCACAACCTCCTCAGGCAAGGAGTTCCACAGGTTGACTGTGTGCTGCGTGAAGAAGAACTTCCTTTGATTTGTTTTAAACCTGCTGCCCATTAGTTTCATTTGATGGCCCCTAGTTCTTATATTATGGGAACAAGTAAATAACTTTTCCTTATTTACTTTCTCCACACTACTCATGATTTTATATACCTCTATCATATCCCCCCTAGTCTCCTCTCTTCCAAGCTGAAAAGTCCTAGTCTCTTTAATCTCTCCTCATGTGGCTTTCTGCCGATGGGCAGGGCATGGATCTTACCCCAAATCACTCCAAGAATCAGTTGCAAAGTGTGGGCCGCTGAGGAGGCTGAGGATGTAGCAGGAGAGTGGTAGGCAGGAGGGCACACAAGCTCATTTGCTATCCTGCTGAAAGAGGCCTGTTCTCTCCCTCTCCTGGCCCCCAGACCAAGGAGCACATGTTCCCAGGGCAGACTCCAGTGGAAGAGGGGCCCAGGCAGCCTGGAGAGGCCGTCGCTGTCTGCTCCGAACTGTGGCTGTGCTTGGCCAGCAGCCCTGGCTGAGCCCATGGAGAGATGCCGTGTGAGTAGCTGGGCGGTGCTGCGGGCCTGGCCCCCGTCTCTGCTATCATGCTATTTTTGAATTCTCTTTTGTTTTTGTTTTTTGTTTTTCTTTTTTGTTCTGTCTCCTCGTGTTTGGTCCCTAGGAGCCAGCGCTAAGAAACAGGGCGAGGACTTAGCGGATAATGACGGGGATGAAGACGAAGGTATTTCTGTGCTCGAGGCTGCTGCTGCTGCATGACATGCAAAGCAAATCCGTTTGCTTTCCATTCTCTGCCATTTCCAGGGAGCCCTGTCTGTCTGTGTCTTTGTTTCCTGAGCAGTTGCACGGGGCGGGCAGGTGGGGTGACCGGCTGTGCAGGGGGCGCTCAAACCTTTCCTTTGGGGGAAGCTCAGGGGGGGTTTGCTTTAGAAGGAGTTTGCTGGCTGTCCAACCTGCCTCTTTATGAGCAAAAGGCTCTAAGGAAGCACGGCAACGTGAACAAGAGAGGAGCCAAATAGTGCCTGGGTCGATTTCACCCCAAGCCCAGTCACATTTCACCTCCAGCCTCAGTTCTCACTGGACCTCAGATGTATTGTGTCAGCTAAGAGACTTTCCTTTCTGGCTCCACTCCCCATGCTGCCATCCCAACCTCCCTTCTCCCCACGGTGCACAGTGTCAGAGCAGGCAGCACCTGTCCTCATCCCCTTGTGTCCTGTGCGACTCCCTCTGAGGCCCCACTGGCTCGCAGGGAGCGTGCACATGGCAGAATGCAGTCCAGGCCTGCTTTAACCCATGTCCGGATCTGCTAGCTAGAGTCTAGTCCAGCTCGCTCGCTCTCTCGCTCTCTCTCTCCCATGCATCCGTTCGCGCGCTCTCTGCTACTGCCGCTCCCCACTACAGGTGCAGAGGAAACTGGAAATACGAATGAAGGCAATAGGCTGAGCACAGAGCTGTCAGGAGCTCTGGAGACCTGCAGAAGAGAGCACTGTCACTTTACTGGCCTCTGCTTTCTCTCCAGGATTAGCATCTTCATTTAGGAGCAGTGAAGGGCAGCAGGACCTGCAGAGAGTAGCCCTGAGCATTCTGTTGCAGGCTGTGCCATAGTGTCTGGTTAGCATCACCCAGGCTAACTCAGTGGGTTAGATTTGAGGGGGACAGAAGTCCCCCATTTGGCTGTTTGATCTTCTGCTTTAAATACCTGGCTGTGCTTGCTGCACAGTTGCTGTTAAGGGCGACCATGCATTCCACAATGCACTGCTTGTGAGTCAGTGACTTGCCAGCTCTTGGCCCAAGCCCCATGTGAGTGGATTTGAGGAGGGCAGCAGCTCTGGGACTGCCCAGGCATGAGTGAGAGGCCAGGTATGCTGTACTGTTTGCTGAGGGTATGGCAGAGCTTGTGGGTGAGCGAGTGAAGATGCCAGGGTTGGATGGCAACAAAGAATCCTGTGGCACCTTATAGACTAACAGACGTTCTGCAGCATGAGCTTTCGTGGGTGAATACCCACTTCTTCAGATGCAAGTGGTGGAAATTTCCAGGATTGGATGGGGCTGCCTGGCGGGAGCGAATGGGGGCACTGTCTGCACACTGTCACAATGAGCTGGTGAATTTGGCAGCTGGTCTCACAAGGGCCTGACTGCGGGAAGGGGAGGGAAGGCAAGCATTACTTCAGTGGGTTACCTCTTGGGTTGCTGGGCTCTGTGCGGCCAGGGACAGATCAGCCTTGGCTGGTGGCTTTTCTCAGCAGAGTGGACAGGAGTATCTGATTTTGCCTGCCATGTCCAATGCAGAACTGGAGCCTGGACAGTATGGGAGGGTGCAGTCCCTTCTGTGCAGCTCTGATTTGAATCGCCAGGGGGCACTGGGAGAAGTGGTGCTGCCCTGTGGCAGGTGGTGGTTGTTGCGGTGGCAGCTTGATTAACTGAGAGTTAGTGACCTTGGCATGTGGGTGGCTAAACATTAGATCCACCACAAAGGAATAGGCAAGAATTCCCCGAGTTGAGACCCCGGCTGGAGGTGGAGCCATGGGCAGCAGCTGCTCAGTCAGGGTCAGGGATGTGTTGCTGCTGCTGAGACAGTGCATGATGATTTGCCAGGAGACCAGGGGGATGGATGCGCACCAGATGCCTTTTACTGTGCCAGTGCCCTGGTATCAAGTCCCTGGAACATGAGCCTTTGATGTCTCAAATGGAGCAGGTCTGGGCTAAGGAATCAGAGAGGCTCAGAGTCTAGAGGCGGAGAAGCCCAGTTAGATCTCATCGCATCGTTCTCCTCTCAGCCAGTGCAGGGTCCCCTGCACTACATTCATGTTCAATGTGCTGGCCAAGGGGGTCCCAGCCTGCCCTGCAGGGGACAATTCCCAGCCAGCGCTGTCCCCCAGGCAAGAAGTGAGGGGCTCTTCCCAGGGGAGTGATAAGGCAGTGGTTTCCAGATGCTCAGCCTAAGAGGCCCTTTCTCAGTTCATCTGGCAGCAGGAGGTGATGACTGTTGGGGCAGAGCTGTTCAGAGCCTCAGAGGAAGAGCAGCTGGAGCTTGCTGTGGTAGGAGGAATGTCTGGACAGGCTCACGGGTTGCAAGGTCAGAGAGGGGCTGGAGACCAGCACAGCAGGCTAGGTGGGAGATCACCAAGGTGTGGAGCTGGAGGGGGAAACGACCTGGCTGGGCGCCTCAGTGCCCGGAAGGTGCAGAGAGGAGGGGCTGTGGTCCTTTCCTGCCTGGGGAGCTAGTGCAAGGGGGTGTCTCCTACTTAATAACAAAGAGCCCAGATTGCTGGCAGTGAAAACAAAAATGGGTGGAGCCAGTGGGAGTAAACGACAGGCCCCAAAATGTGCAGATCAGCAAGGACCTTGCTGTGTCCAGAGGCCAAGGCCCTGCCCTTACACATGGGCTTTTAAGCTGACCGAGTCACACTGGTCCAATACCCTGTCTGGATGCACTGAATTCAGTTTAAGCCTGGCTTGTATCAATAGGGAATCGAGTGAAATGAAATGGATACAAGCCAGGTTTAAACTGAATTCCCAGCATCCAGCTGTGGCCTTCTATCACTTTAACTGAAGGTGCGATTTTAATCTGGAGCAACTTTGAATGTAGCCCAGGCCTAAGGAAGCTGCAAAGCTGGCTGGTTGCTCAGTATAAAAGTCAAATGGCCTCTCGTGTTGGCAGGAGGGGAGAGTTTGGGGAAGTTTGCTGAGGACACAGCTGGAAACTGATGTCAGTGGAAATTGGTGAATTGTGAGAGTCCTGTGGCATTCAGAGCACCCTCCTGGCAGATGGAATTTAACCTGGCAAAATCAGCCTCTCTTTCCATCTGCAGCCGTTTGCCCCTGTCCCAGAACCCCTGGTACTGTGTTTGTCTTCAATGCACGTCACTGTGATAAATTCACCTCATTAGCAATATCCTTGGCGGACACATTGACAATATTGGGGATTGCACATTCCCTGGCGATGCACGGCCCTCAACCTCCTCACTGCAGCTGTGGCAGTTGGGGGCAGGGGTGTCTATGTATGTACACACGGGTGCTTAGATTGGGGGGAGGTAAATGTTTGGGGGGCCAGAAATCAGCTTCCCCCTTGTGTCACGTCTCCCATGCTGCACTGGATTAGCTCCACTGAGGCACCAAGGGGTGAGTGGCTTGGTGATGGCAGTCCCATATGCAGGACTGAAAAAAAGCTGGAGATATGAGCTCCGCCAGGGCTGAGATGCGAAAGGTCCAGAGAGGAACCAAGGCCTGGTCCACACTGGAGGGTAGTGTCAAGGTAAGATACGGGAATACCGTAGCTGAAGTCGAAGTATCTTATCCCAACTTACCTCCCGTCCTCACCGCTCGGGATCGACGTCCACGGCTCCCCCGTCGACTCCGCTACCGCCACTCGCTCCGGTGGAGTTCCGGAGTCGACAGGAGCGCGTTCGGGGATCGATATATCGCGTCTAGATGAGACGCGATATATCGATCCCCGCAAAATCGATCGCTACCTGCCGATTCGGCGAGTAGTCTGGACGTACCCCAAGTCTGAGGGATTTAAATGAGAAAGGGTCCAGAATGCTTAGCCTTTCCAGCTTGCGCAGCCCGCCCACAGGACAATGTCCAGATGCTCTGTGTAGCAACTCCTCCCTGTGGACACCTCAAGGAATTCTCCATCCCAGATGCAGTCACGGGGTTTGCCGCCACCTGGTGACACAGCAGGAGCGGGTTCTGGCTGTGAATAGGGACTGTAAGCTGCTTGTAAAAGCCAAGGGAGAATCCCCTTGGTGCCCCCACTGATTTGGCAAGCGTCAGCCTATGGAGTGGGCTGGGCTGGGAGGTGTAGCCCATGCTGCCATGGCCATAAGTGACAGGCAGTAACTGAGCAGGCTGTAGTAACTTAGAGCAGCCCCAGGGTTGCTCTAAGTTGCACACATGGGGCTGTTCTGGCCCTGTAGTAGTCCAGAATTGGAGAGAGCGTAGAAAAGAGCCACAAAAATTATTCGAGAGCTGGAGAAAATGCCTGACAGTGAGAGAACTAAAGAGCTGCATCTGTTTAGCCATCAAAAGGGAGATTGAGAGGTGATTTGATTATGGCATATACATTCCTTCTCAGGGAGAAATAGTGGTTTCTAAAGGGCTCGTAAAATCGAATTCTGCCAAGCCTAATTAAAGTTTTTGATAATTTTGAATGGAGAATATCAATGTTTATTTCTAAGCATTTGTTAGATTTTTATTGATTTTAACATTTTCACAGTACACAAAATTTTGGCTTTTAAGTATTTTTAAATATTTTTAATCAATTTAAATTTTCATAGTCATAGAAAATTATTGGGGGTATCAGACAATAATTAAATGACAGTAAACACAGATTTCAAAAGTTAAACATTTATAATTGTTAAAACCAAATACTGTCAACATCACGTCAAATTATGCAAAGTAAATACTCTTCAATCAAATTAGTAATTTCTGAAGCAGCATTTTTCTTACTTTGTCTCTCAGTAATTGTTGTTAATTATCATTGGAAATATCTTTTCGTTGGTTTGTGTGTGCATGGTGAAATCGACACTTATCAGCATTTACTGACAAAGAATCTACTCCTTCCCAATGCCTGGAACCTGAAGCTAGATAAATTCAAATTAGAAATTAGGCAGAGATTTGCAGGGCCGGATTAAGGCAGGGGCTTCAGGGGCTGCAGCCCAGGGCCCCGGTTCAAGGGCCACCCCCCCCCCCCAAATAAATCATAGGCAGCCATCTCCAACTCTGGGCCACTAAAAGTCCCGCGGAGCAGTGAGATGCTCAGGCAGGCTGCCTGCATGCCATGGCCCCATGCCGCTCCCAGAAGCGGCTGGCTGCTAACGCGTTTCTGCGGCCCCTGCAAGGGGGGAGGCGGCTCTGCACATTGCCCCCGCCCCCAACACTGTCCTCACAGCCCCCATTGGCTGGAAACCGTCCAATGAGAGTTACGGGGGCAGCGCTTGCGGGTGCAGGCAGCGCACGGAGACACGCTGTCCCCCTCCTCCCAGGCCTGCAGAGACGTGCTAGGAGCCAGCTGCTTCCAGGAGCCACGTGGGGCTATGGCAGGCAGGCAGCCTGCCTGAGCCCTACTGCACTGCCAGCCGGGAGCAGCCTGTGGTAAGTGCCTCCTGGCTGGAGGTTGCACCTCACACCCCCTCCTCCACTCCAATCCCCCACCCCATATCAGAATCCCCCTCCTGCACTCAAACTCCCTCACAGACCCCACACCCTGTGGAACATTTCACTTCAGGACGAAATGCAGAGATAAAATTTCTCGATACTTTAAATGACTGCTTCATGGAGCAGCTGGTACGGGAACCCACAAGGGGAGAGGCGACTCTAGATTTAATCCTGAGTGGAGCGCAGGAGCTGGTCCAAGAGGTAACTATAGCAGGACCGCTTGGAAATAGTGACCATAATACAATAACATAATACAATAACATTGAGGGATCCTGTGGTGGGAAAAACACCTCAACTGCCCAACACTGTGGCATTTAATTTCAAAAGGGGGAACTATACAAAAATGAGGGGGTTAGTTAGGCAAAAGTTAAAAGGTACAGTGACTAAAGTGAAATCCCTGCAAATTGCATGGGCCCTTTTTAAAGACACCATAATAGAGGCCCAACTTCAATGTATACCCCAAATTAAGAAAAACAGTAAAAGAACTAAAAAAGAACCACTGTGGCTTAACAACCATGTAAAAGAAGCAGTGAGAGATAAAAAGACTTCCTTTAAAAGGTGGAAGTCAAATCCTAGTGAGGCAAATAGAAAGGAACACAAACACTGCCAACTTAAGTGCAAGAGTGTAATAAGAAAAGCCAAAGAGGAGTTTGAAGAACGGCTAGCCAAAAACTCCAAAGGTAATAACAAAATGTTTTTTAAGTACATCAGAAGCAGGAAGCCTGCTAAAAAACCAATGGGGCCCCTTGACGATCAAAATACAAAAGGAGCGCTTAAAGACGATAAAGTCATTGCGGAGAAACTAAATGGATTCTTTGCTTCAGTCTTCATGGCTGAGGATGTTAGAGAGATTCCCAAACCTGAGCTGGCTTTTGTAGGTGACAAATCTGAGGAACTGTCACAGATTGAAGTGTCACTAGAGGAGGTTTTGGAATTAATTGATAAACTCAACATTAACAAGTCACCGGCACCAGATGGCATTCACCCAAGAGTTCTGAAAGAACTCAAATGTGAAGTTGCGGAACTATTAACTAAGGTTTGTAACCTGTCCTTTAAATCGGCTTCGGTACCCAATGACTGGAAGTTAGCTAATGTAACGCCAATATTTAAAAAGGGCTCTAGGGGTGATCCCGGCAATTACAGACCGGTAAGTCTAACGTCGGTACCGGGCAAATTAGTTGAAACAATAGTAAAGAATAAAATTGTCAGACACATAGAAAAACATAAACTGTTGAGCAATAGTCAACATGGTTTCTGTAAAGGGAAATCGTGTCTTACTAATCTATTAGAGTTCTTTGAAGGGGTCAACAAACATGTGGACAAAGGGGATCCGGTGGACATAGTGTACTTAGATTTCCAGAAAGCCTTGACAAGGTCCCTCACCAAAGGCTCTTACGTAAATTAAGCTGTCATGGGATAAAAGGGAAGGTCCTTTCATGGATTGAGAACTGGTTAAAGGACAGGGAACAAAGGGTAGGAATTAATGGTAAATTCTCAGAATGGAGAGGGGTAACTAGTGGTGTTCCCCAAGGGTCAGTCCTCGGACCAATCCTATTCAATTTATTCATAAATGATCTGGAGAAAGGGGTAAACAGTGAGGTGGCAAAGTTTGCAGATGATACTAAACTGCTCAAGATAGTTAAGACCAAAGCAGATTGTGAAGAACTTCAAAAAGATCTCACAAAACTAAATGATTGGGCAACAAAATGGCAAATGAAATTTAATGTGGATAAATGTAAAGTAATGCACATTGGAAAAAAGAACCCCAACTATACATACAACATGATGGGGGCTAATTTAGCTACAACGAGTCAGGAAAAAGATCTTGGCGTCATCGTGGATAGTTCTCTGAAGATGTCCACGCAGTGTGCAGAGGCGGTCAAAAAAGCAAACAGGATGTTAGGAATCATTAAAAAGGGGATAGAAAATAAGACTGAGAATATATTATTGCCCTTATATAAATCCATGGTACGCCCACATCTCGAATACTGTGTACAGATGTGGTCTCCTCACCTCAAAAAAGATATTCTAGCACTAGAAAAGGTTCAGAAAAGGGCAACTAAAATGATTAGAGGTTTGGAGAGGGTCCCATACGAGGAAAGATTAAAGAGGCTAGGACTCTTCAGCTTGGAAAAGAGAAGACTAAGGTGGGATATGATAGAGGTATATAAAATCATGAGTGATGTCGAGAAAGTGGATAAGGAAAAGTTATTTACTTATTCCCATAATACAAGAACTAGGGGTCACCAAATGAAATGAATGGGCAGCAGGTTTAAAACAAATAAAAGGAAGTTCTTCACGCAGCGCACAGTCAATTTGTGGAACTCCTTACCTGAGGAGGTTGTGAAGGCTAGGACTATAACAATGTTTAAAAGGGGACTGGATAAATTCATGGTGGCTAAGTCCATAAATGGCTATTAGCCAGGATGGGTAAGGAATGGTGTCCCTAGTCTCTGTTCGTCAGAGGGTGGAGATGGATGGCAGGAGAGATCACTTGATCATTGCCTGTTAGGTTCACTCCCTCTGGGGCACCTGGCATTGGCCACTGTCGGTAGACAGATACTGGGCTAGATGGACCTTTGGTCTGACCTGGTATGGCCGTTCTTATGTTCACCCTCTCCTGCACCCCAATCCTCTGCCCCAGCTCCCTCCCGCACCAAACTCCCTCCCAGGAAAAAGACTTGTACACAGGGGCCTCACAAAATCACATAGCCCCAGGTCCACAGGAGAGTTAATCCAGCCTGGAGATTTGTAAAAGCGAGGGTGATTAACCACTGAAACAAACTCCCAGGGGGAATGGGGATTCTCCATCTCTTGATCTCGTCAGATCCAGACAGGGTGCTGTTCTGGAAATCCTGCTTGTCACGCTGTCTGGAGTGGCTCAAGTGCCTACCTCAGGGCAGACTGTCAGAAACAGGGCAGGCAGCCCAAACTGGCGGTATGTTCTGGAATTAGATTTCACCAAGCCAGTACCAAATGTGAACCCCTGGATCATTAGAACAGTCTGACTATGAAGTCACAGACAGTCCCCTTAGGCTACGTCTGTACGGTGGATCTTACAGCTGCACTGCTGTAAGGTCTTCAGTGTAGCCACTGTACGCCAGCAGGAGAGCGTCTCCCCTCGACTTAATTCAACCACCCCCGATGAACTGACAGGCTGGGGACACGCTGCTTTGGTGGTAGTTCTGGGCTTTCACCCTCAGCGTTCTGACTCCAGCTGCAGCCACCAAAAGGCCATTCCAACAACTGGAGCTCGGGCTGGGAGCCTCTGAGGCCATTTCCTGTATGCTGCTGTCTTCCTAGCCTTTGGCCAGGGCTTGAGAGGTTTGTGTGCTTTGAGTGGCTGACAAAAGCAAATCACAGCATCAGAGTAGGGCTGCTTTGTCTAGTGGTTAAGGAGCCACCTTGGGACTCCGGAGTCCCTGGCGCTGGAGAGAGGGGACACTTATGGCCACGTGTAGAGGGCTAATAGGTGGGCTCAGCATGTAGCCTCGGGAAATGCTCTGCTCACAGGCACACTGACCTGTAGGCCCCTTCTAGGGAAAAGAGTCACCCAGGTTCCCCCGGGAAGATGGGGGTGGGAATGGACCAGATGAGGGAGGTTGGTTAGCCTCTGAGTGCGCTGGCTGCGCCTGCACAGTGCCAGGTGCCCCTGCGTCTGTCAGGAGTGCTGGGAAGGACTCGCTTGTTGGTGCCTGGGGCAGCAGCCAGCTTGGTTCCACAGAGAACCCAGAGCCAGAGGCTTAATGAGCCGAGGTTCACAGACCCATCTGAGCTCCATCAGCCCTCTGGCCTGGGGTGATGCTGCCCTGTCTGTGTGCTGCCAGCTGCTGCCAGCCTGGGGTATGAAACGTCATCTCTTTCACCAGGGCAGCCATCCAAAGGAGAAACCAAGGCCCCAGGCCCAATGCATGGATGAAAGCCCAGTGGGGTCCATGTCTCACTGACCCTGTGGGCCCCTGTCCTGCTGAAGGCACTGGAAGGTTTGTCTTGCTCAGAATTGAGCCTGCCTGGCCTGGGATCACTGTGCGTCTGCAGGGGCTCTCAACTGCTGGCACTCAGGAGGGAGAGCGAGAGGAGCTAGTCGCATAGAGAAGCAGGTCCCAGCCTCAGGGGATACTGTGGTCTGCGGCAGAGGCATGCCTGTAACACTGGCTGTGTGCCCTCTGCTCAGCCAGTGCAAAAGCATTGCCAATGGCTGGCACTGGCCCCTTCAGGCACTGCCTCGGGAGTCAGAAAACAGGACAGGAGTCAGCAAAGGGCTGACTACCTGTGCCAGAGCCCCAGCGCCCGCTGAGGGGAGCGAGAGAGATGCTGAGGCCAAGCATAAGAGTGTGGGGTCTGCAGCCAGAGGTGGAGGGGCTCCAGTGCCTGCTTCTTTGGCAGAACGCCAGAGGCAGGGCCGGCGGGTGCAGCAGGACCTTCTGTTGAGATGTTCACACAAGAGAGGGCACCTGATGCCTCCCCTCCCCCATAGGCCCTCAGCATCTAGTGCCCCTCCATGACCCCTCACTGTCCAGCACCCCCTCCACTGACACTCCATTTCTCAGGACCTAGTCCAGTCCCCACTCCCCTGTATTCCCCTCATTCCCTGCTCCTCCATCTCCCCCGTTCCCTGTGCCCATCCGGTCAGTCTGTCTGCCCCTCATTGCCATGGTCTGTCTGGGCACTGGGGGTAGAGCTAGGGGGATGTGGCAAGAGACAGAGGTAAGAAATGCGAGCAGTGATCTCCCTCCACCTGCCCCAGGTCCTGCACATCTCTCCCCTTCCCAAAGCAATGCCAGCTTCCAGGACTCAGCTAGCCACCGGCCTGCTGCAGCTGGGCTGTTCGCAGGCTCCCGCAGCCCCTGTGCATGCAGGACGCTCCCTGTCAGGCTGCTGGGGAAGGAGCCCCAGGATGGGCCCAGTGCTGAGTGACGTACAGCAAGATCCCTCTCCAGGGAAATGCACCACCCGGGCTGGTAGCCCAGGAATCCCTTTCAGTGCCCACTCCTGGCCTCTGGCCTGCAGAGCCCTGACCCACCTGGGGCAGCTGGCCTGGTGGGAGAAGCAGTGCTGGGCTCTGGCACTGCCGGGGTTGGGCCCACAAGGTCTATGGGAATCCTGGGGGGCAGGTGATGGCCTGGCCTGTGGCAGGCTGGGCTTCATTTGTCCTGGGTGAGATGCCCAGGCCCTAGCTGGCCTGGGCATGGCTGCAGCGCTACCCCTCTGCAGGTCCTGGCAGCTGGTGTTGTTCCTCTCCCCTACAGTCCCACCCCTCCTGGCAGGGTCCTGTGGGTGCTGGCAGAGTCCTGTGTTTAACCTCCTCTTCTTTCAGACATTCGTGACAGTGGGGCCAAGCCCGTGATGGTTTATATCCATGGTGGCTCCTACATGGAGGGCACAGGGAACATGATTGATGGCAGCATCCTGGCCAGCTACGGCAACGTCATCGTCATCACCCTCAACTACCGTGTGGGCGTGCTAGGTATGGGCGCAGCAGGGCCCAACTCCTGGGGGTGGGGGGAAAGGGGGAGTCCTGAGGGCCTCAGCTGTTGTTGGGTGGGGGGCAAGGATAAGTGGGGCAGAGCCCTGAGGGACTCACCTCTTGTTAGGTGGGGGGAGTAGGGGTATGTGGGGCAGAGCCCCAAGGCCAGGGTAGAAGGGGTGTGGGGCAGAGCCCGAGGACAGGGATGTGGGGTAGAGCCCCAAGGCCAGGGAGAAGGGGTGTGGGGTGTAGAGGCCCGAGGCGGGGGCAGGGGCGTGGGAGGCAGACCTCCAAGAGTGGGGGTTGAGCCCCGAGGGTGGGGGAGCAGAGCTCCAGGGGGACTCTGCTCAAGCTGGCCTAGGACAGGAAGTGGCCTGCTCGGAGAGGAGCTGAGGGGCTGGAAGGAGGTCCTGCTGTGCCCTGTGGGGTCAGGAGCTCCATGAGGAGGCCAGTTTGGTATCCCTGCTGAAGGCTGTGCTCTGCCCTTCCCCTGCTCACAGGGGTGAGGGAGAACCTCAGCCCAGGCCCCTGTAGCTCTGCCCTCATGTCTCCCCCTGGCTCAGGGAAGAGGCCCCGGGGGGGGGGGGTATCAAGTTATGGCCAGAAGGGTTGGGGCAGGGGGATGAGGGTGTCATCGAGATGGTTCAGTCCTGCCAGCGTCACCTGAGAAAGGTGGGAGTGGGCTTGGGGCCTCCAGCTGGCCCTTCGTGCTTCCTGCTGCCCGTCCCCAACCTCTCTGCCAGCTCTACGTGCCTGTGGCTGGGCCCTAGGGCAGCGCTGAGGCTCCCTGGGCAGGGGAGTTTAGTTTCATTTACACAGCCTGGCTCAGCTGAAAGCAAATATTGATCCACAGTTAAATAATTAATATGTGTGTTTATCCAGCTCCTCCTCTCTGGAGGCTGGGAGCAGCAGCTGCCCGGCCAGCGCTAATGAGCTGCCCCTTGGGACATGTCCCATCCATTCTGCCTCTGGAAACAGATCGCAGGGAGCTTCTCGAAGGGCAGACGGCTTACCCTGCTGGAGCAGCACAGCAGATTCCCGAGCCAGGCTGTGTCAGCACTTGCAGGGTACAGCTCTGCTCCTGGCAATGGCCAGTAGGCCTGCCGGCGCTGAAGCCATGCAGGGCTGAGCCGCTCCAGCTGGACAAGGCCGTGTCTAGCCCCTCTCCCCCAGGGGGGCCTGTGGGCTTGGTCCCTTCCACCTTTCCCTCGAGAGAGTGTCCTGTGGAGGGATGATGGGCTCAGGCAGATGTTGGACCAAATCACTTAGGCCAAGTGTGCTGACCTGAGATTCCTGGGGCGTGATTCCCAGAGCTCTCACTGACATCCGCTGGGGCTAGGGACACACGGGCTTCAGGCATCAGGCACCTCTTCCCAGCCTGCAGCAGCTTCTCCCCTGCCCCGCCCCACCCCAGCTCCCAGAGCCTGCGCTGGAGCATTCCTGAGGTGGGCAGAGGAGCTGCCTTGTTGGAGATCCTCTCCTGTGGCCAGGTTCATCCAGAGCCCCTGTGTTTATGCCTGGCGCCCCAAACCCTCCCTCTGCCCCAGCCCAACTTGCCTGTGAACAGAGGCTTTCCACTCCCCTCCCCCAGCTGCGCCCCAAGCAGTGCTGGCCGAGCGCCCTGGGCAGCGTGAGAAGGCTGGTGGCAGGATGCTTGGCCTGGGTGCTCTGCAGAATGGAAGAACGTTGGTTCTGCCAGCTGCCGCAGGCCTGGCGAAGGCTGGGCCAGTGAGCCCTGCCATGAGCAGCAGACATACGTCGCTGTGCTTGGAGCACTTGAGCAAAGGTGCCTCTCTGGGCTGGTGCTGGAGTCAGGAACTGTGGGGGGCCTGGTCATTTCTTTAGCTAATACCCCAAGCCAATGGTTTGGCCTGAAGAAATCGCCGAGGATAGAAGCTGACAGCTCCCCAGGGCTGTAGGGAGCCTGTGGATGGCTGAGCCGCCCCCCCAACCCCTGCTGGAGCAGTGAGCCGCAGGGACCCTGGCTTGTGTATTGGAGGGTATCTGCAGGCAGAGAGAGATGTTGCCCTGCCGAGCAATGGGGAGGTGGATGGGGGACTCCTGGGTTCATCAGCCCAGCAGGATGGCTCCTTGCAGCCTGTGCTGGAACAGGGCTCAGGGCCTGAGTCACTCTATTGATAGTGCCCAAGGCTCTCAGAAAGCAGCTGGCTCAGCCGAGTGCCCATGTAGGCCCATTCCTCTGCTCTGAGCCCTGCTGGCCACCCAAGGGGTGTGAGCTGGGCTGCTACGCTGTGCCCAGGAGAGGAGTGGGAAGGAGTAGTGGGAGAGTCCAGCTGCGAAAGGCAGGCTCCTTGTCCCCATTTCACAGCCAGATGGAGGCCCCCCAAGAGATTCAGAGCTGGTTCCTGGGGGCTCTCAGTGGGGAGGTGCCAGGGGCTGGCAGTGGGATGGGGGCCCCAGGAGCTCACACTGGGGGTCCCTGGCCTCAGCTCTGAGGCTCACAGTCAAAGAAGATCCCCAAGGCTTGCTGCATGGCCTTGGCCACAGGTGCTCTCAGCAGGAGGCTTGAGAGGGGCTCCCACGCTGCCTGGGGCTGGAGGGGATTGTGGAAGGTCAGGAGACTGGCTGCTTGCTGTGTCCTAAGTGGATTCCGTTTGGCTGCAGGATTCCTGAGCACCGGGGACCAGGCAGCCAAGGGGAATTATGGGCTCCTGGATCAGATCCAGGCTCTGCGCTGGATCAGTGAAAATATTGCCTTCTTCGGGGGGGACCCCCTGCGAATCACTGTCTTTGGCTCTGGCATCGGCGCCTCCTGTGTCAGTCTGCTCACTCTCTCCCACCACTCAGAAGGTAAGTGCGGACACTCCCAGCCTGACTGTGAGCCAGCCCCCAGCCAGTGCTGCTGCCGAGCACTCCTTGGCAAAGGGAATGAGAGTCTAGTGGTTAGAGTAACAGATGCAGGCAAGGCACTTGGGTTCTGTTCCTGGCTCTCTCCCTCTTCTCCAGGCCTGCATTTCCCCCTTGTAAATGAAGAGTAACCCTGGCCCCCCTCCTGCGGGAAGGGAAGGGGAAAGCGGCTAACGCTTGCACTGCCTGGGTGGCTGTGCTCGATGGGCCAAGCATGGGCTGTCCCCAGGAGAACAGAGGTAGGGGAATGTCTGAGAGCATGTGTGGGGCTGGCCTGGGGCTGTAGGTTTGTAGCTGTTTGGAGGGTGGGATCAGGAACAGAGATGCCAGTCCAGACTAGTAGGATGTGGACAGACACTTCTGGGACCTCTAGAAGAGGCTCCATCCTGGCCCCCTGATGCAAGGCCATGGAAATATAACTGGAAACAGAATTACCCTTGAAAATATCACTACAGCTCCCTGGACCCCTGATAACATGCCAGGGCTGAAGGGCACTTTCAGCGGATCAGCCCTAGGAAGCCCTGGCCCAGGCAGTGTTAAATGACACTGAACATAACCCGCCAATCCAGCCCCTCCCTGCGATGGGCTCTGGTGACTAGTTACCCTACGGTTCCAAAGCAGAAATGAGTCAGAACTGGCTGTGGGAGCAGCAGCTGCAGACTGTTCTGTCGCTTCCTCCCATTCCCCAGACAGAAGCTGTGGTAAATGGGTTACCCCTGAGAGGACGCATCAGCCCCTGAGGGTCAAATACATTGTCGAGATGTCATTATCCCCAAGCCCTGCAGCATGAGCCCAGGAAATTCACAGGTCAGGGGAAGTTTAACAGCACTCCAGACATGGTAAGGGCTTGAAATGCAGAGCTAGGGCCCCCAAGTCACCTTAACTCTGCCCTGTCACAGACTCTCAACTTCCTGTGTAATTGAAGTCTCCAGAATCTTGTGCCCAGCTTCCCAGCCCCACCCTGCAAACACGCCAGATGGGTCCACACAGCATCTGGGAGAGCCTCCCAGGCCAGGTCCACAGACTTGTGCCAATGGGGCTCACAAGAGGGCTCTACGGAGATCTGTGTAGATGATGCTTTGGTGTTCCAGCTTGGGCTGGAGCCGAAGGAGAGTGAGGGAGCTTGAGAGCTCCAGCCCAAGGCGCTAGCATGATTCCTACTACCATGAGTCTATGGAGCCAGGATGGGAAGCTCACTCCCAGTTGGAGGGCTGACACACCCTCGTTAACAAACTGACAGACAACAAATGGCAGGCAATTTGCCTGCCTCATAGATCACAGAACCACCTTAGACTGAGCCGGCACCTAGAACAGAACCTTAAACTTGCTGCAAAAATGGAACAGTTAGGAAAACGTGAACTCATTAAATCTGCATACCCATCCATTCGGTGCAAATAAAAACTAACATGCAAATGCAGGAAGGCCTCCAAGCCAGAATGAGGGGTAAAGCCTCAGCTCAAACCTTTGCAACATCGATATCAGTGACCTACCCCAACCTGGTGGGACTCTTTTTGGGGGTACCCGAGCTGTCTGGGGTGAATTACTTCCACCTGCCTACTCACTGGCCACCAGCTGCTGCCAACACAGGCGTGCTCCAGCTCCGTGGCCTCGGCTGGCTAGCAGTTTACACACCCCACTTTGTGACACTCGAATGCCCCGTCCCTTATCTTCTGAACACCCACAATGCACGCCGATCTGCTGCTTCAGTGGAGAAAGTGCAGCCCTGTTCACTGGTTTCACCTCAGTTCCAGTGTCTCCTCAGCCCAAGGCACTTGGACAGGTTCATAGTCAAACCAAACTGAAGTTTATTGGCCAGAGCTTGAGATAAAGATTCAAGTAAAAGAATGTGGAACCATAAGGTTATAGTTAGGAGAAAAACACAAAATGCAATCCAGAGCCTGTACTTAGTAATACGCGCCTTTCCTGCCTAAGAAGAGATTTCTCACCCACTGATTAGTTCTTGCAGTGCTTCTCCAGCTCAGAGAACCCACTGGCAGAGTCACTCCTTTGTAATGGTGCACAATTTGGGACATTTCTTCTCCTCTCAGATGGTCTCTAGCTACTCTTCCTTATCCCAGGGAGAATCATTTGTCTTTGTAAGTCTGCAGCCTGCATCCAGTCTAGTCAGTAAACGCAGGCTTTCTCCACAGAGGCTGAGTGGGTCAGCTCTCCTCCTCAGGGAACACAATCTCCTACACATTGCACAGTGCTGAAATTGTTCCTGTGCAAACACCTTGCAATAACCAGGCCGATCAGTGAGTTCTTAGCTTTGGGCGGAGAGCACACAGCCCTCTCGGAGAGCTATTCTGAAGTTGGTCAAATACAGGGGTGTGATCTGCCTGCCTGGGCGTGGCTGGCTGTATTACACCAGGGACTCCCACTAATCAGCTGCCTGCTGATGATCTGGTCATACTGTCACCCACACGAGGGTGTCTACAAGGGCCATATACTGCCTAGAAAGCCCCTGCAGCACACAGGCTCTGCAGGGCCCCTGGAAACAACAGAAATCAGGTGATTTTCAGAAGAGCCCCAAACAGTCACATTCCATTACAGAAACATGGACATTGAATACAGCCTAAATCACACTGGCCCAGGGAGACATTACAAGGAACAGCTCTAGGGGAGTGTGCATATGCTGAGGAACATAACCTGTGAGGCATGGGGCTCTATGCAGGTACGTGGGGTGTGGGGCATAGGGGGTGTGTATATAGCAGGGGCAGGCAGGAGAGACATAGGAGTGTGTGCATGTACCTGAGAAATGGTGGGTGGGGGAGTGCTGAGGCATAGAGGGTGCAGGTACCTGGGGAAGGTTAGAGGTATATATGGGGATGTGCAATATCTGAGTGTGAGGATGGGTGTGGGGGGGTACCAGTGTTGGGGCATGTGTATGCAGGAGTGGGATATAGGAGTGCGTGTAGGTATCTGTGAAGGGGCAGGCATATGGTGGGGGAGGGGTACAAGATGCATGGGGGTATCTGTGCACTGGGATATAGTGGAAGTGGGCTATGGGGGTGCATGCAAGTATCTGTGTGAGAGCTGGGGTGTAGTACAGGGGTACATGCAGGTATTGTGTGGAGCAGGGAGATGTCCGAGGGGGCTACAGGGGTATGTGTGGGTATCTGTATGGGGACAGGGATGTGGGGGTGGAGTACAGGGATACATGGGGTATCTGTGTGGTGTTGGAGTACAGGGATGCATGCAGGTATCCATGTGGGGCAGGGACATGTTGGAGTGGGGTATAGGGGTGTGTGCAGGAATCCATGTGGGGGGGGGATGTGGGGCATAGGAGTAAGGGCAGGTATCGTGCGGGGGCAGGGATATGGTGGGATCGGGTACAGGGTGTGTGCAGGTATCTGTGTGGGGCAGGGATATGGTGGGATCGGGTACAGGGTGCATGCGGGTATCTGGGTGGGGGCAGGGATATGGTGGGGAGGAGTACAGAGGTGTGTGCAGGTATCTGGGTGGGGGTGGGGTACAGGGGTGAGTGTGGGGGCAGGGATATGGTGGGATCAGGTATCCGGGATGGGGTGGGGTGGCTATCTGTGTGGGGCAGGGACATGTTGGAGTGGGGTATAGGGGTGTGTGCAGGAATCCCTGTGGGGGGGATGTGGGGCATAGGAGTGAGGGCAGGTATCCGTGTGGGGGCAGGGATATGGTGGGATCGGGTACAGGGTACATGCGGGTATCTGGGTGGGGGCAGGGATATGGTGGGGAGGGGTACAGGGTACATGCGGGTATCTGGGTGGGGGCAGGGCTAGGGTGGGGAGGGTACAGGGGTTTGTGGGGTGGGTATCTGTGTGGGGCAGGGACATGTTGGAGTGGGGTATAGGGGTGTGTGCGGGGGGCAGGGATATGGTGGGATCAGGTATCCGGGGTGGGGTGGGTATCTGTGTGGGGCAGGGACATGGTGGGGAGGGGTACAGGACTATGTGTGGGCATGTGCCAGTGGCTCTCTGGGGTGCATCGCTGGGTCTCTCCCGAGGGACTACAGCCCCCCTCGTGAGGGTCTGTGTTCTGATGGGTGATGTGGAAGAGTGGACTCACCCCGCGGCACCTCCTGCTGGTGACTCCAGAGAATTAGCTTGTTCCAGCTCCGGAGCGCCCTCTGCAGGCCAGTGATCCGCCTGTCCTCTGGCCCCCCATGTCCCTCCCTGGACCCGGTGCCTTTTTACCTGGGGTTCTGCTCCCTGGCAGTAACCTCTCAGCCTTAGGGTCTCCCCTCCCCAGGGGACCCCCCCACTCACCCACTATTCCCACCTCACCTCAGTGTAAGGCCACTGCCAGTCACTGTCTAGCCCCGCGCCCTGGGGCAGGCTGCAGTTATCAGCCTACTCATCACTGGCAAGGAGGGTCTGGACCTGCTGCCTTGGCCTACCCCTGGGCTGCCCTCTGCAACCCCCAGTACCTGTTAGCCCAATGCTAGGCCGCAGCCTGGGGCTTTCCAGGCTAGAGCTCCCCAGCCCTGCTTCACTCAGGTACCCTGTGTCGAGCTCCCTGCAGCCAGGCCCTTCTCCCTCTTCAAACAGAGAGACTATTTAGGCTTCTGGCTCACGGCTTTTATAGGGCCAGCTGAGTCTGTTTGGGGCATGGCCCCAACTGCAGCCACTTCCCTCAATCAGCCCAGCCTAAAAGCTGCTTTCTCCAGCCACCGTTTGAGACTTATGCTATGGGCTGTCATGTCTGGGAAGCGCTCCTCTTTGGGATGGGCCTTGGTTTCCACTGATAACCCCTCTTCTCGAGAGGTGTGTGCACTGTGCCTCTCGCTGTACAGCTGAGCACTGCCTCCAGGTGTGTGTCCCTAGGGCTGGATCCGGCTTTCTCCAGTTCTTGTGCAGCTGTCCTCAAGAATGGGCTCTGACTGGGCGTGCACCTCTGGAAAGGCGATGGCAGGCAGCGGCCTGGCTCTGCTCAGCCCTGCTCCACGAGGCTGCAGATGGACATTATGTCTTATGGCACCTGAAGCAGTTACTAGCCAAAAGCCTTGTCTGCACAAGGCCAGATGGTGGGGTTAGCGCCTTCGCCCAGGCACTGGGACTCCTAGCATGGGCAAGGCAGCTGCAGTGTCCCTGTGTGGGAGCTGGTTGGGGAAACCCTAGGCTCTCCCTGCAGGAGCTACCACATGGACAAGCTACTTCTTCCTCCTCTGGATGCCGGCAGGGTGTGTTTGAGTGGGGGTAGGGTTTGCATGCTGGGTGGACGCAGGCAGCAGGCCTGTTCATGTGTATTCCCAGAAGTGTGTGCATGTACGTAACTGTCTCTGCATGTGTGCAACATCTGTGGAGGTGCAGGTGTGTGGAGAGCAGGGGTTCTCAGCCAGGGGTACATGTACCCCCGGGGATACACAGAGCTCTGCCCGGGGTGCATCAGCTCATCTAGATATTTGCCTATTTGTACAACAGGCGACATAAAAAGCAGTAGCGAAGTCAGTACAAACTAAAATTTCATACAGACAATGACTTGTTTGTACTGCTCTATATACTGTACACTGAAAAATAAGTAAGATTTATATTCCAATTGATGAATTTTATAATTATATGGTAAAAATGAGAAATTCAGCAATTTTCCAGTAATACTGTGCTGTGACACCATTGTATTCTTAGGTCTGATTTTGTAAGCAGGTAGTTTGTAAGTGAGGTGAAACTTGGGGTACGCAAGACAGATCTGACTCCTGAAAGGGGCACAGAAGTCTGGGAAGGTTGAGAGCCACTGGTGTAGAGAGTGGGTGTGTTGTGTGCCTCCCTGCAGGAGTCTGTGTGCATGTAGTCGGGTGTCAGTGTGACAATCTGCCTGTAGGAGCAGGTGTGTGTAATGTGCGTGCAGGATAGGGATTTCTCTGGAGCTGGTGAATGCCAGTGGGGGGGGGAATGGTTTTCTCTGCACCTCCAGAGGGTGAGGAGCCTGTGTGTGTGAGAGTGCATGTGCATGTGTGCGCGCACACACTCAGCAGCGTGCCGGCTGGCTCTCTCCGTTGCAGGAATGCTGCAGAGGCAGGCTGGTGTCGGTTGTGACAGGCGGGGGTCGCACTCTTTGCAGAGATCATTTCTGGCTGGGCAGACCCACCGCTGCAGAGCCTCAGGTTTTTTTCCTAGCCAAACAGTTACACCTGCTTGGGATGCTGATTCTCTGCTCGTCTGCCCAGATGGGGCCCAGCCAGCTCCTGCCCATTCATTCCCCTGGGCTTCTCAGAGCCGGCACATGCCCAGTGTGCCAGCACCGGCCGCAGTGCTGGGGGAGGGGAGTTGTTTACCTGGAGAAAGATGGCAGGGGGCTGCCTCGTTCATTGGCCCTGGACTGCAGGCGCCAGCTCTCTGCCTCGGACATGGCGTTCTGCCTGCGCCTGCCTCTGTCCCTGCCACACGGCAATCCATCGGAGCAGTGGGTCGGGGGCCCCAGGAGGGATGGAAACCGCAGCAGCGGCTGGGGTTACTGAAGGTCGTTTGCTTTGCTTGGTATTCAGACTAAAAGCCCAGCGTGGAAGAGGGGAGAGAGCCCCGAAGGGGAAGCGACTGCCTGAGAGGCCGCAGAGCAGGGCCCCGCTCATAACCCTGCCTTTCCTCTCCCCCTGCAGCAGCCCCATCTGCCCCAGGAATCCTGGGCTTGGAGCAGGCAGCCCTGGGCTCTGAGGGGACAGTCTGCACTGGAGTAAAAGACAGGCGGCTTGGCCTGGCTCCTGGGGCTAAACATTGCAGTGTAGGTGATTGGGCTCGGGCTGGAGCCTGGGCTCTGGGACCCTCCCCCCTCATGGGCATGGGGTCAGGCTATCACCCACACAGGAGGGGACCCAAGGCCTCTGTTGTCTTAGCTATGGCAACTGCTGTGGGGCCGGGGTATGTGGGTGCAGTGCCCAGTACCGTGTAAGAGGTGCCCCGAGGAACCATGCTGGCCCTGGAGTACTGGTGCGTCTGCTGCCATTATTCTTGGTATTTATGATCAGGACCCCCTTGGGCTGGGCACTGCACTAATTCTAGGGCAAGATATGACAGGAGGGTGGGGGAAGAGGAGGGGCCACGTGGGGATGGGCTTCAGAGCTGCAAAGATCAGGTGGTTGTAGGCTTCCTAGGTTTTACTTTAATAAGATAAGTGATCAAGAGCTGATAATGAATCACTAATTAGTGCATCCTCTCCCAGCATTGTGAAAGGCAGAGGCAGCGGGACATGCGCTGTACCAGGCTGCCCTGGGGAAAGCACCCCCCAATGTAATACATTGAAATCAAAGTGGATTCCTTGCCAGGAAACAAACCACCAGCACTGTCTTTACCCAGCAGACACTCATTAACAAGCAGGAGGGTAACTGCTGCTGCATAGATTTTAAAACCGCTCCCAACCCCATCTGGCAGCCAGAACCTTAAAGCTGCCGCAAACAAGAGCGGCTGCGAAAATAGACAGCGGCTATCCCAGGCAACCATGCACACAGAGGAGTAAAACACCCTGTCCTCTGCACTGTACACATCAGTCAGGGACCTGAGAGCCCCCCTGGAATGACCCCCCAGCTCTAAGATAAAGAGCCTGCAGTCTGCTGAGGTGGTGATGCCATTACCCACATGAGGGTTACACCTCCTGGAAACTCCCTGTGACACATGGGCTCAGCACGGCCCCTGGACACAACAGCCTGAGAGTTCAGAACTGGAGTCTGCCTATACTACAGGGGCACAACCACAGTACTGCAAGCGTGCCACTGTAGCGCTGAAGTGTAGATGCTTCCTACAACGCCGGGGGGCGGGGGGTCTGTCAGTCTAGGTAACCCATCTCCAGGTGATGGAAAAACCCTTCTGTCAACCTAGCCACGGGGGCTAGGTCACCCTAACCACGGCGCTCAGCGGGACAGTTTCAAAGCTCTGAGCAGCAGAGCTAGGCTGTATCGTTTTCAATAGTGTTTAAAGTGCAGCAGCTCGCCAGGGCCCGGCCAATGCACAAGATGGATGGGCTAGCGGGCACTGCCCACACGCTGCTGGGATGGTTTCATTTTGTCTTCAACAATGTAAATTCTCCTCTCCTACTGCTCCCTGGGCTCCACCCCCTCTGCAGCCTCAGCCCCTGATGCCCTCCTGCCAAGGAAAAGCACAGAGATATAGTGACAGTGACTGTCCGCACGTCTCGAGAAACCCCAACCCCCTTGTTCTTACCAAGGCAGTAATTGAAGGTATCCTAAGTCAGACATCCCTGGCCCTCCAAATACAATCCCCTGGGGGCCTCAAGCTGGCTTTACAAGGGGAAGCTCTGTGGACCTCTGAGCTATAAAGAAACCATGAGTTTGAGCCAGTCCTCCAGAGAAATACGGCTGAAAACATTCAACAGCACAAGCCCACCGCTTCAGCTTTATGGGAGTGAACAGCCAGTGCCACTGACTGGCACAGTCCCCTGGCAACCCACGAACCAACCTCCTGTGTCCCTAGGGGCTCCAGCACTGACAGCCACTGAGCACCGGGGTGGTTCCCCTGCCCATTGATGTACAGAAAACAGGATTCAACTTCTGATGCCAATTCATCTGAAGCAGTAAACAGTCCCTGCCCTGCAAAGCACTAGAGGGTCAGAAGCTCAACCAAATCAATCCTAGTGCCCACATGTGCCATTGCTCCCCAAATGCCAGTACATGTGTTTGTTGTGCAAAGCTAATCCCAGAAGTGATGGTTCCGGCCCCCCTGCCCACTCTGCGGGTGGACCCTGAAAGCCAGCTGCTCACTTTCCCTGGTTCTTGTGCACTAGCCAGATGGCACGGTGTGCCCCTGCAGATGCCATGAGTGGGGAAAGCCCAACCCTATTCCACTGGGATGTGATTAAGAGTCCTGGAAAACAGTCCCTTGCTCTGAGGCTCTGGACACCCTTGTCTCCATTTAGTCAGACTTTTCTTTCTGTAGTTTAAAATACCCAAAATAATTCCAACAAAACCTATTCCTGTTTGCCACCGGGAAGCTCCTGCCATCGGCAGTGTCTGCTGAGCTGGACACTAGTCCAGCATGCGCTGCTGAGTGAGTTCTCACTGCCCAGGCTCTTGGGACCTGTTGAGATCTGCTCCCATAGTGTCAATTGCTGTGCCAAAATGCTGCGTGTGCTTGTGAGCCTTGGGGAGGACGGCAAAATACCCTGGGCTGCGCACTGTCTGAGTTCCCATTCAGCTAACGGTAAGGCACAGCGATTGTGGTTCATTAATGTGGCTGAGGGTGGGGAGGGGCTTGGTGCGTAGCGGAGGGGAGCCATCTCTGGTCTCAGAGCCACCTCTGTTCGCCCAAGGGACATTTAGATTATTTTTCTTGTAAATTTGGTCTCATCGGGGAGGGACTGCAGCTCAAGTGTAACTGCAGTCCGGGCAGCGCGCTAACACGGCTAAACAGAGCAGCGACGGCGCAGGTGCTACAGAGCCTGGGATTGCGTCTTCACTGTGATTGTTACCTCTGCTGCAATGGCAGTTGGGATTGCAGTGTAGCCATCCCCCCGCGCCCCCGGGCTGGAGACCGCACCCCTCTCCGTGCAGGGGAAGGCATAGCAGGAATGGAGAAATTGGTAGCATTCCATATAAGGCAGCTCAGGATCCTTGGGGCAGGGTTGCCCCTGTGCACTGGCCAAATAGTGGGGCATTTCCAACCAGGAGGGAGCACGTCAGAAAACACATTAAAATCCTCAGCGTTAGCAAGGAAAGTGTTTCCGCAGCCAGGAGGGAGTTGCAGCAACAGGTGAATCTCTGCCCAGGCAAGAACATAGGAAGGCAAGAGAGAACCTGGTCTGGCTAAAAGGCAAACCAGGAAATGCAGCCCTGACCGTGCCAAGAGGAAGGAGCATAAACAATGGCAGAGGAATGGTGGAAATTAGGAGGCTAAGGGCTTGTCTGCACATAAAGGTGCCTACACTGCATCTGTCCAGCGTAAGCAGTACAGCCACTCGCCTTGTCCTGGAATAGCTGTTCCTGGGTGGGCAGGGGATGAGCTGCCTATGGCAGCTTCGCTATCTGGCTAATTGATCCACCCTGAGAGCGTGCTGGTAGAAGTATGTTAAAAAATCACTCCCCGGCACCATTATATTGGCACAAAAATCTGTGTGTAGGCGGTAGGGGGTTGTGAAGCACAAATAGAGAGAAAAACAAATCTATTCTCTGAGCACATCACAATCAGGAGCGTGCAAGGGACTCAGTGGGGCTGCTGAAGTAGCAGAGAGCAAGATGAAGATTGGGGGGTGCTTGGGTAAGGATGGTCACAGTCACTTTACAGAGACCCTTGCTTCTGGATGGGTGTCATGGACCTGGTACCCTCCAGCGTCCAGCCTCAGCTAGAGTTCAGCCTGGCTGGGGCTGGGAAGCAGCTTCCTCCAGAAGGGCTTCTGCACTGGAGCTAGGGAACCCCTTCGCCCTTCCCTTTGCGCCCACTGGAGGGCGTGCTGGCTAGGGCCTAGCTAGGCGGGGGCAGGCCTGCTATGGAAAAGGGCAAGGCCAGGAGCCTGGGCAAGCGGGGCCCCTGGGCAAATCCCGTGTGGGAATCCTGGTGTCCAAAGGCTCCCCCCCACCCCCATAGTCCAGCCAGCCCTGCTCCCTCCTGCTGCGCCCAGTAGGAACCCCTGGCAGAGAAGCTGGGCTGGGACGGTTCCCTGGTGCCACCCAGAAGGTATACTGGCCCAGGGAAATAAATGGTATTTGGCAGGACGGGTATCAGGAAGCTGCCATGTTACCTTAGTCCTGTAGCCCTTGTGCTGCTGGCAGGTGCCAGGACAAAGCTGGGTTGGCAGCACTGTCTGCACCTGGGACACAGCTAGATCTCCTTTGGGCCAGGCCCCCCAGGGGCTGAGCTCTCCACTCCCCCAGGGCTCTTGTGGCCTGAGCAGGCTGGGGAGCAGAGAGCCCCAGGGTGTGCACTCCAAGCCCCATCGCATCCCATCTCAGCCCCCGCGGGCTCCATTTCCTGGGAGTCCTTTGTATTCTGAGCACATGTTCCATTGATGCGGAGCTGGAGTCTGGCCATGAATTCCTCTGCCTGGGCCAGGGCCTTTGTGGCCCTGCTTTCCAGGGCAAGAGTCCACTCCCTCCTGTGTTCCCTCCAGCAGAAAGGCCTCCTTTGTGCCCTGTGAGGCCTGCATTGGCAGAGAGCTGGGCCCAGCTGGGCAGGAAGTATGTCTTGGGGGTGGGGGGAGTGGTGGTACCCAGAGGGAGCAGCTGAATGGGACACGCAGGGTTAAGCTGCCCCAGCACAGGCGTAGCTCTGCCAGCTACCAACACTCTGAAGGGTCGTGCCAGGGCAGAGGAACTGGGACAGCTGAGGGATTCTGTGGTGCCATCACCAGCTCTCTTCAAGAGGTGGGCGGGAGGCTGCTGGACTCCAGCAGGGCAGGAGCATCACCCACTTCTGGGGCATAGCTGCTCTGTTTTCTGCTTTGCCTGTAGGCTCCGTGGGGCCAGGCCCCAGTTGTGTAGCACTGAGTATGCTGCTGCTGCAGGTCACAGGCATGGTCCCATTGTACCTTGCGTATCTGCAACTCTGTACTCCCGCTGCTTTGAAGGAAATGCTAACAAACTCAGGCTGAGACAGTGTGTCGTGTGTCTGTGTCCAGCCCCCTAGGGAACTGTCCTCTGCTTCAGCTTGTCTGGCTGTGCTACAAGGGAATTGGTCAAGTGCGCGTCTCCCCTCTGCAGTGAGTTACTCTCTTAGCTGCTTGTACAAATTCAGCCTGTTGCAGAGGAGACGCTGCCTGTGTTTTACAGCACCTAGTGCAGTGGGCCTGGCACCAGAATCACTGGCAGCCAGCGCTGTAATTGTCTCAGGCCCCGGGGGCAGACAGTCCAATCCTATGAGTTAGACTTTTGAGACGTTCCGGAGATTGTTGGGGCCCAGGGGATGCTGCATTAGATGCAGCCCTGAGGCAAGCTGCCCATGGGGCTCTGCATTAGAGATCCTTTAGGTGCCTATCAGTTAGACTCGCATCTCACTCTTGCCTGCCCTAAGGGGGGAGGACAGCAGGAAGATGCCTGCAGGCAATGTCCCATGCCCCCCAGGGACTCCTGAAGCCGGAGTCCCTGCTTCTATCCCCCCATGTGGGATGAGTGTGTGTTTGGGGGCTCCTAGACAGAGGAGCTGGTGCTGTGCCTAGAGTGCCCCTGCCATGAGCTGCCGTTCATGCTCTTCTTTGCCTGCAGGTCTCTTCCAAAGAGCCATCATCCAGAGTGGCTCTGCTCTCTCCAGCTGGGCAGTCAACTACCAGCCTGTGAAGTATACCAGCCTGCTGGCCGACAAGGTGGGCTGCAACGTGCTGGACACTGTGGACATGGTGGATTGTCTGCGACAGAAGAGTGCCAAGGAGCTGGTGGAGCAAGATATCCAGCCAGCCCGCTACCACGTGGCCTTCGGGCCCGTCATCGATGGAGATGTCATCCCGGACGACCCTGAGATCCTGATGGAGCAAGGCGAGTTCCTGAACTACGACATCATGCTGGGGGTGAACCAGGGTGAGGGGCTGAAGTTTGTGGAGGGTGTGGTGGATCCCGAGGATGGTGTCTCGGGCAGTGACTTTGATTACTCCGTCTCCAACTTTGTGGATAACCTATATGGCTACCCAGAGGGGAAGGACACCTTGCGGGAGACCATCAAGTTCATGTACACAGACTGGGCGGACAGGGACAACCCCGAGACACGTCGCAAAACCTTGGTGGCCCTGTTCACTGACCACCAGTGGGTGGAGCCGTCAGTGGTGACGGCTGACCTGCATGCCCGCTACGGCTCCCCAACCTATTTCTACGCCTTCTACCACCACTGCCAGAGCCTCATGAAACCTGCATGGTCTGACGCGGCCCATGGAGACGAGGTGCCTTACGTCTTCGGGATCCCCATGATTGGCCCCACTGACCTCTTCCCTTGCAACTTCTCCAAGAATGACGTCATGCTCAGTGCCGTGGTGATGACGTACTGGACCAACTTCGCCAAGACGGGGTGAGGGATGCTCTGCCCTCCCTGGGCCTATGTATGGGGTCTGTGTGTGGGGTCTGTGTGTGTCTGTCCCCCTCCCTGTGCGTGTCTGCACGCACCTCCCTGTGTATGTGTACCCACCTCCCTGTGTTTGTGTGCATGTGCCTCGCTGTGTGTGCATGCTTCCCTCTGTGTGTGTGCACCCGCCTCCCTGTGTGTGTGTGCACGCATGTGTGTGTGCATGCTCCTCCCTCTGTGTGCACACCTCCCTGTGTGTGTGCGTGTGTGCCAGCCTTCGTGTGTGTGTGTGTGCATCCACCTCCGTGTGTGTGTCTGCACACGTGTGCGTGCATGCCTCTTTGTGTATGTGTTCGTGTGCATGCGCCTCCCTGTGTGTGTGTGTGTGCCTGCGTGTGCGGGTATGCGTGCCTGCCTCCCTGTGCGTGTGTGTGTGTGTGCGTGCCTGCTTCCCTCTGTGTGTGCCCACCTCCCTGTGTGTGTGTTTGAGTGCATGCCCTCCCCATATGTAAAAGCAGCAAAGAGTCTTGTGGCACCTTATAGACTAACAGACGTTTTGGAGCATGAGCTTTCGTGGGTGAATACCCACTTCGTCGGATGCATGTAGTGGAAATCTCCAGGGGCAGGTGTGTATATATATCTATGCAAGCAAGAAGCAGGCTAGAGATAACGAGGTTAGTTCAATCAGGGAGGATGAGGCCCTGTTCTAGCAGTTGAGTGAAAACCAAGGGAGGAGAAACTGGTTCTGTAGTTGGCAAGCCATTCACAGTCTTTGTTTAATCCTGAGCTGTGTTTAAACCTACCGACCGCTATGCCTACCTTCATGCCTCCAGCTTCCATCCCGGGCACACCACAAGATCCATTGTCTACAGCCAAGCACTGAGGTACAACCGTATCTGCTCTAACCCCGCAGACAGAGACCAACACTTAGAAAATCTCCACCAAGCATTCTCAAAACTACAGTACCCACACGAGGAAATAAGGAAACAGATCAACAGAGCCAGACGTGTACCCAGAAGCCTCCTACTGCAAGACAAACCCAAGAAAGAAACCAACAGGACTCCACTGGCCATCACATACAGTCCCCAGCTAAAACCCCTCCAGCGCATCATCAGGGATCTACAACCCATCCTGGAGAATGATCCCACACTCTCACAGGCCTTGGGTGGCAGGCCAGTCCTCGCCCACAGACAACCTGCCAACCTGAAGCAGATTCTCACCAGTAACTGCACACCGCACCATAGTAACTCTAGCTCAGGAACCAATCCATGCAACAAACCGCGATGCCAACTCTGCCCACATATCAACACCAGTGACACCATCACAGGACCTAACCAGATCAGCCACACCATCACCGGTTCATTCACCTGCACGTCCACCAATGTAATATATGCCATCATATGCCAGCAATGCCCCTCTGCTATGTACATCGGCCAAACTGGACAGTCTCTAAGGAAAAGGATAAATGGACACAAATCAGATATTAGGAATGGCAATATACAAAAACCTGTAGGAGAACACTTCAACCTCCCTGGCCACACCATAGCAGATCTTAAGGTGGCCATCCTGCAGCAAAAAAACTTCAGGACCAGACTTCAAAGAGAAACTGCTGAGCTTCAGTTCATCTGCAAATTTGACACCATCAGCTCAGGATTAAACAAAGACTGTGAATGGCTTGCCAATTACAGAACCAGTTTCTCCTCCCTTGGTTTTCACACCTCAACTGCTAGAACAGGGCCTCATCCTCCCTGATTGAACTAACCTCGTTATCTCTAGCTTGCTTCTTGCTTGCATATATATACCTGCCCCTGGAGATTTCCACTACATGCATCCGACGAAGTGGGTATTCACCCACGAAAGCTCATGCTCCAAAACGTCTGTTAGTCTATAAGGTGCCACAGGACTCTTTGCTGCTTTTACAGATCCAGACTAATATGGCTACCCCTCTGATAATCCCCATATGTATGTATGTTCATCCTTCCTGTGAGTGGAGGGGGTTGTGTGCATCTCTGTGGACCTGTGTGTGTGTGCGTACACACATCCCTGCACATGGGTGGGTGCACACCTCCTTCCTGGGGGGTGGGCATGTGTGCATGCCCTCCCTTTGTGTGTGCATGCACCCTCCCTGTACGTGTGTCCACGTGCACCTCCCATGCATGTGTGCATGTGCCTTACTGCAGTTTTGTATTAGTGTGGCAGGAGAGTGTGTCTGCACACCTTCCCTGTGTGTGTGTGTGTGTGTGTGTGTGTGTGTGTGTGTGTGTGTGTTTGCACAGTCACACCCTGGGCTGCAATCCAGACTAATAAGGGTTGTGTCACCATCTGCCCCATAAACTGGGGATCTCACCGTGCTTTGCTGTTACAGCTCCCTCTCCCTCTCCAGCCACCAGCATGCAGGGCACACCCTGAGTGGCGGTGTGTAGCTGGAGCCCTGGGCCAGCGGCACTCATCCCACCAGCCACACGCTGCCTGTCACAGCCTTGGTTGCTACCTGCGGGGTGACCCTGACACATGGCCAGTCCTGAATTTTCCCCCCAAATGTGTCTTCTGCACTGTCCAGTTCTTTCCCGGGCACTTAGATATTAGAGACCCATTGCCCCTGTAAGGGGTCAGTGCACAACAGGTTACTACTTTAATTGGCGTTCAGTGTCAGCACAGAACTGGAGTAGGTCTGCTTAAAAACACCAACGTGTTTGTGTAAGTACAGAGAGCTGGATTGGAAGGCAGAATACAGGTGTAAGGCAGTAACATGAGAAATGGTTACGAGAGAAATAAAGCTAAAACACTGTCCAGTAACTGAGACTTAATGAGCCAGACGTGGTTCAAGGTCAAATCCCTACCACATGCTCCCAGCAACAGGGCTGACTAAATGTTCATGTCACAGTCCCTGCCAAAGTCCAAACCTGGTTCCTTTGCCCGCTTAGTGAAGTGGTTCCCAACCTCTTTTCATTTGCAGGCCCATAACAAATTTCAAATGCAGGTGCGGGCCCCTTTGGAAACTTAGCCAGAGTGTGCAGACCCCCAAAGAGCTGCAGCCCACAGGTTGAAAATCACTGTCGAGAGTGAGAGAGCAAATCCCTGGGGTGTTTTAGCCCCGCACTTTTCTAGTCCAGTTCCCCTTTGAAATGTGTTTTCCTGAGGGTTTCCCGAGGTAAAGTTCCTTCCCACTGTGAGGACGGACGGAGACCTCGTGGTGAAAGAGGTTCCATGCTGTTTGCTAAATCACAGATGGATCTGTTCCTGCGCCCCCTTGCTGCCAAAGAATGGCCACCTGACTGGTGTTGGCCAGTCAACGTTGACACCTGGCAAGAGGTGTCAGCTTGTCCTTTGTCTTTGAGAAACAGGCTCAGCCCCTCCCCAGACTTGTCTGGTAAACACACTTCAGTCGTCATTTCGTCTTATGTTCCTAACTGGACATACACACGTGCTGCACACACGGCACCGTGCTATTATTGACCAGTGAGTTACTAGTTCTCAAGTGATACCTCGTAAGGCATATTTTCTATGAAGATTATTACAGTGGTTAGGATGTGACTGCAGGGGGGGCATCGAATCACACATCTCTCTGTGCGTGCGTGTGTGTGTCTGTGCCCTCCCTCCCCGCACGGGTGTGTGTCTGTGCCCTCCCTCCCCGCACGTGTGTGTGTCTGTGCCCTCCCTCCCTGCACGGGTGTGTGTGCGTGCACCTTTCCAGAGGAAGGGGGTCTGTGCTGCCTCCCCATGTGCACGTGTGCAGTCCCTCTGTGTGTGTGTGTGTGTGTGTGTGCACGCGCCCTCCTTCCCCGCATGTGTGCGTGTGCGTGCGTGCACCCTCCCAGTGTGTGTGGGGGTGTGTGTGTGTGCATGCGCCCTCCCTCCCCGTGTGTGTGTGGGCACCTTTCCAGAGGAAGGGGGTGTCACGGAGTCCCCGGGCGCTGCTCTGGAACTGCTCCCCACAAAGCCAGGCAGGACTTTGGGGAGCCTTCTCTCCCTCCAAGCAGACTGTTTTCAGGAAAAGAAGCTCACATGGCTTCACCTCCTGGGTCTCTCCTTGGCGCATTCAGCATCCGCTGCCCCTCCATGCGCTTCCCACAGCGAGTCCGCCCAGGCGGGGTCCTGGGGGGGCCACAGGGTCCTGCACCCCCACTTTGCAGTCAGACGTGACTCTCAGCCAGCCAGTAACACAGAGGTTTATTAGATGACAGGAACACGGTGTAAAACAGAGCTTGTAGGTACAGCGAACGGGACCCCTCGGCCGGGTCCATTCTGGGGGCAGTGAGCCAGACCCCCACGTCTGCCCTCACTTCCCGTCCCCAGCCAGCCCCAGAGTGACACCCTCTCCAGCCCCTCCTCCTCTGCTCAATTCCTTTCCCGGGCCAGGAGGTCACTTGACCTCTCTGTCTCCAACACCTTCAGTTGGCACCTTGTAGAGGAGGGGCCCAGGCCATCAGTTGCTAGGAGACAGAGTGCCAGGCATTTACGTGCACTGGCCCTTTGCTCTGTAGCAACCATATACCCTGATCCACCACCTAGATACTTAAGAACTGCCTGGGGGACACTGAGGCACCAACACTGTATTCAGAGAAAACATTAAGAACATTCCCAGTTCGCCACAGGGGGTCTGTGCTCCCTCCCCACGTGCACGTGTGCAGTCCCTCTGTGTGTGTGTGTGTGTGTGTGTGTGTACGTGCACTCTCCCTCCCCGTGTGTGTGTGCACATGCTCCCTCCCTATGTGTGTGCACCCTCTCTCTGGGGCATGCAGGGCCCTACCACACTCTGGGGCCAGGAGTCTGGCACTAAGGGGAGGATCCTGCCCTGACAGTGACTCCTCAAGGGGGCAGGGCATCGCTGCAGAGCCTTCTACACAGGCCAGGCCTTGGAGGGGCGTACTGTAATTCCTTGAGGCACTGGGCGGATGCTGGGAAATCCCTGGGGGTTGCTACGCTGCGGTAGGTTAGTTCCATTGGCCTGCTCAGCTTTGGCTGGAGCCCCCTGGTGCGCAGCTGGGTCAGGGACCTACCTTGCCATTCTGGAGGGCTGAGTCCAATGGAGATTTCACACGAGCCGGGGGTCGGGGTGGGTTTAGCTTAAGCCTGTGTTACACTGTCTCTGTGCAGGAGCCCTTCATTACAGCCAGGTGCCCGGCTCTGACAATGGGGGGGAAGCATGAGACCCGAGGTGAGAATCAAGGAGTATTGGCTGTGGGTCGGGATTGATGAGCCCCAGCAGGGGCCGTTCTGCTCTCTCTGTGGCTCTAACGCCCTGGTAGTGCCTCTCCCGATGGGCTGGGCCCTGTCTGCATGTCTCCCGCAGAGCTCTGTGCAGCACCCTGTCTCTGCGTGTCTCTCCAGTGCCACATGGACGGTTTCCGTTCTGTTTCCCAGGGACCCCAACAAGCCTGTCCCCCAGGACACCAAGTTCATTCACACCAAGGCCAACCGCTTTGAGGAAGTGGCGTGGTCCAAGTACAACCCTCGCGACCAGCTGTACCTGCACATCGGCCTGAAGCCGAGAGTGCGAGACCACTACCGAGCCACCAAGGTGGCCTTCTGGAAGCACCTGGTGCCCCACCTGTACAACCTGCACGACATGTTCCACTATACCTCGACCACCACCAAAGTGCCGCCGCCAGACGCCACGCAGAACTCACACATCACCCGCCGGCCCAACGGCAAAATCTGGACTACCAAGCGCCCGGCCATCTCCCCGGCTTACAACAGCGAGAACCCCAGGGAGAAGTGGAGCCCGGAGCAGGAGGCTGGCACGCTGCTGATCGAGAACCCCCGGGACTACTCCACCGAGCTGAGCGTCACCATCGCTGTGGGGGCCTCCCTGCTCTTCCTCAACGTGCTGGCCTTTGCTGCGCTCTACTACCGCAAGGACAAGCGCCGGCAGGACACACACCGCCTGCCCAGCCCCCAGCGCAGCGCCCCCAACGACAGGGGCCACACGCCCGAGGAGGAGATCCCCTCCCTGCAGATGAACCAGGCCCACCATGAGTGCGAGTCAGGGCAGGCGCACGATGCCCTGCGGCTCACCTCCCTGCCCGACTACACGCTGACCCTGCGCCGCTCCCCAGACGACATCCCTCTGATGACCCCCAACACCATCACCATGATCCCCAACTCCCTGGTGGGCTTACAGACCCTGCACCCCTACAACACCTTTGCAGCAGGGTTCAACAGTACGGGGCTGCCGCACTCACACTCCACCACCAGGGTATAGCTCCAGGGGCTGTGCCCACCCATGCCTGCTCACATCCACGCACACAGAGGACACTGGCAGGAGCTGACGGATGCAGATTGGGCAGCACACACGGACGGACCCACCTGGCGGGGTGGAGCAGAGCCCCAGGGCTGGCAGGACCCCTGCTGTGGGACAGGTGGGCTGCTCGCTCCTCCGGCTCGCTCGCTCTTCTGTTTTTATTTTCTAAAGTGCTTTGACTCTCCGTGTGCTGAGAGGGCTGACGCCGGGGCAGCAGGGCCCAGCCAGAGCGGTGCAGGAGAACGACAGCAGAGCATGTGCAGAGAGCGTCACCCAGCCCTGCACGCTGCATCCCGCTGGAAGCCCCCGTGCAGGACACTGAGAAGGACTCGTCTAGGGAGGAGGTGATGGCGTGCCTTCCCCTTGGCCTGGACATGGCACTAGAGGACTCTGCACCACTCGGGAGGTGGTGCCTCCCAGAGCCCTCTCCCCTCCTCACAAGTACATTGGGGACTGGCTAGCAGCTGTCCTTGGCATTCTCTTTCCACTGGACCTGTTGGGTTGATTGAAATTTGCCATTCAAAGTGCCATGGAAAAGGCTCCAACACTCTGTCAAATTGTGGTGTGAAGCAGCTGCCTTGGGCCACTGGCACTGGGTGGGTGGGATCAGTGCCCGGGTTGTCGCTGGGTGGGAGGACTCAGTACCCGGTCTGGCGCTGGGCAGGAGGGGCTCGGTGCCCGGTCTGGCGCTGGGCGGGGCGGGCTCGGTGCCCGGTCTGGCGCTGGGCAGGAGGGGCTCGGTGCCCGGTCTGGCGCTGGGCGGGGCGGGCTCGGTGCCCGGTCTGGCGCTGGGCGGGGCGGGCTCGGTGCCCGGTCTGGCGCTGGGCAGGAGCGGCTCGGTGCCCGGTCTGGCGCTGGGCGGGGCGGGCTCGGTGCCCGGTCTGGCGCTGGGCAGGAGGGGCTCGGTGCCCGGTCTGGCGCTGGGCAGGAGGGGCTCGGTGCCCGGTCTGGCGCTGGGCGGGGCGGGCTCGGTGCCCGGTCTGGCGCTGGGCAGGAGGGGCTCGGTGGCCGGGGTGTCGCTGGGTGGGAGGACTCGGTGCCCGGTCTGGCGCTGGGCCGGCGGGGCTCGGGGCCCGGTCTGGCGCTGGGCGGGGCGGGCTCGGTGCCCGGTCTGGCGCTGGGCAGGAGGGGCTCGGTGCCCAGTCTGGCGCTGGGCGGGGCGGGCTCGGTGCCCGGTCTGGCGCTGGGGGGGGCGGGCTCGGTGCCCGGTCTGGCGCTGGGCGGGGCGGGCTCGGTGCCCGGTCTGGCGCTGGGCGGGGCGGGCTCGGTGCCCGGTCTGGCGCTGGGCGGGAGGGGCTCGGTGCCCGGTCTGGTGCTGGGGCCGGGCGAGGGCTCGGTGCCCCGTCTGGCAGACCAACCCTAGGTGTGGGCCCAGCACCTCTGCTCCCCTTGCTGCAGAGAATCTCTTTTGTGTCGGTCGTGTCTCTTTGCAGAGATGTTTTTTAAGCAGATCTTTAGTTCTTTACACACTAACGGAGTCGCTGCATTTTGTCCTTTGTAAAGATTTTAAACCAGGTGTTCTTGATATAAAGTAAAAAAGCCAGTTAGAATCTCAGTGTGTGCCACTGCTCCCACCAGCCGGGCCCCCGCCCGCTGCCTTCCCAAGAGAGACCATCTGTGCCATGCCCCCAGCCAGCAGCCTGGGCCGGCAGGGCACATCCCCACGGGGCTGATGTGCAGCCCCCTTTTCTATTTTTGATATTTCCCCTCCCCTGTAGTTCATGTCTGTGTATTTCAGCCAAATAACGTGTGTGCTATGGCCCAAGTCTGTGAGCGTCGCTCTGCGCTGCCAGCACTCCTCTGCCACCAGCCACTGCCACCTCGTCCCACCGCACGGCCTAGGACCCCCACCCCTTCACTAATACCCTGCTACACCACCGCCCTCCTTACTAAACCCTGTTAACGCCCCTCCATCCTAGTCATCTGCTGGCTCCCCCGTCCCCTGCCACCCCCTCCCTGCCGTCCTCTGCCGGCTCCCCCGTCCCCTGCCACCCCCTCCCTGACGTCCTCTGCCGGCTCCCCCGGCTCCTGCCACCCCCTCCCTGCTGTCCTCTGCCAGCCCTGTCCCCGCCCTCCTCTGCCAGCTCCCCTGTCCCCTGCCATCCCCTCCCGGCCGTCCTCTGCCGGCTCCCCCGTCCCCTGCCACCCCCTCCTTGCCGTCCTCTGCCGGCTCCCCCAGCTCCTGCCACCCCCTCCCTGCCGTCCCTCTGCCAGCCCTGTCCCTGCCCTCCTCTGCCAGCTCCCCTGTCCCCTGCCAGCCCCCTCCCTGCCATCCTCTGCCAGCTCCCCCCACGCCGTCCTCTGCTGGCTCCCCCTCCTGCCGTCCCCTGCCAGCCCCTCCCTGCCATCCTCCGCCAGCTCCCCAACCCCGTCCTCTGCCAGCTGCCCCTGCCCTCCTCTGCCAGTTCCCCATCCCCTGCCATCCCCTCTTGGCCATCCTCTGCCAGCTCCCCCTGCCCTCCTCTGCTGGCTCCCCATCCCCTGCCAGCCCCCTCCCTGCCATCCTCCGCCAGCCCTTCCCGCCGACCTCCTCTGCTGGCTCACCCCACACTGTTCCCTGCCAGCCCCCTCCCCACCCTCCTCTGCGACTCTTGATGTTTTTCACCACTGCCATTGCCATATCATGCTGCTCTCTGCCAGTCCCATTGCTGCTCCCATCCTTCGCCAGCCCTGCTGCCCGCCACGTTCTGCCTCTGTCCCTGCCTCGTGCCCCCGGCTCCGCCCTGCACCTGCGACACGGGGGCAGCCAGCTGCACAGCAGAGCCCTGGCTCAAGCAGCCTGGCATGGCGAGGCCTCGGCTCGTGCGGAGGTGAGGGGCCCCTACGCGGGTAGCGCAGTGAATGGTGCAGAGGGGGTCACACAGTATGTGGGGCTCAGGGTACGTTTTATTGACGTCTCAGCTCAGTCCTTGCTGGACATTTCTCCACCCCCCCCCAAAAAGACCCCAATATCTTAGCAGTCACCACTAGGAGCCCAGGCCTACAGGGCAGGATGGAGGGGCACTGGCGGGGCTGCAGGGAGCCCGGGGCTGCAGGGCAGGATGGAGGGGCGCTGGGGGGAGCCCAGGGCTGCGGGGCAGGATGGAGGGGCACTGGGGGGAGCCCAGGGCTGTGGGGCAGGATGGAGGGGCACGGGGGGGAGCCCAGGGCTGTGGGGCAGGATGAAGGGGCCTGGGGCTGCGGGGCATGATGGAGGGGTGCTGCAGGGAGCCCGGGGCTGTGGGGCAGGATGGAGGGGCCTGGGGCTGTGGGGCAGGATGGAGGGGCCTGGGGCTGTGGGGCAGGATGGAGGGGCCTGGGGCTGCGGGGCAGGATGGAGGTGCGCTGGTGGGGCTGCAGGGAGCCCGGGGCTGTGGGGCAGGATGGAGGGGCCTGGGGCTGCGGGGCAGGATGGAGGGGCGCTGGCAGGGTTGTGGGGGAGCCCAGGGCTGGGGGGCAGGATGGAGCGGTGATGGCGGGGCTGCGGGGGAGCCCAGGGCTGAGCTAGCAGGAACATGCAGCACAGCTGGGTAACATTGGGGTGACCTGAGTTTCTTCCATTCTCGGCACTGGAGGAGCAGCTTTTGCCCAGGGCGGGAGAGGCCCATGGCTGCGTTGGGCCTGGGCTGTTGGACACAAGCTGCGCTTGGCCATTCCCTCCAGGCGCGGGAGCACTAAGCTGTACCCCAAGGCTGCCCCCCAGGGTGCCCGGGGGGCTCTGGCAGAGGCACCCTGAGGCAGCGCCTGCCACATGCGAGCTGGTGCTGCCTGGCTCCAGGCATCAGTGGCCAGACACAAGTGGGCTGGGGAGAGGGTGCAAGGGTTGGGCCCCAGCCAGTGCGAGGCCAGGGGCTACCCAGTCCTCCGGCAGCCCCCCCAGCTCAGCTCAGCCCAAGGATGGGGGGGGGCAACTGGGGGGGCTGCAGTCTGCTCCTGCCTCCCTCCGCATGACGGCTGGCTGGCAGGGCACGTTTTGCTCGCTTCAGGGGCCCAAGCCACAGCTGCGGCTCTGCACCTTCCCCCCGGGCTCTGCCACCCACCCCCCTGAGTCCCCCCCTGGGCTCTGCCACCCACCTGACTCCCCCCTGTGCTCTACCACTCGCCCCCCTGAGTCCCCTCGGGCTCTGCCACCCACCTGACCCCCATGCTACCCACCCGCCCCTGAATCCCCTCGGGCTCTGCCACCCACCTGACCCCCCCGGGCTCTGCCACCCGATCCCCTGAATCTCCTCGTGCTCTGCCACCCACCTGACCCCCCCGTGCTCTGCCACCTGCCCCCCTGAGTCCCCCCCTGGGCTCTGCCACCCACCTGACCCCGTGCTCTGCCCGTGCTCTGCCATCCGCCCCTGAGTCCCCTCGGGCTCTGCCACCCACCTGACCCCCCCGGGCTCTGCCACCCGACCCCTGAGTCCCCGTGCTCTGCCACCCGCCCCTGAGTCCTCGGGCTCTGCCACCCACCTGACCCCCGGGCTCTGCCACCCGATCCCCCACTCCAGGGCTCTGCCACCCACCAGACACAACCCCCTGGGGCTCTGCTACCCGACCCCCCTCCCCGCCCCAGGGCTCTGCCACCCAATCCCCCCCTCCAGGGCTCTGCCATTGAATCCCTGTCAGGGCCTGACTCATGCCAGGGCATTGCCACCTGATCCCGACCCCCCGCCCAGGGCCTGAGTCCTCTCGTCCCCCCAAGTGCTTGTCTCTAATCCCCCCTCCCATCCCAATTTGGTCAAAGGAGCCCAGAGCCAGGCCCAGGGGCTTGGGCTCATACGCTGAGATGGTCGGCCAAGTCTACATTCCCCATTTCATGCCATGTAGGGCAATATAGAGGATCCCCCCAAAGATGGGGGGGGCAGAGCAGGGCCTTGGGGCAGGGAGGGCGTGTGGGGGCGGAGCAGGAGATACAGGGGTCTCGGGAGCAGGAGGGGGGCCTGGGGCTGGGCAGAGCAGTGCTGAGTGCAGAATGCATTTATACCGTCACCTGCGCAGAGTAACAACCTCCAAATAAAACAAATGCTATTTTGAATAGTGTGGCGTCCTGTGAGCTGTATGGGGGGACGGGGAGGAGTCTCAAAGGCCAGCTGTGGGGTGGGGAGAGGAGACCACCAGAGCCTAGCGGGGAGTGAGGCAGGAGTCCCAAAGCCAGGGCAGGGACTGGGGAACCACAGCCCAGCCTGGGTGCGTGGGGGTTCATTGGCATTGACCAGCGCCAGCTACATGGGCCCTATGCCTGGGTTTGCCAGCAGGGGCCTTGGGGAGCAGCCCTCATGCAGCGCCATTGGAAGCAGATGCTTTGCATGGGGGGCTGAGCGGGGTGGGGGCTACTGAGCCACGGATGGGCAGCTGGCTGCAGGCTGGGGCAGGGGGGGTGTCCAGTGTGTTACTTCTCACGCGCTCCGCAGCCCACTCCCAGGCACCACAGCAGCTGCTCCAGCCCCTCCACGTCCCAGCATGGATGAGCCGTTGACTAGACAGAGCAGCGGCACGACAGGCAGGGATGGAACCATCCAGCAACATGCTCCAAGATTTCCACTGCTCGCCCCAGTTCGGTCACCCTGGCATCTGCCCCCCACCACGGCCAGCAGTCACAGGTGCTGGGCAATCGACCACTGGCAGCTCAGAGCATGGTGGGTCCCTCGCCTTGGCTACACCCGTAGTCAGCATCAGGCCAGGCTTAGCCCAACAGGGGCAGTGTCTGTCTATGGCACGTTGCTGGCAGTACCCAGGTGACTCCCATACTCCGCTGAGCCCATCCCCGGCACCCTTCAGGGCAGGGCAGCCCCCTCCACTGTACACCTGGGGCCTGAGCCCCACAGAGGCCCAAGAGCACCTGGCGAGTCTCAGTTCGAGGCTAGTGCCCAGCCCACTGGCCCATCTTCCTCTGACAGCCCAGCCCCAAAGCCCTGCAGCGCAGCAGCCCCTGGGGACACCGGGCAGGGCCCTGCTGGTGGCGCCCCAGGCAGTGCTGAAGTGGCTCAGTGGCTTTCCCCGCTGTGCTGGGGCTCCCTGCTCACGGAGCAGCCAGGGCCAGCTGCTCGAGGAGCCCTCGTCAAAGGGACCTGCCAGCGCCGTGCTGGCTGGGGACCTGGTGCATCTCTGGGATCGGGGCAGGGCACGTGGCCCAGCAGCGACGCCCCAGGCTCCTACGGGTGGCATGAGCTGCCAGAGTCCCAGCTCCCTGAGATCTCCCTGCCACAGGCTGGGCCCACACGGATGTTCCTGTGCCCCAAATGGAGCACTCTGTGGGGCAGGGTCTGCCAGTGCCCCACAGCACCCTGCACCATCAGTCTGGGCTGCAGCTTCCTGCATCACGCACTGTGCTGCGGTGCAGGCACCCGTGCGCAGGGCAGGCTCGCCCATCCCCTGCTGGCGCTGCCCCACCTGTTTCACTGCCCCACCCATTTATTATCCCAATCGCCCCATCGCTTCCCCCCAGGCATCAGTCAGACAAAATCAGGGGGGATTGTGCCAGCATATACAGCATTAGATTTGGTATGTTAGCGCCTGTGACAGCTGAGGGGCGGGGCCGGGGGGGGGCAGAGTGGAAGATAATAGATGAATGGGGGAGGGGGAACCAAGGTGTGTGTGTGGGGGAGTGGGAGCTGCACTCTAGCCCCATAGCAAATCACACCCCTGCCTCCCTCAGCCTCAGTCCATTGCCCCCTCCCCTTTCTTGCCAAGCAGCAAAGCTGTTGATTTAATCTCTTTTTAATGTAATTTCAAACAGGGTTTCCATAGAAACCAGTCATGGGCCCTGCGGCCTCCTGAGTGTACAGGCCTGATGAGCCAGAGCTGGGGCCCTGAGCCGAGCAATGAGCCTTAGCTCTGCCCTGGGGGGAAACCTCCCCGCCTTGTGACACCTGTGCTGGGGCAGCCCCAGAGGAGGCCTGGCAGCTGCCGAAGGCCTCATGAGCCTGGGGGTCAGTGCCGTGGTGTGGCCCAGGCAATGGCTAGCGCCCCCCGCCCCCCTCCCCATAGGTATCAGCTTAGCGCTGGTTCACCTCCCCCTGCCGGGTGGCTCCTGGCTGCGGGACATGGGCTGAATTAGCCACTGGCACAAGAATATGCTCCTGGCCTATGAGCTCAGGGGAGTCCCTGACAACGGCTGCCCGCTGTGCCCAGGTCTCATTGGCCTACTGCTCACCAGGCCGCCCAGGTTGTGTCCTCATTTACCATGGCACCAGTGATGGGGCTGGGAGGGGCTCTGGCCTGCTCCGAGGCGGTGCTCGGCCCCTGGCAGTTCTGATGTTCATAGGCATGTGCTTATGCAGCCAATGCACCAAGGGAACAAGACCTGCCCAAGTACCAGCTGGGCAAGGCCAGGCATGCCATGCAGCTGTGGCATGTGGGGCCCTGGCTTAGCCCCCTGGGCCCTCAGCCCTGGGAGGGGGGGGCTAGCGACAGCGTGTCGTGCGTGTGGACAAGAGCAATTCATCATTAATTGTCATGATATCGCCTGCTGTCATGAGCCCCTGCGCTGTGCGGGGCAGTGTGACGAATGTCCAGGCCTGCCCCAGGCCCGGCCAGGCTGCATTGCACAAGGAATGAGACCAGGTGCTCCGTGGCTGCTGGGCCTGACAGGGCCGCGTTGCTGAGTAACCGCTGGCTAGCAGGGCAAGTGGGACCAGGGCTGGCGCTACCAAAGGCAGCGCTAGAAACGCCTCCCTGTAAGCAGCTGTGCCAGGCTAAGAGGTGCATGTGGGAGCCCAGCATCGGTGCCAATAGGCCACGGGTGGACTACTTGAGCCCCCCCCCCCCCCACACACACACACACACACCCCGCCCGGCAGGCTCTATGACCCTATCCCTAAGGGCTTAGAAATGTGCCCCTGACGAGCCAGTCCCTGAGCTTTGTTAGCCCTGGCTAGGCCACACCTGCTGGTTTCCTTGGCATAAGTTAGAGCCGCCTAAGTGTTGCCCCCAGTCCTCACCCCCCGCATAGCTCTGGGGAGGTTCCCCTCCCCCAGCCCTGGCTGGCCCCCACCCTCACCTGGCAGTTCTGAGGCCAGTCCTGCACCGCCCCCTGCTGTTGGGCCCGGGCGCAGCCTCCCCAGATTGCCGGGGAAGCAGAGATGCTGCTATTTTAGTGACCTGCTGGGAGAGAAACTTGGATGGAAATTGACATCAATCTCTGCAGGGTCCCGTTGTTGCCATAGAAACATGAATGCTCAGACACCAATCTCCTGCAGCAGGGAGGTCCAGCCAGGCGCAGTGAGTTATATGGGCCCGTGGTGCCCGGGCTCCAGCAATATTCAGGGCCTGGGGCCCCAGCTCCACCCTTGGCCCTGCCTGGTGCCCCCACGCGCCTCCCCCAGAGCGTCCCTGCCTGTGCCCTGGGCAGCGGGCGGCTGCCTGCCGCTCCACACCTCGCTCCCTCGCCGGCCGCTGCCAGCTACACGTGATGGCAGCCCCCCCTCAGCACCCACCAGAGGGGAGGCGAGGGGGCTTCCTGGAGCTGAGAGGGGCCCCAGGGGCATGTGCAGTGACAGTGGTGGGGGTGAGTGTGCTGCTGGGTGGGGGGTGGCCCTCTCCCAGAGCTTACTGCTGCTGGTGGGGAGAGGGGTGGGGGGAGGCCTCCTCTCTGGCTCCAGCCCCGGGGCAGACTGCCTGCACCCCAAATGCCTCATCACCTGCCCCCCCCCACCCCACAACCCTCTGCCCCAGGCTGAATCCCCTCCTGCACCGTGAACCTCTCATCCCTGGCCCCACCCCACAGCCCTCACCCCCACACACCCCAACCCTCTGCCCTAGCCCTGAGCCCCTCCACACCCCAAACCCCTCATCCCCAGCCTCACCCACCACATTGTGCAATATCGGGAAACTGTTAAACGCTTACTGTTTCCTGTCCATTTTTACATTATTTAAAAAATATATATACGGGGTGGAGGGGAGGGGCAACTTGGACCCATTCTGGGCACCACCAAAAAATTATACAAATCTGCCGCCCATGGGTCCAGCAGGGTCCTGCTCACAGCCCAGGCTGCAAGGTGGCTGGGATCTGCCGACACTGCTGTTGACTCATCGGAACAAGGGCAACCCCTAGGTACTTCCTGGCTGAGACTGAACCTGCCACCCCAGCTCAGATCTTCTAGGGCTTCCCTGCAGCCCCATCTGGCTCCAGCAGCAGCTCCCCCCTGCACCATTACAGGTTCTCCTGTTTCCCACTGGCCTGTGACAATCTTAAAGAACCCCAGAAGGTGGCACTTTCCCTCTAGCCCTGAACAAGGAGCTTTAGCAGAATAAGGAACCAGCGTTAATCCCTAAAGCTGATTCTTTCTCTGCTTCACTGCAGAGCTTCTGCCTAGGCAATTCCTACCCTCCAGCCTGCAGATTTAAAGAACCACCCCGCACCCTCACCTCTGGCTGTACAAACATCTTTAACAGGAATTAATCAGTCAGCCATGAACCCTGGCTGCTGTTGCGTCACCGCTTCAGCATGAGCCCAGGTCCGCGCCTTTCCTGTCTGGAGCAGGGTCTGGGCAACTGATTCACTTAGAATGTAGAATCATAGAATATCAGGGTTGGAAGGGACCTCAGGGGGTATCTAGTCCAACCCCCTGCTCAAAGCAGGACCAATCCCCAGACAGATTTTTGCCCCAATCCCTAAGTGGCCCCCTCAAGGATTGAACTCACAACCCTGGGTTTAGCAGGCCAGTGCTCAAATCACTGAGCTATCCTGCCTTGGATATTCCCATCCTACAAGTGCAGACATCTGCCTGATAGATTACAGCCTTCTCCTTTAGCATGACCTCCAGTCCCCGTGGTGTTTTCTTAAACCCCCAGCTCCTGGAGTCATGTGATCCTGTGAGACTGCTTTCATTTCAGAAGAATAAATGGTCACTTACCTTTCATAACTGTTGTTCTTTGAGATGTGTTGCTTGTGTCTATTCCATTCTAGGTGTGCGCCAAGTGCGCGGTCATTGGAGATTTTTGCCTTACTGGTATCCATAGGGTCGGCTCGGCTGTGGTGCCCTTGAGTGCTGCACTCATTTGTCAGTATATTAGGCACCGCCGACCCTACACCCTCTCAGTTCCTTCTTGCCAGCAACTCTGACAGAGGGGCAGAGGCGGGTAATGGAATGGACATGAGCAACGCATCATGAAGAACATCCATTACGAAAAGGTAGGTAACTGAGTTTTCTTCTTCGAGCGCTTGCTCCTATCTATTCCATTCTAGGTGACCCACAAGCAGTATCCCTGGAGGTGGGCTCAACGTTCACGGTCGTGCGGCTTGCAGCACTGCTCCGCCGAAGCCAGTGTTGTCTCAGGCTTGCTGGGTAACTGCATAATGAGGCGCGAACATGTGGCCAGACGACCATGTAGTGGCCCTACAGATCTCTTGGATTGGTACCTGTGCCAGGAAGGCCGCTGACAATGCTTGTGCCCTAGTTAAGTGTGCTGTCACAATCACCAGCGGAGGCACCTAACAGTAGCAGATGCAGGCCATGATTCAGGATGAAATCCTCTGCACAGACACTGGGTAACCTTTCATTCTGTCTGCCACTGCAATGAACAACTACGTTGACTTACAGAACAGCTTTGCTCTATCTGTGTAAAAGGCCAGCGACCTCCTGATGTCCAGGGCATGTAGCCTGTGCTCCTCATCTGACGCATGAGGCTTTGGAAAGAAGACGGGTAAGTAAATGTCCTGGCTAGTATGAAACTGGGAAACGACCTTGGGCAGAAACGCTGGGTGCGGTCGCAGCTGGATATTATCCTTGTAGAAGGCTGTATACGGCAGCTCCAAAGCGAGCGCCCTGATCTCTGACACCCCGCAGGCCAACGTTATTGCCACCAGGAACAAGACCTTCCAGGAGAGAGCAGGAAACCAGAGGCTCAAATGAGGACCTGTGAGTCTCAGCAGCACCAGATTCAGGTCCCAGCGAGGGACAGGATCCCGGACAAGCAGTAGACACGCTCCAGACCGTTCAAAAACCATGCCATCATGTTGTGAGCAAAGATCAACCTGCCTTGGAACAGAGGATGGAAAGCTGAGATAGCCACCAGGTGGACCTTGATCAATGACATGGACAAACCTTGGAGTCTGAGGTTCATCAGATAATCCAGGATCTCCTGCAGTGGGGCCTGCTCGGCCTGAATATGCCATTCCGAGGCCCAGCATGTGAACCTTTTCCGTTTGGCCAGGTAAGTCACTCTGGTGAAGGGTTTTCTGCTATTCAGTAAGACCTGCTGGACAAGGGCTAAGCATGCCTGTTCGTCTGTGCTTAGCCATGTGGTAATCAAGCCATCAAGTGCAGCACTGCCAGGTTCAGGTGCAAAAAGCTGTGACAGCAGATCCGGCTAGAGGGGCAGCTGCCGCGGGGTGGCTACCGAAAGGCTCAGCAACATGCCGAACCAGTGCTGGCGAGGCCACGCGGGGCTATTAGGATAATTCTCATCCTGATCTTCAGAAGGACTCTGTGAATCAGTGGCACTGGCGGGAAAGTGTACATCAGCACCCCCAACCACGGAATGAGATAGGGAGCCCCTGCCCATCCCCGGATCAAACAGAACACATGGCATTTTCTGTTCTGTCTGGATGCAAACAGGCCCACCTGGGGAATCCCCCACCTCAGGAAGATCAGGCTGACCATCTGCAGATGGAGTGACCACTTGTGGCGAGACAAGAAGGTTCTGATGAGGTGATCCACCAAGATGTTCCTGGTTCCAGGCAGGTACACGGCTACCAGATGAACGGCATGCCACACATAGACGTCCCAAAGGCAGAGAGCTTCTTGACAAAGGCCCGAAGACCTGGCACCACCCTGCCTGTTGGTGTCCTACATTGTGACAGTATCCATCAGTGTCCATCAGGACCTGCACCACCTGGCCCTTCGGGTGGGGCAAGAACGCCTGGCAGGCCAGGCGAACTGCTCTGAGCTCCCTGATATTGATATGGAGGGCCAGACTGTCCCACAACCAGCGGCCCTAGATGCTTAGCTTGCACAGGTGGGCTCCCCAGCCCAGATCCAAAGCATCAGAGACCAGGATCAGTGACAGGGATGGTGTTGCGAAGGGAACTCCCTCCAACACTGACCCACGGTCCAACCACCCATCTGGGATGACCCAATGTGATCCAGCACCCTGACTACCCAGTCCAGGTCATGCCTGTTGGGGATGTAGACTGACACCAGCCATGCCTGCAAAGGCCACAGGTGTAGCCGGGCAGGACTGACTGTGTATATACCTGCGGCCATGTAGCCCAACAACCGCAGGCAGGTGTGAGCCATGGTGAGCGGGTGGTTCTTTACATGGGAGATCAGGTCCGACATGGCCTGAAAATGTGCTTCCAGAAGGAAGGCTCTGGCTTGCATGGAGTCAAGAACTGCCCCAATGAACTCTGTTCCCTGGGCCAGCATTAAGGTGGATTTTTTCTCGTTTATTAATAGGCACAGTTTGCGGCAGGTGGAACTCACCAGATCGAGCCAGTCATCGAGATATGGGAAGACCTGGATCCCTCAACATCTCAGGTTACATTTTGTGAATGCCCTCGGGGCCAATGAGAGGCCAAAAGGGAGAGCCGTGAATTGGAAATGGTGTCCACCCACTATGAAACGTCTGTGACCTTGGTCCTTCAAGTTGAGGGCAGTATACCAGTCTCCTGGATCCAGGGAAGGGATGATGGAGACCAGGGAGACCTTGCGAAACTTCAACTTTCTGAGAGACTTGTTGAGGCCACACAGGTCCAGAATGGGTCTGAGGCCCCCTTTTGCCAGCGGGATTAGGAAGTAGTGGGAACAGAACCCTTTTCCCTTCATGTTCCGATGGAACTCCTCCACCGCCCCCAGGTACAGGAGGTTCTCAACCTCTTGGACAAGGAGTTGCTCATGAGATGGGTCCCTGAAGAAGGATAGGGGTGGGAGAAAAGGCAGCTGAAAATTGCAGGGTATAGCCCTGAGATACTATGTCCAGCACCAGTGGTCTGAGGTGACCCGTGACCAAGCCAAACGATAGGGATGAAGACGGTTGAGGAAAGAACAAGGTGGATCCAGGGAATTGACTGGGGCGTTGCTCTCAAGCGCACCTTCAAAACGAGTTTCTGGCCCCTGTCATGCTTCATTCGCCAGGCTGGGCTGCACAGGTGAGCGGGAGGAGGAAAGGCAGCAATGGCTAAAGCTCATGTTTCTGTCCCTTCTCCTTGCAGACCCCTGACGAGGCCGCCAAGGCCTTGGTGACGGGGGCGACCGGAACTGCTTCCATGCAGACTGCGGCGTGTGCATCCCCAGCGAGTGAAGGGTGGCCTGAGTGTCCTTTAACCCATGCAGCCTCACATCAGTCTGCTCTGAAAATAGACCGTTCCCTGGATCGAGGTCTGCATCTTGTGGGACAGGGCTGGCAGTCTGAAGCCAGGAGTTGCACCTCATAACCACTCCTGATGGGACCACCCTGGCCGCTGAGTCGCACGCCCTCTGGGGAGAGCACCTAGCCACAGGGTGCCGGATTCCTGGGCCAAAGCCTGTGGGAGGGACTCCTGAACTTACGGAGGGAGTCCTTAAGTTACAATTGTACCCGCCCAAGAGGGCCTGATGGTTCGCCACCCGGAATTGCAGGCTGGCTGCTGAATAAATTTTTCTCCCAAAAAGGTTCAGTCTTTTGGCCTCTTTATTTTGGGGGAGTTGAGCTGGTGTGCCCCTGTGACAATGCGGTTCTGGCGGGACCCAACTGAGAGTGCCAATTCAGGACCAATTGCTCAAACAGGGCAGTCACAGCCCAAGGCTGGGGTTTTTCTACCTCTAAGGCAAACCAAACCAGCCAGACAAAAAGGACTTCGGTTTCACCCCACTGGCTAACCACAAGTCACACGAGCAATTTCCTTAGACACTCCAGTCTCCCAGTATCACCACCAGCGCCACCCGTCCTGGGGACGAATGGTTATGGAGACCAACACCCCAATAAAAGAAAAAGGTTCTCTCGATTCCAAAGACTCAAGCCCCAGACCCAGGTCAATATACACATCAGATCTTACCCACAAATCACGCTGTTGCCAATCCTTTAGAATCTAAAATCTAAAGGTTTATTCATAAAGGGAAAAAGGTAGAGATGAGAGCTAGAATTGGTTAAATGGAATCACTTACATACAGTAATGGCAAAGTTCTTAGTTCAGGCTTGTAGCAGTGATGGAGTAAACTGCAGGTTCAAATCAGGTCTCTGGAGTACATCCCCAGCTGGGATGGAGCTTCAGCTTGTAGCAAAGTCCCTCCAGAGGTATGAAGCAGGATTGAAGACAAGATGGAGATGAGGCATCAGCCTTATATAGGCTTTTCCAGGTGTAAGAACCTCTTTGTCCTCACTGTGGAAAATTACAGCAAAATGGAGTCTGGAGTCACATGGGCCAGTCCCTGCATACTTTGCTGAGTCACAAGGCGTGTCTGCCTTCTCTCCATGAGTCAATTGTGTAGCTGATGGTCCTTAATGGGCCCTCAAGCAGGCTAGGCAGAGCTAACACCAACTTGTCTGCGGTGTCACCCAGAAGCAGAGCACAATACAAAATACAGACGGTACAGAGCCAATACTTATAACTTCAACTACAAAATGATACACAGACATACAGACAGCATAATCATAACCAGCAACCCAGAACCTGGTCTTAGACACCTTATACGACCCCCTTTACATAAGATTTGGTGCCACTACAGGACCTTGGTTGCAAACCATGTTCTATATGGTCCCAGTTTATATCAATAACGTCACAGCCCCTGCTTATCCTTTTTGCTGTTCCACAGAGTTAACCAGCGAGCCTGGAAGTGGGCAGGTATAGAGGTACTCAAACCCTTTGGCCCGGACAAAGTACTTCTTTTTGGCCCTTTTGGAGGTGAAAAATAAAGTGCCCATCTATAAAAAGGGAAATAAGGACAACCTGGGTAATTACAGACCAGTCAGATTAACTTCTGTACCGGGAAAGATAATGGAGCAAATAATGAAGCAATCACTTTGCAAACACCTAGAAGATAATGAGGTGATAAGTAACAGTCAGCATGGATTTGTCAAGAAGAAATCTAGTCAAACCAACCTGATAGCTTTCTTTGACAGGGTAACAAGCCTTGTGGATGGGGGGAGGGAAGGCGGGGAGTGGTAGACGTGGTATCATTCTGGGCTGTATTAGCAGGAATGTTGTAAGCAAAACATGAGAAGTAATTCTTCCGCTCTACTCTGTGCTGATTAGGCCTCAACTGAAGTATTATGTCCAGTTCTGAGTGTCACATTTCAGGAAGGATGTGGACAAATTGGAGAATGTCCAGAGAAGAGCAACAAAAATGATTAAAGGTCTAGAAAACATGACCTATGAGGGAAGAGTGAAAAAAAAAAAAAAGGGGGTTGTTTAGAATCACAGAATCATAGAATATCAGGGTTGGAAGGGACCTCAGGAGGTATCTAGTCCAACCCCCTGCTCAAAGCAGGACCAGTCCCCCACTAAATCCACAAATCCCTAAATGGCCCCCTCAAGGATTGAACTCACAACCCTGGGTTTAGTCTGGAAAAGAAAAGACTGAGACATGATATCAGTTTTCAAGTACATAAAAGATTGTTACAAGGAGGAAGGAGAAAACTGGGCCAGGGACACAGGTGTGGGGCAGGGGGCCAGGGAGTGGGGCAGGGGGCGGGGCAGGGGGCAGGGCAGGGGTGAGGAGTCAGGGCAGGGGCTAGGGCAGGGGTGAGGGTCAGCAAGTGGGGCAGGGGGCAAGAGGCACAGGGTGGGGCAGGGGGACAGGACACGGGGAGAGGGAGTCGGGGCAGGGCGGGGGTGGGGGCCAGGGAGTGGGGCAGGGGGGCAAGGGGCACAGGTGTGGGGCAGGGGGCAGGACAGGGGGCACAGGTGTGGGGCAGGGGGGCAGGACAGGGGGCACAGGTGTGGGGCAGGGGGCCAGGGAGTGGGGCAGGGAGGGGGGTCGGCGTAGCCGCCTGGCTCATCCCCTGCTCCAGCAGCTTCAGGGGGTAGGACCAGCCGCTGCTGAGGACAGTGCCCCCTAGTGGGCCATGGGGAAATGTCACTGTCACGCCCACAGGTAGAACTGACTTGTGCCCCGAGTGGAGGCTGGGTTAACCCCTAAGCACACCAGGCATGTGCCTAGGGACCCAAATGGGGCGGGGGAACCTCAGCGACGCTGGGACCCCACACAGCAGGCTGCAGCACCACCCAAGTCTGGCCCAGCTGCCCCTCAGGGCCAAACCTGAGTGGGCAGTGGCGTGGGCAGTGCCATGAGGGCAGCTCCTGCACCAGGGCTCCCCAGGAGCCTGCATGGCCTTGCCCTGCGTCCAGCTGCCCGTGTCTCCTCTGCTCTGCCCAGCGACCACCTACTACAGGTCCCTGAACCCGACCAGCCGGAGCGTCGCTCTCACCATCAGGCACTGGACAGGACTCGGCAGTGAGTGCCCACACGCGGGGGCTGGCTGCCTGCGAGATGGATGGCGGGGAGCCGGGGGGGGGGGGGGAGGAGACACGATGGAGGTTATAGGGCAGTGACTGAACAGCTGGAGCCAGTCTCTGTCTGTGCTGGCTAGGAGAGGGTTATCCAGGCAGTGTGATGTTTGGTGCAGCTGTAGGCAGCCCATGGATTACTGGGGATGCAGCAGGTTTGTTCCCATTCTCTGGTGTGGAAGGTAGGGCCCTGCCTGCCTAGGGCCTAGTGCTGGGTTAATATGGCCCTGCCTGCATGGTGGTGTTTGCAGTAGTGCCCAGGGCCCTGGGTGGGATTAGGGCCCTGTCCCCTACCCTGCTCAAGCCCCAGCAGGCGCAAAAACAGCTCCCTCCTCTCCACAGGGGTGTGATGCTCCTGAGGGAGCCGTGCCAGGGCTCAGACCTGTCCTGCTGTTGTCCCGAGGGGGCACATGCAGGGTGCGCGGGCCATGCCATGCTGCAGGGAGGGCAGCGCAGGGCCAGTGGTAGCTGCTGCATTAGCTCCATTCCCATCACTTGTTTTAATTCCCTGTGGGTGGAGGGGGCCTTTGCATGCTGCGCACGCACAGCTGGCAGCCCAGGAGGGGGTCAGCTCGGGGTGGAGGCCCCTCATGCCCAGCACAGACCCCCAGAGTACTGAGCCTTTTCCACTCCTCCTGTCAGCTCTGCTTGAGCAGCAGCAGATGGGGCTGTGGGCAGGGGACGTAACCCCCCCCCCCCCCAGGCCCCGGGCTGGATGGGGCAGGCAGGAAGGGCCCAGCCCGGCTGTGCTCTCACTGGGCCAAGGGTCAGTGGCACTGCAGGGAGCGGTGACTCAGCTGCCTGCCAGCGGATGCATTAACCTCCAGCTGCAGACAGAGCCTCGGACCCACACAGGCAGGCAGGAGGCTTCTCTCTCTGCGTCCCGTGCCCGACTCCTCCCCAGTGTAGGGGATGCTGGCAGGTGCCCTCCACGTGAGCTGGTCCTGCAGTCACCGCTGGGCACGTGCTGAGATGGGGGCTCCTGGGCCATCACCCCATGCTGCTTGGGGTGCCAGCTGGGTTGGAAGGAGCCCTGGCTCCTGGGGGAGTGACTCAGCACAGAGCAGGTTCCTCAAGGTGCCTGTGCACATGGGACAGCGCCAGGCCGTCTGGGCCGGGCCGTCCCCTGGAGCTCTGCCAAGCCATTGTTCTGGGGCCCAGATGAGGGCACGAGCCCTCCCCCCTCTGAACCCAACAGCCTGGATGCAGAGGGACCAGGTGCTCCCGCCTCAAGGCTCAGCCTGCAGCAGCAAGACCCCACCAGGCCCCCACCCTGCAGCACTCGCGGGGCTCAGTCCACAGCCAGCCAGCAGCTCCCGGAGACTCAGCCTCAGCCTACGGCTGTCAGCCAGGCGAGCACAGAGAAGATCCTGCCCAGACCTTTTGTGCTGCCCTACATCCCCAGCTGGGGAGCAGAGACCCAGTCCCACCCCAGCCAGCCTGGAAGGAGCCTGGGGTCCCACTCACAGGGCACATATGGCTCACCAGCACCTGCAGCCCGCGGGCCCCTGGTGCAGACACAGGGCAGAAGGAAGTGATGGGGGAGCCAGGCCGCCTATGCCAACCATCCCAGGCCCACACGCAACTCAGAGCGAGTACCAGTGAGCACCCGTCCCTGTGACCTCAGAGTGCCTGTCCCCCCAACAAGGCACAGCCCCACCTCAGCCCCCACCTCCAGCCTCCCTCACTGCAAGGTGATGCTGCTCCCGCAGGGCACAGGAGTGTATGTTTGTGTGCGCATTGACCTGCCCTGGCCAGCGCATTGGGCTCCCCACCTTCCAGCGCCTGGCCCTAGGCCACCCCTCCAGTTGGCCCAGTCTCTGCCACCTGCAATCCATGCCCTTCTGCCTGGCCTGAGTCAGGGCCCTCCCACAATCCATCCCCCCTGCGGCCAGGCCCTTCCGCATGCTGGCCCACCCCCAGGGCAGCCCATGCCCTGCTCTCTGTGCTGCACCACGGCTGGCAGCATTCCCGACTGCCTCGATCCTTTGGCACAATGGAGATGCTGGGGCAGGGGGCAGTGGCTGTGGCCGACCCTGGACCATGCCAGGGCACCCCCGAACCTCAACACTTCACAATGCCTGACTTACCTGCCATCAGCAGCCAGTCCCCTCTGCCAGGGCAGCCCAGGCCGAGAGCTGGCTGACTCGGAGCCATGCTGGGACAGGGGCTAACACCATCTGCACAGGGCAGCCCAGAACAAACATTAAAACGCAGACTGGAGACAAGAGCGCCAGTTCTGGAGGATCCCTGCTGTGGGCAGCTCACTCAGCAGCCCTTCCTGGGGCTGGGCCGCAGGGCAGAGGCTAGTGCTAGCCAGCCTGCAGCATGGGGGTGGGACGTGGTAGCAGACACGGAGGGTGAGACCATGTGCTCAGCCAGGAAAGGCTCGCTGAAACCTGCTGCCCGGGGCACAGCGCACCTAGCACAAAGGAAGCAGGCACCCAGCCGCGGCAAGGGAACCTGGGTCTTGTGCATCAGCCCCAGGCCTTGGGGAGCCAGCGCCAGCTGCAGCACGCCAGATACTTTCAAGTGCTTGCCCTGCCGGGGTGCCAGGGGTGCCAGGTGCACCTGGGCAAACATCTCTGGACAAAGGGACACAACCTTGGCTCTGCTGAGCACAGCAGCTATGGTCAGGACTGGATGGAGCCCCCTGCAGAGCCACAGGCTAGAGCCAGCCCCACGCCCAGCCCCGGTGCGGTACTGCCTCCGCACATGGACCCCCCGTGCTCTGCAGCTGCGCTGCTCCTAGACTCACCTGGTGCTCAAGAGGCCGGCTGCCTCCTCACACCTGGCCAGGTGGACAGCCCCTGCCTGCCCGCTGCTCTTCTGTTCCTCCAGCTCCACTCAGGCTCATCCAGCTCCTGTGTCCTGAGGCTGCCAGGCTGGGAGTGGGCTCTGGATCTACAAGGTGGGTCTTGCTGGCCGGTGAGTCCCAGCCCCACCGATGGGCAGAGTAGCCGAGCCAGAAAGGGCCCCCAGGAACGCCAGGTGTACCTGCAGGGCTCCAACCCCTAATGGACACATGGGGGCAGGGAAGTGCTGCCCCTGCACCTGGGGCTGAGCATCCCAAGCACTGCAGGGCCTAGCAGGGGCATGGTAGACCAGCCACTCCCCATAGCACCCAACAGAGAAACAACCAGCTAGCTACTAGCTGCCTTGCCCAGGCCAGGCCAGGCCACCTGGCCTCCACCCCCTGGAGCCACACACCAGGGCAGCCCCCCAGGCTTAGCCCCCATACCCCTTTAAACTCTGCAGCCCCACCTCTCTTCCCCCAGTTTCTCTCAGGCACAGGCCAAGCTGCTCATTAACAACCCTGCAGCCACCTGCTGCCTGGCTATTTCTCTGCCCTGGTGGCCAGCTGGGCCCAGGTTCCCTGGGACCCTTTTGCAGGACGTACAGCCTGGCTCAGCCCCTCTCCCACTATGGCCTCTCTGCAGCTCCAGCAGTTCTGCTGCCAAAGTCTCGCTACCCGCCTGGTGTGGCGCTTCCACCCGCAGGTGTGGAATGGGCTGTGCCTGGGCAGTGCTGCGGTAGGCCTGCTCGGGCTGCTCCTGCAGGCTCTGGCCAGGCACCGCCGGGGCTGTGGCAAGGTGGCTAGCAGAGGCTCAGAGAGCAGGCTCCGTGCTGCCAGGGGGATAGTAGCTGCCATTACTGCCAGCAGCTGTCTGGGCACTGCAGGTGAGAGCAGGTGACTTCCCAGCTGCATAGAGCCCTGCTGCTGGGCTTGCTCTCACAGGGCTGCCCTGCGTTCCTCTTTCCACCAGGGATCCTGAGCCGCTCTGTGCTGTGGCTAGCAGGCCCCCCCGGCTCTGCCAGCCAGCCTCCAGTGAATGGGACAGCAGGCTTTGCTGGGCCACTCTGCACTCTGGCTGTGGTATGGAGCATGAGCCCTGGGTGCTGTGTCTGGGGGGCAGTGTGTCTGGGGAGCAGTATCTGCTGGGGGCTGTGTGCTGTGTCGGGGGGCTGGGGAGCTGTGTCTAGGGGGCAGTGTGTCTGGGGAGCAGTTTCTGCTGGGGAAGGTGCTGTGTCTGGGGGTCTTGGTGGTGGGCTGTGGCTGGGGGACTGGGTTGTGGGCTAGGGAGGCACTGGGGTTGGGGCAGTATCTGGGAGGGCTGGGGGAGGTGCTGTGTGTGGAGGGGCTGGGTGGTAGTCTGAGGGAGGCACTGGAGCTGGAGGGGCTGGGGGCAGTATCTGGGGGCTGGGAGGGCCATGTCTGGGGGAGGGGCTGGGTACTTGGAGAGCACTGGAGGGGGCTTTGGCAAAGGGGAGCGGGGCTGGAATAGTGGGTGGATGGCAGAGCTGTGTGGGCCACAGGGAGGGCTCTGGCTCCCTTGCAGGTGGGGGGCCTGCTGGCTTGGGGGTAGGGGGGCAGGGCACAGCCCTTTCACATCTCCTGTCGCCCCTCAGATGTGGGTGCAGTACTTCTACACGGCTCACTTCTGGGCCTTGTTCTGCTACGCGCTGGAGGCTGTTCAGCTGCTGCGGAGACCTGCAGGCTGCAGGTGGGGCTAGGTGCCTTCCCTTGCACTCCCCGGCCCTTTGGGGGGCACACAGCCCCCTCCCCCCACGCCCCAGCCTGTTATTCCCTCCCCATCCTCTGAGGACGCGGCCCTTCCACAGCTCTGCTCCGGAGCCAAGCAGGTGCCCTGGTGTCTCCATTTCCCACCCCACTCAGTCCCAGGTCTGACAGCGCTTCGTGCTCAGCCTGGGCCTGTGTGAGCAGTGCCAGGCCTGGCTGCAGGGCCCCGGCCCCGGCGATGGCTGGCACTGGGATCCAGGAGCTGTGCTCTGGGGGGGCCTGGCCAACCATTCTCCTCTTGCTTTGCTCAGGTCCCTGACTCCCTACTACTTGTTGTGCTGGGGCCTGTCCAGCACCCAGTGCCTGTGGGGCGTCCAGCAGCTCCTGTCCCCTGCCAGTGCCAGGTAAGCCGAAGCCCCTACCCCGCCCCTGCCCCTGCCCAGTCACAGGCTCATGCCCCCTTCTCCCCCAGGTGTGACTCGCAGCGCCCACTGGCACAGGCCCTGGCTGTGGCTCACTACACTGCTGCCTACGTGCCGCTCTTGCTGGTCCTGCTGCTGAACCCGCTGCTTCTCAACAGGGCCCTCTGTGCAGGTGAGCCAGCCCCACGCCCTGCCCCGGGGCCCTCCCGGGGACACTGGCAGCGGAGCAGGGAGAGTGGGTTGGGCTCAGGCCGAGCAGGGGGCTAACGGCATCTCTCCTGCAGCCACAGCCCTGCTGAGGGGGCAGACGGGCAGGTACACAGCCAGCGAGCGGCTCCAGGAGCAGCAGCTTAGGAGGAGATTCACCAGCATCACTGTTACCTTCACTGCCTGGTAATGCCCCCTGCCCCCCCGCCAGCCAGTGCTCTGCCCCAGTGCCTGGTAATGCCCCCCCCCCACCAGCCAGTGCTCTGCCCCAGGGCCTGGTAATACCCACCCCTCCTCCCCGCCAGCCAGTGCTCTGCCCCAGTGCCTGGTAATGCCCCACTTTCCCCCCCCCCCCGCCAGCCAGTGCTCTGCCCCAGTGCCTGGTAATGCCCCCTCCTCCCCGCCAGCCAGTGCTCTGCCCCAGTGCCTGGTAATGCCCCACTTCCCCACCAGCCAGTGCTCTGCCCCAGTGCCTGGTAATGCCCCACTTCCCCCACCAGCCAGTGCTCTGCCCCAGGGCCTGGTAATGCCCCCACCTCCTCCCCACCAGCCAGCACTCTGCCCCAGTGCCTGGTAATGCCCCACTTCCCCCTCCCGCCAGCCAGCGCTCTGCCCCAGTGCCTGGTAATGCCCCACTTCCCCCCCTCCGCCAGCCAGTGCTCTGCTCCAGTGCCTGGTAATACCCCCCCTCCTCCCCGCCAGCCAGTGCTCTGCCCCAGTACCTGGTAATGCCCCCTCCTCCCCGCCAGCCAGTGCTCTGCCCCAGTGCCTGGTAATGCCCCACTTCCCCCGCCAGCCAGTGCTCTGCCCCAGTGCCTGGTAATGCCCCACTCCCGCCCTCGCCCGCCAGCGCTCTGCCCCAGTGCCTGGTAATGCCCCCCCCTCTGCCTGGCTGCCTACAGTGCCCCTGCTGGAGGCTGGGGGGGGGCCCTGCCCATTCAGTGGGGGTGGTGGCTGCTGTAGCCCTCCCCCCGATCAGTCAGCATGGCCCCATCTCTGCTCCCCACAGCTGGCTAGGGAATGTGGTGAACGATGGGCTGCTCCTGCTAGAGCCTGCATGGTGCACGGAGACCCTGCGGCTGCTGCACGTGGCCATCCGGACCTCCTGGATCATTGTGGTGGGCGAGGGCATGAGGGGGCAGTGAGGCTAGGCTGCCCGGGGATCTTGTTTGGGGGTGGTGGGGGGCCCGGGAAGGGAGAGGGTAGCGGGGGAGGGGTTCCCTGGGAAGGGAAGGGGATAGTGGGGTAGGAGTGTCCCGGGAAGGGAGGGGGTAGCGGGGGAGGGGTGCCCTGGGCAGGGAAGGGGATAGTGGGGGAGGAGTGTCCTGGGAAGGAGGCGGTAGCGGGGAGGGGTGCCCTGGGAAGGGATGGGGATAGTCAGGAGGAGTGTCCTGGGAAGGGAGGGGTAGCGGGGAGGGTGCCCTGGGAAGGGAAGGGGATAGTGGGGAGGAGTGTCCCGGGATGGGAGGGTGTAGCGGGGGAGGGGTGCCCTGGGAAGGGAAGGGGATAGACAGGGAGGAGTGTCCTGGGAAGGGAGGGGGGGCAGCAGGAATGGGGGTCCTGTGTGGTGAGACCAGTAGGGCAAGAGGCTGCAAGGCCATGCTCAGCTGATTTGGGGGGGGACACACCACATATTGGGGGGGGGGGGCTTGCTGTTGGTGTCAGCACAGTTGCACTGGGGCCCTGCCTGCGCCTGCCCCTCCCTGACCCCCTCCTTCCTCCAGGCCATCCTGAACCCCATGTCAGGACTCCTGCTGTCTCTGGCGCTGGTGGGCTGGCAGCAGGCAGGGCAGCCGGCGGGCAGAGCTCTCCGCAGGGATGAGCAGAGCAGCAGCGAGGACTCTCCTGAGCCTGTCCTGGGCCGTGTGGCTGTGCCTGGCCAGTTGCGGGCCCCCAACCTGCTCAGCCTCCTGACCTCCGGGGCATCCCTGGGTGAGTAGGGGCAGAGCGGCTCTTACACTGCGGGCCAAGGCCGGGGCAGCAGCCAGCACCAATGGCTCTGCCTGAGGGCCCCTGGTCAGGGCTAGGGGAGCTGTGCGGCTTGCCCTGCCCTCTGGCGGTGCCCCCAGCTGGGGTGCAGGCACCTGAAATGCTGAGTCTGCCCCTGTAAGGACTCTGGTCAGCAGCCTGCCCGTCAGGGGGCCTCTCTCCTCTTCCCCCCCACCCCGTTTCTGGTGCCATCTGCATCTTGTACCTCCTCCCCCAAAGGAGCCAGCCTGGTGGAGGGGGGGCAGGGAGAGCAGAGCATCCCTGGGAGGCAGTGGGGCTCAGCCCTGTGCTGGCGGGCAAGGGGCTGCTGCTCCCCAGCCTAGGGGGGCAGCTGGTCAGAGGATACTGTGGGGCTGGCAGGCCCAGCATGTCTCCCTCCCTTGGCAGGACCTGCCCCCACCCTCACTGTCTCCCCCTCCCCCCGCAGAGTTACCGGTAATCTCGGTGTGGCAGAGACATGCGCTCTGCCCCCAGCCACGCTGCGATGGACGGACGGCTGGAGGGAGCGGCAGGCGAAGCTGAGGGTGCCTGCCCCACGAGATGGCTCCGTGAAGGGACAGACTGACAGCTGCTACGGTGTGAATAAAGGCTGCTGGGCTCAAGCCCACTCGCTGCACCCCCCCAGCTTGGGCCAGGCTGGCTCGGGGGAGGGGGCCACAGCATCTGCCTGGGCTGCCCGTGGATTCGCTGCTTCCCAGGCTGGCGGGGGGAGCAGACTGTGGCTTTGGGCTTGAGCCAGCCAGGGCCCAGCAGGAAGAGCCCCTTGTCCTCGGAGCTTGCAGCCCAAACCATGCTCCTGCCCCCGGCTCACACGAGGGGCTTCCTGGACTGGACTGGGGGGGGGGGGAGCTCTGCCTGCATTTCTAACTACAGTGGGGAGAAGCTCAAACCCCTTCCCTCCCAGCTATTCCAGCCTCTGTCCCCCTCCACCCAGGGCTAGGCTGGCTCTGCCCTCCCCCCCCCCCCAGCCTTGAATTCAGGGGGTCAGGCAAGAGCGTGAGGGGAGATGGTAGCTGGGGGGCACAGACGGGGGTGGGGGGAGGATGCAGTGCACTAGCCCCAGGCTGCACCTAGCTGACTCAGCCAGTTTTATCATACCAGCTACCGCCCCCAGGCCTTGCCCAGCCCGGCAAGTCACTGCTGATGCAACCTCCTCGCCACCCTGCTCCCACTACCAGCCACAACCAGCACGCCTGCTGGAGCAGCCGGGGCTCCCCCCGTAACCAGGGCCCAGCTCTGCCCCCCCCACAGTGCCCCCTGCTGGGAGAGGCTGGGCTGGAGCAGCCGAGGGCTCCCCCCCCCCGTAACCAGGGCCCTGCCCTGCCCCCCACAGCGCCCCCTGCTGGGAGACGCTGGGCTGGAGCAGCCGGGGGCTCCCCCCGTAACCAGGGCCCTGCCCTGCCCCCCCCCACAGCGCCCCCTGCTGGGAGACGCTGGGCTGGAGCAGCCGGGGGCTCCCCCCCACAGCCAGAGCCCTGCCCTGCCCCCCCACAGCGTCCCCTGCTGGGAGAGGCTGGGCTGGAGCAGCCAAGGGCTCCCCCCCACCGTAACCAGGGCCCTGTCCTGCCCCCCCCCCAGCACCCCCTGCTGGGAGACGCTGGGCTGGAGCAGCCGGGGGCTCCCCACCACAGCCAGGGCCCTGCCCTGCCCGCCCCCACAGCGCCCCCTGCTGGGAGAGGCTGGGCATTCCCTGCAGAGCTCAGCTGCGTAATCTGTGCTCGTTGTTTGGCTTGCACTCTGCGCGAGGCCCTTCCCTTCCTGTGGGGAGAGGCGAGCGCTGAGCCAGGAGATAACGCTGCTGGCAGCCACCCCTTGGCAGGACCTGATCCTCTGCCCTGCCTCACGCCTCCTGTGTGTGTGTGGGGGGGGGGGCTGTTTCATTGCCCTGGGGGCTCTGGGACTCCTCACCTCACAGGGTCCTAGAGCCTCAGCTCCAGGCCAAGCCCATGCCCCAGCAGCTACACCCCCCCTTAGTGCCGCCCCACGAGCCCGGGTCAGCGGGCATCTGACTGCAGTGCACACGTCCCCTGCGGGACATGCCCGAGCGCTACCGGATGAGTGTGGCCCAGTGCGGAACTGAACCTAGATCTTCACCCAGGCTTGTGCCCTCCCCCTGGGCCAGCCTTCCTAGCCAGTGGCCCCCTCCTAGCTAATCCCACCCACCACCCCACCACCTGACCCCCGACACAGCCCCCCAACCCCCTCAGCCACAGCTCCACAGCCAGCCCCCGATGTCCTTGATACAGCCCCCCAACCGCTCCCCACCCAGCCTCACCTGATCCCCATAGCTCCTCATCCAGTCCCCCAGTGCCCCTGAGACTGCCCCCAGACAGCACGCCCAGGGCCAGTCAGGGGGGAAGCCGGTACGAATTACTGGGGCCCGGCAGTCTGGAAGGGGGCCCGTGGCCCGGCGCCCAGCTTTGTTGACCCTGTTTAGCCAGTCTGCCCTCTCAGCGGCCTTGAGCACCCCCCGACACAGCTCTCCCGACCTAAACAACCCCCACAGCACACCCAATATGACTCCTCAGCTATAACACCCCACCCACAGCCCCCCAATCCCTAACCACCCTACCTAATACAGCCCCTTCTAACACAATCCTCTATCCCACACACCCCTTCAAACTCCCCCCACACCTAACCAGCCCCATAGCTCCCCTACCCAACTGCCCTTCCAAACCACCTCTAACCCAGTCACCCCACACACAGCACCTTCAAACCAACAGAGCCCCCCAACTTCTCCTGCCACCTTGTCCCTCTCAACCCCCTCCTGCCCCACACCAAGTTGTCCCCCCGAAGCCATGTCGCCTGAAGGCTGGGAGCTGGGTTCTTAGCTGTGCTGGGAGTCAGCGGGGGGGGGGTGGGGGTGGGGGAGGGCCCAGTTGCCCCAGGAGCAGAGGGCCCTGGCTCAGTGCCCGGCCTCCAAGCTGAGATGAAGGCTGGTGCTGAGTTTGGAAGCTGCATTTCTTGCTGTTCCCTCCTGAGCCAAACAGGAGCCTGGGTCCAGAGGTCACCTTGTGCCAGGGTAGGCAGGGGTTGCATAGGCTGGTTTTTGGCTCTGTGTTCAGCTGCAGAGACCTTGGAGCTGGGTGCAGGCCCCAGTGTCCGAGTTAATCGGTTACAGCTTGTATTTGCCTTTGCAGCTGCCCACAGCAGGGTTGGACTTGTTGAAATTCAGCGTCCCAGGGAAGCTGGGAGGGCCTGGGCCGAGGCACCGAGGGCTGGGCGATGTTTGGCCGTGCCGACCCCACCAGCCGTTGTCCTGGGGAGACAGGAGAGGCTCATGGGCTAGGGGGCCCTGCAGGGAAACTCGGGCTGCTGCAGCCCCCAGCTGGAGTCGGGTCCAGGCCCTGCCATGCTCTCCTGCAGGTGGGCCTGGCACTGCCAGCTCTGGGCTCTCCCCTGCCCTAGGAGTCCAAGCTCAGCAGTTAGTTCTGGTGCAGCTGCCCTCGCGGGGGGCCCGTGGCTAATGGGCCCAGAGAAGGGCTGTGGCAGTCCGTGGGTGTGGGCCTGTCTGCCTGGCCCAGAGTGGGGATCCTGCAGAAAGGCAGGGCTGGCAGCCAAGGGGCACAGCTGGACACACCTGAGGCTGTTTACCTGGAAAGTGAGCAAGGCTGGATGGCGTCAGTCCCACTCCCTGGCTGATTCCGAGGGCTGGCCTGGGCGGCAGGGGAGGGCCAGTATAAAGGTCCCAGCGCTGCTGAAGCACAGCACTTGCAAGAGGATAATTGCACAGTGCCCTACCTGTTCCTCGGTGCCAGCGGTGAGTCTGGGGCCCCTCTCCACAGCACGCGCTGACTCAGCCTTCTCCGGAGGCTGGCCCCCAACTCCCACCCCCGGGAGCGGGGGCCCAGCACAGGGCTCTGGCTCACAGCTCTCCATGCTGCCCCAAGAGCCCTAGGCAAGGGGTCCCGGAGGTAACCTCCCTAGCTGAGGGGTCTCCTTTCCACAGCCCAGCCCAGCTGAGGCAAGCTCTCCCCTCCCCCAGGGCTGGATGAAGGGTCTCTTCCCTCCCCAATCCCTTCGCCAGCTGGAGGAGCAGTGTGGGTAGGCAGGGAGCAGAGGGTGAGGTTGGCCAGCTTTCTGCCAGGGATGTGGGAGGAAAGGCGCTCGCCCCCTGGGTGCCAGCGGCAAGGGGAGCCCGGGCAGAGTTAAAGGGGTTCTGCTGCCTTTCCAGGCTCTCATTGTGGGGGTGAGCGCGGCTTCACCTGGACTCTCACCCACGAATGAGAGTGCTTTCTGCTCCGTCCCCACCCCCCACCGGCTGCCCTGACCCGGGAGCTGTGGCTGCCCCACTCGCGAGCCAAGAGGCATGTGAGTGGATTTACTCCTCCTCTGTGGCTCCCCCTGTACCGGCAGTCCCTGCTGAGGCCTGTTCTCCAGCTGCCTTTACCATATGGGCAGCTAGCTCACAAACGCCTCTGAAGGGCTCTGCAGCCCTCCGAAGCCTCAGCTACCGGCCCAGCTCCTGGGGCTCTAAGCAACATCCAGCAGCTCCTGGGGGTGGGGCAGACCCCTCGGTGCAGCTGCTGGATTTTCCCAGACCTGGAGCCTGGGGCCAGAGGAGACAAACCTCAGATCCAGCCTGCTCCTCGCCTAGGGGCCTCCACGCCTGCTGTTCCCACATCCGACACCCACCCCACACACCTTGGGCAGACGGGCCACAGCTGAGACTTTGTGCTACTCCAGCTGCCAACCCCAGAATGATACCCAGCATGTGCCGACCCTCCGGGGGCCGGGCTCCCCCTCGGCCCGCGCCAACCCTCCGGGGGCAGGGCTCCCCCCTCCCGTCCCTGCCCAGCCCGTGCTGACCCTCCGGGAGCAGGGCTCCCCCGTCCCATCGCTGCCCGGCCCGTGCCGACCCTCCGGGGGCAGGGCTCCCCCGTTCCGTCGCTGCCCGGCCCGTGCCGACCCTCTGGGGGCAGGGCTCCCGCCTCCCGTCCCTGCCTGGCCCGCGCCAACCCTCTGGGGGCAGGGCTCCCCCGTCCCATCGCTGCCCGGCCCGTGCCGACCCTCCGGGGGCAGGGCTCCCCCGTCCCGTCCCTGCCTGGCCCGTGCCGACCCTCCGGGGGCAGGGCTCCCCCGTCCCGTCCCTGCCTGGCCCGTGCCGACCCTCCGGGGCAGGGCTCCCCGTCCGTCGCTGCCCGGCCCGTGCCGACCCTCTGGGGGCAGGGCTCCCCCGTTCCGTCGCTGCCCGGCCCGTGCCGACCCTCCCGGGGCAGGGCTCCCCCGTCCTGGCGCTGCCCAGCCCGTGCCGACCCTCCGGGGGCAGGGCTCCCCCGTCCCGTCCCTGCCTGGCCCGTGCCGACCCTCTGGGGGCAGGGCTCCCCCGTCCCATCCCTGCCTGGCCTGTGCCGACCCTCTGGGGGCAGGGCTCCCCCGGTCCGTCGCTGCCCGGCCCGTGCCGACCCTCTGGGGGCAGGGCTCCCCCGTCCCGTCCCTGCCCGGCCCGTGCTGACCCTCCGGGGGCAGGGCTCCCCCGTCCCGTCGCTGCCCAGCCCGTGCCGACCCTCTGGGGGCAGGGCTCCCCCGTCCCGTCGCTGCCCAGCCCGCGCCGACCCTCCGGGGGCAGGGCTCCCCCATCCCGTCGCTGCCCAGCTGGGCCATTTCCAGTGAGACAGCCTGAGCGCCCACCAACCCTCTGCACCCCCAACAGGCAGAGGGTCACTCCCGCTCCCGGCAGAACTGCTGTGCTGACAGCTTGTCGCAGGGGTGCACAGTGAGGGGGGCTGCCGAGAGGCAGCATCTCACATCTACCCGGCTAGCGCCTCGGTCTAGGCACCGTCAGCTGCTGGAAGAGGCTGGTGCTAGGCTGCCATTGATGGGGTGATCCCCATTGGGTCACTCGCAGCACAGGCTTCCCGCCAGTCCCTGGCTCCAGCCTGGGGCTCGCTCAGCTCCACACAGGCCAGGGCTTGCCCTGTTTGGGTCTGCACCATGTCACACCTGCCACATTGACTCGGTTACTGTCTGCATGCTCCCCCCCAGCGACCAGACCCAGCTCCGGTGTGCACCCTGCCCCCGGGTACCAGACCCAGCTCCAGTGTGCACCCCCCCACTCCCCATGGACACCAGATCCAGCTCCGGTGTGCACCCCCCTGGGTATCAGACCCAGCTTTGGTGTGCGCCCACCCTAGCTCCCCCTAGCTACCAGACCCTACTCTGGAGTGCTCCCCCCCTTGCTCCCCCCAGCTCCAGTGTGCTACACCCCTGCTCTCCAAGCCCAGGGGAGGCCTCCCCCTTCCCTGCACAGTGACAGGGAAATGCAGCCCTCTCCCTGCACTCACACCCTTCTCAGGGTCCCTTGGTGGCCATCGCAGCCCCAAAATTCATGGTGGCTAAGTCTATAAATGGCTATTAGCCAGGATGGGTAAGAGTGGTGTCCCTAGCCTCTGTTCGTCAGAGGGTGGAGATGGATGGCAGGAGAGAGATCACTTGATCATTGCCTGTTAGGTTCACTCCCTCTGGGGCACCTGGCATTGGCCACTGTCGGTAGACAGATACTGGGCTAGATGGACCATTGGTCTGACCCGGAACGGCCGTTCTTATGTTCTTATGTAAAGCAAGAACTCAGCTGCACTCTGGCATGGACCTGCCGTGGCTGGGGAAGAGGCGCCCCTCCCCACCGGCCCCAGCACGGACCTGCCCTGGACTTGCTGCAGCCAGGGGAGAGGAGCCTCTCCTCCTGCCTACACCCCAAAACCCTCATCCCTGGCCCGCACCCCGCAGACCCCAACCCTCTGCCCAGCCCTGAGCCCCACCCCCACCCCAAGCCCCTCGACCCCACCTCAGAGCCTGCACCCGCCAGACCCCAATTATCTGCCCCAGCCCTGAGCCCCCTCCTGCATCCTGAGCCCCTCATCCCCCATCCCAGAGCCCACACTCCCAGCCAGAGTCCTCACTCCCCTGCACCCCAACTCTCTGCCCAGCCCTGAGCCCCCTCCCACACTCTGAACCCCAGCCCCACCCCCACCACATGAATTTTGTTGTGTGCACCAATATGACAGTGGCGTCACACATCACCTCCATAGTGGTGCACACAACAAAATGAATTCCACACACGAACATAACAAATGAGAGGGAACACTGCCCACCAGGATTCTCAGGTGACCAGCAGACAGGTTTACAGCTGCCCAAGAGATGCAAGTATTTGTGGCTTTAGGGATGAGGTCCTTTCCGTTTCCTTTAGCTGGGGCTAGTGGGCATTTCCTGGGTTTATTATAATCCTGTGGTTTGTCTACAGCTCAGATTTATCAAAAAACAGCTTTAACTCTGACCCCCATCAAGGCCTGTCTCCTATTCAGCCACTCACCACCGTTGCAGCTAGCCACCGGGGCTCTTCAGCAGCAGCGTTTTCTGTATGATCACAAACATCCCCTCATGCTACACGTACTGCCCTGAAAAGCACCCGCTACTGCCATAGCTTCCTCCCTGGGAGCGCCCACATCCTGGGCAGCTCCACCCACGGCAGTGGAACTCACTGTGAAGAGGGACACAAACCGGCCTAGCCTTGGCGCACCCCATGGCTCAAGCCGAGACAAGGACACCAAGGTTCTGTCCCTATACAGAGTCGCCCCTGTGCAACTAGACGGGCTTGTTAACAGCTGGAACGAAACGGACCCTGTGTGGACTCTCTGAATTCAGCTGGAGCTTGGCTTCTATCAGTGGCGAAGTGAGCTAAGCTCCATTGCTACAAGCCAGGTTTACACTGAACGTACAGCAGCCAGGCAGGGCCTTGCACCTTGTGCGTGTTTAACAAAAGGGGAGATTTTAAACCAGAGCAACTTTGAACATGACCTCGTCCCAGTTCTATTTCACTGCACAGGAAAAAGGTGGTTACTTAGAGCCCATCATTTTTCCAGGAGACTCTTGAAGAGGACTGTTCATGCTCTGCGAAGTCCCACACAGTCTCAACACATCAGCTCCTTCTCCCATAAATAGAACACCTTGGCAACAGGGCAGTTAGTCGCTAGAGTACAAGGGTGGACAACTTCTCGGTCTCTTTGAGCCCCGGGATTGTCCTGCCCCTGTTAAATCTACACGAGGGGCCTTGGCTTGTCAAGCGACAGGTGACTGTGGGGTGCCAGAGATGTAACTTCCATTATGGGACAGTCTGGGACAACCAGCGCTGCCCGGGGGAGGCGTCCGAAGAGCACAGCCATCTCTACGGGGGCCAAGAACCTTCGTAAGGACACCGGCCCCGTAGCGGGGCCCACCCCTTGTGGACAGAATGGCGCTGCAAGTACCCTAGCCGCTCCCCTCCCCCCACCCCCAATTCTTGGTGACTTGGCCCTCCACAAGAGGCGCCCCACCCCCACCCCGTTGGGGTATCAAAGTCCAAACCAAACCAGCTTCCTGCCCCAGCGTAAGCTAGACACAGCCTGGCTTCCTGAGGGTCTCGCTTCTCTTCATCTCTTTTCAGCCCAGCCTCTGGACTCAGCCCTCCTGGGGCAGCCTCCTTCCTGGGCTGTGCAGGGGCCCCACAACAACCCTCTTTGGTGGGCTCTCTGCCCTCCTCTCCTTCCCAGGGCCTCTCCCTGCACAGCTGGGCTCCTTCCTGCTGGCAGCCCTGCTCACTTCGCAGCAAACTCCACCACTTCCCCTCTCGGCCTCTCCCAGGGCTCCTCCTTGGCCTCAGACCTGGGTGCAAACACGTTCTCCCTTGGGGCAGGATAAGCCCAGTCCTGCTTTCTGGGGCTGCCTTCGCCTCAGGGGCTTTCCCTCGGTCCGCCGGAGTTGGGGCTCTGCTGGGGCATCTCAGCCTGCAGGGCTCTGCCCAGCTCCCTCTCACCAACCCACTGGCTGCCTGTCCACTTCTGTCTCCCGCACGCCCGGATGGGCTCCTTGTCCCCTGGCCCCATGGGGCGGTGGGCTGCATCTGGCACAGGGGCACCCCCGGAAGGACCATCTCACCCTGTGACACGTCTCTGGCCTGGCGGATGCTATCCCATGGGCACATGGGGATTACGTCTGCCAGAGGCAGGCAATGGGCCGAGATGGGCCATTGGCCTGCGGCAGTCAGGGTTCAGGTGTGTTCACACCTCTTGGGCTGTCTAGGAACAGGCTTCTCACTGGGCCCTCCTCTGGCCAAAGCCAGGCTTCCTGTGGCCAGGACCATCATGCGGCGGCAGCAGCTTGGCAACCCCTGCGGGGAACGCGGCACATGTTTGGGAGCAGAGCGCTCTGCTGTGGCCATGCTGGTGCTGGGGAAGCTCCCAGGGACCTACGCCGTGGAGTGCTGGCCTGGTCTGCACTGCTCCTTGCACTCCCCCAAAGCCGACTCCTGCAACCTCAGCAAAAGCTGCCTCTGGCCTCTGCATGTGGGTGCCTTAGCAAGGGCCATCTGGGCAATGCTGTGTCGGGCCCTCTAGCCCAGAGCCCCTGCCATAGGGCCAGTGCCAACACTGCCCCACAGAGCCTGGGCATGCTGGAGCTGGGTCATGGCTGGCCTGCGGTCCTGCTCGTCATGCTGCACTCCACGAGGTGCATCCCCAGATCTGCCCCGCAGGGCGGGAGAGTTCCTGTCCCCACAAAGCACACAACAGCTGCTGACCGGGGCATCCAGGCTGTCCCCGTACAGCGCCTGTGAACGCACACAGCACCACTCCCGCTCAGGGAACTGACCCTCGCTCGGACCTGCTGGCTGTGTTCCCCAGTGGCGCCCCAGCCTGCTTTCCCTGCTGCCTGTGGACTGGGCTGCTCCAGCCTCACTCAGGAGCAGGGAGCCCCGAATGCTGAGCCCTGAAACCAGCACCCAGACGGGTGCGTTGTGAACTCTGCCCTGCCCCCCGCTCATACAGATCTAGTTAGGGTGACCAGATGTCCAGTTTTTAAAGGGACAGTCCAGTTTTTGGGGACCTTTTTCTTCTATAGGTGCCTATTACCCCCCACCCCCTGTCCTGTTTTTTCACAGTTGCTATCTGGTAACCCTAGATCTAGTTAGTAACGCCTGAATTGCAAACACCAGTCCCTGCCCCGCTGCTATCATCGCCCAGCCCTGGCCCCGTCTAGCCTGCCCCGCCCACTGGTATCTCTGGCCTGGCTCCCTGCCTCCCCCCCCAGCCCATTTCCCCCCTTCCAAGGCTCCTCAGCCCTCCTCCATCTCTCCCCCGCAGCTCCCCTGCCTGACTCCCCCCCCCCCATCTCCATTTCCCTTCCCACCCCCTGGCTGCCTCCACCCTAGGGTGACCAGATGTCCTGATTTTATAGGGACAGTCCTGATTTTTGGGTCTTTTTCTTATATAGGCTCCTATTACCCCGCCCCACCCCAGTCCTGATTTTTCACATTTGCTGACTGGTCCCCCTACTCCACTCCTGACTCCATCTCTGCCCTGGCTCCCCACCTGGCCTTCCCTGATGGTGTCACCATGTGCACGTGGTGGGCACATCCCTCCAGCTCCCTTCCCTGACGCTGTCTGTTCTGCAGGCAGAGCTATGCTTATGGGCGTCTCAGCCCTCTCTGTCTCCTCACTGCTAGTTCATTATTATGGCCACCTCACAAGTGTCACATCCCTCCCTTTTCCAGCTCTGCTGCGCATGGCTCGTATGGTCTAAGTTTGTGCAGCATCTGGCACGGCTGGGCCCATGGCGATAATACAAACAATTTTAACCCTTCTGCTGGTGGGGGTCAGGGTCGGCAGCAAGATGGGCTGGGTTCAGTTCTCTAGGAGTTCCTAAAAGGTCAACCTCAGCTCAAGCCCCTACTCAGAAATTTGGGAACCTATACACCCCTCCAGGGCACCTCTGATATGCAACAGCGTCCATCTCAAGCCCTGCACCCAGGGGTTCAAAACCAACCCTGGGGGGAGGGGAGACAACACAATAAATGTGGGCCAACCTGCAAGTCATAATTCACTTACACCCCTTCAGTCAGACCCAGGGTTCCCTCTAATTTGTTATGTCCATGTGCAGAATGAATTTTGTTATGTGCACCACTATGGAGGTGCTGAGTGACACATGACCCTCATATTGGAGCATGTAACAATATTCATGTGGTGGGGGTGGGGCCAAGGGGTTCAGAGTGTGGGAGGGAGCTCAGGGCTGGAGCAGAGGGTTGGGATGCAGGGGGTGGGTGGGCTCTGGGGTGGGGGGATGAAGGGCTCAGGGTGCAGGAGGGCTCAGGGCTGCAGCAGAGGTTGGGGTGCAGGGGTGGGGATGAAGGGCTCAGGGTGCAGGTGGGGGCTCAGGGCTCCAGCAGAGGGTTGGAGTGCAGGGCGAGTGCGGGCTCTGGCTGGGGGTGCGGGCTCTGGGCTGGGGCTGGGGGGTTCAGGGGGGGGGAGGGGGCTCAGGGCTGGGGCAGAGGGATGGGGTGTGTGGGGGGGTGGGCTCTGGGGTGGGGCTGGGGATGAGGGGCTTGGGGTGCAAGCTGCCCTGGGGCTGCAGTGGGGAGAGAGGACTCCCCCCAGTCCTCTCTCACTGCAGCAGCTTGGGGCAGGGGGAGAGGTGCCTTTCACCGGCTGCGGCAGCTCCGGCGGGCCTGGGCCAGACCGAGGGAGGGGCACCTCTCCCGTGGCCGCAGCAGGTCCGTGCTGGGGCCTGGCGGGGAGGGCACCTCTCCTCACTGCAGCCCTGAGCCCCTGTGTGGGGCTTAATAGGCAGCTGTGCGGCTGCACAGCTTATATGGAACTTGGGTCAAAGCCTCCTGCCCCAGGTCCTTCCCAGCAGCCCAAGCTCAGGCCTTCCCCAGCCGCTGCACCTGGCTCACGATGAGCCAGCGGTGGCTGGTCCCCCTCTGTTTGCTGTCCTGGGTGGGGCAGCAGCTCCCCAGCACCACCTGACCCCGCTCACAGGATTTGTAGGTTCAGTTGCGGGGCAGAGAGGTGACACCCCCATAGCCACGGCTGGTCTCTGGCCATCCAACTCCCCTGAGCTCTGCACCAGCCATCAGCCCTGGGACAGGCCATCTGGAGTCCTTGCTTAGCACAGGCGCAGTGACACCCGGCCTTTGCCAGCAACTAACCCCACCCATTTCCCACCTGTGCCCAGCCCCTTCCAGCCAGGCCAGGCCAGAGCTCCGTCCGAGTGACCCCAGCACAGCCAGGGCGCTTCTCTTGTCCCGCCCTTTCCCAAGAGACTCAAGAGTGTCTCATTGCCCCAAAATCAAAACTTCACTGCATTTTAACCAAAACAGCCCCAAATGCCACAGAACTGAAAGGCAAATAAGGCCTGGCCCCCGCAGTCAGCTCCCCAGCAGATGGCAGCAGAGAGCCCCCCTTGGAGCCCTGTCTCACCTCGTGGGGCCCCCTGCTCCCCGGGGTGCAATGGGGAGCTCCCTGCTCTCTAGGGCTCCAGAGCTCGGGGCTCCCACAAGAACTTCCTCCTGAGCAAGCCTCCGGCGGCAGCACTAGCCCTGCTGCCAGCTCTGCCCCTGCAGTCTGAGCCCTGCCCTGTCTCCCGTCCCAGGGGCTTGGGGCTCTTGGCAGCGAGCCCGGCTTGTTCTCTGGGCCCTGGGGCCATGGCGAACCGTCCCTTCAGAGCGAGCCCGGCTTGTTCTCTGGGCCCTGGGGCCATGGCGAGACGTCCCTTCAGAGCGAGCCCGGCTTGTTCTCTGGGCCCTGGGGCCATGGCGAGACGTCCCGTCAGAGCGAGCCCGGCTTGTTCTCTGGGCCCTGGGGCCATGGCGAGACGTCCCTTCAGAGCGAGCCCGGCTTGTTCTCTGGGCCGTGGGGCCATGGCGAACCGTCCCGTCAGTGAGAGCCCGGCTTGTTCTCTGGGCCCTGGGGCCATGGCGAGACGTCCCTTCAGAGCGAGCCCGGCTTGTTCTCTGGGCCCTGGGGCCATGGCGAGACGTCCCTTCAGAGCGAGCCCGGCTTGTTCTCTGGGCCCTGGGGCCATGGCGACGTCCTTCAGAGCGAGCCCGGCTTGTTCTCTGGGCCGTGGGGCCATGGCGATCCGTCCCTTCAGAGCGAGCCCGGCTTGTTCTCTGGGCCCTGGGGCCATGGCGAGACGTCCCGTCAGAGCGAGCCCGGCTTGTTCTCTGGGCCCTGGGGCCATGGCGAGACGTCCCTTCAGAGCGAGCCCGGCTTGTTCTCTGGGCCCTGGGGCCATGGCGAACCGTCCCTTCAGAGCGAGCCCAGCTTGTTCTCTGGGCCCTGGAGCCATGGCGAGACGTCCCTTCAGAGCGAGCCCAGCTTGTTCTCTGGGCCCTGGGGCCATGGCGAGACGTCCCTTCAGAGCGAGCCCGGCTTGTTCTCTGGGCCCTGGAGCCATGGCGAGACGTCCCTTCAGAGCGAGCCCAGCTTGTTCTCTGGGCCCTGGAGCCATGGCGAGACGTCCCTTCAGAGCGAGCCCGGTTTGTTCTCTGGGCCCTGGGGCCATGGCGAGACGTCCCGTCAGCGAGAGCCCGGCTTGTTCTCTGGGCCCTGGGGCCATGGCGACAGCTTGTTCTCTGGGCCCTGGGGCCATGGCGAGACGTCCCGTCAGCGAGAGCCCGGCTTGTTCTCTGGGCCCTGGGGCCATGGCGAGACGTCCCTTCAGAGCGAGCCCGGCTTGTTCTCTGGGCCCTGGGGCCATGGCGAGACGTCCCTTCAGAGCGAGCTCGGCTTGTTCTCTGGGCCCTGGGGCCATGGCGAACCGTCCCTTCAGAGCGAGCCTGACTTGTTCTCTGGGCCCTGGGGCCATGGCGAGACGTCCCGTCAGCGAGAGCCCGGCTTGTTCTCTGGGCCCTGGGGCCATGGCGAGACGTCCCTTCAGAGCGAGCCCGGCTTGTTCTCTGGGCCCTGGGGCCGCGGAGAACTGTCCCGTCAGAGCGAGCCCGGCTTGTTCTCTGGGCCCTGGGGCCATGGCGAACCGTCCCTTCAGAGCGAGCCCGGCTTGTTCTCTGGGCCCTGGGGCCATGGCGAACCGTCCCTTCAGAGCGAGCCCGGCTTGTTCTCTGGGCCCTGGGGCCATGGCGAACCGTCCCTTCAGAGCGAGCCCGGCTTGTTCTCTGGGCCCTGGGGCCATGGCGAACCGTCCCTTCAGAGCGAGCCCGGCTTGTTCTCTGAGCCCTGGGGCCATGGCGAGACGTCCCTTCAGAGCAAGCCCGGCTTGTTCTCTGGGCCGTGGGGCCATGGCGAGACGTCCCTTCAGAGCGAGCCCGGCTTGTTCTCTGGGCCCTGGGGCCATGGCGAACCGTCCCTTCAGAGCGAGCCCGGCTTGTTCTCTGGGCCCTGGGGCCATGGCGAGACGTCCCTTCAGAGCGAGCCCGGCTTGTTCTCTGGGCCCTGGGGCCATGGCGAGACGTCCCTTCAGAGCGAGCCCGGCTTGTTCTCTGGGCCCTGGGGCCATGGCGAACCGTCCCTTCAGAGCGAGCCCGGCTTGTTCTCTGGGCCCTGGGGCCATGGCGAGACGTCCCTTCAGAGCGAGCCCGACTTGTTCTCTGGGCCCTGGGGCCATGGCGAACCGTCCCTTCAGAGCGAGCCCGGCTTGTTCTCTGGGCCCTGGGGCCATGGCGAGACGTCCCGTCAGTGAGCCCGGCTTGTTCTCTGGGCCCTGGGGCCATGGCGAGACGTCCCTTCAGAGCGAGCCCGGCTTGTTCTCTGGGCCGTGGGGCCATGGCGAGACATCCCATCAGCGAGAGCCCGGCTTGTTCTCTGGGCCCTGGGGCCATGGCGAACCGTCCCTTCAGAGCGAGCCCGGCTTGTTCTCTGGGCCCTGGGGCCACGGCGAGACGTCCCTTCAGAGCGAGCCCGGCTTGTTCTCTGGGCCCTGGGGCCATGGCGAAACGTCCCGTCAGTGAGAGTCTGGCTTGTTCTCTGGGTGAACCGTCCCTTCAGAGCGAGCCCGGCTTGTTCTCTGGGGCCATGGGGACAGTCACCTCTGCAGAGGGGGCATGAGCTGGCGTCACCGTGAGGCGCTGGCCGTGGTCCCTAGAGCCCGTTAGGGGGCAGTGGAGAGAGCACCCGGTGGGGTCCCTGGCATGCCAGGAGGGCAGGGAGCCAGACTCGTTCTCGTGGGCTCAGGGCTGGGCCCGGCTGGAATGCAGGACACTGGCACTTTGTTTGGCAGGGGGTAGGCGGAAGTCAGGGCGTTTGATCTGAATTCTACAGTGTGTTGTTCAGGGTCCCATAAAGGCCTCATTGTATGTGAATAGTTTATAAAGCAGCATATGACTTCCCAGTGCAGGGCAGCGGCAGATAGAGACAAGGGCAGGCAGCGCGGGGGGCTGAGCCGTGCACAGAGACATGAGAGCTTAGCGGGGACCCTTCCGGGCTGCTCCGAAAGGACACACTCCTCACCACAAGGTAACACGGCCGCTACAGGGCCCCGACCCGTCTTCTGCTCCTGCCCCTCTGCAGAGCTCTGCACTGGAGTCAGTGGCGCAGGCGGAGCCGATGGGCAGAGGCAGGCGATGGCTGCAAGTCGCGTTTCTGGGTATGTCCGGGACTGGCAGCCCCAGCAGGAGACTGGACACTCGTCCGCTGGGCACGCTGTGGCTCTCCCAGTGCTCTGGCAGGGGGCGGGGAGGTGTTGTAGGGGTCCTGGTGCCATTCTATTCTGATGGCCTGTGCCACGTTCTCCCCCGTCGTGGTGCTCTGGCTAGAGGCTGGGAGAAGGGGGCAAGCAGCGCTGGGAGACCTCCTGGTGGAAGTGGGTGACCCAGGCACAGCTTATCAGCAGAGCAAACAAGGGCTGGGGTTGTGTAGGGGGAGCGAGGGGCTGGCCCCAGGCGGGGCGGGGAGCACTTGAGGGTGACACGTGCCCTCACCTTCTGGCATGGAGCAAACAGCAGGAAAGGCCCATGCAGTTCCCTGACCACGTGGCACTTGGTGTATGCTGCTCCCTAGTGGGATGTGGGGTGAGACAGCTGCCCTTGCCCTAGAGAGCACATCACCTGCTGCTGCTTAGTGCTCTGGCCCCAGCAACACCTTTTGGGGCTTGACCCTTCCTCAGCGAGCCCACTGACCTGCCCAGATTGGGGCCCTCTGTCCTGCTGAGCTCTCTGCTCCAGCAGGGCCGGGCTGCAGGTGAAGAGCAGAGCCTCTGACTGTGCCCCATGCTGGGGGTCTGCAGCAATCAGTGCACATGCCAGGGAAAGCTGTACCCCACTGCACTCCTCACCACTGCTGGGGAGGGGAACGGCTGCCCCACAGGACAGCAGTCAAGGCCCACCCCAGTCCTCCAGCCAGCTGGCCCTAAATCCGGCACCAGAGTGCCCTGTGCTCTGCGGCAGGGATGGGGGGAGGGGAAGAGGACTGCTGCAATTAATATGCAAATGAGCAATCTGATCAGCACAGACTCCCTAGGCCCCAATCGCTACAGGACATGAGCTTTCATGGGTGAATACGAAAGCTCATGCTGCAAAACGTCTGTTAGTCTATAAGGTGCCACAGGATTCTTTGCTGCTTCTACAGGACATTCAATGTATTCTAAGCTTCTCCTACCTACTCAGCTTGGGGCGGCGGGGGGGGGGGGGGGGTCTGAAATCAGCAAGGCAAAGCTGGCAGGTCAGACAGCTGGGGCAAGGGCAGAGGGTTTGGGAGCTAGGGAGCCCCAGGAGGAGGGAGGGGATGAGCACATTAGTTGGACGTTCCTGTGAAATGATCGGCAATGAGAGTGAACTATGCCACGAATGAAAAGTGCATTGTTAGTGTAACCCACACACCTCCTGGGTGTGGGGTTCTGTCCCATCTAGTGGCACTGAGACCACTTAGAGAGAGAGAGAAAATGAGTCTGCTCCACAGCCTTAGCTGACAGCCAGATGGCTTTTAGCTCATACTGTAGAGGCTCATGCACTAAGCTCCAGAGCCCCAGGTTTGATCCTGCCTGCCAACGACTGTTACAGAGTCAACACTTCACTGAGGTGTCAGGATTAGTTCCCAGCTCCCTGTGCTCGTCTCAGGCTGCCTGCAGACTCTGGCAGAGAGCCTGGTGTTTGTTTCAAAGTGGTCAACATTCCGCAGGCTTCCTTTACAAGCACGAGGGCTAGAAACACAGGCCAAGAGTGTCGCTAGTGGTGACTCCGTTTGGGTGCCCACCTGCAGACACCCAGGCCTAACACATAGAATGGTCGGCCCCCCAGCTATCACTGGCCAGGCTGTGTGGACACTCATGTCAACAGAGGAAAGGGCTAAGTAAGAAGCACGGTGAATGCTGCCCCTTGAGCCCTTTCTGTTTTTGGCCTCTGGTCTCCATTCCTCTCAGTCCACAGGGCCCATCCCTAGGGTCTCTGGGCTGCTAACCATCTCCTGCTGCTGTCTCTTGCAGGCGTGAGGCACGATGAATTGGGCAGGCCTCTACACAGTGGTGAGTGGCGTGAACCGCCATTCCACTGCCATCGGCCGCATCTGGCTTTCTGTCATCTTCATCTTCAGGATCATGGTGCTGGTGGTAGCAGCTGAGAGTGTCTGGGGGGACGAGAAATCTGCCTTCACTTGCAACACACAGCAGCCAGGCTGCAACAGCGTCTGCTACGACCACTTCTTCCCCATCTCCCACGTGCGCCTGTGGGCCCTGCAGCTGATCCTGGTCACCACACCCGCCCTGCTAGTGGCCATGCACGTGGCCTACCAGCAGCACCAGGAGAAGAAGCTGCTGGTGCTGACGGGACACGGCGACCCCAAGCACCTGGAGGAGGTGAAGAAGCACAAGATGCGCATCTCGGGCTCTCTGTGGTGGACGTACATCTGCAGCGTGATATTCCGACTCCTCTTCGAGGCCGTCTTCATGTACATCTTCTACATGATCTACCCTGGTTACCAGATGATCCGGCTGGTCAAGTGCGAGGCCTACCCATGCCCCAACACCGTCGACTGCTTCATCTCCCGGCCCACCGAGAAGACCATCTTCACTGTCTTCATGCTGACCACCTCGGGCATCTGCATCATCCTCAACATGGCTGAGCTGGTGTACCTGGTGGTGCGGGCCTGTTCCCGCCGGGCCCAGCGGGACTCCAATCCCCCGTCGGGGAAGAGCTCCTTATACGGCCACAAGCTCTCCACCGAGTACAAGCAGAACGAGATCAACCAGCTGCTGACGGAGCAGGACGGCTCCCTCAAGGACATGCTGCGCCGCAACCCTGGGCTGCAGGAGAAAAGCGATCGCTGCTCCGCCTGCTAGAGGCACCAGCCCCACTGGGTGGGGGCTCTGCCATTTCACACAAGGCCCTTACCCCTCCACCGGGAGCCATGGAGGGCAGGCTCTGGAGGGAGACGAAGAGTATTGAACGGAGCCTGTTGGTACACTCATGACTGCCTGAGCTCCGGCCCTAGGACACTGCCAGCTTGTGCACAGGTGTTGTGCCGAGCCCTTCACCCCACACTGCCATGGGCCCACGGCCATGCACAAGCCCAGTCATTTTGACACCCTGAAACCCGTTAGAAAGGCTGGGGCAGCTGCAGAGCTCTTGATATTTGCCTTAATTCACTGAGTGATGTCCCCCAAACCCCACCAGTGCCCCCAACAGAGGCCCTGTCTCCTGCAGGGAAAGGAGCCATCCCCACTGCGGGGGCCCAGCCCCCAGGGGCTGCTGAGACAGAGGACACCAGGTGCGGCCTGGCAATTGGAGTGTCAGAAATGTCGGCCATTAAAGCTGAGTTTTCAGGAGCTGCCTCTCTCCCTTTGTCACCTGGGGTTTGGTGAAGGCTCAGGATCCCCAGGGTGGCAGGACTGCAGACCGCCCCGAAACCCTGCCAGGTCAGCCCACTGGGCCAGCTCCTTCCTGTCCTGCTGAGCGCTGGGCCAAGCACAGACTGAACAGGGAGCTGCATCCCCCCCAGATACCTGCCAAACCCTCCGGGCACCCCACGGCAGCCAGGCCCTTCCCCTCTGTCCTGCATGGCAATGTGGTATCCGGGGGCTGCTCGGACCCTGCCTAGCCCCGCAGTGCTGCCAGAAGGCATGCAGCCCACCCAGGTTCTGTGAGCATACTGTGAGTGTCCATCTGTCCTGGGCTCACAGCTCCTTGGACAGCATGGGATGCCTTTTCAGCAGCATGTGCAGCAGGACAGCTTTCTCCCCCAGGGCCGGGCCCCAGCTTGCTGCACATGTAAGTCCCAGACTCCTGTGCCCCCTGCCCCTGCTGGACGGGGCACACTCACAGGCCAGAGACCACTTCAAAGCCCAGCTCTGTGACATACCAGGGCACAATCCAGACTAGTTGGGGGCTGTGTCACCCCTGCCCTGCAACCTTGGGTGCCTTGCTGTAGCAGCTCCCCCCTGGGCTGCTCACAAACAGCCTCCAGCATGCAGGGCAGCCCCTGAGTGTTTGTGTGTAACTGCACCCAGCCAGCCACATGCTGGGTCTCCCCAGCCTGGGTTACACGGCAAGGTGACCCCAGCACACCCCAGTCCTGGATCTTCCCCCAGAAATGTACGTCCAGCCCTGGCCTCAACAGCAAATATATTAAGTCCGATATTCCTTTAATGGAATAATATGCCAGTTTATTACCTTAGCTAGTTCTTCAGACACTTCACTTAAACACACTGGCTTAGCTAAAACAGCCAAACATGTTTGTTAACTACAAGGAGAGAGCTTTGAAGTGAGTACAAGTAACAAGGCATAAAAGTCAGAAATGGTTAGAAGAAACTAAAGAGAAACCGTTTGCTGGTCCCTCGCTTAACAAACTACAGCAGAGTCAAGCAAAGTCTCTAACCACATGCTGCAGCAGATTACTGCCCAAACGCTCAGGTCAGGACCCTCCCCAGAGTCCAACAACTGCTTCCTTCTGCTCTTCAGGTGCAGTAAATGCGATGGGGGGGTATTGGGGTGTTTGGCCTTCCTGTCTGCTTGGGCTGGGCTGTGGGGTGTGGAACGTGTGCTAAGCACCATCCAGGGGAACCCTACCACTATACACACAATGGCACAACTTACCAGGATGCTACTGACCAGCAGCTGAGGTTTTCACAGGGCTCCGGTGCAAAGGTGATTCCACGAGTGAGCAGGTGTGAATACAGCCCCCCCCCTCCCCCGGCCCTGTGGGTGGGGCATGTTCACAGGCCAGGGATCCCCTGCAGCCCAGCCCACAGGTTGTGCTGCATAGCCCTGGGGCAGGGCCTATCCCTGCACTCAGCCCACCTGCTCGCCACAGGCAACAGCCACCAGAGTTGGGGCTCAGAGGAGACATCATGGGATCCCCTCAGAAGTGTGGGGGGGGGGCGCTGCTCCATGCTAGCCTGGGTGGGGGGCTCAGCAGGATGGGCTGCTCCCTGCTAGCCCAGAGCTCAGCAGAGGGTGCTGCTCCCTGCTAGCCCGGGGCCGGGGCTCAGCAGAGGGGCTGCTCCTGCTAGCCCGGGGCCGGGGGCTCAGCAGAGGGGCTGCTCCCTGCTAGCCCGGGGCCGGTGGGGGCTCAGCAGAGGGGGCTGCTCCCTGCTAGCCCGGGGCTGGGGTGGGGGGGCTCAGCAGAGGGGGCTGCTCCCTGCTAGCCCGGGGCCGGGGGGGGGGTCCAGCAGAGGGGGCTGCTCCCTGCTAGCCTGGGGCTGGGGGATGGGTGGGGGGGCTCAGCTGTATGTTTCTTTAATTTTCATGAGTGGTTTTACGAGGTAATTTCTCCGCTGGCTGCCTGGACATGGGGCCACTGAGGGGAGGGCAGAGGCGGCGCTAAGCCCTACGTGTGTGTGTGGGGGGGGGACACACACCATGCTGGAGGAGAGGACGGGGGCACCACACTTGGGAGCTCTCCATGCAGCTGAGGCCGTGGGACGTGCCGGGTGGTGTGGGGCAGGGACGTAGCCCCAGCCCAAGCCAGTCCTGCCCCCTTGCTGACAGTACCACACTTGGGCCACGCAGGCAGTCCCCCAGCCTGTCCCAGGCAGGCCGCCGGGCTGCCCTGTGGAGGGCGGGGCAGCATGCCCACAACTGGCCCTTGCACTGAGCAGACACGGGGCCTTGTCCCTGCCCAGAGAGCAGCCTGGCAGCCGTCGCTGTCCCCAGGCACAGGGCAGCCCCAGACGCATTCCCAGCCTGCCGCATGGGGGCAAGCAGTTACCCACAGCCAGCACGGAGACCGGCACGAGCCGGGGGAGGGCGCCCGGGGGGCAGAGGGAGACGCCCACACTCAGTGCTGCCAAGTGTCCTGGGGCTCCGCACAGGCACAGCAGCCAGCCCCTGCCCCAGGCCGGCTCGAACCCCAGCCCAGTTTACAGGAGGGCAAGGCTGGCTCACACCTGCTGCTGGGCTGGGCTGGCCACTAACCCGCAGGGTGTCAAGTAGTGAGGCTTCAGGGCACCCCCTGCCCAGGCTGACCCACACCCTGGCAGGGCATCTGCGCAGCACAGGCTGCAGACCCCACAGCACCTCGCCCTAGGCTAGCATGCATCCCCTTCACCTACCCCGCTGTGGCACCAATAGCCCCCAGCCCTCCCATCCTGCTCCAGCCTCCCCATGCTCCTGAGCCACCAGACCTCACCTGCCCGTCTGTACGTCCCAGGCCATTACTTACATGCCGGTAACTGCTGCAGGGTGGAAAAGGTAAAGAACGGCTCCCTGTGGGGATGTCCTATTCAGGGGCGGCTTTGGCACCAGCAAAGCAAGCAGGTGCTTGGGGCAGCCCATTTGCAGGGATCCAGCCTGGGAGCTGAGAACCAACAGGGGGCCTTGGGAGCTGTAGTTCCTTGGTTAGCTCCCTGCCTATAGAGCCAGCCCTGGAGCAGGGAAAGAACTACATTTCCCAGCATTCCCTGGGCCACTATCAACAGGAAAGGGAGGGGGAGGGAGTATGGTAGCTGAAACCTCATGCTGCAAAAGCAGCAAGGTGTCTTGTGGCACCTTATAGACTAACAGACGTTTGGGAGCATGAGCTTTCGTGCTCCCAAACGTCTGTTAGTCTATAAGGTGCCACAAGACTCCTTGCTGCTTTTACAGATCCAGACTAACACGGCTACCCCTCTGATACTCATGCTGCAGCTTGCTGTGAATGGAGAGCTCACTGCTAGAGCGGGGTGGCACTGTGAATGGGGAACAATGTGCCCAAGGAGTAGAAGGCTTTGGCCCAGATCTCCCCTTCAGAAGACATCCCCAGACTGGATTAGGGATACTGGTGTGACCTCATCTTGCAGCCCCCAAAGAAGGAAGTGGGTGGACTAACTGGACGGTGCCCCTCTGTATCAGGAGCCTAGCAAGGGAGGTATGTGGACCCCACTAGGAGAATTTAAAATTAAAAGTAAGGGAGGGGAGGCTCTACTGGACCTGGGCAGCTTTAGATGCAGTACCAGGCACGTAGGAGGATTTCCACCTCTGAGCCATGGAAGCAGAAATTGACTTTTCCTTTCCAGATTTAGCTAATATTCAGAAAGGGAATCTAGCACCTGCCTTCCAGATTTGAACACCTCAAAATTCAGGAGTGCTCAGGCTCAATTTGGGCAGCTCTTACTTCATTTCTCCCAAATCAAATATACTGATCCACTGTAATTTGCTGTAGAAAAAGTAGGATAAAATTGAGCAAGAAATGCTTCCCAGTGGTTTTTAGGACAGGAATTGCTATTTTCAACAGCCAGTGCCTTTTTTTATTATTATTAGTTTTATTTGTTTAAAAGGAAGACAGTGATATTGCATTGGCAAATGCCCCATAGAAACAAAGTGTGGAATAAAAGAATAATAAAGTCACCTCAACTTTTCCTCATTCATGGAGGACAGTCTTATACTATGTATCCAGATATCCTCCAATCACACAAGCTGAAAATTGTTCCACTTTACTGCAGCTCTGTAACCATATGGGAACCAATCCTGTCTGTTCTGTACACATCCAAAATTCCTGCTGAATGACCCGCCCTGGGAGCAAGTTACCAGTGACCCAGGGCTGGGGTGGAAGGAGGGTGCAGGTGGGGGTGGGGGGAGCCCAGGGCTGGGGCAGCAGGGGGTATGGGTGGAGGGGCACTGGTGGGGGGGAAAGAGGGGAGCCCAGAGCTGGGGCAGCACAGGGTGTGTGCGGGGGGAGAGCCCAGGGCTGGGGTAGCAGGGGGTGCGGGTAGAGGTGGGAGAGCCCAGGGCTGGGGCAGCAACGGGGTGCGGGGGGGGGAGCCCAGGGCTGGGGTGGAGGCAGCCAAAAGTTTTTTTTGCTTGGGGCGGCAAAAAGCCTAGAGCTGGCCCTGGTCCTATTTAGGGTGCCCAGAGCTGCTTACACGAACTGAGCATGCCAGTAACCTCTGCTGAAGCCACTGCCCTTCAGCCTGCCCTTATTAGCCGTCGGAGTCTGCTGACTGCTTTTACAGGGGTTCAAAAAGGGCAAAGGAGGCAAATTGGACCAGGGGGCGAAAATTGACTGGGCAGGGGGTCAAGCAGCTGGAGGCAGGGTTAGGAGAGGGGCTGGGGGGGGGAGGAGCCAGGGTTAAGCCCAGGGGGAGGCGCTGCCAGAGGGCAAACCCCGGCCCAGGCAGGGGCAGAGGGGTAACAGTTACCCCGGTGGGCTGAGACACCAGTATTTGCAAAAATAGGGATTTTTTTATTTCCCCTCCCTAGGGTGACCAGACGTCCTGATTTTATCAGGACTGTCCCAATATTTACTTGTTTGTCCCGCGTCCCCACTGATGTTTGGCCAGGATGCGAATTGTCCCGATATTTTGCCCTCCGGCGCACAGGTGGAAGGGGCTTGCACCCCCCTACCCAATACCCCGCCCTGCCCCGACTCCACCCCCCCTCCCCCATTGGATCCCTCCCCAAATCTCCGCCCTGGCCCCGCCTCTTCCCCAAGCACGCTGCTTTCCTCCTCCCCACCCCTCCCTCCCTCCCAGGCTTGCGCGAATCAGCTGTATGTCCCCGGGGAAAAGCAGGACGTGGCGGCCAGCTCAGGGGAGGTGGAGGCAGAGCGAAGGTGAACTGGTGCAGGGGGGCAGGGCATGGAGCTGCCAGTGAGTGCTCAGCCCCCACCAATTTTTCCTCTGCCGCTGGCTCTTGGGTTTGTTTGTTTGTTTTGCTCCACCGGCACCCCTCCCCCTGCATCCCGATATTTCACCGCTCTCATCTGGTCACCCTACCCCTCCCACAGACAGCACCTCTCAGCATGGGTTTCCCCGGGTGGGTTCTTAAAGGCACTGACACCCCAATGCCTAGTCACTGCTGCTCCTCTCTGTCTGATGTCACCTACTGAGGTGCTGCAGGAGCCTTAATTCAGTGAAATATTTTACATATACCCTCCTCAGAAACAAAGAATCACTTATCGGTGTATCTGGCTGCACAGAGTGAGTCTCAGAGCAGTTCACCAGTTTGTCGTATCCGCTGCTGGGATTGCCTGACCTGCTCTTAGGATTTCATCCTTTAGCTTTGTTATTGTGCAGATGCATGTCACTGTGCTATTTAATTTATATTTTAACAGCAAATACTCATTGAAAATATATAGAAGTACATTCACACTAGAAGTTTTAGCAATGACAGCTGTGTTTCTAGTATTGCACTTGCTGTTTTTTACTGGGATTTCTAATTTGGAATTTTTAATTCTAACTTTTTTTTTCTTATTTTTAGAGCAGAAGTTGATTCTGTTGGGTCATGAGAGTTCCTCTCTCACTGAATTTATGGACTGGTCTCCAAACTTTGTTTTCATTCAGTCCAGCAAAGGTGATTGCATTTTGCAACTGTTATTTTGCCTCTCAATTCAGCCCTTAGTGTTTTTCCGCATGACATTGCTTGTGTGTACAACTTGAGTCTCAAATATTCAATAAAGGCCATACACGCCTATAACATCTTTCTCAAAGGCAAAAATCGATTGTAATTTTTGCTGAAAATTAGAACTGCCGGAGTGGGTCAGACAAACAGTCCATCTAGCCCAGTGTCCTGTCTTCTGACAGCAGCCAGTGCCAGGTGCTTCTAAGAGAATGAACAGAACAGGCAATCACTGAGTGAGCCATCCCATTGTCCACTCCCAGCATCTGGCAGTCAGAGGACGGTTTAGGGACACGCAGAGCATGGAGCTGTATCCCTGATTATCTTGGCTAATAGCTGATGCACCTATCCTGAGGGACTGATTTAATTCTTTGTTGAACCCATTCATCGTTTTGGCCTTCAGAACATAATGAACACACATCTACAATCCCAAGATACCCTGACAACCACAAGAATTCTAAAAACATGAGTTATACACCCTGAAGTTAAGACATTTTAATAAATAAATGATATTTTGTTCTTATGCGCCTCTTTGTTCCTGAGCCTTTAGGGTGTGGTATGGCCAGTTCCACCAAAGCTGGAGCCTAAACACCTGAATGAATCTTAGGCCACCCTCATACTTTTCCTGGGCTTATTGAGAATATGAAATAAGAGAAATCCAAAGTATGACTCCAATACAGGTCAGTCAGCCCTTTGAATTAGTGGAAATGGATTTAACAGGGCCATTACCGGCAACAAAGGAGGGATACTGGTATATACTGACAGCCACAGACTATCTTATAAGATGGGTTGAAGCATTTCCACTTCGAAATAAGTTGGCATCTGAGTTGTCAAAAAAAAAAAGTAGGAAATTATACAGCAACTTGGATGTCCACAGCCTTTACTGACAGATCCTGGGCCAGAATTCAATAATGAGGTCAATACTTTTTTCTGAGGTTGTTTTTCACTATGTCTTCAACCACACTTTCAGATCACAGATAGCAGACAGTAAACATCGGCTTCATTGCCCTGGGAAGTTTTTCTTTATGGGCATTTTAACTGACAAGTTTCTATGAACTCTCACTCAACTTTGGCAAGGATTACTACTGGTCACCCCATCAGGGGTGCTATGAAATTTTATTCTTTGATCTCTTTTTACCCACCAAACCTGTCCAAAGGAAAGTTTATGGCATAACATTTTTTTCTTTCAATAGAACCTAGACATTGCAAAAAATTGGGACTACAGCATAGCTTCACCAGCCCATACCACCCACAAACCAATGGATTGGCTGAAAACACAAACAAATCCATCAAAAGGTAATTTTACGGCTGGGAAAAGTACAGTATTAATAGCAAGGAGAATGCACTATGACAGGAGATACAAACTGCTTCAGAATTTTAGTACATTGCAAGTCCACTTGTCTTTTATTTCAAGAAAAAGTAATCGTACCAATAAACTAGGATGGCCTCTTTACGCCTTTTAGATTGCGTATGATTTCTCTCAGTAAAAACAGTCCTTTCCCCCATCCCCAAATAATCCATCATCATTTGTTACAGAGGATTGCGGAAGTTGGTTGATGACCCTGGGAGTAATTGGGACAAATTTCTTGGTGACATTTTATTATCTTTGCAATCAAAACCAAACACAACAACCAAAACATCACTCTTTCGACTACTGTATGGCTTTGAAGCAACATTCTCAGAAAATTACATGGTAGGTGTCTTTAAGAACCTTCAGCTTTTAGGTGCATATGTTATTCTGTGATTGTTCATTTTACAAACACAACTCCTTCTCTATTTGTTTTCAAAGCCAATAGATTTTGAGGAACTCGAACAATTCTACAAAGATCAGAGGGGTAGCCGTGTTAGTCTGGATCTGTAGAAAGCAACAAAGAATCCTGTGGCACCTTATAGACTAACAAACGTATTGGAGCATGAGCTTTCGTGCGTGAATACCCACTTTGTCGGATGCATCAGGAGTCTGACGAAGTGGGTATTCACCCACAAAAGCTCATGCTCCAATAATTCTACAAAGGGCACATCATAAATATGGAATCTAGACGTGCTGCTGACATTGAAGTGGCTACTAGTAATATTTCTAAAGCACAAGAAAAGCAACAGATGCTTTATGCCAAAACTAAGACTTGTAAACATGGGAAAATAACATTTGATGTTGGGGACAGTGTCATGTTACTGAATGCGAGAAGGAAAACAAGAAAGGGAGGGCCACTGCAACCTCCCTACCGTGGACCATACAAAGTCACAGCTGTAGAGGGTAAAAGAGTTAAATTAGAAACCATCTCAGGGAAACTTTTAGGATCTATGTACAGTATCTCCCACTTAAAACTATTTAAAGAGCCTCCAACATTAGCTGCTGAAAACAGATTATAGGAAAACATGGAAATGGAAACTGCTGTAGATGACACTATGAAAAAAAGTCACCTCAGAAGAGGTAGGAGAAATGGGAGGCGATGTATCTCACAAGCCTGACAATGGCAACGTGATAAAGGTGGAGGCCATTGACATGGATGAAGAGCAGTGTTTTTTTGGCAGAAGTAGCAAGCAGTGATCCAATCAATGTTGATGACATGGTCATGGAGGATGCCGAAGACAAAGAATGGTTTCTCAAAGGTATTGCTTACCACACATTTGTTTTTACAGGATTTGTTAACACACTTCCATTTATGAAGCATGTGAATAGTTTCCATATAAGAATGGCCACATTCATGATGGTTGAATAGAGGAAAAAGTAAATGTGTTACCATGCATGTAATATGTGGGGTTTTTTCTAGTAAAATTTGTAATGATCCACAAGATTACAAACAGAATGGAGGCCAAAGTTAGAAAAATCAGTGTGTATGACACCACACTTTGTAACCTGATGCTGGAAAGATGGCTGACTAATGATGTAAGTTGAAATAGCTGTAAACATGGAAGGTGACTGCATTGATTCCTCAGATGTTTTTCAAATTATAACTATTCTTTCAACATCTGTTGTAGGTTATTGATGCATATTTGAGTTGTATGGTTGAGAGAGCAAGTGGAAAGGTAGGCCACTTATTGTGATAGTGCATGGAAATAGCAATTATATCGGTACTCAGACTATCAGATGAATATGCGCTAAGACATGTTTAATTGCACATAGCCTGGAATTGTGAATACAAACCTCCATTTGCTGCATCTCACTGTACTGTGCCCACCTGCCGAGAGATGAACTGTAATGGTCAGAGATCGCACCAGCATTGACGTATATTGAAGGCAAACCTTAACAAAATTAAGATTTTAAATTATCCTCCACCTGTCCCGTGTCCCACTACAATGAATCCAGGCAGGGTCATTTGGAAGCTGAGCACTTTATGCTTCTGTCCCACACCACTGTCAAGTTTTAGCAAATTAGGACAAGTCAGCAAATAAGAACAATCTGAGATATCAGTAAGTGCTACTGGTAACAATTCACTGCCTCTCCCTGCTACAGGTAGTAAATTCCTACAGGTAGCAGTTTCACACAGCCTACGATGTAAGAAACTGCTCTCTGTAGGAATTAGCTACCTCCGATAGCAGTTTTTAGCAAATTAGGAGGAGTCAGCAAATAAGAACAACCTTATGTTCTTGGTGGTGATGGGGGACTTCAACTACCCAGACATCTGTTGGGAAAATAACACAGCAGGGCACAGATTGAGAATTTGAAGGTGGAAGGCAGCTTGGGTGAAAGTGATCATGAAATGGTGGAGTTCATGATTCTAGACCAGTGGTTCCCAAACTTTAACAACCTGTGAACCCCTTTCACTCAAATGTCAAGTCTCACGAACCCCCTCCTAAAAATGAATATTTCCAGGGATTTTCTCCTTTACCTGAGTATAAATGATAAAAGCAGCGATCTTGGAAATACAAAATTTGTTTTTATGATATGCTTATTAAATAAATAATAATAGTGTGCATCATTACAGTATTTTTATTACATTATGAAAATGGCAACACAATTCCAAGCTCTCACTTTCGTAGCTTGTGTCACTTTGAATAAGCCTGTTATAAGACAAGGCTCCTAGGTTTCATCAAGGAGTATCAGATGTGAAACAGCAGGAAGGTATTTAAGAAACCAACTCAGAGAGTTCCTCCTACACAAGCATTCAGGTCTTGAGCAGTCCAGGCAAACAACGCACGTTACAACAAAGCTTCAACTTGTTCTTCATAATAAATTTTAAAACAATACTAGCTGCCTAGTTAATTTAAAAAAAAACAGCAAAAAACATCCACCTCCCTTTTCATTTCTTATAGGGATTCTTGAAGTTTAAATCTCCACAGTGTGATAGATATACTTGCTTTAGGGTGACCAGACAGCAAATGTGAAAAATTGGGGGGCAGGAAATAGGAGCCTATATAAGAAAAAAAAACCAAAATCGGGACTGTCCCTATAAAATCGGGACATCTGGTCACCCTAGCTTGCTTTGATCTGCTTAGCTCTTGGAAGTCCAGGGGGCTCTGGGCTGCTGGCCCCATGCTGCCCGGGGTACCTAGGGACAGCTCTGGCCGCCATTAGGAAATTTTTTCCTGAGAACCCCCTGTAACATTTCGCAAACCCCAGTTTGGGAACCACTGTTCGAGGGAATGGTAGGAGGGAAAACAGCACAATAAAGACAATGGATTTCAAGAAGGCGACTTTAGCAAACGCAGGGAGTTGGTAGGTAAGATCCCAGGGAAGCAAGTCTAAGGGGAAAAACAATTGAAGACCATTGGCAGTTTTTCAGAGACATTATTAAGGGCACAAGAACAAACTATCCCACTGCATAGGAAAGACAGGAAGTATGGCAAGAGACCACCCTGGATTAACCAGATCTTCCATGATCTAAAAATCAAAAGAGTTCTACAAAAAGTGGAAACCACTGGTCTACAATTTTTGAGAAGTCGTCTGCTTCAGAGATAAAATGTGCTATTTATTATGTATTTTGATGTGCTGAATTCAAATATGACAATTAAAACAACTGGCTACTGTTTCTAAGTTATGTAAGTTTTTACATTTTATGTCTATGTATATTGTGTAGATAGTAGAGTTTTAATAATAAATTGTAAACCTAGGTCTTTTCATGTGTTTATGGTTGCTTTACATGATAATATTTCACCTGTCCTGTTTATGTAACACTTTAAAAATCAGCAAAAGGGTTATATAAATAAAATTTATTATGAAACAAAAGGCAAAAAACTATTATGTACATAGTTTAGTCCTATTCAGTGTCTACTTGGCGCTTCTTGGCTTGTCTCTTGTATTCATTAAATGGAGCATCTCTTGTCACTGTCCAGCAATAGTCTGCAAGCATTGATGGGCTCCATTTGCCCTGATAGCGGTTCTCCATTGTTGCAATGTCCTGGTGAAATCGCTCGCCGTGCTCGTCGCTCACTGCTCCGCAGTTCGGTGGAAAAAAATCTAGATGAGAGTGCAAAAAATGTCTCTTTAGTGACATGTTGCAACCAAGGCTTTTGTATGCCTTGAGGAGGTTTTCCACCAACAACCTGTAGTTGTCTGCCTTGTTGTTTCCGAGAAAATTTATTGCCACTAACTGGAAGGCTTTCCATGCCGTCTTTTCCTTGCCACGCAGTGCATGGTCAAATGCATCATCTCGAAGAAGTTCACGAATCTGAGGACCAACAAAGACACCTGCCTTTATCTTAGCTTCACTTAACCTTGGAAATTTTCCACAGAGGTACTTGAAAGCTGCTTGTGTTTTGTCAATGGCCTTGACAAAGTTCTTCATCAGACCCAGCTTGATGTGTAAGGGTGGTAACAAAATCTTCCTTGATTCAACAAGTGGTGGATGCTGAACACTTTTCCTCCCAGGCTCCAATGACTGTCGGAGTGGCCAATCTTTCTTGATGTAGTGGGAATCTCTTGCATGACTATCCCATTCACAGAGAAAACAGCAGTACTTTGTGTATCCAGTCTGCAGACCAAGCAAGAGGGCAACAACCTTCAAATCGCCACAAAGCTGCCACTGATGTTGGTCATAGTTTATGCACCTCAAACAGTTGTTTCATGTTGTCATAGGTTTCCTTCATATGGACTGCATGACCAACTGGAATTGATGGCAAAACATTGCCATTATGCAGTAAAACAGCTTTAAGACTCGTCTTCGATGAATCAATGAACAGTCTCCACTCATCTGGATCGTGAACGATGTTGAGGGCTGCCATCACACCATCGATGTTGTTGCAGGCTACAAGATCACCTTCCATGAAGAAGAATGGGACAAGATCCTTTTGACGGTCATGGAACATGGAAACCCTAACATCACCTGCCAGGAGATTCCACTGCTGTAGTCTGGAGCCCAACAGCTCTGCCTTACTCTTGGGTAGTTCCAAATCCCTGACAAGGTCATTCAGTTCACCTTGTGCTATGAGGTGTGGTTCAGAGGAGGAGGATGGGAGAAAATGTGGGCCCTGTGACATTGATGGTTCAGGACCAGAAGTTTCATCCTCTTCCTCGTCTGACTCAAGTGAGAATGATTCTGGTGCATCAGGAACCGGCAGTTCTTCTCCGTGGGGTACTGGGCGTATAGCTGATGGAATGTTTGGATAATGCACAGTCCACTTTTTCTTCTTTGACACACCTTTCCCAACTGGAGGCACCATGCAGAAGTAACAATTGCTGGTATGATCTGTTGGCTCGCTCCAAATCATTGGCACTGCAAAAGGCATAGATTTCCTTTTCCTGTTCAACCACTGGCGAAGATTTGTTGCACAAGTGTTGCAGCATATGTGTGGGGCCCACCTCTTGTCCTGATCTCCAATTTTGCAGCCAAAATAAAGGTGATAGGCTTTCTTAACCATAGTGGTTATACTGCGCTTTTGTGATGCAAAAGTCACTTCACCACAAACATAGCAGAAGTTATCTGCACTGTTCACACAAGTATGAGGCATCTCTGCTCACTTTGGCTAAACAGAAATGTGTCCCTTTGCAAAATCAAACACTGACAAATAAGAGAGCACGACTCTGTATGATTTCTAGAGCTGATATAGGGCAATTTGTTCAGCAGAGTGATGTAAGCTTCATTATGATTGCATCATCCATGACTTCTAGGAATAACATGATGCAATTCATATCATGTATGACGCAATACCAGCTTCAGATTGCACCATTCATTGTTTTGCCTAAAAAGCAAGTACTGTCCAAACCCAGTCATAGATTTATTCATAGATCCAGTCAAAGATGTATTTTAGTCATTTCTGGTTTAAATTGAGATCCCTTCCCTTTATAACTCACTTATCCTCTGCTATTCCCAAGTCAAGGGTCATATATACTGATCCAATAGCATAACTTGAAAACTAGAGCCAATCAACAATTTTAAGCATCATTTTCGTTCTCAGTGACCCAGAATTAGTAAAGTTTGACTACATTTATTTCAGAAGCATTTTGGCTGTAGAGCAGTGAACTCGGTCAAATTACAAAGGATGAATATAAACAAATAACACAGGTCTGTGGGGGCAAAATTAGAAAGGTCAAGGTGCCAAACGAGATCAATCTAGCTAGAGACATAAATATGTATCCCGACTACGAGAAAAGCTGTGGGATGCTTATCACTTAGCTACATCTGCAGCTCAGAAGAACGCAGACCGCAACAAACATCGATATGATGCTAGGGTACGTCTGCAAGAGCTCCAGCCAGGGGACAGAGTCCTGCTGCGAAATTTGGGTATTGCTGGCAAACACAAGATAGCTGACAGATGGAAGGCAATACCTTACTTGGTGATGGAAAAGCTAGGAGACCTGCCAATCTACAAGATCAAACCTGAAGAGGGTCCAGGGCAGGCAAAGATCGTGCATAGAAACCTTTTGCTCCCTGTGGGGGAATTGGTAGGCACCCCTTATGAGATGGGCCACAACAGGGCAACTGGGCAGAATGAAGGTGCTGTACCAAAGCCGCCTTCCAACGTGGACAGCCGGCCCCCTGCAGCTAACCTACCCCTACTCAGCACATCTGAGAGTGAGTCTGAGGAGGAAGACACAACCATGGTGTATCCTGGGATGAAGACAAGATTTCAGTCTCGATCAGCTGACTCAAAAGAGAGCACCTCCTCTTCCACCCTAAACCCCATGGCAGAAGTATTTAGGCCCATTCCTGACACTCCTGAGCCACTGGTGGGACCCCCGTGTGATGACATACACAGGTTATTGGACAGTGGCGAAATATAGATGGAGGATGTCCTGAGCACCTTCGACCCTCCACTGTTAGAACTAGAAATGCAGGGGCCTATGCCAGTAGCCGAGGGGAACTCACAGGAAACCGCTCCATCCATCACTCAAGAGGATGTCCCCCCTACCACAGCAACAGAGATTCTCAATAGGCGAGACAGGGTAATAAGACCAGTGAAACGGTTAACTTACAATGCACCTGGGGTGACTAGTGAGGAGCCAATACATTTAGAACACAGGTTTGTGGAAGCTAAAGTGGGCTATCTGAGGCCCTTTGGAGGGGACCAGTGAGTTGGTATAGTAGGGAATGTGATTTGTCGGCACGACAAATTCTCGGCTGGGGGGAGGATGTAAGCAGAGTTAGGATAAGCTCTACCCTGACATCTGGTGGTGAATTATGGGGAGTGTGGAAAGGAATTTCAGGTATTTGCATTGGCACACCCACCCCACCTAGGATAACCCATGGCAGCCTGGGATGGTTATTTTGACAGCTCTGGGATCCCCAATTTCTTTATTATTGGGGCAGGAGAAATAAAGTGTTGTCACCCTGATTATGTGAATGAGGAACTATGAGACTGCTTTATGACAGAGATGTCTCAACATCAATTAAGTAGCACTTGCTAGACAAGGGACATGGGTGCCAAAACCCAGTGAATTGAGAGAGGTTGGGGACTGGTGTGTGTACCTGATAGTATAGGCCCCTTTTGAGGGTCTTGAACACCAATTGCACATCTTCCTCTCTCCACTGTTGAAGAGCAGAGCTAATTTTGATTCCATTAGGAGTCAATCTAGAGGCTGCTGAGCTGAATTCACATTGGGCCAATGGTGCACCAGCACTGGGGCTGCCCTACTACAAGCTGAAATCACTAAAAGAGCTAAGCTTACTGAGCTGAGATCACTGAGTGCGGTGTTAACTAGTGGGGGAGCCTGAAGATCTATCGCTAAGCGGCTGGCAGAGCGGAGCAGTTTGCAGCATGTTGGAGCAGCCCATGGAACAGTGAGCGGAGTGGAGCGGTGTGCGGGGACAGCTGGAGCAGCTCACGGGTCGGCTGGAGGAGCGGCACAGCTGGTGGAGTGGAGCTGGTCGTGGTGAAGGCTGCAGCAGAACTCCACAGAAAGGCGGAACAGTTGGCCCTGGCCCACGTAAGGTGCCCCTTAACACCCTGTGTGCCCCCCCCATTTCCACCCAGGCTGGGGGGTAAACAAGAAAACATTCTGCAAATACATTAGAAGCAAGAGGAAGACCAAGGACAGGGTAGGCCCATTATTCAACAAGGGGAAAAACAATAACAGAAAATGTGGAAATGGCAGAGGTGCTTAATGACTTCTTTGTTTCGGTTTTCTCCAAGAAGGTTGGTGGCAACAGGATGCCTAACATAGTGAATGTCAGTGAAAATGAGGTAGGACTAGAGGCAAAAATAGGAAAAGAACGAGTTAAAAATTACTTAGACAAATTAGATGTCTTCAAGTCACCAAGGCCTGATGAAACGTGTCCTAGAATACTCAAGGAGCTGACTGAGGAGATATCTGAGCCATTAGCAATTATCTTTGAAAAGTCATGGACAACGGGAGAGATTCCAGAAGACCGGAAAAGGGCAAATCTAGTGCCCATCTATAAAAAGGGAAATAAGGACAACCCAGGGAATTACAGACCAGTCAGCTTAACTTCTGTACCCGGAAGGATAATGGAGCAAACAATTAAGCAATCAATTTGCAAACATCTAGAAGAAAATAAGGTGATAAGTAACAGTCAGCATGAATTTGTCAAGAACAAATTGTGTTAAGCCAACCTGGTAGCTTTCTTTGACAGGGTAACAAGCCTTGTGGATGGGGGAAGCGGTAGATGTGGTCTATCTTGCCTTTACTAAAGTTTTTAATACCGTCTCCCATGACTGTCTCATAAACAAAGGAGGGAAATGCAACCTAGGCCTTCAGTAACTGCTACCAGTAGCACATTCCTATGGAGAGCAGTTTAATACACTACACCTGCTGCAGTTTTTGCAGTTACACCGGCCCCACCCAGCAGCTGCAGTCAGCCCACAGGCAGAGATCGAGGAGGTGGTGGTGGGGGGAAGTGCCTGAGGCCCCAGCAATGGCAGGGAAATGAGTCAGTGACACAGACCCAGAGAAACCTCCCCCGAGGCTGCAGAGGAAGGCAAACAACCCAAGGTCCCTGCCAGCCTGACCTGGGGGAAATTCCTTCTTACTCGAGATAGTTAAGTCCAAAGCAGATTGCAAAGAGTTACCAAGGGATCTCACAAAGCTGGTTGACTGGGCAACAAAATGGCAGATGAAATTCAATGTTGATAAGTGCAAAGTGATGTAGAGTGAAAAACATAACCCTAACTATCCATACAAAATGATGAGGTCTAAATAAGCTGTTACCGCTCAAGAAAGAGATCTTGGAGTCATTGTGGATAGTTCTCTGAAAACATCCATTCAATGCGCATCGGCAATCAAAAAAGTGAACAGAATGTTAGGAACCAATGGAAAGGGATAGCTAGTAAGACAGTAAAAATCATATTGCCACTATATAAATCCATGGTACACCCACATCCGGTCGCCCCATCTAAAAAAATATATATATTAAAATTAGAAAAGGTACAGAGAAGAGCAACAAAAATGATTAGGGGTATGGAACAGCTTCCGTATGAGGAGAGATTAAAAAGCCTGGGACTGTCTCTCAGAAAAGAGACGACTAAGGGTCGAGTTGATAGATGTCTATAAAATCATGACTGGTGTGGAGAAAGTGAATGAGGAAGTGTTATTTACCCCTTCTCATAACACAAGAACCAGGGGGCACCCAATGAAATTACTAGGCAGCAGGCTTAAAACTACACAAGGAAGTATTTCTTCACACGATACACAGTCAATGTAGGAACTTGTTGCCAGGGGATATTGAGCAGGCCAAAACTATAACTGGTTCACAAAAGAAATGAGAGACGTTCCTGGAGGACAGGTCCATCAGTGGCTATTAGCCAGCAGTCAGGGACCTGCTCTGCCCTGGGTCAGAACAGTCACTGCAGGAGGTGTCCCTGGTGCCTGGACTTGGTGTCCCTGCTGCTGGAGGTGCAACGTGTGGGCACGTAGCCAGGCTGTGCCCTGGGACAGGCAGACGGGGCCATCCCACAGCTGGCCCAGGACAGCTGATCTCATAGATCTCACTGGGCAGGCTGTGCCCTGGGACAGGCAGAGTGGGCCATCCCACAGCTGGCCCAGGACAGCTGATCTCATAGATCTCACTGGGCAGGCTGTGCCCTGGGACAGGCAGAATGGGCCATCCCACAGCTGGCCCAGGACAGCTGATCTCATAGATCTCACTGGGCAGGCTGTACCCTGGGACAGGCAGAGGGGGCCATCCCACAGCTGGCCCAGGACAGCTGATCTCATAGATCTCACTGGGCAGGCTGTACCCTGGGACAGGCAGAGTGGGCCATCCCCCAGCTGGCCCAGGACAGCTGATCTCATAGATCTCACTGGGCAGGCTGTGCCCTGGGACAGGCAGACGGGGCCATCCCACAGCTGGCCCAGGACAGCTGATCTCATAGATCTCACTGGGCAGGCTGTGCCCTGGGACAGGCAGAGGGGGCCATCCCACAGCTGGCCTAGAACAGGGTTTGAGCTGGGGACAAGTCTGGTGTTTCATAGATCTCACTGGGTAGGCTGAGCCGTGGAACCCCATCCGCCCAGTCCCCTGCCCTCTGAGCTTCTACAAACTGGGGGGGAGGGGCAGCTAACTCCACCTCTACACTATAAATATTAACAAGGGGGCATGGCTACACTGCGTGCCCTGCCCCCACTGCAGCGAGGGCTTTGCAAGCTTCCACCCCTCCCTGTGCAGGATCTCAGGGGGCCCTGGTCCGCTGAGCTTTGTCGTGCAGCTGCAGCACAGGGCTCTGACCGGAGTGCACCCCAGCTGGCCAGGTGAGCGGGGATGTGCCAGGGGCTGCACTGGCTGCCCCCGCACGCTGGGGCATGCTCCCCCCAAATTCAGGCAGAGTTTTCCATCCTTGGGCACCGGGCAGCCACATGGAGGAGCCCAAGGCACCATCTGAGGACGGCGTCAGAGCCAGGGCGTTTGCAGAGGCCCCCAGGCCCAGCAGCGCATGGAGCAGGTCGGTCAGGAAAACGACCCTTCAATGGCATTGAGGCGTCCAGAGCCAGTGAATTGCTTGGGCTCAGTCACAGAGAGCTCTCCCCCCTTGCTGCCCCTACACCCTTCCCTGCAGTAGGGATTATATTTAGAAACGTGCTCAAGCCAAAAATAAAGAGGTAAAAAGATTTCCCAGTGGTTGTTTCCACTGTCAGTCACGGTGACAGCCACGAAGCGCCTGCTCCAACATGCTGGGCAGACAGACAGACTCGCACGCCTGCCCCTTGCCAGAGACCAGCCGGACACCTCTGCCCCCGGAAGAGGTGCTGGGACACCTCCTGCTGCGGCTGCGGGGATCTACTACCCAAGAGGCACAGGGCAGCTGAGTTGCCTCCACAGCCACAGGATCTGCAAACGGTGAGGGGCTTTCTTTGCCTTTTGCCTGGCCTGTGGTCTCATGGCAGCTGCCAAATGCACTAGGCACTGGTGTCTGCTCCAATGTGCACAGATGGGCCCCGACCCTGCCCTCCATTGGTCTGTGGGAGAAACCCCGGCCCTGCGCCCCAGCCTCGCCCTCCTGTGGCCCTGGCCGCAGGGGGAGCAGCTTTGGGCTGGACGTCGGCCTCAGCTGCCTGTGGTGCAGGACAAGCTCCCGGTGCAGCGTTTTGCGAGCCCCAGGTAAAGGGCTTGAGCAAAATGGCTTTGCCTTGAACTCTAGCCTTGGAGCTTTCAACCTGAGTTAACCCCTCGAAGAGGAAGCGCAGTGTAGGCTCCCCCATACTACCCAGCCACCTGCTCAGCTGTTCTGTTCAAGAGGCCACTGATTTCCAGCTGCCCTGAGAGGCTGCTGCAGAGCTAGGAACAGAGCTGAGCCATGCTGAACCTGGGGCCACCTCTCCAGCAGTGAAAGGGCTGCAGCCCAGTGCTGTCAGTGCAGCCAGTCCCCAGCAATCAGTGCTCTTAAAGCGGGATACTGGGGCCAAACGGGTTAATCCTGGAGGGATTTTGCAGCCACAGGCAGCTGATGGGCTCAGGTAGCCTCAGGTTAACCCGCTCCCTGCCCGGGCTTTGCTCTCAAGTCAGGCACATGGCTTTTACAAACACATCCCTGGCAGCAAACGACAAGCATGGCTGTGAGCTGTATCTGGCTATTCAGGCATTGCTGTTCTGGGACCCCAGGGAGGAAGCTCCAGATGCCGGTGTGTGCAGTGGGAACTGTGGAGGGCTCTGCCGTAGGGACGTGCCCAGTGCAGGGTGCCCCCATGCCAGCTTCTCACAGGTCTGGAGCAGTGCAGGGTGCCGGAGTCTCTGGGATGCCGACATCTGGGCGTGTTCCTCTCTTTTAGGATGAGCCGGTATTTGCACTCATGGGTGACTGGAACCTGCTGGGGAGGCTTCTGGAGAGTGCTCAGGAGCACTCCACGGTGGTGGGGAAGGTCTGGCTCACTGTCCTGTTCATTTTCCGTATCCTTGTCTTGGGGGCAGCTGCCGAGAAAGTCTGGGGGGATGAAGAGTCGGGCTTCTCCTGCGACACCAAGCAGCCAGGCTGCCAGAACGTCTGTTATGACGAAACCTTCCCCATCTCCCACATCCGCTTCTGGGTGCTGCAGATCATCTTCGTCTCCACCCCCAGCCTTGTCTACCTGGGCCACATCCTGCATCTGGTGCGCATGGCGGAGAAGGAGCAGCAGCGAGAGGAGATTTGGGGGGGCCAGCAGGAACCCCTGGTGCAGCATAAACCTTCCATCAAAGATGTTCGTGGCAAAATCCGCCTGCGGGGGGCCATTCTGAGGACGTATATTTGCAACATTGTCTTTAAGATGCTCTTTGAGGTGAGCTTCATTGTGGGCCAGTACGCACTGTATGGGTTCGAACTAAAGCCCCTCTACACGTGCAAACGCTGGCCCTGCCCCAACACGGTCAACTGTTACATAGCCCGGCCCACCGAGAAGACCATCTTTATCCTCTTCATGACGGGGGTGGCCTGCCTGTCTCTGCTCCTCAACCTGATAGAAATGTACCACCTGAGCTTCACCAAGTGCAGGCAGAGGCTGGCAGCCGACCACTGTCGGGCACCCAACCCCCAGGCCAGCTCCAACGCTCCCAGAGAAACAAGCGACCACCACATTCCCCACTGTCCTGCACCCTACAGCCTTCCCCATGCCGCTGACCCCAGCCTTCCATTGCAGCCTTACGCCAGCCAAGCTGCTCCCTCAGCGGGCGGGGACAGCCGTGCAGCACGGAGCAGCCGCGAGACAGGCAACCAGGGCCTGGTCATGGAAGAACCGTTGCAGCAGGGCAGCAGGTCCAGTAAGTCCTGCACTAAGCTGAGACCCAGTGACTTGGCTGTTTAATGAGGCGGCCCAGCCCTGGACTGGCCCAGGGCTGATGGGCAGGGGAAGGGGGCTCTTGTACCAGACAAGCACCGTTACCACGAGGCTGCATCACGGGAAGCACAGCTCAGCTCGGGAGCCTGTTGTGTTTCCATGGATGCCTTGTTGTCCCCACCATGGAAATACTGGGCCCATAATACAGACACGTGTCCAGGAGTCTGAAGCCTGGGCCAGACGTGCACAACTCAAGCCCTCTCCCCTCAGTGGCTCTACAGCAGCCTTGTGGCTGTCAGGGGCAGGAGGCAGGGTGTGGGCCGGGAGCCAACGGGGGTAAATGCTCTATACTTGATAGGATGCAGGTGACACTGGTGTTTCCCCTTTTCTGGGTGGAGAGTCGCCTCCGCTCTCCCCCCAGCCTGACCTCCGCTCCTGGGCAGTAATAGAGCTTAGGAAGGCCCCAGCAGACTCACAGTAGGTGGCTGCTCAGGGCCAAGAGACCTTCCAGGCCCTAGCAAGGAGAATGGGAGTGGACATAGCCTTTGCCACGCACCTGGGGCCCAGCTGGATGTTCTTTGCAGGCTGCTGCTGTAACAGCCTGTCAGGGAAGATGGTGCTGCTTCGAGCAGGAAGGCCTAGGCCCCACTGCTGCTGCATCCTAGCCACATGGCTCCCTCCCCAGCCCCACGCCCCAGCCAGGGCGACTCTCAAGCCATCAAGGCGTGTGCGAAAGCAAAGACTGCAGCTGTGATGTTCAGGTGATGTTGAGGTTTCAGCAGCAGCTACAGCTGTTGGGCTCCTGGCAAGGCTGCACTGGACCCTGTATTTGGGCACCCCTTGCTGGGATGTGACTGAATTCTCTCTCTTGTGAAAAGTGGAACAAGATGACGTGAGCTCTGTAAAGGGCAGGCACATTGTGCACAGCCAAGGCACAGGAGAGGGGAATTCAGTCCTAAGGTGCCTCTCTCTGCCCCTGCCCAGGGTATCTGCGTGCAGGGCCACAGCGCAGGGGCAGGAAGGGAACTTCCTGCTGGACAGAGTCTTTGTGCTCTCCCTGAGAAGGATCCAGGCCCTTGCTCTGCACTGAATGGGAGAGGCCCCTCCCTGCAGCCATCAGGATTCCTGGGCTTTGCTGTGGGGACAAGGAGAGAAGGATCCAGGCTTGGGCTACATTACAAGGAAGCGACCTCTGGCTTGCAGTTCTGTCTCATCCTCTCTGGTCACTTGCCTTAGCCTTGGGACGGGCACGTGGGCGGGGAGATCATTGCAGGTTTTACCATGATTGCCACAGGGAAGGGACCACCACTGCAGCTGGAACCAGGGCTAGCCCAGGAAGCTTCTTCCAAGGCCGACAGCAGCTGGAGAGACGGCGCCTGCAGGGCCTACCATTCATTTCAGCCCCCCAGCACTAGATCAAGTCCATCTCATTGCAGGGAGGCTCCGTGAACCTGGACCTAGGGCTGCTTGGCTGTCTCCTGTCCACACTCTCCTCTGGTCCCACGCAGGACTGGCCAGGTTGGAGAAGGCTGTGTTGCACCCTCACACCCTCAAGGGCACAGCCTGGCCACTTCCTGCTTAGCTCATAGGAGATGGAGGCAGGAAGGCCATCCTCCCCCCTCCCCCAATGCAGGCCAGGGCTGCTCCCACCACGGTTCATAGATTCTAATGCCAGAAGTGACAGGCCACCATGGCCACACAGGTTTAGGCCCTAGCTCAGGCAGAGCTAGCACGTCGACCATGCTGGGAATTACAGCTCCCAGCTGCTGGGTAGGGTGAGCTGCCAGACCTGGTCCTACACCTGTCACAGACCCTGGAATGGATGGCGGGGGCAAGGAGGCAGGGATCAAGCATAACTCCCTGATGACTGAGCCCTTGAGACAGGCAAGGGGGCAGCGGCCCTAGCCTCCTCCCTGGAGCAGAGGCAGCCCTGCTCTGCCCTTCCGTGGATTAAGGACAGCAGCTGCCGGCAGGTTTTTGCGTCTTTATTTGAAATGAATGGTTTCTAGAGACACAAGGTTAGCCTAATGCCCCGTTAGCACTACAACAAGACCGGTGACTGGCTCACTCTTGACATGGAGACAGAGGGCCCCGGGCCAGGTCCCAGAACAATATATACAGACTCAACAGACAGTGCCGAGTCCCATTGACAGCTGATAAAAAAAATCAAAACACCAAGGGGAGGGAGCCAGAAGGGAACAGCAAAGCTGGGGCAGGGGCTAGGCGAGCGGAGAGACCCAAGCGGGCTCCACTCCCCCGTCGGCCTGCGGCCCCCCTCCACTGCTTGCAAGTTCTGGCCTGGCGTGGCCCAGCAGGATTCTCAGTCTAATGCCGGCTTGGAGGAGACAGGCCCAGCAGCAATGAGTCCAGGCACAGAGGCTACCTCCTCCATCTGATAGTGTCAGGCTAGCAACGGGGGCACCGTCCATTCCGCTGCAGCTTGGGGGGCAGGGAGGAAGGGAGGGACCCATGCTCGTCAGCTCTGGCAGCGAGGATGCCCCTGGGCTCCCATGCCTGATGCAGAATTCCGACCTTCAACGGCCCCCAGTGGCTGTTGTGAGTGCACAATGCAGGGTGAAGCCACAGCTAATGCAGAGCTGGGGAAGGGAGATCCCAGGAGCCCCCTGGGCAGTGAGCTCTGCGCTGCTGCTGAGGAGAATGATGAGGAGCCAGAGACAGTACAGCCAGGCCCCTCTGGGAATGCAGCCCCCTCCAGCCCACAGAGTGAGCGTCCGGGAATGGTCCTGCTACCCTGGCTGGCACAGCTCCTCCCAGGGCCCTGCGTGCTGAGCATGGCTCATTTCCCCACTCCTGCTGCTTGGGCATGGAGCTGACTGTAGGTTCAGGGGCTGCTGGGCCCAGCCTGTCCCCATGGCCCCACAGCCTGGCGTTCATGTTACACCAGGCAGGGGGAGACTGAGAACAGCCCTGGGGAGAGGGGACAGGCAGGGCTCATCAGGCCAGTGCCCTTTGGGGCTCCTGGCTGGGAGAGGGACTGGCTCCCTATTTCCACCCATGGGAAGACAGGTGGGGGAAGTGGGACACTGCCCCAGTCAGGCAGAGCACAGGTAGGGCCTGGGTGCCAGGGGGCTGGTGGGGGAGGGGGACGGCATGTTACTAGCATCAGGCAGGGATGTTCAGAGTCCTACACGCACTGAGCTGGACAGTGCTACCACGTCTGCAGGGCTGGGAGCGGCATTACACCCCCATGCCATGCCATGCCATGCCACACTCACATGCCGCAACCCTGGCCAGATAGGAGGAGCAGGGGAGACGCCTTCCCAGGCCAGAGCAGACCCAGCCCAGCGGGCTCTGGGTGCCGCCTGCCCATGCTCCAGCCTTGGCCTGCGCTCAGTCCATATCCTCCTCCAGGCCGCTGCCCCGGCTGTGCTCCTCGTAGATCTCCCGGACGGCCAGGATGCGATTCAGCATGCTCTCCAGCATGCTCCTGTCCATGGGGATGACCGAGTACCAGAGAGGCGACTCTGCAATGCACGACCGCTCTGGCTGCAGGTAGAAGACGTCGTTCCGGTTCCGCAGGCTCTCTGGACTGTGGCAAGAGAGGGGCAGAGTGAACCTCACCCTAGAGGCCAGAAAGCCCTGGCCTCCTCAGCCACCGAGCCCTCTTGACCTGGAACCCAGCAGGCCCCCCAGGGGCCCAGTGAGCCCCGGTGCCCCCCCATTCACCCAGGAGACAGAGTCCTAGAGCCCACTGGTCTGAGGGTCTGTAAAGGAGGCACTAGCACTTAGGGCACTGCTCGTCCTCCTGCGGGGAAGGGCCCATGAGCCGGGCTTGGAGCTGCTCTCCCAAGGTGTCCTGGGACCATGCTCGTAGCAGGCAGGAGTGGGGGGTCCCGAAGCACCACAGCCACCTCCTCCTGCCAATCCGAGGGGAGAGAGGGACGGCGCCCACTGAGACAAGTTACTCAGCCCCGGGGCTGTGATCACAGCACTCTGGGACCTGGGGATGTGAGAAACCAACCCCTGGAGACGCGCTCTCCAGGCCTCCTGCTTCACTGGCAGGACCCTGGCAGTCAGTGCTCTACACAGCTCTTTGCAAAGGCAGCACATGTCAGGGGCAGCCTCGGGCCGCTCCGCAATGTCCTTCCAGCCAGGTGAGGGACCAGACTAGGCACACAGGGCTGCAGGAGAACAGGGGACGCCCCAGAAGATGGGCGGTGGCTCCCTCTCCCTGGGAGACTCACCATTTGGAGAGATAGAATTCATAGAACTTGACTGGGCACCGGAGTGGGTTCATCCTGTTCTCCCGCTGCTCCAGGATCGGCAGCTCCTCCTCTCGCTTCCGCTTCCCAGAACTGCTGTCTGCAGAGGAGAGGCCAAGTCAGAGCAGTGCACATGTGGGGCGGGGGCGGGGAGACAGACACGCGCAGGCCCCTACCTCGCCCTTTTTTCTGCCGGACGGGGGCGTAGTAGCGGATGCTCACCACCTTGGTGGTGCCCCGGGCGGTAGTGCACTTGCGGGACTGGCGTACCACATTGGTGAAGGACAGCTGCATGTGCTCCTCCGCAGTCTGCAGGCCGAAGAACTTGGTGTTGAAGAACATGAGGGTGTTGAGGAGGACAAAGGGGGAGTACACCCCCAGCTGCTTACACTCCCAGAGATGCTCCTCCTCCACACGGGAGAAGATCGTGTCTGCAAGCACACAGCGGAAGAAGCTGGGTCACACGCATCTGGCATGCTGCGGGTTCCCTGGCAAGGTCTGGCTTGGCAGGGAGACTGGAGGGGATGTGGCTGCCATCACCGGCCCAGCTTCAGCCAGGTGTGTCAGGGGAACATCAGCCAGAGCACTGGAGTCCTCCCCTGGATCTCTCTCCCTGCCTTGGGCAGAGGGAGCTTGGCTCAGTGGCAGGACAACACCTTGCCCTGTGGAATAGCCAGAGAAGCCATGCTTGCAGCACCGGCTGACACCAGGATGGGAGCTGTCCCACTGTACCCTCCCCAGCCATGACCCAACCTAGGTTAACCCACCACACCAAAACTGGTGCAAGCCAGCCGCAGACCAAACCAAGGGCCCCCCGCCCCGGTACTGAGTGTCACGCACAGCTGCATGTGCTAGTACAATCAGAAGGAAAGAAAGAGCAGCAGGCAGGACAGGATCAGGCAACTCCCATGCAAAACCAAGGCAAACTGCTCCAGCCCAAGAGCCTCCCCTAGCAGGCAAGAGGCTGGGTCAGTTAGCTCGACTGCTATCAGGGTACATGGAGACAAGGGCACCCAGCCTGGGGCCCAAATGGGGGCGCCCTCTGGCTGCCGAGCACTAGGGAAAGCACGGCCCTTATGTATGTGTCTAACTGGGGGCCGAGCGCCCTGGAATGGCTGTTACTGCTTGGATTATGCCAGGAAGCCAGGGAGGTCACAAACCCCCTGGCCTGGGAGTTGGGAAGCAGACAAAGGTTCATAAACCCCCTGGTGTGACACAGTGCTTCCCAAAGGCTGGGGCAGGGCCTTCCCCTGCTATGGAAAGCAGCAGCCTGGTCCAAAGGGGCTGGATGGAGAGTCCCCTGTTGTATCTGGACAGAGAATGTGGTTTCCACGAGCACCTGCTAGCCTGGACTCAACCCTCAGTCAGCCTAAGATGCTGAATCCCAACTGCCGACAATCCCTGGCCCAGCTCTGGTGTGGTGTCCTGGGAGGGGGTTACATGAGGCTCCAGGATGCAGCAGGGGCAGTGGCCTCCCCCCTCCAGGAAGAACAGTGGGCAGGCCTGGCTCTGTGTCCTCAGGAGGATTCAAGAATCCACTTGCCTCCCATGGCAAACTTCCCCAGGAAGCATCGGGGGGGGGGGGGGGAGAGGGAGGGGGGCAGCAAAGGTGGCCCCTGCTTGGCCAACTCCAGCCAGGCCTGAGAGCTTGACCTTAGTGGCTGCTAATAAAGGAGCATGCGGCCCTGGGACACGTACTGTTTGGTAAGAGTGTGGGCTGCCAGCCACTCAGGGACTTGTTCAGCTCCTGCACGAAGGTCAGGTAGTAAAGGTCTGTGAAGATATTCACCATCCGGTTGTTCTCTAGCAGGTACTAGAAGGGAGAGAACACATGGTCAGTGAAGGGAGACAGCAGTGTTGGGCACAGGGTGAAATTGTTCTGTACTGGAAGTGTGATACAGACGTGTATTTCACTTGGTGCGTGCCCTGGAGAATTTTGCCTAGCATTACCCATAGAAGGCAGCACTCGTGCCTCATGCTCAAAACTCCCGCCCCGGCTATCTAAGGTGGCCGCGCCCTACCCCGCCTCAGTTCCTTCGCACTGAACACCCAGAGACTGGACTCTGATGCAGAGGGGATGGAGGGTGGCTTGTAGAATACATGTCTGCATCACATCTCGAAAAGCCAGTGACAGGAAGGAACCATTTCTTCTTCTTCGAGTACATGCAGCTGTGTATCCCACTTAGCAGGCTCCCAAGCAGTAACACCCCCCCCACCCCCCCCAGGGAGGCAGGGCTTGGAGTCTACGTACACAAGGATCACAGGACCATCTACCAAAACTTGCATCTGCCCTGGAAGATATGGTAATGGCATAATAGTTTTTAAAGGTACGTATCAACAACCACGGAGCAGCGCTGCAAATATCCAACACCAATGTCACTGAGGAATGCTATTGATGTTGCTTGTGCTCTCATGGAATGCACTCGCACCCACTGAGGAGGCAGAGCCAAAGCTATTTCATATGCAGTCTTGAGACAGGACATTATCCATTTAGAAATCATCTATGACGAGAGCACCTGACCCCTAATGTGATCTGCATATGACACAAACAGGTGAGGCGAGGCACAAAACGGTTTAGTTGTGTCCAGACAGAAGGCTAGACATCGTCTGACATCTGATGGATGAAGATGCTGCTCCTCCAGAAGTGAATGCAGGTTCGGGAAGAACACAGGCAAATATCCTGCCTGTTTCAAATAAAACTGAGAAACCACTTCAGACAAAAACACTGGGTGTGATCGTAAAGTCACTTTGTCCATGGAGAACTGCATATAAGGAGGCTCTGCCATCAGAGCCTGCCACTCACAGACTCTCCGTGTGGATATTATCACTACCAGGAACTCAGTCTCCTGACACAAAAGCAGAAAGGAACAAGATGCCAGGGGTTTGAATGGAGGTCCCATCAAAGCTGCTAGGACCGCATTATGGTCCCAAGAAGAACTGGCTCTCAGACCAGAGCATGGAGACAAAGAAGCCCTTATAAGAATTTTGCCACCATGGCACGGGAGAAGACAAATGTTCCCTGAATGGGGGGGATGAAATGCTGATATCGCTGCGAGACGCACTCTCAATGAGCTAAGCACAAGACCCAATGACTGATGGTGCAGCAAGTACTCCAAGATGTCCTAGATTGGGCTGCGAAATTCAGCCACCACACTGAAAACCATTCAATTTCACCGAATATGCCATTCTGGTAGAGGGCCTTCTATTGTTGAACAGGACCTGTTGAAGAGTGGCTGAACACCGCACTTTCTGCTGGTTCAGCCATGCCATGGCATGCAGGGAGCTAATCCTGGGATGCAAGGTGCAGCCATGATTCTGAGTGAGTAGGTTGGGATGGAGAGAAAGGGGTCTGACAGTGTGAGAAGGCCAGAGAACCAGCACTGCCTCGGTCATGCTGGGACCATGAGAATGAGTTTGGCCTGATCCATCTTCAGCTTGAGGATGACCTGTGAGAGGATCGGGATCAGGTAAAAGAGACTGTCAGCTAAGGTGGAAAGCGTCGGACAGGGAGCCTGGACTGAGGCCCCCTCTAGAACAGAACAGATGGCATTAGCACAGGTCGATCGCCAGAATGCCCCAAGCTGCAAAGATAAACCAGAGGACACATGTCTTCAGGAACCACTCATGACTCAGGGAAAAATTCCTGCAGAGGTAGTCTGCAAGATGATTCTACACCCTGGGCAAGTGGTCATCTATCAGAGTGATCCTCTCCTCAGTGGAAAACTGCTACTGCCTGATTGCCTCTTGGCAGAATACCTTGGAGTATGTTCCCCCTTGCCTGTTCACGTAATACAACACGGTGGTATTGTTAGTACGTGAACCACTGAGCCCTGATACGGTCCCAAAAAGTGTGACAGGCATCGTAGATGGCCTGAAGCTCCAGCACATTGATATGCAGTGAGGCCCCTGTTCCCACTACAGACTTTGAACTTTCAGCAACCCCAGATGCGCTCCCCAGCCCATCAGGGAAGCATCTGTGACAACAGACCTGGGTTGTAAGGGCCAGATGAAGGGAATGCCCTGACAAACATTCTCTGGAAGTGTCCACCACTGCAAGGAATCCAGGACCAGTGGAGGGAGATGGACCAATCTGTCCAAAGAGTGAAGAGTTGGATAGTAAACTGTCCTGAGAAACATTTAAAGGGGGGAAAGATGCAACCTTACAAACTGTAACAACTGCATGGAAGTGGATATGTGGCCCAAGAGCCTCAATGCACAACCCAGCTGTCGTGGAGGGCTGAGACTGCAGTAATGGTGGCAAATTGCCTGAAAATGGCCAGTTGACAAAAATGCTCCTGAACTTGTAGAGTCTATTAGGGCCCCAAGGAACTCAATTTTCCGAGTGGGAACCAAAGCTGACTTCCTCATGTTTAGGATGAGACCCAGATGGTCAAAAATGCACAGTGTAGTGCTGACGTGAAAAAGGACTTCCTCTCTGGACCTGCCCCTCAGTAACCAGTCATCCAGGTCTGGGAAGATGTGGATTCCTTTCCTCCTGAGGTGCCATGCAGTCACCATGACCATGCATTTAGTAAAAACCCGAGGGTCAGAAGAGAGGCCAAAGGGAACCACTATATCTGGAAAATGGCGCTTCGCTATGACAAGTTGCTGCATGGAAATCAGCATCCTGAAGGTCCACAGCAGCAAACCAGTCATTCTGAGACACCATGCGGAGAATAGTTGATAGAGTGACCATTCAGAACCTCATGTACCTAATATATTTGTTGAGTCAGTGAAGGTCAAGAATGGGTTTTACCTCTCCTCCCCTTGGATTTGGGCACCAGAAAGTACTGGGAATAGAGGCCCGGACTCCGGCGTTCCAGCAGCCAGTAGAGAGAGAACCTGCACGAGGAGCAGTATCCTGTGAGAGGGGTCCCTGGAGAGGGAGGGTGGTAAGAGGGATGGAGAGGAACTGGATGGCATAGCCCGATCTGATGGTCCTTAGGACCCAGATGTTGGTGATCAACCTGCAAGCACTGAGAAAGTGAAGCAGCCTGTCCCCAAACGGAGGGGATGGGGAGAAGGAAGCAATGACATGAACACTGCTCCAGACCAAGGAGTCAAAATGGGTGCTTGGGTGGGCACTGAGGGAAAGCGTGTTGACTGGCCAAACCCCAGACCCGAATGCCTCCTCCTCTGGGACCTCTGCACCTTTCTGGGGTAGTCCCTCTGTTTCTGGGGAGGGAAAGGCTGCCCAAATGTGCGCTGCAGATGCTGCTGCTCCTGACGACCACTCTAGTGGCATCTCTGCACTGCTGGCATATACACCCCCAAAGACCACAGGGAAGCCATAGAGTCCTTGATGGAGCGCAGAGTCTTGGCTATCTTGTTCAAGAAAAGCACTCGGCCATTGAAGGGCAAATCCTCTATGGCAGGGGTTCTCAAACCGGGGGTCGGGACCCCTCAGGGGGTCACGAGGTTATTACATGGGGGGTCGTGAGCTGTCAACCTCCACCCCAAACCCTGCTTTGCCTCCAGAATTTATAATGGTGTTAAATATATTAAAAAGTGTTTTTAATTTATGGGGGGGGGTCACAGAGGCTTGCTATGTGAAAGGGGTCACCAGTAAAAAAAGTTTGAGAGTCACTGCTCTATGACTTGTTGCACATGCAGAGCAATGCCCAAATTCTGCAGCCAGGACGCCCTTCTCATGGTCACTGGCAAGGTCAAAAGCATCCACGACATCCAGCGTGGACTGCAATTAAGTCTTAAGCTACCAAGCAGCCTTCGGAGAGAAGTGCCCGGAATTACTCAATGGAGGCTTTGGGCAGCTGGTCTGCAAACTTAGAGATAGCTATTTAGTTCACAAAGTCATATTTGGACAGCAGTGCCTGCTGGTTAGCAATCCATATCTGCACGGAGGAGGTGTATATCTTTCTTCCCATCACATCTACCCGTTCACAGTCCTTATCCTTTGGAATGGACTTAAATCTGCCCTACCGGTTCCTATTGTTCACCTTGATTACGACCAGGGAATATAGGGCTGGAGAGGAATGGAAACGGTCAAATCCCTGCACCTGAATGAAGTAGCGTTTCTCCAACACTTTGTAGTAGGCAGTACCGAAGCTGGCATTCTCCAGAGCGTACTGTTCCTAGGGAGGACGACTCTTCCAGGGGCAGATAGCTAATATCCAACAACGTATAGGTATTCTCCTGCAGGAACTCTGCTTGAATACCCAGGGAAGAAGCCAGACCACACTGCAAGAGGTCCTGCTATGCCTTGAAATCCTCTGGTATTGAAAGAGAGGAAGATCCAGGCACCACGGAATCGTCCGAGACAAAGATGGAGTGGTTAACTGTGACCATGCCGGATCGTGTTCCAGGACTGATGGGCCTGGATGGGACAACTCTGGACGCTCTGCAAGGGGAAGGCTCACAGGTACCTGGGGCTATGGTGAATCAACAGTCACCATCACGGACCTGCCCAGTGATCTCACCTTAGAGCAAGATAAGGAGAGGGACCTCTGGATCGAGGATCATCCCACAGATTCCATTGAGGCCACTGGTATGGATAGGGCATTGGTGGCCAGTAAGTGTCAGGCCAGGGGACCCCATCCCAACTGCAAGACAATCCTGGTACCGATATGGCTCCATGAACGGCCCCTGATGCAGGTCAGGTGATGGACAGTGAGAGGAAGATCCTGACCTGGACGCCAAGGAGTCCCGGGCTTCAAGGGATCAAGGTGGCACCTGCCCTGAGCGTGTGAGCAACCAGTCTGACTCCCCTATAGCCCAGAATGGAGAGGGAACTGGGGCCGACAGTGGAAACAGAATCACCGGCACTGAGTACGCCTCCATAATTTCTGGTGCTGGAAGTGGTGTCAACCTCAAAACCAGCAGTAGTACCGAGGTGACTGATGGTGCCGAAGTGGAGAGCGACGAGTGCGTGCTGACAACAAGGATGCCAAAGTTGTTCCTGGCACCAAGGAGATCCCTTGTGATGAGCCTGGTCCCAGCCCCAGCCCCACTTCCACTGACTGTGGAAGGGAAATATCGGTGTGTGGTGCTGACAGACCCCCAGGTCCATCAATGGCTATTAGCCAGAACGGGCAGGGATGGTGTCCCGAGCCTTTGTTTGCCAGAAGCTGGGAATGGGCGGCAGGGGATAGATCACTTGAGGATGACCTGCTCTGTTCATTCCCTCTGGGGCACCTGGCATTGGCCACTGTCAGAAGGCAGGTGTGACGTTGCACTCCATATGTTTTATGGAAATATGTTTGTAAATGTGAATATCATGTAACTGGAATATGCTTTATGCAAAAGGTCTCTTGTAAGGTATCATTACAAAGCTTATAATCTACTGAGTGTGTTCATCCTATTTGTATGAATGTATCATTCTTGTATCTGAAGCTAGAAATATGAAGTATTACTCTGAAGTCCTACTGTAACTATGCAAAGTGTGGGCCATTAATGGTGGTTTAGAATCTTGATGGCTCCCATTGACCAGGACAATTGGTTGTAAATGGCTCTGTTTACTTGTAAGCCTTCCTGTGTTCATGTGAGTCAGGCCAGAAGGAATGGAGGCTTGGGGTCTCACAGGATATGTGACCATGTCACCTGGTACTGGAATCCATCTTAAACCTGGTGCTTTTCCATTTAGGTGGGGTGAGGACCCAGAGAGACAAAAGATTCCCGCCATACAAGGGGGTGGAACAGATCAAAGGGGGCTGCAGTCATGAGAAATCCCCTAGTTACCACCTGAGCTGGAACTAACAAGAACTGTACCGGGGAAAGGATTGTGCCCAGACTAGAAAGGAATCTAGTCTGTGAATGAAGCTTATTGGAACATATCTGAGGGTGAGATTTACCTATAATCAGTTTCTAAATGTATTAGGCTCAGACTTATGTATTTTGTTTTATTTTGCTTGGTAACTTACTTTGTTCTGTCTGTTATCACTTGACACCACTTAAATCCTAATTTTTATACTTAATAAAATCACTTTTGTTTCTTAGTAAACCCAGAGTAAGTGATTAATACCGGAGGGGCAAACAGCTGTGCATCTCTCTCTATCAGTGTTACAGAGGGTGGACAATTTATGAGTTTACCCTGTATAAGCTTTATACAGAGTAAAACAGATTTATTTGGGAACTGGGTGTCTGGGTGCTGGAAATAGGTGACTTGCTGAGCAGTTTTTGGTTAAAGTCTGCAGCTTTGGGGGCGTGGACCAAACCCTGGGTCTGTGTTGCAGCAGACTAGTGTGTCTGGCTCAACAAGGCAGGGTTCTGGAGTCTCAAGCTGGCAGTGGAAAACGGGCTCAGAGGTAATTCCAGCACATCAGGTGACAGTCCCAAGGGGGTCTTTGTGACTGAACTCGTCACAACAGGATACTGGGCTAGACTGACCTTTGGTCTGACCCATTATGGCCATTCTTATGTTCAGTGCAGCAGCCTGCCCAGTCAATGGGCTATAAACGATGCAGCCTTGGCAAAGTCCTGGACCAAGGGAGAAGTCGGGAAAGAAAAGCAGAGGACCATTGCTACTTGCTATGCCACTGTCGCAGAAACAGCCAGTGCCGGCATCACCCTCATCGGTACCGGACTTAACAGATGCCACGGGGCCAAAATTGGAGACAACAGTACAGGGTCTCTGCCTTTCCTGTGCAGTACCCGGGAGAGGTTGAAGGAAACTGCTCCATCGCATCATTTCGGTCCACACTCCTTCTGGAGGAGGCAGACAAGTCCACACACAACCTGGAGCAGCCACGATCAGTCTTATGAGACCTCTTGCTTGGCACACTCAGCAGGGAGCAACTCCTCCATCTCTTCAGGGAGGCGCCAGCTCCAGAGTGCGAAACAGCGGCACTCTCAGAACCTGAGGGCAACTTCCAATCCTATGTAGGCCTTGGTGCCGAAACAGGCCATGTGGCCTGTTGAAGCAGGGGCTGCTTCAGACCAAGATCTCTCTCTACCTAAGTCCGTTTGGTGAATGATTTGTGAACTGAACACAACCCCCTGCCATGGGCTTTGTCTAAGCACAGCAAGCTCTGCATGTGGGGATTGTTGTGACAGACAATGTTTAATCCCTGGCGATTGCATCACAAGGGAAATACTGAAACTAATGCTAACACACATCAGACTAAGTGCACTAATTAACTAGACCCAACTGGAGAAAGGCACTAAGACATAGTGAGGTTAGGAGCCACACAGAGCTCTGGACAGGAAGAAGGAACTGAGGGGGTAGAGGCAGCGCTGTCTGCAATAGCCAGGGGAGGGACTATCAGCATGAAGCACGAGTGCTGTCTCCAACAGGTACTGCTAGGCTAAATTCTCCAGCTCCGGTGCACTGCGCGTGCACACACCTATATGGAATACATGGATGCATCTGACCAAGGAAGACTGCTGCAGAGACTCTTCCACAGGGTATCATATTGCCTCTATATAAATCCATGGTACGCCCACATCTTGAATACTGCATGCAGATGTGGTTGTCCCATCTCACAAAAGATATATTGGAATTGGAAACGGTTCAGAAAAGGGCAACAAAAATGATTAGGGGTATGGAATGGCTTCCATATGAGGAGAGATTAATAAGACTGGGACTTTTCAGCTTGGAAAAGAGACGACAAAGGGGGGATATGATAGAGTTGTATAAAATCATGAGTGGTGTGGAGAAAGTAAATAAGGAAGTGTTGTTTACTCCTTCTCATAACACACAAACTAGGGGTCACCAAATGAAATTAATAGGCAGCAGGTTTAAAACAAACAAAAGAAAGTATTTTTTCACACAATGTACAGTCAACCTGTGGAACTCCTTGCCAGAGGATGTTGTGAAGACCAAGATTATAACAGAATTCAAATAAGAACTAGATATGTTCATGGAGGATAGGTCCAACACTGGCTATTAGCCAGGATGGGCAAGGATGGTATCCCTAGCCTCTGTTTGCCAGAAGCTGGGAATGGGCGGCAGGGGATGGATCACTTCATGATTACCTGCTCTGTTCATTCCCTCTGGGGCACCTGGCATTGGCCACTGTTGGAAGACACGATACTGGGCAAGACGGACCTTTGGTCTGACCCAGTATGGCCATTCTTATACAGCAAAATTAATAGGCAGCAGGTTTAAAACAAACATAAGGAAGCACTTCTTCACTCAAAGCACAGCCACCCTGTGGAACTCATTGCCAGGGGATGTTGTGAAGGCCAAGAGCATAACTGGGTTCATAAAAGAATTAGCTAAGTTCATGGAGGACAGGTCCATCAGTGGCTATTAGCCAAGATGGTCGGGGATGCAACCCCATGATCTGGCTGTCCCTCTGCCTGCCAGAAGCTGGGTTTGGACAGGGAATGGATCACATGATAATTGCCCTGTTCTGTTCATTCCCTCTGAAGCATCTGGCACAGGTCACTGTCAAAGACAGGACACAGGGCTAGATGGACCTTTAGTCTGACCCAGCCTGGCCGTTCTTAGTACTGGTCAGAACGCACATTGCAGAATTAGAGGGAGTTCAGAGAAAGGTGAGGAGAGTTAGAGGCCTGGAAAAAAAGACCTGAAGAGAAAGCCCCCAGCGCGATCCTCACACAGCTAGAACACAAAGAGCTGCTAGTTACTAGGGGTCATGGGGGGAGCAGGCCAGGGGAGCCCCCTGCCCCTGGGTACGGGTTTGGTTGGGAGGACGTGAGGCCCAGGAAAGAGCCTACTGGTACTGGGGTGAGGGAGGGGTGCAAGGCATGCCCACGCTCTCCCATTGCCTGGCGTCGGGGTGGAGCACACGAGGCCAAGGGAGCCCCCCTACCTGCTGGATGCCGAGGCAGAGGTAATAGATGCTGTCTGGCTCATAGCGCTCGCCGTTGGGCCGTGTTATCTCCTTGACGAACTGGGCAAGACCATAGTTGAGCTCGGCAGCCGTGCAGGCCAGGATATCCTCTTTGATACGCATGGGCTTAGCTGCAGAGACGGAAGCAGATCAACCTCAGGCAAGAGCTCTTGGGGGGTTGGAGTGCTCAGCGCTGAGAAGGGAGCCTGGCTGCTGGCGTCGGGGACAGGTCCCTGGGGCTCGCTGGACTCCAGAGCTCTTTGGACAGGCTTCCCAGGCCCACTGATGCTGCAACCCCTCCCCAGCAATCCCTGGGGCAGAGGTAACACTTACGCCCAAAGCGCAGCTCCTCTCCCTTGCTGGACTCCCCGCCAGCGTATTTTGTCTGCACCCAGCATTTCCAGGCATTCACCCCATACGAATAATTCAGTCCTGTGCAGCTCGGCTGGCTGCTCATGGAGTCCCGGGAGCAGCTTTCGGAGAGCATCAGACGCTTCTGACCCTGCAGAGAAGTTCACTATAAGGCTGGGAATGCCAGAGCACATGGGTGCAAAGGCAGGTGTTACTTATAGTCCCAAAGGATCCCAGAAGGCCTACAGACTCATAGAAACGTAGGACTGGAAGGCCTCTCCAGAACACCCACAACAGTAATGGTTGGGGAATCAGCTGTGAGACCAGGCTCAGATGCCTTGTTAGCATGTTTGGCATGCAGGAGCACCCCATCATCACAGGGTGTCACAACAGACAGGTGCAGGCACTGCTGGGGCAAAGGATCAAAACCTGCTACCAATGAGGGCAGACCGGGGGCAGCCACAGAGCTATCACCAAAAGGAGACGGCCAACCATCAGACCAGCCCTCTCCCACACAGCAGGAGTTGCAATAATGGCACTAATTCAACATGTTAACAGAGGTTGTGAACTCCCATAGCAAAGCCAACAAAGCCTAGAAGCTCTGAGGGCCAAAGCTCTCCGGGTCAGGGATATCAGTGATATGCTCAGCTGAGCATTTGATCTTCATATGACATTCCCAAGGTTTGTTTAGTGCCCACAAAGCTCTGGGAGCAGTACAGACACAGCGACGGACAGGCTGACTATTATGTTCAATTGAACTCAGGGTCCCTCTACAATTAGAGCCGAGTAGCCTGGCTCCTTCAGAAGGAAAATCTACATCAAGAGGGCACCTAGCTGGACACAGAATCATAGAATCAAAGGACTGGAAGGGACCTCGAGAGGACATCTAGTCCAGTCCCCTGCACTCATGGCAGGATTAAGTATTATCCAGACCATCCCTGACAGGTGTTTGTCTAACCTGCTCTTAAAAATCCCCCATGATGGAGATTCCACAACCTCCCTAGGCAATTTATTCCAGTGCTTAACCACCCTGACAGTTAGCAAGTTTTTCCTAATGTCCAACCTAGACCTCCCTTGCTGCAATTTAAGCCCATTGCTTCTTGTGCTATCCTCAGAGGTTAAGAACAATTTACCTCCCTCCTCCTTGTAACAACCTTTTATGTACTTGAAAACTGTTATCATGTCCCCTCTCAGTCTTCTCTTCTCCAGACTAAATAAACTCTGTTTTTTCAATCTTCCCTCATAGGTCATATTTTCTAGGCATTTAATCATTTTTGTTGCTCTACTCTGGACTTTCTCCAATTTGTCCACATCTTTCCTGAAATGTGGCGCCCAGAACTGGACACAATACTCCAGTTGAGGCCTAATCAGCGCGGAGTAGAGTGGAAGGATTATTTCTGGTGTCTTGTTTACAACACTTCTGCTAATACAGCCCAGAATGACATTCGCTTTTTTTGCAACAATGTTACACTACTGACTCATATTTAGCTTGTGATCCACCATGACCCTCAGACCCCTTTCCGCAGTGCTCTTTCCTAGGCAGTCATTTCCCATTTTGTATGTGTGCAACTGACTGTTCCTTCCTACGTGGAGTTCTTTGCATTTGTCCTTATTGAATTTCATCCTATTTACTTCAGACCATTGCTCCAGTTTGTCCAGATCATTTTGAATGTTAATCCTGTCCTCCAAAGCACTTGCAACCCCTCCCAGCTTGGTATCGTCCGCAAACTTTGTAAGTGTAATCTCTATACTGTTATCTAAATCACTGATGAAGATATTGAACAGAACCGGACCCAGAACTGATCCCTGCGGGACCCCACTCGTTATGCCCTTCCAGCATTTTTGTGAACCACTAATAACTACTCTCTGGGAACTCTTTTCCAACCAGTTCTGCACCCACCTTATAGTTGTTCCATCTAAGTTGCATCCAAGGAGAGAACCTGGCATCCAGGCTGCAGTCCACTCAGTGACAAAGCTCCCTTGCACAGCCCACCGCCTGCCCCCCCACGGCCCGAACTGAGACCAGGACCCCACAGGGTTCAGCAGGCAATGTCCACCAGCTGCCCTGGGCCACTGCAGCCCCATCTATGCACATGCAGCACTCACCTTCCGGATGGTGCGAGGGAGGTCTGGATCTGTGGATACATCATCGGGCCCCACCAGGCCACAGTCAAAGAGGAAATCCACACTGGGGTTAATGTCCAAAGGGTCTGACGGGAAACAAGGCAGCACAGGAGGGTTCAGGGTTATGGGATTTTGCCAGCCAGGCTAATGTGGGACAGAGCCAGCTGGGCTAATGTGGGCATTACCCAGGGATCCCCCCAGGGAGATCTCCTAGCCACAGCCAATGGCAGGCAGCAGCACTGACAGTACCAAGCCATAGTGCAGGGGTAGGCAACCTATGGTATGTGTGCCAAAAGTGGCACACAAGCTGATTTTCAGTGGCACTCACACTGCCCAGGTCCTGGCCACCGGTCTGGGGGGCTCTGCATTTTAATTTAATTTTAAATGAAGTTTCTTAAACATTTTAAAAACCTTATTTACTTTACATACAACAATAGTTTGGTTATATATTATAGACCAATAGAAAGAGACCTTCTAAAAATATTAAAATGTATGACTGGCACGCGAAACCTTAAATTAGAGTGAATAAATGAAGACTGGGCCCAGCACTTCTGAAAGGTTGCTGACCCCTGCCATAGTGCATGATAACATCTGGGCCTCTGAAAGTATTCAGCAAACTAGCCTCTTGAGGGGGGTTCCCCAAAGAAACCTCTTGAGCCCCTGCTATGCCATGGTCCCAAATGGTCTCCCTCTTCCAACCCTGCGGCCAGGCCGTGCCCTGCTGTACACAGGGCTTGTAAGCACGCTCCTTCAGTCCCATGGCACTCGGCTCTTTGGAGTCTCCCACTCCTTGACAGTGAGAGGCCCGCTAAGTACTCCAGGGATCTCTGACCCACACCTACGAGCCGATAAGCCAGGAACGAGCGGATGCCTGAGAACAGCCTCCGTCTCTGCCGCTCCTTCCAGTAGGTTACAGTCCCAGGTCACCCCAGAAGGGGCCACCTTGGCTGCCATGCTGCGTTCTTCCTGACTGAGGGAAGGTGCCCTGGGGGCGGGGAGTGGGGAGCATCACCACAGCTGCCTGGCTGCTGGTTTGCAATGGGACATGCCAAGAGGCAGGCTCTAGCCGTCCACCCCGCGGCTTTGCAGAGGAGTTACTGCTTCCAAGGCTTTCCTGTCCCCCCTGGGCATCTGGGAGCTGGGTTAGAACCCCCTGTGGAGTTGTCTGCTCTATTTCCTGCCCATGCTTCTGGCCTCAGCACATTGGATCACTCTGCTGTTTATTCAGCCAGATCCCTGGAGCAGATTTAGCGAAGGACAGACCTAACCCATTCCCTGATGGACGCGTCGCCCAGCTCAGCGGTCACTTGGCACCAGACTTCAGCCACGCCCTATTTAGGGGACACTGCCACAACGCAGAGCAGCCAAGCTCACTTGGAGACACACCACAGCTGAGGCAGGAATCTTCAAGGGATCTGGCACAGCCCCACCCCACTTCGTTCCTGGCCTCACCTTTCTGCAGGTTTTGCTGCTAACCTCATCTGCGTCTCCCTGGCATTACTCCTTATGCCATGCAGTGTGGCCCTCCCACGCTTGCCCTTTATAGGCTGCACCAGTGACCCTGACTTGTCAGGGCTCAGGGTCACTGCTGAGCCTCACTGGCTTCCCTGCAATTGTGCAGAGACACTTCAGCACGTTCCCTGCCCTCTTGGTTTCTCCTCATACTCATATTGGAGGGACCAGCTTCACCCCCCAAACGTATCAGCCCCTTCTGCCTCCAGCGGTCACTGGCCCCATGTGCCCAGCTGGCCATTTGTTCTTTGACAAGGAACAGTTTCTCTGTAAATGCTGCCTGAGCAGCAGGGCCCCCAGGACAGTCTGAATGCTTCCCTGTGCCGCACGCAGCCTGCTCTTACTTTTGGGGAAGTCGGCCTCCAGGTCCTGGCCAGGCTCATCCAAGACATTTGCCATCTTGACAGCCATGGCTAACACATCATCTCTCGCTGGCCCAAACAGGTCACAGTCCTCCAGGAGACCCTCCGCGCTCTGGTTACTCACCAGGTCTGCGGACACAAGAGCAGCTCAGGATTCTCACGCTCCAAATTAGCCTCCCCCACCCCCTCCAATTGGAAACAGACATAATGGGTCAAATGACCCTTGCAGAATTAAACACACTCTTAGGCTGAGGCTCTGTGCTGAAGTGCAGCTGACCTCCCTAAAGCCACGCTGTGGAGCCTTCTCCAGTGCTTGGAGTGGCCCCATGGCCTCTCCGGGAGACCAAGTCAGAGGCTGCAAAGTAGGACTCAAGAAAGCTCTCAGGTGACTGCTTGGGAAAGGCTTACTCTGTGTGCAGTGCTGCAGCCCACAGCCCACGAGGGACAGGGACTTGCACTCCTGCCAGGAGCTCCATTTTAAAATAAATCACTTGGAAGTGAACCCAGCGTGGTTAAGGCACATGTGTAGTACTCCCATCCCCACCAGACAGGGCTGCAGGCACAGTCTCTGCCAGAAACACAGCTCTTCAGGTGCCTTCTCAGTGGCATCCATCTTAGTGGTGGTGCTCCCTACAGTTAGCAACCCTCACCCCTGGGCTGTGCAGAAGTTGGAGCACGGACAGAAGGACTGGCTTTTGTAGCAGCTGAGCCCAGGCCAGCTCCTGAGAGGGGCTCCAGCACAGGGAATGGCGGTGAAACCTACCACACAGGTCTGAAGATGCCTTGTCCAGCTCCTCAGCCTCTGCGATCATCTCGGCCATGGCCAGGATGTCAGCCTCCAGGGGGTTGGAAGGGATCTTCACCTTCAACTCCTCAATGGTCTCCACTATCTTATCCGTGCTCTCCAGTGTGGTGGGCAGGAACATTGGCACAGGCACCTATCAGGCAGCAGGACAGCAGGCAGAGGTCAGAGCCAAACACAGCCTCCGCTTTGGGGCCTGCACCCAACAGCAAACTCTGGCTCTGCCAAGTGCACCCAAAGTCAGGAGGGAGGAAGGAAGGGGGGCTCAGAGAGGCCCGTGCAGAAAAGGAAATTCAGGGGAAGGGGAGCATGAGCAAATGGGTGTGTTGCTTACCGGGACAGGCATGGAGAAAGGCACGGGTACTTTCTGGCAGTACATATGCATAGGCACAGGCACGAAGATCGGGACGGGGATCGGCAACACAATCACCTGTGGCTTCCAGTCTGCCTCTGGCACAGAACAAAGGGCATGTCAGCGCCTTCTGCTGGCTGGGATGGGGACCAGTCTCTCTCTTGCACCCCACCTTGGTTCTATTCCTTACAGCACCCCCTGCTGGCTGTAAGTCTCTGACTCTCCTTCACATGCTGACACCCACTGCAGCGCTACTGGGTCCTGCATGCACACCCAGACATGAGCTCCCTGAACTCACAGGCAAATCCTGTGTGATGGGCTATTGCTGCAAACCCTCCTCTCCTAGAGAGCCGACGGCCAGGACACATCTTACAGTGCTAATGGCATTTAGATTGCGGACTCCCCCAAGAAGGGAATGCCACAAGCACAGACCTCTTCGGCAGTCTGTGTGGAGCCCGTTGGCAGGCTGGCTCGGATGCTGCTGCTGCCCAGAGCCTGCACGGAGTCAGCTTGCCCGCCCCGCCCCCAAATGAGACCGGCTCTCTGGAGTGACATGCAAGAATCCGTCAGAGCTGAAAATCCCACTTGGCCCCAGGGAGAAGGCACAGTCCCCTCATGCCTACTGTTGGGATGGATGCAGCACCAGCAGGGGCTAAGCAGTGGGGATTGCTGGGGAGGTGGCCAATTAGCAAGCAAGAGGTGCAGAATTTCCTGGCTTTCCAAAGGAAGGGGTGGGGAGGTTGCAGGGACAGGCGGCACAGGTGCTATTCAAAGAGTAAGCTAGAATGAAGACTGGGCCAACTTGCTCTGCTCTCAGCAGGGGCAAACCACTTCTCTTTGGCTGGCACCTACTGGTGAGTTGCTTCCCTCCCCCTCCAGGCTTTCAGCACAGAAGTTACAATCACTCCCACTCCCCTCTCAATTTGGTGCTGGGCGTTCAGTGAGTTTACACACACTCAGTCAGGAACTTGTCCCAGTGGTCCCTGCAGCCCCAGGAAGACACAGCACATGCTCTTACCTGTCTGACATCCCTTGGACTTCACTTCTATCTTGCAGGACACACCCCGGTTCTGCATCAATGGTTTGCACATAGCAGCCTTGTTCTTCCGAGGCGTGGCTGGAACTGGTGGCGGTGGGGGGGCTGGGGACATCTGGGCTGAGGAGGCCTTTGCAGACACCTGTCGAAATCCAGAAAGGGACAAGTCTGTGTCCTGTGCTGGTAAACACCCCTCTCCCCCAACAACCCACATGGCAAAGGCCCAGTCCCCATGGCCAGGGACCTTCTCCCTGAAGCTGCTGCTGGTGGTGCCTCCTGCTGCCACCATCTCAGGCAGTACCTGCAGACCCCCAGGTACCCACCCCAGCACCATTCACTGCTCTCAAGCCAAACACTCAGCAGGTGCTTGTACCTACGGACACACCCCATGCCGGGGAGCCAAGCCCTGAATGGGCTGCACTGCCTAGGGGTGCAGACCTGGCCAAAGGAGCAGCGAGCTCAGAATCGGTGACCGACGAGCCCCAATCAGCAGGGAGCGTAGCACCCATCAGTCCCAGCCTAGGGAGCAGGGAAGGAATTTGTTCTTTTCAGGGTCCCAGGCTTTTGCAAGTGAAATGAACAGCCACAGGCCGGGGGGAAAACAGGGTGAGGGCATGCGTCAGTCAGTGCTGGGAACCACTCCTAGCTCTGCACTGACGTGCCTTCCCATGGCGTTTATCTGCTCTACTAGGGCCAGTCAGCCACTGCCACTTGCCCACGCAGCCGTACTGCCCTCCCCACAGGCTGGGTCCCAGCAGCACACCTCAGGCTCCTCTGCCCACGCACAGAGATGCTGCCCCAGCCTCAGATGGGGCCAGTGTCACCCTGGAAACACTGGCCAGGTCCTAGAATTTGTTACCACTCAGGAAGTCCCCCTTTGGGGCAAGGGCAGCCCAAGGGCCTCTCCCAATGTGTTCCCCCTCAGGCCTCACCATATTAGTCTCTGCTTTCTGTGGGGAAGAGCCAGGAGGTTTGGGCTCGGGAGTCTGACCTGCAAGGGAAAGAGAAGAACCATGAGCACGTGCTGCATTCTTGCTCGCCTGCACTCTCAGGCTGGCGGGTCCCACTGGTGGGCCTGGACATGGCAGCAGCCACTGGCCAGAAGAGCAGGGATTGACATGCTCTCTTCTCACTAGCTCAGGGCCAGTCCTGTACCATACTTGCCAATGTTTCTAGCCCAATGAGGTCACAAGATACTGGACCTTAAAAATCACATCATTGTCTGCACTGTTATCTTGCTCTCCCCAGCACTCCATCCCAGCTGTCAGCACTGGCCTGGCACCTACCCATCCCCAACACGGCAGTGGGCAGCAGATTCCAGACTTTTATTCCCCAATTGACCACTGACCTGCTGCATAGCCTTAGCTGAACCACGTCCCCTCCCTGTGCCTCAGTCTCCCCACTGTAAACCAGGGTACCCCTTTGCAAAGTGCTTTGGGATCTTCAGGAGGAAGGTGGCAGAGAAGGTCAAATGATTAACAATACTGCCAAAATCTGCCCTGCCATGCCCCCCAGGAGTGAGGATGGCATAGCCAAGTGCACTCTGGAGACAGATGGCCTAACTCAGGGATTCTGTCTGGCAGAGGTAATAGCAGACCAGGTCAGGAAACAAGCCAACCAGCTACTAAGCATAGAGATGAATGGTCTACCCAAGACCCTCTCAGGAGTAGTTTATTGGTAGCTCCTTCACCCACGTCTGCCAGCGTGTCCAGAATTACCCAGCAGGCATTAGACTGTGAGCACCGGTGGGCAGGGACGGCCATACACAGTACTAACGAAAACGGAGCAGCAATGGATGCTCAGCTCTCCGTGTAGGCTTCGGCAGAGCCTCAACATGCTAAGGAGCAGGAGTCACAGAGGCACCTGTCCCCCACAGTGCACTTCTCCCTGAGCAGAGCAAGGAGCTGCCAATGGCCCAGCCCTGTCAGGCAACAGAAGGGGTCATGGGACCAGCCCTTCTTGGGTGCTTGACCCACACAGATCTTCTGTCTCTGTGCTGTTGGGGAAATCCAAGCACAGCCCACTTGACGATTCCAGCTGGGGGGCTGCAGCAAGTCCTTTCCCGAGAATCCTGCCGCAGGGCTGGCAAGGGTCCCCAGCTGCAGAATCTGCAGATCTCTTGGGGGACCTCAGCAGACAGGCAGCCAGCCCAGACAGAATGGAGCCCATAACGTGCCTGTCTCCAAGAGAGCATGGCTGTCAGCGGGGAAGGCCAGGGCTGGGGGGCATGAGCTAGGCTGGGTGACAGGCATCTCTGCAGCGGAGCAATCAGAGGCCTAGAGCAGCACCCCGCCTGGCCAAGGAGAAAGGACCCTCTGCATGAGGGGATGGGAGCCTAGAAAGTCCCTCACAGAGCCCCACAAGCTAAGTGACCAATCCCCCATCTTCTGGGTCAGGTGCTCCTCTGAGGCACCCTGCCTGGTTCTAGGGTTCTTCCTGACATCAGGTCAGGAGCTCTCAAAGCCCCCGTCTGGGAAGATTGCCGTTCTGCACAGGAATGTCTGGCCAGCCTGAGAGGGATGAAGTGCAGTAGGGCCTGTTGGAGAGCCAATCCTTCCCAGTGAGAGACTGTCCACAGCTCTGGGACACAGGCCTCCCCAAACCCAGCCCGGGGCTCTGGTGCTCACACACAGAGACTTAGTCTGAAGAAGGGCAGTGGCAACCTGCAATTCACTAAGCAGTTCCAGCGGCACCATCTTTCCAGACAGCAGCCACAGGGTCAAAGGGCTGCAGAGCTCTGGAAAGCCACGAGGCACAAGAGCCTGAAGAATGAGCAGCCAGCGGCTGTGCTTGGGACGGAATCAGAACTGCATAAGGCTCCAGGTCTGTCCCAGGCAGTCACTGGTTTCTTACTACTCGTGGCCCTCCAGAGTTCCTCATCTCTTTGACCCTGCGGCTGCTTCTGGAGCGATGGTGCCATCTCCACAGTGCTGGGGAAGAGGGTGTTGGTCCCAACGTGCTCCTTTGTGCTGTCACCTGAACCACCCGGAGCACTGCTGATAGGAAATGCCTTTCCTGGTTTGGGCTGCTGGAGCTGAACCTGTACAGGGCCCAACCAGAATACACAGCCCTGCAAGAGGAGCTCTTTCCTGCTGTCTCTCTGTGCTCTGGCAGGTCACTCGAACCCATGAGTTCTGGGACAGGCATATCACCCTCCAAACCTGGGATCTCCGGGGGGAACCCTGCTGTAGGCCTGAACTCCGTGGGCTGTCGATCGGAATCTAGTTAGTTACTACACACAGGTGGCTTCTGACCTACCCATTTCCTGAGACCTAGCACCTGCCCAGCTCATCTTGGGGATCAGGGGTGGCACACAGCAGTAAGATCCTTCAAGCCTTTCACTTCCCATGTATGTACTGCTCTGTGCTGAGAAAACATCCTTGTGAAATCCCAGCCTCCCTTCAGGAGGCTCCATGCCTGTTCTTGGGCTCACATACAAATGGCACTGCCATCAAAGGTGGGCAGCACTGGGTGTATTTCAGATGAGCCACCTATTCATCACTTTCAAAGGGGATAAAGAAGATCAGCAACACAGATAGATGGGCTGGCTGACTACTGGGCTTGGGGGGAGAAGGGGAGTCTTACAAAACCCCTGCAGCCTGTGCTGCAGAAGCCATGGCCATGGCGTGTGAAACAGGTTCACTCTTGTGTGAGTGCTCCAGAGGGCAGCGTTAGAGGCCCCTCAAGAGTATGCACTACCTCAAGGGCAAGGAAGGAGGTGGTGAGGTAGTAGTGCCTTCAGCTGTGGAGGAGTCCATGTTATCAGCTATGGACAGTGCAGCTATCGGCTTCCCCTGTGGCTAGGCGAGATCAGAGCATGGCAGGGACAACGCTGCTGAACTGGGAAATGGCAGGCGTAACACTCACCCTCTGTCGGGGGAGCCTGACACATCTTGCCTGGCTGGATTCTCAGCTCCCAGATGTCTCAATACCACGAGGGGCCAACAGTGCTTTATCCAGGTAGCCACAAGTTCCGGGCCCCTGGGGCCGCCAGGGTGGGTCACTCCAGCACGCAGGCCCTCCTGCCCCCTTTCGATGTGCAGGGCCTTGCCCTTGCTCCTGGCCTTTGCTGCTCCAACATACTTTAGGTGGAGTGACCCCTAGACAGCGATCAGGGGCTTCACTGGCTACAGAAAAGGCTGCCACTTATTGAGTGCTGCTTCTCACCGGGAGTACATGGAACAGCTCTGCTGTTAGCTGCCCTGCCATCCATCTGGATTATGGTGCCGGTCCATTCCTGTCCCCTTCTCCTGGCAACAGAGCCTGGAGACTGGGGGCAGAGCCCTGGTCTCTGGAATGTATTCCCTCACCTTGGTGCAGGTGAGCCAGGGACTTTCTCAGTGAGGAATATTTGCTCTTCTAAGGGTGTAGTGCTTGTGGCAGCAGGCTCAGGGTTTGGCAAAAGTTGATGCTGGGTCCATCTGAAGTTCAAGTCATTTGATCTCCCAGTATTACAAAGCACCACATGTCCTGGGCAGCATGCAAGCCTAAACCAAATCAAGTGAGTAACAAGGGGGAGGTCCTGGCCCCAACAACAGCCAAGCAGAGCAAGGCTACGTCTGTGTGCCCAGGACGGGGTTAGCTGTGTCCCCTCACGGTACCAATCGCCACCTGCCATCCAGGGAGATCCCAAGGCACTTTGCAATGTCCTACCACTGATTTTCACAAGTTAACTACAGGAAACAGGGCAACAGGCAGAGAGAATTCAACCTCCAACTGGAACTCCTGGAACACAGCACAGGATTGTCCAGGACACTGGGGTTAGCAACCCCAACACTACCCACAACTGCCTGGGACTGCAGACAAGCAGAAAGACTTCCATGTTATGTCTCATTAAAAGAGCAGCACAGCACCCTCTACTGTCCTGCTCCGTTACTGGCTCAGTTCTGACTGAGGGAAAAGCCCCACCGACAGCATCACCAGCACCACTTCCTGCAGCACCCTGGGTGTTCCTTGAAGGTCTCCCATCCAAGCACTGACCTGGCCCAATCCTGCTTAGTTTATGAGATCTGAGGAGGTCACAGCTCAGAGGTGGTGTGGGACTGGAAGTGGATTATCAAGTCAATCCACACTGTCCCCTAACCCTTTAAATCAAGCTCCCAGTTGGCAACTTGAGGAAAGAGGCTGGAGTCGCCCGTTAAAGACCTGAGCATCCTCGCTAAGAGTGAGAGCTACAGGCAGCATGCTGGCGCCGGCTCCTCCCATCTGGGCCCTGTGTGTCATAGAACCATAGATGTTAGAGATGGAGAAGCCCCAGTAGGTCCCACTCAGTCCATCCCCCCAGGGGCCAGTGCAGGATTGTTCCCTAATGTCTCGTCCAGTCCCAGCACTGGAGCTTCCAGTTCTCCCTGTCTCTCTCGGGCTGAGCTCTGATGGGCTCCCTCCCTCCTTCCTACTCACTGTTCAGCAGGCTCTCGGGCCCCTTCTGCGTGTCCAGGTTGGGCTGGTTCTGTTGATTGTAAAACCTCAGCAGACACTGCTGGTTGCAGAAGTGTTTGATTTGCCCCCGCCAGTGGATGGTTTCCAGCAGCTTCCCCTGACGCTTGCAGGCATGGCACCGAGCTGCCTAAAGCCCCGAGTGGTAGGAGACACAAACAACCAAGTAACTAACCACACGCACTCTGCATGCAGAGAAAGAGGAACACTTGGTAAGATGCTGTGAACTTCCCCACAGAAGTGCCCTGTCAGCAACAGCAGTGCAAGCTTCTCCACACCACCACTAGCTGTGGACTCCCACAGTACAAACTTCCTCAGAGCAGTGCTCTGGCAGGATCAACTGTGAGCTTCCCCATAGCAGTGTCCCATCATTGCTAGCTGGGGACTCCAGCAGGGCCAGCTCCCCAGAGTAGGATCCAGTTCTCTGGATCAGTGCCCACACCAGCAATTCAGTGCAAGGCTGACAATGCCGATACTGACCTTGAAGTACCATAGCAAGTATTTGCTCTTGCAGTCTTCACTACAGAAGTCCCAGGTGCTGCCCTCCAGCTGCTCGGTGACCGCTCGCTGGCAGGTCTGGGAACAGTAGGTGCAGGTGATGCAGCACAGACCCAGGTTCTTGGTAAAATCCTGTTTGTAAAGAAGCACACACCCTGCGGAGAAACAATAGGAGTGAAACCTTCCCAGGATGCACTGGGGGACTCCCTGACCTGAACAAGACCAGAAGCCAGGTGTGTGGAGACACAACAGAGCACAACGTTGTCGGGAACAATCCTGCACTGGCCCCGGGGCTGGGACGACATAGGACCTCCGCGGATTTGCCATCTCTCACCTCTTTGCTCCTAGGCAGAGCATGACTCCAAACAAACGCCTCCAGCCTCCTGTGTGCAGGAACTTGCCAGCCAGGACAAGGTCAGGCCAGGCCAGCCCAGGTGCAGGAGTGCAGATGTGTGATGACAGGAGGTGCGGAGCTGCCACCTGCTGTCTCCCCCAACCCTCAGACAGAGAAAAGCAATGAGACAGCCCTCCCCAAGCTGACACTGGATGGCAACGCTTCTTCCCAGGTGCTGGCAGCCAATACTCCACCCCTGAATCAGCCTCCCTGCACTACAAGGCAAGGCCTTTGCCATGGCATGACAGACCTCCCTCCATTCCACTACAAGGTCTCTCCTTTCCCCAAGCCACAGGGTCGGCAGCAAGCACCTTCCTCTCCCATGCTTCCTCCATATACCTTCGCTGCAGAAGTTCTTCTCCACCCCAGAGAAGCGGATCTTCTCGTGCAGCAGCTTCTCCTGCTTGCAGTGCTCACACTGGGACACCACCCCACGCAGCCGCTTGAAGTCCTCGCAGCAGTCCTTACAGCAGAACTGGTACACTTTGTCCTGCCAAAGAGACCGCTGCCTGGGTCAGCCTGGCGGGACAAACCTAGGCTGGCTAGGAAAGCAGGAGCAGAATCACAGCGCTGGGTAGATAGAGTCACAATGTCCCCAGTGTAGGAACTAGGGCAAGGGGGAATCAATCCGTACCCAGCCCAGCCTGTACCCTGAACACCAGGAGAATGTCTTTCATAGCCACCCCCACAGGGCTATGGCTGCCAGCTAATCTGGTCGAGAGCAGGCTGACCTGGGCTCTGTCAATGTCCAAGGGTGGCTCCACTCTTGCCCCTCCTGCTCCCTCTTCAGAGCAGGGAAAGGAACCTGAGGAGGCTCCGCAAATCCATGTACCCAGGGCCCAAGACCCTGCTGTCCCTTCTCACCTGCCAGTCCAGAATCTCTGGCTTCCCACTGAAGAGATTGTGACAGTAATGACAGTTCAGGTGGATTCCCCCCTCGGGGCTGGTGCGCTGCAGGGAGAAAGGGAGAAAGTTAAAGGAGAAAGGGCACATAGGGGACAGATGTACCCACCGTGCCCACCAGCTGGAGCATTCCTGCCCAGCCCCACCACACTCACTGGCCAACGTATCCCCACCCACCTCTGCCTGCCAGCACATTCTAAGGTCACTGAGCTTAAGGCCAGAAGGGGACCATTAGAGCATCTAGTCTGACCTCCTGATGGTGATAGGCCATTACATTCCACTCAGTTCCCCTTGTATTGAGCCCTAGAACATGGGGTTATGTTAAAAGCAGATCTTCCAGATAGGCATCCAGCCCTCATAGAATCATAGAATCTCAGGGCTGGAGGGACCTCAGGAGGTCATCTAGTCCAACCCCCTGCTCAAAGCAGGACCAATCCCCAACTAAATCATCCCAGCCAGGGCTTTGTCAAGCCTGACCTTAAAAACCTCTAAGGAAGGAGATTCCACCACCTCCCTAGGGAACCCATTCCAGTGCTTCACCACCCTCCTAGTGAAATAGTGTTTCCTAATATCCAACCTAGACCTCCCTCACTGCAACTTGAGACCATTGCTCCTTGTTCTGTCATCTGCTACCACTGAGAACAGTCTAGATCCAAGACCTCATGTGCAGACCTCAAGAGATGGAGAATCCACCACTTCCTGGGGAGTTTGTGCCAATGGCTAATCACCCTCCCTGAAACGCTGATGCTTTATTTCTAATCTGAACGCATCTAGCTTTGGCTGCCAGCCACTGGTTCTCGCTCTGCCTTTCTCTGCTAAATTAAAGAGCCACAGAGTGCCCCGTATTTTCTCCCCACAAAGATGTTCAGACACTGTGATCAACTCACCTCTCAAGTGTCTTTCTGACAAGCTAAACACATTGGCCTCTAAGCACATGTTTTCTCCAGCCCTCAAATCCCTGTTGTGGCTCTGTTCTGCACCCTCTCCAATGTTTCAACACTTTTTAAGGTGTGGACACCAGAGCTGGATGCAGTTCAGGATCAGCCTCACCAACGCCTTATTCAGAGGTGAGGTCCCCTCCTAGCTCCCCCACTCACTATGTCCGTTTACACAGCCAAGAGTCACATTAGCCCTTTGCCAGAGCAGTGCACTGGGAGCTCCCACTCAGCTGCTTGTCTGCTATGACCCCTAAACCCTTCAGAGTCCCTGCTTTCCAGGATACAGTCCCCTTCCCCAGTGGTTGGCATTCATTGTTCCTAGATGCATGAACTTGCATTTGGCTTTATTAAAACACATGTTGTTTGAATGGGACCAACTTACCAATCAAACCAGATAGCTCTGTATGCCTGCCTGTCCTCACATCATTTACCACTGCCAAGCTTTGTGTCATCCACAAAGCGTATCAGCAAAAATTTATATTTCCTTCCAGATCATTGATGAAAATGGTGACCACTGGGCCTAGGAGACCAATCCCTGTGGGACCCCACTAGAAACATCCCCATTCAGTAATTCCCTATTGACAGTTATTTTTTGAGATCTGTAAAAGTAGCAAAGAGTCTTGTGGCACTTTATAGACTAACAGACGTTTTGGAGCATGAGCTTTCGAGCTTTGGAGCATGAGCTTTGGAGCATGATGCATCCGACGAAGTGGGTATTCACCCATGAAAGCTCATGCTCCAAAACGTCTGTTAGTCTACAAGGTGCCACAAGACTCTTTGCTACTTTTACAGATCCAGACTAACACGGCTCCCCCTCTGATTTTTGAGATCTGTCCATTAACCATTCTTAATCCATTTAATATGTGCTTGACGGATATCATACAGTGGTAACTTTTTAATCAACACGTTGCGTGTCACTATGACAAACCCCTTACTAAAGTCTAACTGTATTACATCTACACAGTTCTCTTTCATCAGCCAAACCAGGTTTGTTTGACAAGACCTATTTCCCATAAAGCCATGATGACTGACATGACTTACATTCCCATCCTTTAATTCTTTATTGATTGATTCCTGTATTTGCTTTTTCATTACTTTGCCAGGGATTGATGGCAGGCTAACTGGACTATACAGGTCACCCTGCTTATCGTTTTTGAACCATTGCATGACATTAGCTCTCTTCCAAGTCTTCTGGAATTTCCTCAGTATTCCAAGATCCACTCAAAATGCATGTCAGTGGGCCAAAGATCTCCCATTCTCTTAGGACTCTTGGTCCACATTCTCTGGGGCTGCTCCTTCCTGGGACTCCTACAGGGAGTGCACACTGGAAAGTCCCAGCTGGGGCATAGGAGCTGCAGGGACTGTGCTCGTAAGTAACCCTGGTGCTGGTCCCACCCTCTGCTCTTAGGCTGGCTGCAAGATGTAGCTGGTTGTAATTTACTCCTATGCCCCAGCTGAGACTTTCCAGTGTGCCCACCCTGTTGGAGTCCCAGGAAGCAGCAGCCTCTCTCTGCTGGGAGAGGAGAGGGGAGGGGAGGGGGACCCCTCCCTGACAGGAAGCATGTTTCAGTACCTGGAATTTGGTCCAGCAGCTGGGGCTGCAGAACTGGTACACAACCCGGTCAGTCTTGTTGTAATAGCAGGGCTCAGACAGGCTCTTTCTGCAGAAGCTGCAGGGCCTAGCGGGACCTAGCAAGACAGAGACAGTGATGGCAGCAGTGTGGAAGGTGGGACTGGAGGGAGAAAATGGGCTGCACGTTCCTATCCCATTCTCTATAGTGGGCCTGGTACTCAGACATCCTGGTGCAACAATCGCAGGAGAACGGGGATGCTGGGCTTTGCAGGGCAGAAATGCTGCCTCAGGGGTCAGGGAGGTCGCAGCCTCACTCCAGCTCGGTGACCAACCCGGGCTTACCTAGGGCAATGTTGGAGATCCCCAAACGTGTGACACCTCTCTCTGTGGGATCCCCCTAAGCCTCACTCCGACAGGTCAGAGGTCAGCGACATAGGGCCCGCCCTTTGGGGCTGACGTTCTCTTACCGGTCAGACCCGACTGCTTCACTTTGTGAGAGGTGGTGCAGCAGATGGAGCAGAACAGGCCCATCTTGCCGCTCCGATCCACGTTGGGCAGCATGTCGAAGTTCTTACACAGCGTTTTGCACCACATGCAGGGGTACACGCGGGTATTCTTCTGCAAGCATAAAGCAGAGGGTGGCTACTGGAGAGCTCAGGCCCCTGCTTTCCTCCATCCCATGTCCTAGCCCATCCTCATCCCATCTTACCCACTCTCCCTCCTCCCATCCCCTTCAATGGCTCCACAAGGCAGCTCTACAGCAGGCTGACATGAACACACAACATGGACGACAAGATTGCACTCTGTTCCCCCCTTGGGTCACAGGCCCTGGCAGCTGTTGGCAATGCCCGAGAGCAGGTCATGCTCCTCTCTACCATCTGAGACCCCACCTAGATCTCAGGCTAGCCTGGGGCACACAGCTGCTTTGTAGGGACCCCACGGCTGGATGCAAGAGAGGCCCCTCAGTGGGGATATTGTCTAGTTTACAGAATCCTGCACAGCACAGGAGGACAGAACCAGCACAGAGTCCTGTGGCAGCTTATAGACTAACAGAAGTTTTGGAGCATGAGCTTTCGTGGGTGAATACCCACTTCGTCGGATGCATGCTCTGGGTATTCATCCACGAAAGCTCATGCTCCAAAACGTCTGTTAGTCTATAAGCTGCCACAGGACTCTTTGCTGCTTTTACAGATCCAGACTAACACGGCTCCCCCTCTGATACTTGACAGGATAGAACCAGCTCTGTGCCTTTGACCAGCTCCACCGTAAGAAGCCAGCTCTGTGCCTTTGACAATCAGCCTCACCAGGCAAGTGACCAGGAGCACCAGCCCCCAGGTCCCAGGGCCAGGCCTGGGGAGCTGCAGCCCCAGCAGCAAGAGTAAGCTCAGTGCACCTCCACTGGTCTGCTTTGAAGAGAGCCTGGCTCTCTTTTATTAAGAAGCTTCCTGAGCATTGGAGGAGATGAGAGCGAGACTGCTCGGCGCTGCTGCTACTGCAGAGGAAGCGCCCTGCACTGAGCCAGGAGAAGGCTGGTAAAGCCTCGGGAAAGGGAGATGGGTGCCCCCAGAGCCCCTCCCTGTCTCCAGGAACACCTCACCTTCTTGTAGCTATTCAGACAGGTGGAATTGCAGAAGCGTTTCTGCTGGCCCTCATGGAAGAGGTACTCCAGCGGCAGCCCCTTGTTGTAGATGTAGAGGCCGCAGTTATCGCAGCAGTTGGTTTTCAGCCCCTTGGTGGCTCGGAATTTGGTGAAGCAGGCGTCACTGCAGAGCCGGTGCACCACGTTCCCATTGCTGACCTCGTGCTGGATCTGTACACACACCAGCACCAGGCACTGCCTCAGACGCAAGCACAGGCCCAGCCCTGCCATTCCGCAGGGGCCTGGCCCTCGAGCTGGCCTGTGCCTCTGGGCAGGAAGGGCCATTACTCTAGGAAACCCATGCAGGCTGGCTCCCATCCCAACAGGACAATGGAATGAGCGGCACGGGGAGCTGCAAGGGGCAGCGTGGGGAGAAGAGAGCAGAAGCTGCGCCTCTGAGGCTGACGGGTAGAAAACAATGGAAAAGGAAGAATCTGAAAACAAGCCCAAATCTGCACACAGGCCACAGCCTGAGGCCACAGGAGTTCCTGGCAGGTTCCCCAAGCCAACCCAGATACTGATAGGCTCAACCAAGCCCCTATAACTAGATTAGGCAGCTCACAAGCACCTGGAAGGTGTGGGCAGTTGCATTAACTCCAGCTCCAGCAGATGGCTTCAAAGCTTCTTGGGCCAAACAATGGAGAGACCTGGGCTCTGCTTACCTCCCCAGGCTTGTGACAGACACTGCAGCGGCTGGTGTCCGAGGCCTCTGCAGGCTGAGGGGCTGGTCTCTGCTGCTGCGCTTCGTAGAGGGAGAGGCACACAGAGGTGCAGAACTCATGGAAAGAGCCACCTGAGCCAATTTGGGCCACAACAGAATCCTTGGTGTTCCAGATCTCTCTGCAGGGCAGGAAGGGACTGGTTAGCGCAGGGGACACCCCCACTCCAGGACAAAGAGGGAGGGTCGGCCGTAATGCAAGGAGCTCCAGGACAGGGGGATGTGAGGGGGAGCAGAAAGTGCAGCTAGAGGGAGTGGAGTCCTGTGGTGGGGAATGACAGGGTATTGGGAGGGAGGCCAGGAGTATGAAGGGGGGCAAGGGAGCAGGATGGGGTGACATGGGTGGGACAGTAGACAAGGGATTCAGCAGGAAGGGTAGTGGGTTGGGGAGAGTGTGAGGGTGGGCGCGAGGAAAGGTAGGTAGGGGTAAGCAATACTGTGAAAGCAGGGCACATGGGTAGGTGGGTGAGGAAGGCAGGGTGAGATGAGGGCAAGGGTGGCTAGTCAGATGGAAGGCGGGGGGAGGGGGGCGAGAGGGCGGATAAAGCAGGGAGGGCACACACTTTTTACAGAAGGTGCAGATCTTCTTGCCAGGTGGTTTCTTGGAGAAGGTGGTGAGACAGGAACTGGAGCAGAAGAGCTGAGGGAGCCCTTTGCGCTGGTAAGCGGTCTGGCCCTTCTGCAGTGGGGTCCGGCAGTTGGCACAAGTCATCTTGGTGACGGTGGAGCGGGCAGCCCGCTGAGCCATCTGTGTGCGCAAGGACATGCGGGTCGAGCGCCGGGTACGGAAGGGAACAAAGTCCTCGTCATTGGGATCATCCACCATAGCATCCGAGTCCTCGTCAGAGACCGGGACTGTGAGCAGGGAAAGAGAGAGACAGATTCCCTGTTAGGGACCGCGGCATAATCCTATGTCCAGACTGGGGACGGGGCTTTCTGGAGTCCATTTCAGGGTGCAGAACCTGGAATTCCCTCAGCAGGGAGGAGTAAGGGACCTTGGAAAGCTGTAATGTGCTGGCAGGGGATGAAGCAGGAAACCCCCAGGCTCACTGAGCCTTGGGCACTGCTGTCTCCACACGAAAGGCATGATTCTCTGGGGCCTAGCAGCAAGTTCAAGTGCAAACACTTAGAGCAGACTGCAGAAGTCTCTGTACGTTCCACTGTGCATTACAGAGACCAAGGCAGCTCCCCACAGCCCCTTCCCACAAGAGAGAAGGAGCAGGTGGCACAGCCAGGGTGTGAGGGGCACAACTCCTCCCCACTCCTAGAGGAAGGAGCAGCAGATGCCACAAGCACTTTTAGACTCTGCATCTCAGAGGCAGACACTGGATGTTTTCCCCCAGGAAAGCCCCTACAATGAAGCCCACCTCCTGATCCCCAGGTGGGGTGGGGTGTTGCCCAGGGGATTGTGCCTGGCTGGGAAGGGGCCTCTCAGATGACTCCTCAAACCGCCCCCTCCCACTCCCCTCACTTAGAAATGGGCTGAGTGGCCAGCCTAGGTTACTTACTGCTCTCGGAGGAATTCACAGTTTCAGGCCTGGCTGCCTCTGATCTCCTGGCTCGTTCGCTTCTCTTCTGCTCCTGGAAGATACCCAGAGAATATTCAGACCAACCACCTTCTGGGGTGACCATGGACAGAGAGCCTCGGCCACTCCCAGGGCCCAGCTACAGGGCTCTTCTTTCAAACTAACTGCAGATGGTTCAAGCTTTGCTGAACCCCAGCCAAAATCCTGACTGGGTTTAGAATGGCAGGGGGACCGAGCTGGCTTAAGAGAAAGGGGCTGTAGCCTGGCAGGTGGCAGGGAGCTAAGACTGAAGTCACCTGCACAGCACAGAGAAGGTGTCTGTCCCAGAAGACATGCACACTCCTTCCCATGCTCACTCAGAGGGGTGGCCTTCAAGTACTGTTGCAGACAGAGGCACTTGTCTGAACTCTCCTCACCTTCTCAGTTGGCTGTTCACTTCCCTTCCCGGCCAGGTCTTCTCCTGCAACGGAAATACAGATGACACCTGAATCCCAGACCCTGATTCTCTCCAGAGCAGGGGAAAAGCTTCCTGCTCAGAGACAGCAGCCCTCTGCATAAACAGGAGGGGCTAGAAATCACAGGGAAGAAGACCTGCCTTTGCGCCTGCCTACGTATGCACAGCAAGGCTTGATACCACAGAGCCACATGGAGGAAGAACCACATACAAGGTGTGGTCTCCACACCTGGGAGCATGCCATGGGTAGCAGGCCTGCATGCAGAGTGGGAGGGAGACACTGGGCAGCTGCAGCTGTCACTTCTACATTTTCGGAGCCAGCCTGCCAACCTGGCGACCGAATCCTCTCTGTAAACACAGAACAGACTCAGCCTGGGAAGGGTGTGGATAGGCCCAGGCCTTCCTCAGCCTGGTGTGGAGAGCAAGGCATGAACCCTGCCTAATGGAGACATGCCCTGCCCACGATGCTCCACCCCTAGTGCCAAGGTAGCCGCAGACATCACCAATCGCACCAGCATGGGCTGAATCCAGTGCTTTGGCAGGGGGACCAGTAGCCAACAGGACCAAACTTCAAGCTACGACAGCCAATGAGTGCGCCCAATTGCACCCAGGGCCCTGACTGCCAGAGCTATTAATCTCTCCTATTGGGGCCACTTCCCCAGCCCACCCAATTAGCAGGCAATGCTGGTTCACACACAGAAGAGACCTAAGTTTCCTGTAAGCTGCGCAGCCATGCAGCAGCCTATTTAGAGCAGTGCAGGCACTCAGGGAACTTGCCCGGAGACCTGCCGCAGCTGGGGACCAGCCGGGGAAAGGGTGCCCCTCCTGCCGTGGCCAGGGCGATGTGGACCCAGCTGTGGCCGGAGTGGCCTGGCCCAGCCCCAGGTGCAGCCGGGGCACCCCTTCCCAAGCCCGAACCCAGCTCTGGCCCAGACCTGCGGGGACAGGGGGAGGGGCGCCTATCCTGCAGCCCCAGCCCAGGTGCTGCTGCGGGGAGAGCTGGGGGAATCCTCTCTCCTTGCCGTAGCGCTGGAGCACCCTCCTGCACCCCAAACCCCTCACCCCCCACACACAACCCAACCCTCTGCCCCAGCCCTGAGCCTCCTCTCACACTCCGAACCCTTCAGCCTCACCTCAGAGCTCGCCCCCCCAGCCCGAGCCTGCACCCCCCCTGCACTCCAACCCTCTGCTGCAGCCCTGAGCCCCCTCCCACTCTCTGAACCCCTCGGCCCCACCCCCACCACATGAATTTTGTTATTTGCACCAATATGAAGGTCATGTGTCACACACCACCTCCATAGTGGTGCACATAATAAAATGTATTTCGCACATGGGTGGAAAAAATTAGAGGGAACTCTGGCAGGAGACCCCAGGGTAAGTCGAGAGCTGATCAGTCTCCAGTTTACTGGAGCAGAGGCTGCCCACCACTTGTCATGCAAGAACTTCGCCCCGGCACTGGAAGACCTACCTGGGGATGATGACAGTGTGGTCTCCTGTGCTTTCGGCATGCTGCTCTCTTGTCTGAGGGTATTACCACCATCCTCATCCCCCTCCTCAGCCTGGCCTTCCTCAGTGTGCTCAGGGGGCAGGGCAGGGCTCGGTTCTAGCCCTTCTGCTGCTGCTGCTGCCTCCTCTTTTTGCACAGGGGAGCTTTTCCTTGGTGCCTTCAACCTTGTTTTCTTTGCCTGCTTAAGACTGAGCTGTGGCGAAACCGCTGGCAAACTTGAGAGCTGCGTTGTAAATTCCTCTGTGGATGGCGCACAGCTCAGCTCCCCTGCGACAGGAATGGGCTGCTGGGGGGACTCCAGGGTGTTGCCATCACAATGCGCAGCAGCACAATCATCTTTTAGGTCCCCAGAGTCATATTTTGGTTTATCTTCCCCTTCTTTCCAAGCTTCTGGCACAATGTCTTCCCTAGCCAGCACAGAGGAGTCCCCAGGCCCATCCGCCATGTCCTGGGAAGAATGTGCCTTGTACAGACCCTCCAAATCCCCTGGTTTATCTAGAACCATCAAGTCAGTGGCGTCATCTAAGTCATCTAAGACACCAGGTTTCTCCAGAACGTCCAAGACACTGGGTTTATTTAGATCAAGATCGTTTGATTTGCTTAGGTCAGCCAAACTGTCCGCTTTCACCAAAAGGTCTAAGTCCCCATCTGCTGTGACCTGCTTGGTCTGATCCCATTCCATCACAGGGGGGTGAAGATCTGACGCTTGCTGTGTAGAAGCTGTCTGGGAGCCCAGAAGATCTTCCCCAAACTCCATGTCAGCAGGGAGATCACCAATCAGTGGCTTATCAGGCAGAGAAAGTGGGTCCAAAGATCCAGGAAATTCACTGGAATCCATTTAGAAGCAGCAAACTGGAAATGAGAAAGAGCCAGAAAGTCAATGTTACAGTGTCTACATACAGCATTACACACTCTTCCAGGCTGTACCAGGAGATTCCTGGTGGAAATCTAGCACAGACCAGGAGACAAGCGACCCACCTCCACTTCTCACACTATAAGAGGGAGTTACAAACTTCTGGAGCCAAAAAGCTGCCTTGAGCTCTGCCTGCCTGGGAATTTACCACCACATGCCTATGCTCCACCATAGCCAGGACTCAACTACAAGGGTGAGTGAGTATGTTTACAGCAGAGAAACACGGTGAGCTACTACAGAGGAACTGTGTTTCAATTCAGAGGACTCTGTGTAGCTATTCAGCAATCTGTAATGTGGTAGTGGGACGGGTGCCCCATTGCCCCCTCAGTACTTCACCAGAGCCAGACGAGGGGGCAGGATGGGTCAGTTCTCACACAGCTGCCCATGTGTTACTATTTAAAATGCCTTTTCTCCCGGCCAGTCCATCTCACCACCAGGAGCCACCCCTCCCCTGCCCTCACTGTAGGAATCCCCTGCAATCTATGTAGCCCTCGCCATGGAGGCAGACTATCCCCAAGAGCTTGGAGTCAAAAAACACAGGGAGACAAGGACATATCTCTGGGATCCCAGCTGTATAGGTGCAGGAGTTGCGGAGTGTTTGGTTTCTGCAGAAAGAAACCTTCCGCTGGGGAGTAAGGCGGGTTATGAGTGAAGACAGAAATAACCCCAAGAGGCTAAAAACCACTGACAAAACATAACAGAAAATCATAAACTAGTATCTTGGGCAATTACCCTGAAACTGGTACAGAGCAAGCTAGGCAGCAAGGATGCACCAATCTGTGCTACCCCTGCTGAAATGAGATCACTTCTGGGCTCCTCATTATGTGAGAGATTGGAAGTTGAAGTCAAAGGACAGCCACAAACATGATCAAGGGCTGGAGAAGCTGGAATTATGAGGAGAAACGGAGAGTGAAATACATATGTCTTTGCTAAACAAGGAAAACTGCCACCAACTATATGACAGGTGTAAAAGCCAGAGGGAGAGGGATCCTGGGAAGTGCCCAGCTCGATCAAATCTATGGTCTACCCAGTGCGGCATTCTTTTTCTGACAGAGGCCAGAACTGGACACTTCAGAGGAAGGAGCAAGAACTCCACAAGAGCAGATGTAGGATAAAGCATCATTCTAATCCCTAAGAGTTAGAAATGGGTCTAAGCTCTGAGGCAGGAGGTTTAATGTGCCTTCCAACTTTTGTTACCCGTCACTATTCTAACTCTGGACATTCTCAACCCTGTAAATGTCCACTCGCTTCTTAAATGGTCAGTTTGTGGTCTCAGTGACACTCTGTGGCAGCAAGTCCCACTGGTTAATTACAAACTATGTAAAAATGTATTTCCTTTTCTCAGTTTTGAATCTGCCACCTTTTAATGTCATTAAAATGTCCCTTTGTTCTTCCGTCATGAGACAGGGAAAACAGGAGCTCCTGATCTACCTTCTCTTGACCTGTCACTATTTTACAGACCTTTATCACGTCTCCTCTTTAAAGGTAACAATCCCTATTTTTTCCAATCTCTCTTCAGGGAAGCTGTGGCAGCTCTATCACTTGAGTGTCTGTCACGGAGTCCCCGGGCGCTGCTCTGGAACTGCTCCCCACAAAGCCAGGCAGGACTTTGGGGAGCCTCCTCTCCCTCGGAGCAGACTTTTTCAGAGCCAAAAGCTCACACGTCTTCACCTCCTGGGTCTCTCCTAGGAGCATTCAGCCTCCTCTGCCCCTCCCTGTGCTTCCCACAGCGAGTCCGCCCAGGCGGGGTCCTGGGGGGGCCACAGGGTCCTGCACCCCCACTTTGCAGTCAGATGTGACTCTCAGCCAGCCAGTAAAACAGAGGTTTATTAGATGACAGGAACACGGTGTAAAACAGAGCTTGTAGGTACAGCGAACGGGACCCCTCGGCCGGGTCCATTCTGGGGGGCAGTGAGCCAGACCCCCACGTCTGCACTTCACTCCTCGTCCCTAGCCAGCTCCAGACTGAAACCCTCTCCAGCCCCTCCACCTCTGCTCAATTCCTTTCCCGGGCCAGGAGGTCACCTGACCTCTCTGTCTCCAACACCTTTAGCATCCCCTTGCAGGGGGGAAGGGCCCAGGCCATTAGTTGCCAGGCGACTGCGGGTCGGCCAGAGCTGAGGCACCAACACAGTATTCAGAGGAAATATTAAAACCAGTCCCACTTCATCACAGTGTCCTAAACTGGCCCCAAAATAGCTAGCACAGTGCAGGTGCGCCTCCTCAGCTTGCTCCTATCCATAGTACCTCTAAGTCTCTTGCCCCTGGGTCCTCTAAGTTCCTGTGGCCAGCACAAGACTCTTCCTCTCACCCTGCGCCATAATACCACTTGGTGGATGCTCCCTATAGCTCTAGCACCTACGAGGAGGGAATTATTACAGCGTTTAGTCCAGCATCCTCTCTGGAGGAGCTGGGGCCTGCCACACTAGCTGGCTGTGTAGAAGTCACCTCACAGCTCGGGTGAATGGAGCCCATTTGGAGTTCATATGGTCAAAGATGATCTTACTATGAAGAGAAAGTAACCCCCATCAAGCAGCTGACACCTCTTGAGAGGGCGTATTTCACTCCAGTCACAAGCCCACACCGTCCAGCATAGACTATAAATAGGGTGCAGCAAAGATGAACCCTCCAAATAGTTTTCTCTCTCAAACAGGTTTGCAGTGCAAGATGATGAAGGGCAGAGTGAGACTTGACCAGCTCCTTCTACTCTTCCTGCTCACAGCAGAAAAGCCAAGCATCACTCAAGAGGCAGTTTACTTCGAACTAACACGCAGGAAATACATGTGTGGAGCAGAAACAGATCTGAGGAAACTGTCTTCAGAAGGAGGTAAGAGTCTGACTCTGCAGCCAGACATTGTAAACATTTTCAGTTATCAACTAAAATAAGAACAGCCAAATATCTTACTTCAGGGTGGCAGCTGAGCACTGCTGCCCTCAGGAAAGGAAAATGATTCACCTGGTACTCTACTTCTCTGAAGACATCATCTCACACAGCCCTATCTCTTCAGCATGAGACTGGCATAGCTCCCCTTGTCCCATTAAGGCACCAGTAACAGAGAGCCATGCCCCCTACTACTGTCGCATGCTACCTCCTGCCAAATATAAATGCTGCCCTCCCTCTGTTCCAGGCAGGTCCGCTGTCTGGATAGGAGGCAAAGCTCCCAGAATGAGCCAGTTCAAGAACATAAAATCTAAGAAAAAAAACAGGAGTACTTGTGGCACCTTAGAGACTAACAAATTTATTTCAGCATGAGCTTTCGTGAGCTAAAGCTCACTAAATCTAAGATGTGCCTCAGAGAAAGGAAAAGAGAGAAAAAAAAAGAGTGCAAGAGAAATGCCCCTCAATGAAGAAAAGGTCCAGAGCCTTAGCGGAGGTGAGAATGCTCCAGAGAGGAGAAGTAGAATAAGTTAAATAATTTCTCCTTTTCTAAAGATGCCCTCTACTGGGATTCCCGCTTCTGGAGAGTAAGAAGTTTGTACACCGCAGCAGCGAGCAGCAGTTAAGGTCAACACCAGCCCAGTGAACAGGGAGGGGTTTCATTTGATGTACAAAGCAGAGAAAGACACTTCTCAAAACCACAATTAGGTGCCATATACAAGCCTGCGGAATGAGCCACAGAGGCCAAACACACAGACAAGATTAGCCACTGTGTGAAACCACCACAAAGCTTCATTTGGTGGTGGGAAAGTTTGATCTCCTGTAATAGGGGCTAATCGGGCCTAGTTCACCTGTGTTAAGGAGCTTCTTCTCTAGGAAGCCCCCGGCTAGGGTTCCACTGGGTTGTAGCTCAGGGCCATTGTTTGGGACAGCCAGAAACCAGTCCTCCTCAATCCCTTGCTGTTACTTTTACCTCTGTAGTCTTCCCCAGCTTCTTTGACCTGCTCCTCCCTTTGCTGGGTGGGCTGGTTGGTTTGGAAGCTTTACACCAGCCTGCTGAAGGACTCCTCTCCCTGCAGTCCCCCTCAGGGCAAGTCTACACTACAAAATTAAGTCGAGCCTAAGTTACACCAATGTACAGCTGCCACAGTAATTAAACTGCTTTTGCATGTCCACACCATGCTCCTTGCGTCAGTGGTGTGCGTCCTCGCTACCAGCACTTGCACTGATGCAGACAGCAGACACCGCGGGGAGCTATCCCCCTGTACAGCTTGCCACCATCTAGTGCAGGATGGTTTGGGAAGGGTTTGCAATGCCTCATGGGGGCAAATGAGTCACTCAGAGGCAACTGGGAACACGGTTTCAACATCCCATGATGCAGTTTTCTCCATCCCATAATTTTATCTGCATCCTATGATGTCTGTGACTCTTTTCAAAAGCCCCACAAATCCACACATTCGCTGTGTCTGTGAGAAGCATGGTTCCTGCACAGGTCTGCACCATTTTATGAGCATAAGGCGCCGGATCCGGCAGCATTTGCAGAGCCACCAGAGGAGCTGAAGGGAGAATCACAATTCCATGGAGGCTAGCTTGTTGTGGAACACAAACAATTGAAGGTTGCTGCTAGCCTTCACGGGGCAGCTGCAGATGGGGAAGCACCAGTTCTGGGCCCAAGCAACAAGCACTGACTGGTGGGATTGTATTGTTATTCACGTATGGGATGAGGCACAGTGGCTGTAGAATTTTCAGATGGGCAAAGCCACATTCCTGGAAGTGCGTGCAGAGCTTGCCCCAGCCCTCCGGTGCAGCGACACCACAGTGAGAGCTGCACTGACAGTGGAGTAGCAAGTGGCAATCACTGTGTGGAAGATGGCAATGTGAGATTACTGACAGATCAGTAGCAATCTATTTGGAGTTGGGAAATCCACCATGGGGGTTGCTGTGATGCAAGTTTTCAGGGCCATTAATCGCATCCTGCTATGGGGGTTTGTGACTGTGGGCAATGTGCAGGACAGTGGCTGGTTGTGTAGCAATGGGGCTCCAAAACTGAGACAGGGTGGGGTACATGGCACACATATCCCTAGTTTGGCACCAGACCACCTTGCCCAAATACATCAACAGAAAGGGCTACTTTTCTAGGGTATTGCAAGTGCTGATAGATCACTAGGGCTACTTTACTGACATCAAGGCAAGATGGTCAGGGAAGGTGTAGAACACATATTTTTAACACAGGCCTGTTGAGACAGCTGCAAGCAGGGACTCTTTCCAGACCAGAGGGTTACCACTGGGGATGCTGACATGACGACAGTGATCCTGGAAGACCCAGCCTGCCCCTTAGCCCTGGGGCTCACAAAGCTGTACGCCAGCCACCTTGACAGCAGCAAGGAGCGCTTGGATTACAGACGCAGCAGGTGCAGCAAGACAGCTGCATGGGCCTTGGCCATTTGAGAGGACATTGGCACTATTTACTCATGAGATTACTCAGTGAAAAAAAATATCCCACTGGGTATAGCTGCCTGCTGCGCGCTTCATAGTATCTGTGAAGCAAAAGGGGGGAAGTTTCCACTGGGGTGGAGGTGGAACAGCTGGCTGCTGATTTTGAGCAGCCAGACACCAGAGCTGTAAGATCTCAACAGGGAGCTATGCGACTCAGAGGCTTTGAAAGACCATTTTAATAGAGAGCCGCAATGATGTGTGCTGCTGTATCATGCTCTACCTGGCTTTTTTTTTTTTTTGCACATGCGCAGCCCCATATGAACCTTGTAACGAGTGCTGTGTGTAGTAATACAACATTGGAAATGCACCTATTGCTATTATCTTTGAATGTCAGCCCTAGCCATCATATGTTGTGAGCTAATAAAAATGAATTAAGTTTCCATAAATAGACTTTTATTCCAAACCCCTGCAAACAGACATTTGTAACTGAATGAAACTTTATAAATACAGGGAAAAGAACCTTTGAAGAAAGAACAGTTATTTCCATTTCTCACACACACACACACACACACACACACACACACACACACACACACACACACACACACACACACAAACTGCCTCTGTCACAGGGGGGAGTGGTAGGGGTAATGCGTCGTCCCTGGACACCATGTGGGAGGACAGGAGTGTGGAGAGGTGCCAGAATGCAGCTCTCTATAGGCTGCAGAGGGAGGCGAGCATGGGTCTGTTGAAGCTGAAGATCAACAAGAGTCTCCAGCCTGTTTGACACTTGAGAAGCACCAGCATCTCCTGCTGCATGTCTCTCTCCCTTTCCTGTGTTTTTCTCCTCTCTGCTTTATCCCTGTCCATTCTATCCATGAGGGTGATCCTCTAAGCCCCATGCTCGGTATATGAAGCACTAGAGGCTTGCAAGATCTTTTGGAACACATCATCCCATGTCCTCTTCCTTCTCCTCCTCATGTGGCACAGCCGCTCTGCTGGTCTGGATGAAGAGACCCTCAAGGCCACATTTCCAGCTGCAAAAGATGCAATGCACAAAGGTACTATTGTGAGTGTATTCACAAGATAAATGGAAACTTGGCATACTGAACTCACTCCCTTTGATCCACACAAGTTACAGGCACTACATTCTCACTTCTCCTTGGGATTCATAGACCATGGGGCAGTTCCTCTACCTCTATTAGCTATTTCACTACCTCTTCTGGCATGATCAAAAAAGAGTAAATGAATAGACAATACCAAAGCAATATCAAAGCTAACTGCATACTTACCAGAGGTTCCTTCCCCTGCATCAGGATCGCTGGTGCTGGACAACAGAGACTGGGTTGACTGCTCCAGCATCAGAAAGAGGTCCTTGCTCACCATGCCACTGGATCCACCCTGGTCGCCTGTACCCCATGTTCCTCCTTTTCCTTGTCCAACACCTCTTCCTCACTGTTCACTTCAGGGGCCTGTTACTCCAGCTCCCCTGAAGTATCCACAGGGCTCTTGGCAGTGCTGGTGGGGCCTTCACCGAGAATGGCATGCAGCAATTTGTAAAAGCAGCATGCCAGCCTCTCTGCACCAGAGACACTATTTGCATCCCTTGCCTTCTGGTACACTGCCACAGCTCCTTGACTTTTATGCAGCACTGCTGCGGGTCCCTCTTATAGCCCTTCCGCCCCATGTCCCAAGTTTCCACGTTTCTGTGGTTGGATCAGAGCTATGCCCCCACAGCCATCCACCACTTTTGGTGTACTCCAGGAGGAAGTGTCTCTGCAGCGTTGAGCCAGCATGGTCAGCTGCTAGGTGAGCTATCAATACCAAGCAAACAGGAAATGGAATTTCAAAAATGTGTGGAGCTTTAAAAGAGGAGCGGTGTCTACCTGTGTACCTGGCCTCTGGGCAGTGGAATTCAAAAAGATGACCAGAATGGTCACAGTGGGGCATTGTGGGACACCTCCTAGAGGCCACTGAAGTCAACATAAGTAACGCAGTGTCTACACTGACACCGCATTGATTTAACTGATATACCTCTTGCAGAGGTGGCGTTATTAAGTCGGCATAGAGAGCAAATCACATCGGTGGGAGTGACATTTTAGTGTAGACTCTTACAGAGTTAGGTCCACATAAGCTGCCTTGTGTCGACCTACCTCTGTGGTGTCGACCAGGCATCTACCTGCCTTGCAGCCTTTTTATCCTTTGGAGTTACCAAATCAGCTCTGGCTGAGCATGCAGGCAGTTGCTTTGTTAACTCCCTGAACGCTGAGCCAGCACTGAGTATATAGATGCCACAAGAACTCCCCTATCTTGTGAACATGTTCTGAAACACAAGTCTGAAACAGGACTCCTTCCTGCAGGCCAGTCCAAATAAAAACACCTTGTAAATGCATGGGGAGAGGACCCCAGATCAGCTTTGCTGATGTCTACCATAGAAACATCCCTGAGGCGGGAAGCAGAGCAGCCTGGCCCCAGTCCACTCCACTCCAGCTCCCAGCCATGGCACTCCGCTTCCCACCGTCGGTGAGTGCGGGGAGGTTGGGGAAAGGATGCCCCCCCCGCCCCCCGCACTCACCTGCGGCGGAAAGTGGAGTGCCATGGCTGGGAGCTGGCGGAGTGGAGCTGGCTGGGGCTGGGCTGCTCCGCTTCCTGCTCCCAGTGAGCACAGGGAGGTTGGGGAAAGGATGCCCTCCGCATTCACTGGCGGCAGGAAGCGGAGCGACGCGGCCCCAGCCCGCTCCACTCCGCCACCTCTCAGCTGCGGCGCTCCATTTCCCACCGCAGGTGAGTGCAGGACTTTTCCCCAGCGACACGGCTGGGGCCGGGGCAAGGAAAGCGGAGCAGACTGGGGCCGCATTGCTCCGCTTCCCACCACCAGGGGGAAAGGGGGGGGGGGGACTCCTTTCCCCAATCTCCCCACACTCACCGGCGGCGGTGGGAAGTGGAGCGATGTGGCTGGGAGCTGGCAGAGTGGAGCAGGCTGGGGCCGGGCTGCTACGCTTCCGCTGCTGGTGAGTGTGTGTGGGGAGATCACTAGAATAATGAAGGTGTTGAACTTTAGTAGAAGTTGTTTAACATTTTAAAAATCAGCAAGTCCAGGTGAGATGGGGTGATGACTCACCAGCGCGACGCCTCCTGCTAGTTGTCCAGGGAATTAGCTTTTTCCTTCAGCTCCAGAGTGCCCTCTGCCGGCTGATGTCTTGCCTGCTGCTGGCCCAGTGTCCCTCCCAGACCCCAGTGACCTTTCTCTCAGGGTTCTGCCCTCTGCAGTACCCACGCAGTCTCTGGGTCTCCCCTCCCAGGGGAACCCCAACCCTCTATCCCCAACCTTGCCTCAGTGACTACTGACAGTCATTATCTAGCCCCCGCTCCCTGGGGCGGACTGCAGATTTGGAACGGTTTACCCGTCCCAGACACCTGCCCCTTCTGCGGTGTGAGGAAAACCCTGGCGCACATTTACTTAGAGTGCGCCAGGCTGCAGCCCCCACACCAGCTCCTCACGAACATACTGTTGCGTTTCTGGCTACACTTTTCCCCTCACCTCCTTCTCTATGCACTCCCTATCCGTGGCCTCACAAAGTCACGGGACCTCCTGGTCAACCTCCTCCTAGCCCTGGCTAAAATGGCCATCTACACAACCAGGGAGAGGAGGTTGGCCAATGGAGACTCCGGTGACTGTGGGGCTTGTTTCCGATCCTCTGTCCATTCACGTATCCGGGCAGAGTTCCTCTGGGCGGCGTCCACCGGCTCCCTTGATGCCTTCGAGGAGCAGTGGGCGCTGTCCGGGGTTCTCTGCTCGGTGTCCCCGTCAGGCTCCCTTCTTTTGACCCTCTGACCACACTCCTGTCCCTGTTCTTTTATTAGTTGTCCCCCACAATTAGTGGGTTTTTGAGGTCCTGTAGATCTTCCCCTTGGGCGGGAGGGGGAGCGGGGGGAGAATCCTTAAACAGTGGCCGGGCTTCTGCCTGCCCACTTCCCGAAACCCAATAGGTACACCAGGTAACTTGCACCCAAGAGTTTTAAATGAATTGGCCAAGGAACTCTCTGGACCAGTAATGTTAATTTTGAGTAAATCTTTAAATAATGGGAAATTTCCAGAGGACTAGAAAAAAGCTTATCTTGTGCAATATTTAAAAAGAGCAAGGAGGACACTGCTCTCAAGCAAAATAATGGAACAGTTGATAAATGACTCAATCAATAAAGAATTACAGGATGAGAATATAATTAATGCCCTGTCAAACAAACTGGATATTATTTTTGAGACTATTACAAGTTTAATTGATAAGAGTAATTGGGGGACACAACACCCCTAGAGTTCTGAAAGGCATTTGACTTAGTACCACACAACATTCTGATTAAAAAATTAACGCTATATAATATTAACATAGCACGTAATAAGTGTACTAAAATCTGGTTAACAGATGATACTCTATTAACATTTTGAGATCTATCAGTGAATGACTGTGTTGTGAGAAACTGGTTCTCAGCCCAATGATACTCAATATTTTTATCAAGGACCTGGAAAAAGTAATAAGTTACTTACCAGTAACTTGTTCTCCATGAGTCAACTCTGATTTCACACTTGTAAGATTGGCACCCCCTTGTCTGAGGGGCTGTCCACTGCGGCTGCATGGCCTTTGACATTGACATTCAGTTTCATAACTCATATCAAGGGAGCACAGCCCCCAAACACATTAGTTCCTTCCTATCTGCCACCAAGAGCATTAGGGAACTGTGGTGTGTGTGGTCAGCCCTGCAGATCAGGGCTAATCCCCTTGGTTTAAATAGTTATAGCTCAATTATTACTGCTGATAAAGTTAGCAGAGGCCATTAAGGTTGATGGAGTGGTATGAGGGGGACAGGATCAGTGTTACAGAGAAATCCACATAATTTGGTAAATCAAACTCCATGCATTTTAATACAACCAAATGCAAGGCCCAACATGCAGGAACAAAAGTGTAGGTTATACTTACAGGGTGGGGCCTGTATCTGGGAAAGCTGAGCCTCTGCAAAGGATGTTGTAGATAATCAACTGAACATGAGCCCCCATTGCAATGCTGCAGCTAAGATGGATAATGCCATTATTGGTTGTTGTGGTGATGTAAATGACTCCCCACGGCCATCAGGCAAGGTGGTGTTACAGAACTCCTTTGGTCACAACCAGCTCCAATTTGACAAGCCTCTGAGGCTTGTCAGGTCTTGGGGTTGGCCCTTAAAAGGGAGGAATCCAGGCCAGTTGAGGGGACACTCTGAAACAAGCAGACCTGGAGCACAGGGCGCCCAGCCCAGGGCCCTAGGTTACTGAAAGAAAGGCTTGAGCACGCTGTCTGGCCTAGCCTTTGGAGAAAGACGACAGAAAAGAAAACCAGCCTTTGTTGGAACCCCTGGGACTAAGCCTTGGCTTTAGCTATAGGGGCCAAGACTTCCTTTGGGGATCTGAATGACTGGCTTCCTCTTATTGGCATGAAGCCCCGAGGGCGATGGAAGTATTTTCTTTTTCATTTGGACTGCTCTGTACCCACCAAAGGGGTGGACTTAAGCAGCACAGATGAAGGGACATCCGGAAGGGGATTCCAGGTAACGAGGTAATGATGTAGGAGGTAAGTGAAATGCCCTTCCCCACTTCAAGGGTGCAACTGGGGAAATGTAGCCTTTGACAGATGTAGAAACAGGGAGAGCAGGAGGAGGGAGTGGCATTCCCTATGTATACGGCACTGGTGAGATTACTGCTGGAATATAGGGTCCAATTCTAGTGTTTACGCTTTTAAAAGGACATTGAAAAACAGGCGGATTCAAGGAAGAGCCATAAGAAGCAGCCAATGTTTGGAAAGCTTGCCTTCCAGTGAGAGACATAAGGAGCTCCATCTATTTAGTTTATTGAAAATTAAGTTAAGAAGGGACTTTATCACAGCCTAGAAATATTTACATGGGGAAATTTCTGATAGCAGATGGCTCTTTCATCTGGCAGACAAGGAAGAACAAGATCCAATGGCTAGAAGCTGAAGTTGGACAAATTCAAACTGTAAGTAAGGCACAAATTTCTAACAGCACCTGTAACTAACCATTGGCCAACAGAGATTCTCCATCATTTGCAGTCTTTACATCCCCATTCAGTGTCTTAAGTTACTGGACTCAATGCAAGAATCACTGGGTGAGGTTCTCTGGCCTGAGTTATGTAGGAGGTCAGATTAGACGAGCACAATGGTCCGCTCCTGGCCTTTGAATCTGTACCAATCTTCTAGTTCATATGAGTCTAAATAGCAGCCATCCATGCCATGATCCCACAAGCCTGCCCGCCCCCCCCAAATATGCAGCTGAAATTGTCCACACAATGCGGGTCATCCCAAGTTCTCTGGAAAACACCATCACGGGCTTTGCCACAACTATCAGTGCCAGGGACACCAGCACCAAGACCAGAGTTGCTTGCACCTGGAGCACCAAACTCTTGGGGATTCAAGCCTCAGTCTTGGTGCAGTTGTTACTCTGATTCATCAACTGATCGTACACCTGCCAAGAGAGAGCAACAGGATGGCCTGAAGTCAGCATTGTAGGCTTCAGGATAGTTTCACAAGAGCAGGAGTAATCAAGCTAGGTTGCCCAGAATATACCCAGAAACTTTATCCTCCTCCCTGCTTCAGTCAAGTGAATGCAGGAGGGTGAAATCCAGAAGCCTTAAGGCAGAGCTGTCCAGAGTTGGGGCTTTGACAGGGGGTGTCAGAAAGCCCAACTTACAGGGCCACTCTGGGATGCCTCAGAGGGCTTGAAGGCACTTCTCACGCCTCTTCACCACTCAGGTACATCTGCTGATGTGTCCAACACCTTGGCACTAGCGGTAAACTCTGAGGCAGACAATATCAGCATGCTCAGCAGCCTGTGACAGATTTTGGAGCACAGGAGCAGCCTCCTGCCTCCTTGTTTTCCCTTCTTCTGACACCAACAGCCTCTGCTGATACCTATGTCACCTCTTTGCCAAGTGATGGCAGATATTAGGGCTTTGCCTATTAGCTTCCCAGTAGAGAAGTGAATAATATGGAATCTGGGTGTATTCTAAGTGTAAATCTTTTTTTAATTTTTTTGCATACATACACCAACCCCGGAACAGAAATGCAGGCAATCCCCTTTTTCAGGAATATCAGCCCAACTCCAATGCCTGATTCCCAGAGAGAAATTCTGTCAAGAATTGACCCCAGTCAGAGACCAAGGCAGAAAGCAAACTCTCCTGCAGCTTGCACAGCTCCCTCTCCAAGAACCACTGCCTCTACCCAGAACCTCACCTGTAAAACAAACACTATCACAAGCATTTATTCGCAGACCAAAAACCTGCCACCAAAAGACACCTGCCAAAACAATACCATACACCAAAACAGGGCTCTGGGAGCACTAAGTGAAGAACAAGCATCAAACAGAGAGATACGCTGAGGTGGATGACGCTCAGTTTCAAGACACCAGCCAAAAGATAAAAACAGGTATTGGAGCCCTGGAAAAGGCCAAAGAATAGTGGCTCCTCAATGCCAAGGAAGTTGCCAAAACATGCACCACCACGCCAACATGTCCAGGCAATGGCCTCAAAACTTCCCACAGATGACCACAGCTGCCTGGAAAGCAGTTTCAGACACAAACCACCACCAGATGAGTATAGCTGAGACATGGGGAAGAGCTGGAGTGCTGGTTTGATGAGGTGCAGTCCCTGAAGCAAGCTCATTTACTAGCCATGGTGTTGAACATTTGGAGACATTTATACTCTGTGGGGATAGCAGACAAAACTGCCAGTAAGCAGCCTGGCACTGATGCCATGCTGTTCTCTAGGGCCCCAAAACCTGAAGAGCTAGGAGAGGGTTCTAACCAGTCTCGAGCTAGGAACCAAAGACCCATCAGTGAGAATCCAGCACAGATCGGGTTCTTAGAAAAGGAATTTTCTCCCCACATGCAGGTGTATACAATTGGCCAGGGGCATTACAGGGAATTTTCACCTTTCCCAAGAGCATCAGGAATTGGCAGAAGCGGGATGCTGGTTTGGATAGACCAGTGTTTTCCACCCCTTTGGTAAATCCTAGGTTTCTCTTCCTTTATGTTGATGAACTTCAAGTATGAGCTGTGGCCATGGGATAGCCACAGGAATCTGCTGGTAGGGTCCATGCCCATCAACCAAGAACACTTTTCATTGGGGAAGGAGGAAGAGGTAGAGGATGGTGTGTCTTAGGCCAGATCTATACCAGCAAAGGGCTCCTAGTGTGAACTCAGCTATACCCTCTAACCCTGAGAAAAAACAAGCTAGACTAGTAGAAGTGCAGTTTTGCCACTGTACCTACCCTACAGGCTGCTGCCAGTACAGCTATATCAGTCAGGGATCACACCACTTCACAGCCCAAACTCATAGCTCCAGCAGAAGTCTGTAGCCTAGACACAATCTTAGGCTTCTCTCCCACCCACTCCATGTAAAGCTATAGGACCTAACCTTGGTCCTTTGTCCCAGATGCCAGATTTTTATCGGGAGTCTGGAGTGACCAGCTGTTTGGGTGGGATTGTTACACTGCATCCCTGCCCCCAGCAGCCGGAGGAGAGAGGGGGGGAAGCAGAAATGACTGTAGGCGCAAAGGGAACTTGGAATGGGGCCTGGCTTGTGAATGGGCAAGAGGCATGGCTGGAGCAATGGGGTGCAGCTTGGTTTGGCTTTTGCTCCATCAACCCCAGAGGGCAAATGTGCTACTGTCCCTTTCAAGATGAGAAATTAAGCTAGGATGGAGCTGACGACAAAGTCATGCTCTAATCAGGAGCTTTGAATTTGGGAGGTAGTTTGAGGGAATGGCAGCACAGTTTACAAGGAAGAAGCAGAGTGATGAGAGGTGAGCGAGCTGCAGGCTAGAGCTAGAGCTGGAACACAACACATCAGGAAATGAGAGGAATCTTCTACTGGGGCAGAAAAGTAATTCAAATAATGGCTTCTTCTCCCTTACTTAAGAGGCTCATCTCCACTCTGCATCCCAAAGCCATGCATCATACCCCATCCCACAAGACCACTCCCTGCAGCCCAGAGCCACATCTCAACCCTTACCCTGAACAAGCCCACGTGGCAGGTAAAACACCATCTTCACCCCACAGAGCCATACCTCCTCCCATCAACAGCCACAGCCCACTCCAAGCAAGCATGTTCTGCAGGCACCACCAGCAGACATGTCCCACCACAACCAATCCAACAGCAACCTCCAGGCAGAGCTTTGCCCTGCCCCACCCCATTCCCCCTCCCCCAGGCACACCCTCTTGGTAGAGCTGTTGCTTTAAGGGCACAAAGGCATCTCCTCCTTTTTCCCACTCCAGGGCCCACAACATAGCTCAGGAAGAGGGAGCTGGAGTCTAATGTGACTCCTGCATCAGCAACAGTATTTTTAGGCACTTTCAAATGCAAACTTTTTATTCTCATGTGTGGAGAGCCAAGCACATGGGACACTCTGCAGATAAAGTGTCTGCAGGGCATGCAAACCAGGTGGCAAAGAGAAGGGGAAAGGGCTCTGGAAAAAGCCCTGCTTGACTCTGATGTGGAAAAAGGTATTGGGAAAACAAGCTCAATAGGTGTAACTGTTCCGATCCCATTTGGTGTCTGAGGGAAACAAGAAGCCCCCAAGGCCAAAGCACAACCTACAATCAACGACTGTATAGCCAGCCATGGGCAATGCGCCATCTTAGCTGGGCTAACCAGAGGCTTGCAGGGCTTCTAATGACTATGTCAGGACATGGGGGTAGAAGAGACACACTGTATTTCCTGGAGACCCAGAGCAAGCACTCAACGCCAGCACAGCCTGGTCTGAATTCTGGCCAGTGGGGCAGGGGACCCGAACTGCCCCATGTGCCAACAGGCATCAACACTCAGCTGCGGCCACCTGCCACCAGCACAGACAGAAACACTCCTAGAGACAGCGCCTCACCTGCTCCACCCTCTCTCCATAGACCCCTACCACCCTCTCTCCCACTTCCCTAGGGCACGGGTGCCCTCCCCCATGCGGGGAGCAGTACCCGCCCCTGCGCTCCCAACCCTGTTCCCCCTCCCCCATCGCGGCTCTGCACATCTATGCTCCCTCCCTCCCCGCCCCCTGCGCGGAAAAGGGGGCGGGGTCGCTGCGCGCCCCCTCCCCCCGCGCGGAAAAGGGGGCGGGGGAGGGTCGGTGCGCGCGCCCCCTCCCCCTGCGCGGAAAGGGGGACGAGGGTAGGCGCGCGCCAGTCAGCGTGCCCAGAAGGGGCCCCTCCCCCCAGGGGCCCGGCCCCTCTCCCCACGGGTACCCAGCCCCGCCCCCACCCGAGAGCGGAGGCAGAAGGCGCCCTGCAGGCGAAGGCTGGAGCCGCCACCCCCTCCCTATCGGGGACCGCACCGCCCCGCAGGCCGCGCTAAGCCACCGCAACCAATGAGGACCCGCCCCCAGCTCGGCCGCGGCTCGTACCTGGCTCGCCGCGCCGCCCGCACTGCCCGGAGCCCGGATTCGGGTCGCGGCCCCTTTAAATGGAGGCGCCGCTCCGAGCCCTCAGCGCGCTGCAGCCCGAGGGGGGGCGGGGGCGACTCCCCATTGGCTGCGGCGGCAGGGGGGCGGTTCCCTATTGGCTGCGGCGGGGCTTGGGCTCGCGAGACTCCTTTTCAGTGGGCAGCCCCGAAAACCCGGGGCAGATTCCAGTGTCCGGGATCGGAGGCAGAGCCTGGGATCTGCAGGGCGGCCCGAAAACGCGGGGCGGACTTTCGGAACGGCGGATAAAGCCCAAAGAAGCTGGAGCATAGCCCAGAATCGGGGGAGCCCGGGAAACTCGGTGTGGCAGCCGGGCCCGGTGAGGTACGCTGCCTCCGCAGCTACCCCCCATGCTCGCTTGGGGGTGTGAAATCCCGGCGCGGAACCCGGGATCAGGAACGGCACCGTCTGCATCGTCCCCTCCTGGGGGCTGTTCGCAAAATGCGGAACGGATCTGCCGCCAGAGCGGGAGCACCAGCCCCCCCCCCGAGCCGTCTGCCCCGTTAACCCTCTCGGGCCCGCGGGAGGCCGCTGCGGAGTGGGCCCCGCCTCGGGCCCCGCGATGTCTGGCCTCGGCCCCGCGCGGCCCTACCCTGCGAGCGCGCGGGGGGCGGCTCCCGGCCCCGGTCCGCTCCGGCCCCTACCTGCGCCACTCGGGAGCCGCCCGGCCCGCTCCGGGCTCCGCCGCCGCCTCCCTGGAGCTGGAGCGTCTCCCCCGGGCGGTGAGTGACAGCGCGGCCGGGCGGGGCTTCGGCGGGGGCCCGGGACACGGCACCGCCCCCGGGCTGGGCTGCGCCCGGACCCCCGCCCGCCCAGGCACCCCATGGCCCCCTCCTCACTAACACCCCCACGGACACCCCCGCTCCTCACGCGCCGGGCCCGCCCACTGCCGGGCACCCCATGGCCCCCTCCCTCACTAACCCCCCCCACTGCTCCTCACGCGCCGGGCCCCGCCCACTGCCGGGCACCCCCCCATGGCCCCTCCCCTCACGAACACCCCCCACGGACACCCCCCCTGCTCCTCACGCGCCGGGCCCCGCCCACTGCCGGGCACCCCCCATGGCCCCCTCCCCTCACTAACACCCCGCTCCTCACGCGCCGGGCCCCGCCCTCTGCCGGGCACCCCCCCATGGCCCCCTCCCCTCACTACCACCCCCCCACGGCTCCTCACGCGCCGGGCCCCGCCCTCTGCCGGGCACCCCATGGCCCCCTCCTCACTAACACCCCACTGCTCCTCACGCCGGGCCGCCCACTGCCGGGCACCCCCATGGCCCCCTCCTCACTAACACCCCACGGCCACCCCCTTGCTCCTCACGCCGGGCACCCCCATGGCCCCCTCACTAACACCCCACGGACACCGCCCCTGCTCCTCACGCCGGGCCCGCCCACTGCCGGGCAACCCCATGGCCCCCTCCCTCACTAACACCCCACTGCTCCTCACGCGCCGGGCCCCGCCACTGCCAGGCACCCCATGGCCCCCTCCCCTCACTAACACCCCCCACGGACACCGCTCTGCTCCTCACGCGCCGGGCCCCGCCCACTGCCGGGCACCCGCATGGCCCCTCCTCACTAATACCCCCACGGACACCCCTCTGCTCCTCACGCGGGCCGCCCACTGCCGGGCACCCCATGGCCCCCTCCTCACTAACACCCCCACGGACACCCCCTGCTCCTCACGCGCCGGGCCCGCCCACTGCCGGGCACCCCCATGACCCCTCCTCACTAACACCCCCACGGACACCCCCTGCTCCTCACGCGCCGGGCCGCCCACTGCCGGGCACCCCATGGCCCCCTTCCCTCACTAACACCCCCACGGACACCCCTGCTCCTCACGCCGGGCCCGCCCACTGCCAGGCACCCCCATTGCCCCCTCCTCACTAACACCCCGCCCCACGGACACCCCACTGCTCCTCACGTGCCGGGCACCCCATGGCCCCCTCCTCACTAACACCCCACGGTCACCCCCCCCTGCTCGTCACGTGCCGGGCCCCGCCCACTGCCGGGCAACCCCATGGCCCCTCCTCACTAACACCCCACGGTCACCCCCGCTCCTCACGCGCCGGGCCCCGCCACTGCCGGGCAACCCCATGGCCCCCTCCTCACTAACACCCCCACGGACAACCCCTGCTCCTCACGCCGGGCCGCCCACTGCCGGGCACCCCATGGCCCCCTCCTCACTAACACCCCCACGGTCACCCCCTGCTCCTCACGTGCCGGGCCCCGCCCACTGCCAGGCACCCCCATGGCCCCCTCCTCACTAACACCCCCACGGACACCCCCTGCTCCTCACGCGCCGGGCCGCCCACTGCCAGGCACCCCCATTGCCCCCTCCCTCACTAACACCCCGCCCCACGGACACCCCACTGCTCCTCACCTGCCGGGCCGCCCACTGCCGGGCACCCCCACGGCCCCCTCCCTCACTAACACCCTCCGCCCCACGGACACCCCACTGCTCCTCATGCGCTGGGCCCGCCCACTGCCAGGCACCCCATGGCCCGCCTCCTCACTGACACCCCACTTCTCCTCACCCACCAGGCCCGCCCACTGCCGGGCACCCCCTCATGGCGCCCTCCTCACTAACACCCCCGACTCTCCTCACCCCCAGCCCCCATGGACACCCCCACCGCTCCTCCCTGCTCCACTGGGCCCCGCACACTCCCAGAGACCCCTCCTCCCTACGGACACCCCCACTTCTTGTAACCCGGGTCCCGCCCACTGCCGGGCACCCTCCCATGCAACTCCTCACCCCCAGGGCTGCCCAGAGGGCCCCCATGAGAATATAGTATTTTATAGTATTGCATTTTTTTTTATGGAAGGGGCCCCCAAAATTGCTTTGCCTCAGGCCCCCTGAATCCTCTGGGCAGCCCTGCTCACCCCACTGACACCCCCGGATCCCACCCCATTGGGACACCCCCACCCCACCACGCCCATTCCCAGGGACCCCTCCCCCTTACAGACATCCCCATCTCTCCTCAGCACCAGACCCTGCCACATCTCCATTGGGGCACACATACACACACACACACTGGGGACTCTTCTGCCCCATGCCCATGGGTCTCCCCTCCCCCAGGGACACCTCATGCACACCAGATCCCTGCTGGGCCCTGCCCATTTATGGAGACACCCCCCCCCAGGACCCCTTCCCCACCCCTTTGGACCCCTGCTCCACTGGGACCTGGCCACTTCTGGCACCCCCCATCAGGTCCACTCCCCCCTAGAGACACCCCCAGCTCTCCTCACACCCTCAGACCCCCACCCTGCTGGGCCCTCACAACCCACAGTACCCTCACCTCTCCTTACACCCCTGGGACTCACCCACTCCTCCCTGGTATTCCCCATCCCTCCTCACCCATAGTCCCCCTCCCACCATGGATACCCTCACCTCTCTCTCACCCTCAAACCCCCATCCTGCCTGGAACCCCCCATTCCTCACCCACACCCTGGACCCCTATCCCCCAGGGACCCATCCCCCTTCTACCCCAGTGCCCCCAGACACCCCAATGCCCTCCAGGGACACATCTCCTCACACACATCCCTGTGAGGGGGACCCACCCCCTCATGGGGACCCCTATACCCCATTCTACACAGTCCCCCTCCCCTCAGAAACAACCCCACCTCTCCTCACACATACCCCTGGACCCCACAACCTAACTGCCCCATCCCCCAGGAACCCGCCTACTCCCAGACACCCTCTTCCCCCCACCCCCACACTCTCTCTCTCTCTCTCTCAGCTGTCCCCTCCATCCCACGTCCCTTTCCCTCACAGCCTGCCCTCAGGGACAACCCCTTCCCTCACACCCCCTCATCCTCCCCATTCTCCTAGGGACCCCCCAGTAACACCCCATCCACTCACACAGACACCCCATCCCCCCTCACACCCTCCGAGACACCCCATCCCCCAGACACCCTCCCGCATCTCCTCACACATCCTGCCTCCCTCCCCCCATCGGACTCTCGCATCCTCTCACACACACACACACAACCTCTCTCCCCCCAGGGACACCCCTCCATCTCCTCTCACACATATATACACACACACACACACCCCTCTCTCCATGAATAGCCCTATCATTCCTGGACCCTCCCAGGGACTACCCACCGCTTCATACACACACTCCCCTCTGCCTCTGAGGACCCCCCACCATGCCCTACCCCCCCCACACACACTGCCCTGGACACCCCCCATCCCTTCTCACACCACTCCCCCCCAAGGATTCTCCATCCCCTCACACAAACACACCCCTCTTCCCCAGACATGTCCCATACCCTCTCATACACACAGCCCTCTCCACCAGACACCCCATCCCTGGAGACACCCCCCACACACCATTCCCTCACACATCCTCCTATCCCCTGGAGACACCCCCCATCCACTCATGCACACCCCCCCCCCATCTCCTGTGGACCTCTCCATCCCCTCACACACACACACCTCTTCACCTGGACACCCCCCAGAAACACTCCCCATTCCCCCCACACACACATACCCGTCTCCCCCCAGGACACATCCCATCATCCCTTCTCACATCTTCCAGCCCCCCAGACACATCTCGCCTCCCTCCCCCACACACACCCTTTCCCCTGGACAACCCCCATCTCCTGAGGATCCCTTTGTCCCCTCTCACACATCATTTCTCCCCAGACACCTTCCGTCCCCTTACACAACCTCTCCCTTCAGAGACACTCCCCTCCCCCACCCCACCTTGGACCCCACCCTCTCCTCCACCATGCCTTGGGGATGGCCCCATTGCCTTGCACGCCTCCCTGGTACACCCCTATCCTCTCACACACACACACACACCATCCTTTCTGAGCACTATTGTTTCTTGTCCTCCCTCCATCCTCCACTCCTGTCCTTCCTCATGAATACCCCCATTCCCACACATGAAAACCCCCATCCAGTCTCTCACACACCCATCCCCTCTGGATGCTATTATTTCCTGTCACCCCCACCCCTCACACACATCCATTCCCTTCCTTACCCATCGTTTGGTGTACCCACCTCCTCTCCCCTATTCTCATGGGTACACCCCCATCTTCCCCCATCCATTCACCCATCCTCCTGGTACACCCACCTCCCTTCACCCATCTGCCCAATTCCACACAATCCAGTACTTTTCACATGCCCTCCTTATTGATTCTCCCCTGAGATTCCCATCCACCTCCTCAATTTACTTCTTGGGAACACCCCCCATCCCGCACTGATCCTCCCTATCCTCTCACACACACCCTTCACCACAATTCCACACATCTTTTGAGAGCCTGTCCATCCTCTTCCCCTTGATTCCAGCTGAGAGCCACACATGTGCCCTCAATTTACTCCTTGGAAACACTCTCATCCCTCCTCACTCCAATCCCCTCCCAAGGACACTCACCTGTCCCCTCAATTCCCAACCCACAACTTCCCCCCATCCTCTCACTTGCTTCCCCACTCCTTCCCTGGGGAAACCCATCCCCTCACCTAACATCTCCCCCTCCAATTTCATGCCCCCAAGGGGGGTAACCCAATAGGGAGTCTCAGTGAGAAAGGGCTGCACTGCAGGCACCAAGAAAGTGAGGCAAGGAGCTGGGACTGGAGTCAGAAAGGCAGAGGGCAGTAATAGGATACAGGGAGGAGGATGCTGGCTGAAGCTGCAGGGAAGGAAATGGATTTTAGCTGCAGTGTGTTAGATGGAAGAAGGGAGAGGAAGGCTGAAGAAGAGGCGATTACAGGAGTCCAGGCCAAAGAGAACCAAGGCATGACCCTGGGTTGTGGAAGCAGAGATGAAGAGGAAGAAAATGTTTAAAGATGTGATAGAGAAAGACAAGATAACTTGGACAGGAGCAATGGGTAGAGTCACAAGATAACCTGCTTCACCAGCAATGCCAGCTCACCTACCTGTCCATCAGCTTCTCACACCTTCCATGCCACTCCTTTTTCACTGAACGCCTCCCTCAACTGATCTGGATGGCCAGTAACTGCCCTCTCCTGCTTTAAATCTCCACTCAAGTCAAAAAGAAATCTGCCAGTCAGTGTCAGCTGAGATGAGGGGGAGAAGGGAATAAATAATTTGCAAGATAGGAAAAAATACTTGCTTTATAGTATGTATATAAACAGTGTATCCCTCTATCCCCACCCTTCATATGACATATGTCTTAGATGGTAAGCTTCATAAGGCAAATTACTCTCTCCTTACATCTGCAGTACAATGGGGCCCTGATCCTGATTTTGACCTCTGAGGCCTATTGCAATGTAAATATTAAATTATATTAAAAAAAACCCTGTCAGAATATTAAGGTTGCAAAGTGAAACACTCAATCTAGGAAGCACCTGTGCATCCTTAACACTGGTCCTTTGTGTATAGTACTATTAAACCCCAAGAAAGAGAGGGCCTCAAAGAGTAAGAGAGGGGTCTATGGTGAGACTCAGGAGAATAAGAATGGAGAAGAGACTTTTAGACATGGAGAGGAAGAGCAGGAGGAGGGAATCAAGGAGGGAGTTGGAGAAAAGGGCATAGAGAACCATTCATAGAATATCAGGGTTGGAAGGGATCTCAGGAGCTCATCTAGTCCAACCTCCTGCTCAAAGCAGGACTAATCCCCAGACAGATTTTTGCCCCAGATCCCTAAATGGCCCCCTCAAGGATTGAATTCACAACCCTGGGTTTAGCAGGCCAATGCTTATTCAAGGAGCTTTAATATGTAGGAAAGAAGTGGGGTGCTAGAAAGTGAATTGGGATCACAGAGAAGTTTCCTCAGGGGCAGCAGTGCCCAAACCATGATCTATGCATAACTTAATTGTTACATTCTCAAGAGAGCTAAAATATATAAATACTTTCCTGAAGTGATTTTCACCTCTTTGTGTTTTACTTATTTACACTCTAGCCAGTGGTTCAAAAGCTATGGGGCTGGTCTCCCAAGGAATGTGTCAAAGGAGGCAGGAGCTGTGTGGGTTTTTTTTTTTTTTTTTAATAGCTCTGGCTGTCAGGCCACCCACCCCACCCCTGTAGCTTGTGCTCCTGAAGAAGGGCTGTGCCCACCCAGGAGGTGGGGAGAGCCAGAGCCCCACCCCCAGGGGCTCAGACTCTCCTTGCCCTCCCACACATATCCCTCCTCTGGAGGGGTGGGGCTCTGGCTCTCAGTCCTGGGGTGGCAGCAGCAGCACAGAAGTAAGGGTGGCAATGGGGCACTAAGTCTGTTGTGAAAAGTGATATTGACAAATATCACTTTTCACATGGCCACCCTTACTTCTAGGGTGCTGCCTTCAGAGCTGGGTGCCCGGCCAGCAGCCACTGCTCTCTGCTCTGCCTTCAGAGCTGGGTGGCAGTGTATGTACTGGGAGGGAGGGGCATAAATGACTACAGACACAAAGAAAGGGGGCCCCGATCAAATATATTTGAGAACCACTGCTCTAGACTTAGAACAGTGTTTGTGTGTATACAGACGCATACACACAAATGCAATCAGATGGAGATAATAGTCGTAGTTACCACTGGTATGTTATGGGGTTTGAAAGTACAGGCAGCTGGGAAGGAAACTGATCGTGTCAGAGGAGATGGGTCTGTGCACATGGGATGGGAGCTAAAGCCTAGTGATCATCAGTGGGAGAGGAGATGGGGGGGATGGGTAATGGCCAGTAGGAAGGAAAGTAAGGCTGGGCAGCCTCCAGTGGGAAGGGAAGTAGGGCTAATCCAATGGTAGAGCTATGACCTGACAATCACTAATGGGGGGGGAAGTGTCCATTAGACAGTCTTTCTAATGAGAAGTTGGTTCCATGTAATGAAACATTAGGTGAAGTAGCAGCATTCTTGAAGGTGGAAGAAAGAAAATGAATAATGGTGATGGAAGGAGTGAGAAGGGGAGACAGGCGGGGATCCAGGATTGAAGACAGTTAGAAGCTAGGAGACCTCACAGGTGAACACACAGTTCACGGTAGCAAACACTCAGGTATGTGCTAGGAACCCCCATTGTACAGTCTCATAACTTTCTGAGAAATGCCTCCAGCCTTTATTAATCTGAGTAGAAACAGATTGTTTTTCTATTTAAATAGTATTTAAAGTTCAGTTATTGTCAACAAAATATGTGCATCCAAATCAGTGCTACTGCCTTTGGGGACCACATAAGCTTATTCTATGTTTTAGTTGTGTTGGTTTTGTAAGACTTGGGAGAAGGCACCATACTCCATTCTGAGCTGATTTAAGATGGAGTCACCGAGAGCTGATAAAAATTGAGCCCACTATAATAGAATAAGAATCTAACACCAGGCATGCTGGGAAGAAATCGAACTCTATTTCCAGTCCCACCTGATCTGGGTCAGTGTTTCAGTGGTCACATGGCAATAGTCATTATCCACTGATACCAGTGGCTGGTATTACACCCACAATGCTATATTTACGGTCACTCTTCAGAGTCTAAGTCTATGTCCACACTAGCAATTTGTCGGATAGGGTTGTGGAAAAAAAACAAAACACCCCAACCAACATAAGTTTCACAGACAAAAGCACAGGTGTGGATAGCGCTATGTCGGTGGGAGATGCTACCGACATAGCTACTGCTGCTCATTGGGGGTGGTTTAATTATGCTGATGGGAGAGCTTTGTCCCATCAGCATAGAGCAGCTACACAGGAGATCTTGCAGCAGTGCAGCTGCACCACTGTAAGGTCTGTAGTGTAGACATAACTTAAGACTTCTTTCACTCAACAAAATCCCCACGATGGCTAAAGATGGGATTTTCAAAAGCACTGGACATTGCCGTAACTGCTCCCATTTAAGTGAACGGGAATTTTACCATTTGTTTCACTGGGAATGGGTAAGCCAATACCCTTTGGAAAAATCCCACTCTAATTCTGAAAGTTCTAACCCTGGCCTACAAGTGTGAGCTAGGGTTGGAGAAGAATTTAAAATAGAATTTAGAGAAATGACAATCTGCTCTGAGCCTGCTTTTGGGCACCTGCTAACAAAGCTCTTCCACACCCAAAGTTGCACCAGTTTCACTAAATCAGTGTAACACCCCATCTTTAGGCTCATTCTACCCTTAAAATTTAGTTTGACGTAGCTATATTGCTCAGGGATGTGACAAAACCACACTGCTGAGTTAACCTCCAGTGTAGATGCACCTAGGCTGATGGAAGCATGCTTCTGTCAACCTAGCTACCATTGCTTGGTGAGATGATGTTCCTACACCTGCCGAAAAACCCCTCTGTCACCGCAAGCTGTGTCTGCACTATGTGGTTATGCCAGTATAGTACGCATAGTATAGACATGGCCTGATTGAAACTGGTACAATTCTGTGTTCAGACAAGCTGAAAGTTGCTCTTGTTCTGTACTGACGGTTCAACTGTGTCAGCACAGCCTAAAGCACTCCTGCCCTTTTGACTGAGCGCCACAGTAAACTGTCCCCAGCCAAACAATAGCAGTACAAAGGGGCAACTCAGCCCACCTTCAGAACTTTTAAATGTTAATGCCATTAAGCACAGGCAATTTCTCAGATCTTCTATTCTCCTGGGATTTGATCAGTGTTGCTCTCATGAAATCCCCACACATGCTGAGACATCACAGAGGTCAAGAGGAATGTCTCCTCCACTTCACGCTGCTAGTGCTAGTATTACAGAGATGGAGCCTACATGTTGGGGGATGCAGTGCCTCATAGCTTCTCCCTTTGATGCTAGCTGCTGCTGATATTGTAGCAGGTGCATCTGCACACATGGGGCTTCTGTAAGACCAGCAATGACTGCTGATCTCCTGAGAATTCTGGTGAAGATAATTCTTCCCCCACCTCAAAAAAAAAATAAAATCAAGGAAATTAAATGCAAAAAACTCCATTAATGCAAGATTAAGGCTGTGAACATAACTGCACAAGAATTATGGAAGGGAAACGTTCCCTTTCTTGTTACAGCTAAGTCTTACTAATAGAGTATAAAATTTAGTACAAACTGCTCTTACCAGGCCTAATGTGTATTGTAAACTACGAGGTGTTCACATAGTTATATGATGCCACATGCCAGTTAGCTATCAGACAGGTGGTGTGTGAATCACTTTTTCTCTTGAGGCAGCTCTGACCAAAATTACTTGTGTCAGGCTTGGTCTACACTACATACTTACTTCTGTATAACTATGTTGCGCCGGGTGTGAAAAATCCACACCCCTGAGCGATATAGTTATACCGATCTTAAAACACACACACACACACACACACACACACACACACACACACACACACACACACACACACACACACACACACACACACACACACACACACACACACACACACACACACACACACACACACACACAGTGCTATTTTGGCGGGAGAGCTCCCACCAACGTAACTACTGCCTTTCGCAGAGGTGGATTATTAAGCCAACGGGAAAGCTCTCTTCTGTTGGCTTGGAGCATCTTCACCAGACATGCTGCATTGGTGCAGCTGCCCCAGTGTAAATTTGTAGTGTAGAGCTGCCCTCAGTTTAGCTCTCTGTCTGAAATATGTGAGTTGGAGTTTTCTACCAGGCAGGAATGTTAAGTTAGCCAATATCCTGCCTCCCAGATGAGCTATCATTCCTGGCCAAGAGGCAGAGTTCTGGGAAAGCAGAAGTTCTCTTGTAGTGCTGTGGAGTGGAGCAAAGATGGATTTTCATCCTCCTCAACTCCTCATCCTGAAACTACCAGGCCAGGGTGAGCAGTAGCCCTCTCAGCATGCAAAATAGGGACTGGTGACAAAATATGGGAAGTGTCTCGAACATGGGGCACAGCTTACCCAAAGTATATTAAATGGCACCTCATTTGGGGGGGTTCTGTTAATTATTTTCAATAATACCTTCTTAAGCTAGTGGTTGTCCTGTGTTACATCCCTTCCCTTTCTCTGTGTATATATTTCCTAGGAGTCTGTTTCCCACAGAGGGAAACTGTCAACTTTGGGCATGTCTACATACAAACTTTGCACCACATTAACTATAACTGTATGATTAAAGCAGTACCATCTCCCTAGTGTGGATGCAGTTATATTAGTGTGGAAGAGGTGCTTTTATACACAAAGGGGAATAACTACTTTTTTAAGTCACCTTTATAGTGGTTTAACTGCATATACAGTAGGCTTTTACTTGTTAGCAAAATAATTATAAAAGTCACATCCATAACCAAAATAGGTACATCAGTAGAAATTTCAGCTGTTGACCAGGTCTTACACATTTTTGGTTGAAAACACACACATTTCCTTACCTGTGTTTTCCGGTTGCTTCCCCTCCACCCATCTCCTGTCCTGCTGCTGCAGGCCCTAGGAGGGTTTCCCTGAGCTGAACTGTATTCCCACTACTGTCACCTTTGCTCTCCTCCCCACTAACTGTACAACTTGTGTCCCCAGCCAGATTATGTCACTTCATCACCTTCCCTATGAACTGTGCCCACCGCCACCCTATGGAACACTCTACGCCCCCCCCCCTCCCAAACAAGCAAACAAACAAACAAAAAAACCTGTACCTGCAGCCAGGCAAGATTACAAGTCTGGTTAATAAAGGTAATAGTACTGATATCACCATTGTAAAGCAGCTAAGTACTGCACAACATTCTGCTTAAAAACAAGCACTAAACACAATCAAGATGGGTCATATTAAATATATTCAGAGCTAACAGATAAATATGAAAACATACCCGTTCATTAACTATTATCAACTGGGAGTCGCTCAAGCCTTGGTTCTTGGCCCAATGCTATTTAATATTTTTAATCAGTGATCTATAATATAAAATAATTGATAAAGTTTACAGATGAGACTAAGGTTGGTGGATTAGTAAATGAGGGGGACAGATCACTGTTTCAGAACAATCTGGATCATTTGTAAACTGGATGCAATCAAACTACCGGTACATGTGTTTCTGACTGAGCTTGTGAAGTTCTCACACTCAGCATTTTTCTGTCTGTAACGCAATCAATTCCAAAATTTCAGGGAATGCTCTAGGCATCAATGGCCAGAACTGTATTGATTTGGGGGGGGGGGGATTAGAAAAATGGGGGGGACACAAAGCTCCTGTCAGCTCTTTAGCACAGCCAACCAATGCAAGCACCTCCGCAATGGTCTATAGATCAAACAACTGGTTGATGGCACCCATTAATGCCTTCTAGCATAACAATACTCCTGTTTCATTGCTGTGTATCTTCCCAACAGAGTTAAATCATTCAGGATGTCAAAATGTTAGTCTCCCAGACAGAAAGAACAACCATGAGGGAATTGGGGGGGGGGGTGTGAACACAGCCCCTGGCATGAGGGAGGAGAGAATGAGGATCCTGGTATGGGGGAAGGTGAAAATGGAGCACAAGAAGCCACTCGTGGGGAGATTGGGGGAACTTGGTGTGGGGAAGGGAGTCACACAGAGCCCATGGCATGCAGGAAAGACAAAAACCCTGTCATGCAGGAAGAGGGGAGAGATGGGGGAAGAGGCTAATGAGATTTCACACAGAGTCTCTGATGCGGGGGAAGAATGGGGGACCCTGGAATGGGAAAAGGGGGCCACACAGAGCCCCTGGCATGGTGGGGGAAAAGGGAATGAGGGCACATAACATCCCTGGCTGGGGAAGATTGAAAGACCCTGGAATAGGAGAAATGGGGGGCATAGGGGAACGAGAGTAATGGAGCACACAGAGACACTTCTGTGAGGAGGAGAATGCAAGGCCCTGGGACGGAGGGCACACAGAATGCCTAGTTGGAGAGAGATTGCAGGAAGTTGCAGCAAGTTCCTGAAATAGAGGGGGATAGGAGGATGACACCCACCCACGGATCTTGGGGACAGGGAGAATGAAGGATGCTAGTAGGAACTCCTGATGTGTGCAATGTACTTGGCCTACAGAAACTATAAAGCATGCAATCCTCTACCAATACTTCCAACACAGGGTCTTACCTCTAGAACACGGAATTTAGGTCACACAGGGTCAGGGACTGTACCCTGGAACACAGTGACATCAAAAATAATGTAGGGGGCCATTGTAGGTAACCAGCTGATTATGAACTCCCAGAGCAAAGCTGTAGCAAAAAGGACTTAACACAGACCTTGGATGTGTAAACAAGGGGATATACAGCAGGAGCAGGGAGATTACAGTACCCCTGCATACCACATTGGGGAGATTGTTACTGGACTATTGTGTCAACTACTGGTGGATGCATCCTTTAGAAAGAATGCTGAAAAATTGGAGAGGGTTCAGAGAAGAGCCACAAGAGCAATTTGAGGAGTGGAATGAGTGGGAGACTTAAGATCAATCTATTTAGTTTATCAAAGAAGTTACTTGGTTGTGATCTATAATTACCAACAAAAGAGAAAATACTGAATAATAGAGGGAATCTAGCAGACAAAGAGAATAAGATCTAATAACTGGAACTTGAACTCAGTAAAGTTCAAATTGGAAATAAGATGCAAATTTAATTACCTATTAGAATAATTTTGCCAAGGGATGCAGTAAAATCTCCATCACATGGAGTCTTTAAATCAAGACTGGGTATTTTTCTAAAAAGATCTACTCTAGTGGGAAATACTGAGTGGCCTGTGTTACTCGGGTTAGGCTAGATGAACACAAGGCTCCTTTTGGCCTTAGTACCCTCTGCATCTCACGTCCCTGCTGCCTACCACTCAACTATGAGCTCCCTGAGGCAGGCTGGTATTTCATCCCTGGCTGCTGGGCTGTGGGATAAATGGGAGCTAGATCCACAAACAGGACTCGGGAGCTACATTGCAAACCCGAACTTTACAGGCGCGGCCACCTAGTGGCATCCAGCCCCTCCCCGCGCCGGGTGCCCGGGCTCCCACACGAGGCAGCAGCAGAGCCGGCACGCAGAGCACGAGTCCCCGCAGCGAGCCGGAGGGATGGGGCCTCCCAGGAGCCCCTAGCCCAGGGCCCCCAGGCTTAGCCCCGCCTGGCAGCTGACGCTGCTCCAGGCTCTGTGATAGGGCCGGGCCGGGCCCCCCGGGGACCGCGGCGGTGTCGGACCCTCCAGCCCAGCCCAGCCCAGCGGTCAGCGCGCCCCTCTGCTCGCGCCGGGAAGAATGGTCACAGCCCAGCCGCCGCTCGGGGCGGGCGGGGCCGCGGCGCCGGCCCCCGCAGTCGCTGTAGTGCACTGACAGCAGCCTGGGCAATGCTTGCAGCACTGTCTCTTTAAGCATCACCACCCTCTCTACGCTTGCGCATATGCCGATCTCAATGCGCCTGCGCACACTCAGGGGTTGGCTTGTTCGTTTCTTTGTCCCTGCCTCGCCTCTCACCTAAGCTTGGTGCCTGAGGGATGAGTGGCAGCTAGTTTCGCGGGCTGTGAAGACTGCTCAGCCAATGAACTCCGAATAGAGGCGCGATCTCGTCTTTGGTCCCGCCGTGCTCCAGTCCTTCTGTGATTGGCACTGCTGTGAGCCACTGAACGGGAGGTGAGAAGAGACGGTTGGCCAATGGGCTAGCAACATGGGCGGGCCTTGGGTAGCCGGTTAGGCTGTCCGATTTCCGGCCGCACGCGCCCTTTTTTTCTAGGCTACTAGGAGGCGAGAAGGCCGCAATCCGTTGTGGGAGCGAGGGCCCAGGAACAGGTGAGGCCGCGGGTGGCGTCGTCGTCTCGTGAGCAGCCCCCTGGGCTCCGGACCCCCTCCCCCCACGGCGCGGGAGGCCGAGGCCCCGGGCGGAGCGGGCTCGCGTGGGTTCGGCTGCCGGCCGCTTGCCGCCCTGCTGGGCCCGCGCGGCGAGGCCGTGGTGTCCGGCCGATGCGGCTCGTAGCGGTGCCGCGCCGCGCGGGCGGGCGGGAGGCCTTGGCTGCGCGCGAAGCGGCACCGGTTCAACTTCATTTCAAAGTCCCCCGTCAGGATACACTGGTGCGACTTCCTCGCGTGCCCCCCTCCGCCCGGCCGGCGCGGCGCCCGGCCCGGCCCGGCCCGGCCCGGCCACCCCCTCCAGCCTCGCTAGCTTTCGCACACGCTTGCCCTTTCCTTCCCACTCGGTGCATCGCAAACCTTCCCCATCCCGCCTGCTCTTCTGCTCCTTGTCTCCCACGCAATTTCCCCGGTTGCTTTTGCGCGACTCCTCAGTTAACTGTAAGTAAACGATTTGTATGTGCCAGTGCTGCTTGGGGGCTTCGCAAGTTACATGTTGCTTTTTTACTACCTCCCCATATGCTTCTTCTAGGCACAGTACCCCGCTTGTCATTCTTTCTGAGGGTAACTGCATATAAACTTACCGCTTTGCATAGCCCTCCACCCCTCACGTTCCTACCTCCATTGACCCGGCCCCACACACATTTACTTTCCGTAGATGCACCAGCTTGGGAGAATTATCCAAGTTGCAATTCATTCTGCCTTATGCATTCTAAAAGCTGATAACCAGGTTTTAGTTATGTGTGTGTGTGTGTGTATATATATATATATATATATATAGGTATATACACCTCTACTCCAATATAATGCTGTCCTCGGGAGCCAAAACATCTTACCGCATTATAGGTGAAACCGCGTTCTATCGAACTTGCTTTGATCCACCGGAGTGCGCAGCCCTGCCCCCCGGAGCGCTGCTTTATCGCATTATATCCAAATTTGTGTTATATCGGGTCACATTATATCGGGGTAGAGGTGTAGTTGAACTCTCTGCAGCTCCTAGGTACAATGTGTATGGTTCTTCATGAGTAAAATAACTTCTTTTGACTGAGTGCATAGTTTGAGCATGCTGTGTAATGATTACAGATATCTTGTCTGGTTACCTTACAACCACTTTGACCAACTTGGAACCTGTCACAGATTGAAGTGTTACTAGAGGAAGTTTTGGAATTAATTGATAAACTCAACATTAACAAGTCACCAGGACCGGATGGCATTCACCCAAGGGTTCTGAAAGAACTCAAATGTGAAATTGTGGAACTATTAACTATGGTTTGTAATCTGTCCTTTAAATCAGCTTCTGTACCCAATGACTGGAAGATAGCTAATGTAACACCAATATTTAAAAAGGGCTCTAGAGGTGATCCCGACAATTACAGACCCCTAAGTCTAACATCAGTACTAGGCAAATTACTTGAAATAATAGTAAAGAAAAATGTCAGACACATAGAAGATCATAAATTGTTGGGCAAAAGTCAACATGGTTTCTGTAAAGGGAAATCATGTTTTACTAATCTATTAGAGTTCTTTGAAGGGGTCAACAAATGTGGACAAGGGGGATCCAGTGGACATAGTGTACTTAGATTTCCAGAAAGCCTTTGACAAGGTCTCTCACCAAAGGCTCTTACGTAAATTAAGTTGTCATGGGATAAGAAGGAAGATCCTTTCATGGATTGAGAACTGGTTAAAAAGACAGGGAACAAAGGGTAGAAATAAATGGTAAATTTTCAGAATGGAGAGGGGTAACTAGTGGTGTACCCCAAGGGTCAATCCTAGGACCAATTCTAGTCAACTTATTCATAAATGATCTGGAGAAAGGGGTACACAGTGAGGTGGCAAAGTTTTCAGATGATAGTAAACTGCTCAAGATAGTTAAAACCAAAGCAGACTGAAGAACTTCAAAAAGACCTCACAAAACTAAGTGATTGGCCAACAAAATGGCAAATGAAATTTAATATGGATAAATAACCCCAACTATACATACAATATGATGGGGGCTAATTTAGCTACAACTAATCAGGAAAGAGATCTTGGAGTCATCGTGGATAGTTCTCTGAAGATGTCCACACAGTGTGCAGAGGCGGTCAAAAAAGCAAACAGGATGTTAGGAATCATTAAAAAGGGGATAGAGAATAAGACTGAGAATATATTATTGCCCTTATATAAATCCATGGTATGCCCACATCTTGAATACTGCTTACAGATGTGGTCTCCTCATCTCAAAAAAGATATACTGGCATTAGAAAAGGTTCAGAGAAGGGCAACTAAAATGATTATGGATTTGGAACGGGTCCCATATGAAGAGAGATTAAAGAGGCTAGGACTTTTCAGCTGGGAAAAGAGGAGACTAAGGGGAGATATGATAGAGGTATATAAAATCATGAGTCATGTGGAGAAAGTGAATAAGGAAAAGTTATTTACCTGTTCCCATAATATAAGAGCTAGGGGCCACCAAATGAAATTAATGGGCAGCAGGTTTAAAACAAATAAAAGAAAGTTCTTCACACAGCGCACAGTCAACTTGTGGAACTCCTTGCCTGAGAACTAGATAAATTTATCGAGGTTAGGTCTATTAATGGCTATTAGCCAGGATGGGTAAGGAATTGGTGTCCCTAGCCTCTGTTTGTCAGAGGGTGGAGATGGATGGCAGGAGAGAGAGCACTTGATCATTACCTGTTAGGTTCACTCCCTCTGGGGCACCTGGCATTGGTCACTGCCGGTAGACAGGATACTGGGCTGGATGGACCTTTGGTCTGACCCGGTATGGCCATTCTTATGTTAGGCCTCTCCAACACTTCTAAACGGAGCAAACTTAGTATGGAAGTAATTAGTGGCAAATGAACATGGATGCCCAAGGTAACTTTTTAGTTAAACAAGTACTATGGTGCAGCTTTTTAAGCATTAAAGCAGTAGTACTTATTGCACAGATGCTTACAGCAAACAGTATCATCAGTGGAAATATTTCTGGGGTTTTTTGTGGTTTTTTTTGAAGTCTGGTTGTCTTATAAAAGTTTTATTAACCATCAAAATAACAGCCACTAAACATAATATATGTAAAATAAGAATGGCCATACTCAGTCAGACCAAAGGTCTGTCCAGCCCAGTATCTTGTCTTCCAACAGTGGCCAATGCCAGGTGCTTCAGAGGGAGTAATCAGAACAGGTAATCATCAAGTGATCCCTCCTCTGTGGCCCATTCCCAGCTTCTGACAGACAGACTAGGGGCACCATATCTGACCATTTTGGTTAATAGCTGTTGATGGACCTATCCTCCATAAATTTATCTAGTTCTTTTTTAAAACCTGTTATAGTCTTGGCCCTCACAGTATCCTCTGGCAAGGAGTTCCACAGGTTGACTCTACATTGTGTGAAAAAATACTTCCTTTTGTTTTGACTAATTAACCTAATTTAATTTGATCACTCACAGTTTGTGTGGTATGAGAAGGAGTAAATAACACTTCCTTATTTACTTTCTCCACACCCATCATTTATAGACCTCTATCATATCCTCCCTTAGTTGTCTCTTTTCCAAGCTGAAAAGTCCCAGTCTTTTTAATCTCTCCTCATATGGAACAGCTTCCATATCCCTAATCATTTTTGTTGCCCTTTTTCAAATCTTTCTAATTCCAATATATCTTGTTTGAGATGGCCTGACCACACCTTTATGCAGTATTCAAGATGTGGGCGTACCATGGATTTATATAGAGGCAATATGATATTTTTTGTCATCTTATCTATCCCTTTTTTAATGATTCCCAACATTTGTTAGCTTTTTTGACTGCCGATGCACATTGAGTGGATGTTTTCAGAGACCTATCCACAATGACTCTCAAGATCTCTTTCTTGAGTGGTAATAGATAATTTAGACCCCATAATTTTATGTGTATGGTTGGGATTATGTTTTCCAATGTGCATTAGGTTGTATTTATCAACATTTAATTTCATCTGCCATTTTGTTGCCCAGTCACCCGGTTTTGTGAGATCCCTTTGTAACTTTTTGCAGTCTGCTTTGGACTTAACTAGTTTTGTTTTATCTGCATATTTTGCCACCTCACTGTTTACCACTGTTTACCATTTTTTCTAGATAATTTATGAATGTATTGAATAGGACTGATCCCAGTACAGACCTCTGGGGGACACTACTATTTACTTCCCTCCATTCTGAAAACTATTTATTCCTACCCTTTGTTTCCTATTTGTTAACCAGTTACTGATCCATAAAAAGGACCTTCCCTCTTATTCCATGACAGCTTACTTTGCTTAAGAGCCTTTGGTGAAGGACCTTGTCAAAGTCTTTCTGAAACTCTAAGTACACTCTGTCCACTGGATCCCCCTTGTGCACATGCTTGTTGACCCCCTCAAAGAATTGTAGTGGATTGGTGAGACATGACTTCCTTTTTCAAAAACCATGTTGACTCTTCCCCAACAAATGATGTTCATCTACGTGTCTGACAATCCTGTTCTTTACTATAGTTTCAGCCAGTTTGCCCAGTACTGAAGTAATTGCCAGGATCGCCTCTGGAGCCCTTTTTAAAAATTGATGTCATGTTATCTAATCTCCAGTCATCTGGTACCGAAGCTGATTTAAATGATAGGTTACATACCACAATTAGTGGTTCTGCAATTTCACATTTGAGTACATTCAGAACTCTTGGATGAATACCATCTGATCGTGGTGACTTATTACAGTTACTTTATCAATTTGTTCCAAAACCACCTCTAATGACACCTCAGTCTGGGACAGTTCCTCAGATTTGTCACCTAAAAAGAATGGCTCAGGTTTAGGAATCTCCCTCACATCCTCAGCCATGAAGACTGATGCAAAGAATTCATTTAGGGTACTGGCACTTTACAGCGCTGAAACTTGCACCGCTCAGGGGTTTGTTTTTTCACACCCCTGAGTGAGTACATTGCAGCGCTGTAAAGTGCCAGTGTAGACAGTGCACCAATGCTGGTTGCTATTCCCCTTGTGGAGGTGGGTTTTTTTTGTTTGTTTGTTTGTTTTGTTTTTAAGAGTGCTGGGAGAGCTCTCTCCTAGCGCTCTGCCGCAACCACACAAGATGTGCCCTTAGTTTCTCCACAATGGCCTTATCATCCTTGTGTGCTCCTTTAGCATCTCTATTGTCCAGTGGCTCCACTGGTTGTTTAGCATGCTTCCTGCGTCTGATGTACTTTAAAAAGGGACATGGGTAACATAAAATCACCCTTGCCTGAATTTTTACTTGCTACTGTTACAAGGAATATATCTTCTTAGAATTGAATGTTTACAGAGTTTGTTCAGTTTTCTTTTTGCATTTGAGTGCTTCACATGTATTTCATTTTCCCCAGTGTATGTGGTTCTTTCACATAGCAACATGAGAGAAATTATCTTAAAAAATAGGAAAATATAACTGCAGAGGTTGGCATTAGGACTCGGATGCAGGACTGAAAACCGACTAGATTTTAAGTCAACTTTTCCCTTAAAGGCAGATCTCTTCTTGGTTTTGCGGTATTTATGTGGCTAGTAGGTCAGAAAGAGCACTTTAGTTGGGAATATCATTGGCTACACAGGTTAATTTAAATCAGATGTACTATGTTCAAATTGTATGTATTTTCCCTCATATTGTCTGTTTCCCCAGGTGTCTGGGGTTGCAGAGACTGGAAATGCTTCTGTTCTGATAATTATGTCTGTGGTTGTGCCCAGGAAAGTAGCTGTAGTGTTGTGTGCATTGGAGGTTGCTGGTTTGTACTTTGAGGATATATAACCAATGATGTATTTGCTCTCAGGTTGGAAAAATGCAAGGAAATAAAGGCTTTAACATGGAGAAGCAAAACCATGCTCCAAGAAAACAGCATCAGCAACAGCATCAACAACCACCTATTCCTGCTAATGGACAGCAGGCCAACAGCCAGAGTGAGTAGATTACACAAGTCAATCTTGGTTGTTGTAGCCCGCTGGGCTGCTGAAGTGCCATCAGCATAGGCCCTGACTTAAATTTCACTTTAAACTGTCATAGGTTCTTTCCCTATTTGAGATGCTCTGATATCCCATGAGAAAGGATTAGTTTGGATCCTCTTCTGCTGTCAAGTTCTTCTGGACTTTTTATTGCCAATCCTTGCCCTGTGAATAAACCCACTTGTATTTGTTCTTTTTGGTATGCTAGCAGAGCTTTTTACTAAATCTATAAACAGAGGAGATTGCATTCAGGATTACACTTTCAGTTAGTTCAGTTCTGCTCTTATGGTAGAGGTGGCCAACCTGAGCCTGAGAAGGAGCCAGAATTTATCAATGTACATTGCCAAAGAGCCGCAGTAATCCGTTGTCAGCCCCCCATCAGCTCCCAACCCCCAGCGCCTCCCACCAGTCAGCACCTCCCGCCTGGCGCAGTCAGCTGTTTCGCATGGAAAGGAGGCTCTGTGGGAGAGGAGTGAGGGAATGGCAGGCTCAGGGGAAGGGGCAAGGGCCTTGGAGGAAGGGGTGGAGTGGGGGCAGGGCCTGGGGCAGAGCAGGGGGTTGAGCAGAGAGCACCCCCTGGCACACTGGAAAGTTAGCATCTGTAACTCCAGTGCTGGAGTCAGTGCTAATGCAAGGAGCCGCATATTAACCTCTGAAGAGTTGCATGCGGCTCAGGAGCCACAGGTTGGCCACTGCTGTCTTATGGCCTGACTTTCAAATGTGTTGAATGCTGGCAGTTCCCAAGGGCTTCACTGAGATTTTTGGCACTTAGTGCTTCTGAATCAGACCATTAATGTGCATGTTCAAAGATTCCTTCCTTGCTGCTTATAGGATCTTCTAGTAAATCAAATTACCCGGAGGACTGCAGATCTCTCCAATCCTTCAGTGTCATCACTGTGGATTTTACAAGAAAGAGGTGGCTTGTCTGTGACTGGCACTCTTTCCTCCTTATCTCTCGCCCTCACCCTTCTTCCCAACACTGTACCAGAGGACCACCTAGCACAGTCCTTCCTAGGTACTGGTGGGATAGAGTTGCTGTCATTATAGATGCAGTCCTAGTAGGAAGGTTGTTGAAGTGTTCCCCAATCACACATCAAATCAAAACTTCTGTGCGAGGTGGTCTCCTGACTTGGCTGCTTGAGACTCCAGCATCAAAACGCCAGTAGTACCAGTCAGGGTTGTTGTGCCAGTAAATCCAATCCACTGAAGTTTACCCTTGTTCAATATGGGCTGGAGCTCTATGGGATTGTTGGGGTTTGGTGATGGTGATCTTGGGGGGGTTTAATGACCTTTGGGGCCTTAACAGATCTAACTTAATGGTTCAGAAATATGTAGTGGTGAGGGTCTGAAGCTGCCATTTATGGATGACTGGGAGGGTGTCTGATTACAGTGATGAATCAGTTAATTTGATAGTTATGTTGTGCTTTGAATGTGGAATCTACTACATAAGTGTTTGTTAAAAAATAGGGCTTCTTAAATTGAGTGTGAGAAAGTGGTTGGCCAGTCTTCTCCCTACTAGAGTGGGATAGTTTTACCCTTGCATTCTAATCTCACCCATTAAAAGCTGAATAGAGTGACAATGGGAGGTCAAGTCCCTATTCATGTGTCTTTCAGGTTATTTCAAAATACCATTTTTGTAATTATTGCCTGAGATCATAAGCCAGAGCATTTCCGAATATTTTTTCCCACCATTGTAGTATCTGTGCACTTTCATACTCCCTGCCTCACTATATTTTATGATTTATCATTAATTTGCTGGCTTTTTGGTTCTGTTTTAGCCACTGAGTGTTACTTGAATATAGACTTTGACTAACTTTGACTTTTCTGAGGTCCCATCCATACTGCTGCTTTTATAGCTTCCAGCTGCTTTCTCTCCAGCTTGGAGATAGGGTCTGGGTTCCAGACTCTTTTTCTAGTGCATTTCCAGGCTGTAGGTGGCTGAAATGTTATCTGCTTTTTCCCCCTTTTGCATCTGTTGTACTAGGCAAGACTTATTAATGTAAGTATCTTTTGAATGTTTTGTTTTTCTGAATCACTGCTGAGTTCTGAATTCATTCCAGGATGATAATCCTCTAGCAGCCTATGAAACTGCAGTTTTTCTATAGATAGCTTAAGATATGGTCTTGAAGTCCACGTGCTGAACATAGCAACTCTTACTGTGGACTAAGCATCTTTTGATGCAGTAGTCAAGTTTGGAAGGCTGCTACAGTCTTCCAAGGTCCCTAATTCCTGCGTTGGGCTCTGCCTCACATAGTGGCCGATGCCTTGTTACGAAGCAGTGCAGTTCCTGCAAACTTCGTTTTTCATCAGAATGTTGGCCCATGCTGAAATACTGTCTCCTTGTTGCTATGGAGTTGGTTGGTGATGTTTTGAGACCTGGGTGAGTGGGTGGAGTTAGCTATTGTTGTATGTCTTTATGCTGGCTGTGATGTAACATAGTGGAATTTATCCCCCCAATTGTAGAGCGACTGTGTACCTTATTCCCCTCAGATGAAGGCCTCACTATTGACCTGAAGAATTTCCGGAAACCTGGTGAAAAGACATTCACCCAGAGGAGCCGCCTCTTTGTGGGGAACCTGCCCCCAGATATTACTGAGGAGGAGATGAGAAAGTTGTTTGAAAAGTATGGGAAGGCAGGTGAAGTCTTCATACACAAGGATAAAGGCTTTGGATTTATCAGGCTGGTGAGTCGTTATTGCTATCTTTGGGGTGTCCTGTGACATTAGGAGAGTGGTGCTCATTGGGAATAGTAACCATGTTCAGATATTTTGCTAATCAAGCTGGTATCTTCACATAGATGTTTAAAATTAATTCTGATGATATGAAGTATGGGATACATTGGAACCAATTTAAGCAGCTAGTGTGGATGGGAGCCTGTTCAGAGGGAGAGTATGGGTGCCAATCAGCTTCTCTGCGATTCCAGCCATTCATAATATGCAAGTGCCTCTAAGGTCTCATTGTGGCTGGAGAGAAAGAAGATACAAGTTTGCTGTTACAGGTGAATCTGGCAAAAAGCAGGGTACCTTTAGGTGGAAGTCATTGACTTCATCCTCTTTCTTGATGGATGTGAGGAAGCTGTTTGTGTACAAAGACCAGCATCTGTAATTACTGCTAGTGATGGACATTCTTGAGCCTGATGGGTCTCTAGTTGATCAGATTGAGGGAAGTAGCTTAGAGCAAAATTGCTTGGTACTAACTGAATTAGCAGCTGAGACGGCCTCTGTCCTGTTCTCTCCCCCTACCCCCCCATTCACTTATTAGCTGAAAATTGATCTCTGTTTTGTCTTGTACCTGTCTGTGGTTGGTTCTTAGATTTTTAATATTTTGAATTATACAGCAGGTTAGCTGCTTTGCAGTTATATGGATTAAACAAGAATACTTAATTTATTTCAAGACAGCTGCTCCAGACATGGGAATAAGGTCTTGCCCATCCTCCAAACTAGTGTCTTGGCATCCCATTTAGGAAAGGAAGATGTAAAACTGGGGTAACAGCTGTGCTTGTGACAAAACCTATATTTTGAGTCCCGTACAAGTGTTTTTGCTTATATTGAACATCAAGAACAGGAAGGAACCATCTTGACACTTACTTGTCTTGAAACACAAGATGGGCAGCATGGTGAGAAGCTGGAAGCTTTTTAAAGTACTATGGAGATGAGTATATAATGCAAGTTTGCATATTTTCCAATAAGTCATTAGTCAGGTAACAGATCGTAAGATTTTGAAAGACTCCTGCCTTTCTTGTACTTTCATATACTGAGCAGTTCCTGTGTCAATCATCAGACTAGACGACTGGGAAGAATCAGGAAAGTAGCAGTTCTCACTGTGATTCTAGCACTATTCATAGATGTGTGCTTAACTAATATTAACTCCTAGCTACTGTCTGTAATCCTTGCAACATTCCTTTCAAGTTTTGTACCTGATGTTATATGCTTTCTTTTTATTTTCTCTCCCCAAACTTCACACGTGCTCCCTGAACTAGTTTAACGGGCACATTGGATAATGGTCAAAAGACTTTATTTTATTACAAACATTATACCACAAAGGATGCCTTAGTAAAGAGTTTTGTTCTTCTCACTGTAGTGCTTGTCCAGGGAAAGACAGGCTAATGACCCTGTCCTCTGCTTTTGTGGCAGGAAACATGTTTCATTACTGCACTGCAAGTTTTAATGATAACTTTCTTGTCTTCAGGAAACTCGCACTCTAGCCGAGATTGCAAAGGTAGAACTAGACAACATGCCTCTTCGTGGGAAGCAGCTAAGAGTGCGCTTCGCATGCCACAGCGCATCACTGACTGTCAGAAACCTGCCTCAATTTGTGTCAAATGAGCTCCTGGAGGAGGCCTTCTCTGTTTTCGGCCAGGTGGAAAGGGCTGTGGTTATTGTGGATGATAGAGGAAGATCGTCTGGGAAAGGCATTGTGGAGTTTTCAGGGAAACCTGCTGCTAGGAAAGCTCTGGACCGATGTAGTGAAGGGTCTTTCCTGCTAACCACGTAAGTGAGGCGGGTGAGAAGTGCTGTTCTGGAAAGTGCACAGCTTGGCCAGGTGTGTGCTGGCTTGTGAAACACTGATGCATTAACACTAGAGTGGGGCTATGTGTGGTATGGGGCAGGCAGAAGGCAGTATGTACTTAAAACTTAAGTTCTATAAGGACAAACTTCCTGTCTCATATCTGGACCATGTTAGAATAAATCTGTGCACAGGCTTATGTTCAAAACCACCTTGCTTCCTGGAGGCTGCCCATGGGATTGAGTATGCTAATCTGGGAGCTGCTGCTGTTAAGGTTCCTCATAGACAAAGCCTTCTTTGGGCAGTTCAAGTAGTCCTGAAGAAGCAGAAGCTATTACTCCCCTCTTAAAGTATGGCTGACAAGTGAATAAAACTTGTGTATGTTAACTGTGTAGTCTGGATCATACCAGAATTGATTATGGAAATGGGCTTTTGTTTCTCAGTGGGTACTTCTGTGATAGAATGTTGCACCCAATCCTGTCAGCAGGCATAGATTCAGTTTCAGCTGTTTAAATAGCTAAGTTGCATGCATGCATTTGTTCTGGCTGCAGCACACTAGCCTCCATGCTTGAGTGTTCCAGGGGCACCCAGCAGGTCTGCAGATTTTAATGTCCTTCTGGGAGTGGTGGTGCATTCTTAAGAGTGGAACTAAATCTGGAATGTGCTTTGCCCCATTGGTCCCAACAGCCAATGAGTTGGACCTTTTATGTATGGTACAAGGCCCATCGCCCCAGTGCTTTTGGTTAGGCTGGGTCGCTATTTTGGGGAATGGCTGTTAGCCAGGATGGGCAGGGATGGTGTCCCTAATCTGTTTGCCAGAAGCTGGGAATGAACGACAGGGGATGGATCACTTGTTCTGTTCATTCCCTCTGGGGCACCTGGCAGTGGCCACTGTTGGAAGACAGGATACTAGGCTAGATGGGACTTTGGTGTGATCCAGTATGGCCGTTCTTATGTTCTTAAGGGATCGTGGAAGCAATTTCAAACAAGTCACACTCAAAACCCAGACAGTACCAATGTATAACTTGGGTGTGAAGATGGCTTTCACTTGTATTCTGGCTGTCGTTGTCTTAGATGGTTTTCTTAGGCCCTGTTGTTCTGAAATTTCATTGGTAGAGAGAGAACAGTATTTTATAGCTCCAGCTAGGATTAAAAAACACACAGAGGCTGGCCTGCAGTGCAGCCATTGTCTAGATAACACTGAAATCATGTGGTCTCTTTTCTTTCCAGATTTCCTCGGCCTGTCACTGTGGAGCCAATGGATCAGTATGATGATGAGGAGGGACTGCCGGAGAAATTGGTCATAAAAAACCAGCAGTTTCACAAGTATGTGTCCACTAAGGAAGGAAGAGGGGTTAGTGGTGGACCATTCAAGCAATTGGTGTCTTAATCTTTGCGAGAATGCATCCTCACAAGCTAGTAAAAGGCTCTTTTTATTGCCTTAGTACATTTCTCTCTTCTCCTAATCCTAAATATGTGTTTCTTTACTAACTTATGCATGCCTCTAGAAAGCACCATCTCTGTTCAGGCAGCTGAAGTTTTCATGAGTAGTTGCCCCTACACTAGGGCGGTGGGTGAAGGGCAGAGAGTAATTAGGACTACCTTTTAGTTTCTTCCTTCAGTGATGGGGAGATGACATGCCAATGCTTCAGATAGGATCCTCTGCTGGAAAATAGCAAGATGCAGAAAGAGTAGCTTCCCATTCATTGCAGTGAGAATTCTATTTCTGTGTCAGGCTGACAAGATGGCAACTCCTTGGATAAGATATTCTAAGTGTGTTACTGATCGCTCCCTTTTGTAGCTGTTAATTAGAATGTCTCATATTTCATGTGTATGAATCTTTATTTTCCTCATTGGCTTTGCTCAAGTTTCCTTCCCCTTCTCCCGTTCTCCTGCAGGGAGCGTGAACAGCCTCCTAGGTTTGCACAGCCTGGTTCTTTTGAGTATGAGTATGCCATGCGCTGGAAGGCTCTAATAGAAATGGAAAAGCAGCAGCAAGAACAGGTGGACCGCAACATCAAGGAAGCACGTGAGAAGCTGGAAATGGAGATGGAAGCAGCTCGCCATGAGCACCAAGTTATGCTCATGAGGCAAGGTGAGAGCCAAGATCATCAAAGACGAATAAAACATTGGCCCAAGATTTCTTCTTCTTAGGATTTCTTCTTAAAGCCAGAAGTGTCTAGCACAGTAACCAGTGTTGGCTGAAGATGGCCTGGGAATGGATGTCGGACTGATAGACAATGACTGTCTGGCAGGCTAAATGGATCTGCTATACAGCATAACAGACTTCTGTTCTGCTATCTTCTGTAGGATGGCAGCTATAGAGTCCTAGTTGGCTACGCTTGTGAGGCCATACTCTTAACTCAGTGGTTCTCAAACTTTTGTACTGGTGCCCCCTTTCACACAGCAAGGCTCTGAGTACAACACCCTCCCCCCCTTATAAATTAAAAGCACTTTTTTTTTAAATATATTTAACAGTATTATAAATGCAGGAGGTGAATCCGTGTTTAGGGTGGAGGCTGACAGCTCGCGACCCCCCATGTAATAACCTCATGACCCCCTGAGGGGTCCCGACCCCCAGTTTCAGAACCCCTGACTTAACTTGATGGCATTTCTTTGTGTATGTCTGTAATGCAGTAACTTATGAATGTTGTATCTGATCAATTTCAAAATCCCAGGGAATGTCCTGTATATCAGTGGTGAGAACCCTCCTGTTTTTTGAGGAAATTGGAAATCTGAGAAGTGAAATGAGGGACACACAGAGCCCCTACTGTGTGTTTAGCACAGCCACAGCTTCAAGCACTTCTGCAATTGTTCATAGATTAGATTGAATGGCACTCGTTCACACTTTCCAGTATAACCAAATATTTGTCTCATCTCTGTGTGCCCTCCCAGTAGAGTTTAACATGTTGACAGCCTGAATGACTTATCTCCCAGACAAATAATAAAGGGGGGGGGGGAGAATTGGAGCATGCACACAGCCCATGGAATGAGGGGTGTACAGAACCCTGGCAGTGCAGGGAAAATTGTAGGATCCTGCTACGGGGCAGGTGGGAACACAGACCCGGCATGGGGGGAAAAGAATGAGGCAGACAGCCCCTGGCATAGGGAAACTAGGGGCACACAGGATCCCCACCATAGAGAGATTTGGGGACCATAGTATGGGGGCACACAGAACCCCTGTCCTGGGGAAAACCGAGGACATGGAGGGAAGTGGAAATGGCATGCACACACAGCTGCTGGCATAGGAGGAGAATTGGGTGCCCCTGCAGTGTAAAGAGAGGAAACGGGGAGCATACAGAACTTCAGGCATGCAGGGAGGGAATATGGGACCCTGGTATGGGGGAAGGAAGGAATGTGGGGGCCCACACAGAACCCCAGTCATGAAGGAAGGAGTTCAGGGAGTTGCATGGAGTCACTAAAATAAAGGGGAATGTAACGGTAGCACCTAGGGACCTTGTGGGGGAGAGTGGAGGAATGCAAGGAGCCCCTGGTGTGTGGAATCAGCTTAGGCTAGAAATCTACTAATGTGTTACCCCTGGTATGGAAACTAACTGGTAAGTTAGGTTCAGGTAGAGATTCACGGAAGTTGGGGGAGGTAATGTTAGTCTGGTCACCTAGCAGCCTGCAGAGGGAATGACAATTGGCCCAGTGATTGGCTTCTGCTGTCACCTCTTCCAGACTTAATGAGACGCCAGGAAGAACTAAGGAGAATGGAGGAACTGCATAACCAAGAAGTGCAGAAACGTAAACAGCTGGAGCTCAGGTAAAGGGAGGTGCTGGCCACTCATATTGCTGTGAATTAAATGCATCCCCTTAGACTGGGGCTAGAGCATTATCCAGAGCAGTTGGACACACAATTTACCAATATCAATTCCAAACATTGTTGGGTCATCTTCATCCATAAGCAAAGTTTAAGTAGGTTTAGGGTGCAGGATTGTTTAGGTGTATGCCAGTGACCTTGAAGGACACTGACTAGTAGACTCAGGTTTGGATTCTTACTGCTTGGCTTTCAGATGTATATACAAAAGCCAGGTGTCTTTGCAGCAACCCTGATTGCTCTAGCACTGTAGGTGGGGAAACTCTTGCCCTAGCCTCAACTTTTTCATTCTTCCTGTCCCCTAAGGATCTATGAGAATCTCTCTCCTCTCTCAACTCCTTTTATGGTCTTACTGCTTGGTTCTCAAGGTAATTCTGTAGGCCACCAGGAAGATCTTTAGACCGTTCTTTGTGGAGCACAGCTTGAGAACCACTTGGCTAATGTTTCCTGATTATGTATGGATAGCATTTGTTTAGAAGCATAGCGTAGGCTCTGACTGGGATTTTTTTCTGATAAGCTCACTGGAATTGAAAGGGATGAGAAATAATTGTGGTTTTCATGAGTTCTAGAAATTTATCGTATTGAAAGGCTTAATGCTGTACTTGTCTGGAAGAACAGTGTCATCTTTACTGCTGACAAATGCCTACCGTGTAGCACTTCTCCCCTGTGATACAGAATCTGCTTATGTTGTGCTGAGTGACTCTAGAATCCTTTCCTTGCAGGCAGGAGGAAGAACGCAGGCGCCGTGAGGAGGAGATGAGGCGGCAGCAGGAGGAGATGATGAGACGCCAGCAAGAGGGCTTTAAAGGGAATTTTGCTGATGCGGTATGAGTTCTCCTACCTTTTGATTCACACATGACTTCTGTCAGAAGGATAGTTGTCCAGACATAGGGCAGGATTTCTGTTGATAAGAATATGACTGGGCATATATTTTCTATAGAAGAGTACCTTTGTATGGAGGTACAAGTAACACAAAAAAATGGGGATGGAATTGTCTTTTTACAAATCAGTTTGATCTTGTTGAGGATCACAAACACTAAAATTAACCGTACTCCATGGTTATTGCATGGTCTCACTACAGGCAGAATAAGATCGTTTGAGTGCCTTAACTGTGTTTCCATTTTTTTGTTCAATCTTTAATTTCAGGAGGGTTTGGGGGTGTTTTTAATGATTGGCTTTGGGATAATTACAACATCTCTAATGTAATTTACCCTACATTTCTGGTATATACACTGTCATAACTTCACCCAAATGCAGTTTTGTCTGGGACGGGGGTAGGCAACCTATGGCACAAGTGCCGAAGGTGGCACACGAGCTGATTTTCAGTGGCACTCTCACTGCCCGGGTCCTGGCCACCAGTCCGGAAGGCTCTGCATTTTAATTTAATTTTAAATGAAGCTTCTTAAGCATTTTAAAAACCTTATTTACTTTACGTACAACAATAGCTTAGTTATTTATTATAGACTTATAGAAAGAGACCTTCTAAAAACATTAAAATGTATTACTGGCACGCAAAACCTTAAATTAGAGTGAATAAATGAAGACTCATCACACCACTTCTGAAAGGTTGCCAGCCCCTGGTCTGGGACTATACGTATGGAAATCCAACTGTTTGTGAGAACTCACTTTCCTGCTGCTGTCCATGTAGGACCCAGAGTGTGTCAGTCTTGCTTTTCAGCAGAGCACATGCTAACAGGTCCTATTCTTGGAGCAGTGATTGAAAATTTCCTTCATGAAGATCTCTGCAGAGCCCCACAAGGAGACACGTGCCTGAAAACTGCTGCATCCCGTCTTGGCAGTTTGTCTAAACATTGCTGAGTTTAGGGACCATTGTTGGCAATGACAGTGTGGTTGCCATTAAAAATCAGTACTTGTCAAGTTACCTCACAATGATATTGGGTACTGCAGTTCCCCAACCATTAGAATGGCAAACGTCTCTAATAACTGATTCCTTGATACCAGTAGCGCTAGTTCTAAGGCCACATATTTCACAGATCAATAGGGCTAAAAACAACACTATTGGGAACTCACTCATTTATAGCTCTGGCAGTTTGCAAGATGGGCTCTTAAAATCTCATTTCAGAAACCACCTTGCTTTTAATCTATTTTATTTTTGATGCTGTAATAGCTGCCACCTCGAACCATGGGACCTAGAAATCGTAAACAGTGCCTTATACTAATAGCTTGGAATCTGCTTTCACAGGGTGGAAAGCAGTGATGTCATATATGGCAAGTGGACTGTATGCATCCAGGTTGAAGAATTTATGTGGCCTATATGGCCTCCAGGTTTTTTTGATGTTTCTATTCTTCATGGTTGTGAAGAAAACTTTTCAAATGTAAACAGTATGGCTGATGCAGTGCTGTCATCCTGAGGCTTCAGACAGTTGGAAACAGTGACACTGAATTTCCTTGATCCATGTTGATCTTGTTAATGTTGACTCTGAAGCCCAATGATTACACTCCTATGTTCTCCCACATTTATCTCCCCCTGTTTTATATCATTAGATGTAAACTCCTTGGAGTAGAGATGGTCTCTGTGGGATGATCTGCTCTGTTTTTGAGCTGCTTTAACTCAGGTTTTGTTTTTTTTGTTTTTTTTAAAGAGACAGCCCTCTAATATGGATTCACTTTTAAATGTGGTATAACTGTATCCACACTAGAGGGTATCTGGTTTATCTGTACAAAATCATCTCCTAACTGAAATAGTTAAATCCTGTACAGAAACTGTGTCGATCAGGCCTAAACTATGTGCCTAGTACCCAGTATAACAGAGCCCTGATCAGGGCCTATAAGTGCTACTGCAATTCAGATAATAAATAGTGGTCCTGAGCATACAAATGGAGGAAAATGAAACTGGCTCTGCTTGTTCTTGTGAAGAAGTGGGACTGCTCTCGGGGTAAGGGGGCACTGTTGGCTTTGAAGCAGAAGCTTTTGAAGTTTTTTGGGCTCACTAGCCTATGCTAATAGCAAAAGCATCTGCATTCCTTTTTAAAAGTGTGCTGTTTCCTGACCTTGGCGAGGTGGTAGAGCGAATTTCACCTAGTGTTAGCAGTAGTCTGAGCAGCCAACAATGTCAGATCTCTCTACCTAGGCATCAGACATCTCTGTATACCAACACTTGGGCGTTAAAATTGCACAGTGCTTTGCTTCTGTTGGATGTTTCACAGTGCAGGTGGCTAACTATCCTGCAGAATTATACCTTTTAAATTGAGATCTTATTTGTTCAGCAGTGAATAGTGGGGTGGATGGTTCATTTTCCTTTGCAGCTTTTCCTAGGGAGTGACTTTTCTATCCAGTCTTCAATGATAACGTCTATTGAAACTCTCTGGGTTTAAGTTATATTAGACAATGTCTTAAACTATGTGGTGTGAAATAAGTCTCTCTTTCAGAGGGAGCCACCGGATATGCGCATGGGACAGATGGGCATGGGAGGTAAGAGCTGCCTGTGGTTATCTGTCTGCTCTGTTTCTATGCGTGTTCAGTTTCCCTGTCTGCAGACACTGGACCTGCTCTTGGAGGGTTTCATTTTGCTAATTCCATATTTAGTACACTTAAAACGTATTGTAAATAACTTTCCAGTGATGTCTGTTCTCTTAAATTTATATAGAGTAGTCTTTAAAGCACGTGACAGTTCACAGCAATCAAAGTGAGAAATATTTGTTGGGATACAGTAATAAAATTACTTTAGGTGGAAAGGTATGTTTGCAGAGGGCTTAGATCAGTAAGCAGAAATTTCAGGTGAAATTGTAGGTAGAGCCCAAATGGAATTAAGATTTCCCAAGGAGACTTGTGTCTACTTTAGGAATAGGTAAAACATGCAGAGAGATACTGAGCTCAGCAAACAAAAAGGTCAGATGGGTAATAAGTATGATCCATTGATTGCATTTCCATATTTCTAGTTCACAATCTTCAGTTTTAGGCTACTTGGGCAGAAATCGGTGACAAAAGGTGTATTGGATGGTTAATAGATGCTGAAATGTGATCTTTATGGCCGTCAGTTATCTGTGCTTTTTGGGTTGATTTGAGTTTTGAGTGCAAGGGAAGTTAGGCTTGGTTCACCATTGTATCTGATAAATGCATGGCAGCCTGACTTGTTAGGACTCCCTCTCTGGGATAGAACACGGCAGGAAACTTGCGTAGGTCTTGTCTCGCTACTGTAAGACATGTCCCCCAATTCCCTTATGTCTCTGCCAGGAATATTCTTCAGATCTCTCTTTCAGGTGCCATAGGTATGAACAATAGAGGGGCTATGGGTGCCACCACTGTCCCAGCCGGTGCACCTCCAGCAGCTGGTCCTGGAGCTATGATGCCTGATGGAGCCATGGGAATGGTAATGTATCTGCAGCATTATTTTTCTAGCTACTCTCTTTTGAACCCTTTTAAAGAGCAGTGTGGGGCCAGCTGTGGAGACTCAGTTAGTAGTTTCTGTTGTTAAGGCTGAGACTTGCTTTACATCATAGACCTGCTTTTTGGCCCCCTCTCAAATCCTCAGGGGTCAGTGTTATCATATGTTATGTGGCCAGCATGGAACTTGTTGCCCCAATCTGAAGTGACTCAGTCAGAATTCCTAACACTTTTCTGTCATATTGTACCTCAAAAATAACTTACCCTAAAATGTACTTGAAAGATCTCAGTAACAGTTTTTGCACATGACAGATCTTTTACATGGGGAAGGGTATATTTGGGAAATTTCATTGAACTGGGAATCTGGGTTCTGGCAGACTATACAATTCAAATTTTCAAGAACTTTCTACCTAGCAGTTCCCATTGAGAACAATGGAGAATCCCCCTAAAGTGAGAACAGTGTGCATTGCTGAGCTCTTCTGAAAATCTGGCCATTAAATGACCAGAATGACTGGAGGAGACCTAGGCTTGCTTATTTTTCCCTGCCTAAATGGTAGCGTTTCCTTGCAAAGAGCCTTCCAAATGAGAAACCATGGTTCATGGAGGCTTTTCGTTGTGACTATTTTGAGATGGGGAGGAAGAATTGGGAGAAAAACGAGAACTCCCCATCACCAGCAGTCAATTTTGTGAATGTACTATCTTGCCTATGGCTGTATCTCCTTTCGTCCTTTCCACTGGTGTCTTTTTCCTCTGCAGTGGATGCTGGAGAATTTTCATTCTCTTCCCCGCACTTCCCTGTAAGTGGGAATAAATGGAGGGATCATTGGGGCTTCATAGCCCCTCATAATTCTTTTGCCTTTTCTCCTCCCCGCCTCTCCCTAAATGCTCTATAAAGTTTAGGAGCTCTTCGGGTATCCTGCTCCTTGCTTTCCATCAGTATCATTTTAAACAGTTTAAAAATGCAAAAACCCAAAGGAAATGTTAGATAAAAACTCTTAACGTTGAATATATATCAGTACCAGAAAGTTAACAAATTTCATCAATTAGAAATCCAGAATTAAGGCTCTGCTTAAAAGAAGCCCGCAGCTGAACTGTGCTCCAGCAACAAGGCCACAAGAAAAGCAAATAAGGCAGTCATCCATCCACACGCTTTACCTCAGCAGTCACCACAAACTTGAATGCTTTACTCTGAATCATGCAGTGGCTATACCAATTTTGCCGTTATGTCCACACATAATGAAACCAGTCTATATATTCACTTTTTGAATGCTAACTGAACAAATAGCGTACTAAATATAGCTATTCCTCCACTCTTTAAGATTCACTGGACCACCAAGTAGGCGAGTATAAGATTGGAGCTAATATATCTACATATGCATATACCACCTAGGCCAGATTATGAAATTACAGTACTTTTGTGAAAAGAATGTGATTTAGTGTAGTGAAAAAGCATCCTATTTACTATCAAACATGCATGTTTGAAAGCATATATAAAACCGGTGCTTGTTGGTGCATATTTTTGATACTATGTCTGTAAGTTGTATCAAGGCAATATATTTGCCTAATAAGATAGTCACCGCCAGTGTATGTGGACTACTTAAAGCCCTTATAAAAATGTTGCAAGGAACAAAGAAATGAAAGCTAGGTTGCTGTAGAAGCAAAGTTAAGGTTGTTGCAGGTCTTCACTTCAATTCTAAGCTTTCAAATGTTTGGGGTTTCTTTAACAAAGTTTGTGCGAGTAATTTAGGCTTAGGAAGTATCAGTGCCACTACATGCATCCGACGAAGTGGGTATTCACCCACGAAAGCTCATGCTCCAATACGTCTGTTAGTCTATAAGGTGCCACAGGACTCTGCTGCTTTTAGTCTTAGGAAGGTAATGGAGTGGGAATGGTGATGACTCTTAAGAGGGCTGAACTAGATTAGTTTGTAAAGAATCTGGTTTTGATGAGACCCTTCCCTCCATATTTCTCTCCCATCTGCTCCACAGAGCTCTGCTCTTGCCTGAGGCACAGTATCACATCTGCAGCATGAGCATAGCAGCTGAGTAAATATTTGGTGTCTAAAGTGTTCTAGGGATTTTGCATACCAATAAGAGAGACTGCTTCAGAAAGTTTACAGTCTAAGCTATAGACTAGTGACCATTGGGAGAGGCAGGCCAGGGGATGGGAGAGAGAGGACAAAGGTTACCAAAATAAGGTCATGCAGTTGCTCTAGTTGCCAATGTAGCCTATATTATCTGAGACTTCTTCAGTTCTCTTGTGATAACATTAGTGTTTCAAGTTTGTGTGGGTAAAGAGGCAGGGAGATTGGTGGATTGGATGATGGGGAGACAATGGATTCAATGAGGGGGGAAATGTGAAAGGGATAGGCAAGAGAGTGAAAGGAGGGGAGTCTAGGCACACTGTTGAAAAGGAGGATAAATATTGTCTCTGGTGTGGGCGGGGGAGTGACTTCTAGGGGCCAGGAGGCTTTATAAGCTGCTTTGGAAGCCAACCCTGCTTATTATGGCTCCATGTTGGTGCTGGGAGTTAATGGAGCCCTGTGTCCCATAGCAGCTCCTTGGTCTGATAAGGAGCAGGTCCTGCATTCACCCATTCCTGGCACTGACAGTGGTTCCAATCCTTCCCTCAAGTAGGGCCTGTGAGAACATGGCTTGCAGGACAAGACCAAGGCAGTTCCAGACCCTTTCTCTTCTGCGTGGAGAGTACAAGGGGCTGCCATTTTACTACCCCTAGTTGTGTAAAATCCTCAGCAACACTGGCAGCATGTGTCAGGGTTCCAAACCCTTGATCACCCTCGTTTGTAGTTTGAATGATGATTGGGGCTGGGTGTCCAGGAATGGTGTTCGGTTTGGGGGAGTATGGTGGAATTGTGAAATTCTCAGGATCCCAGACTGCATTACTCAGGCAGTCCACTGCAGGGCATTAGTCTACAGGTTTGTGCGGCTATTTTCCAGTATGCTTGGCCCTGAATTCTGTGGGGAAACTGACTTTGTTCCTGTGGTACTTAGTTATCTGAGATCACGTCCCTGTCAGTCCAGTCTTGGCTTGGGGCACTCCCCTCAGTAAATCTGGAATTAAGAGTTTGCTCTATATTCATGGAGTAGGGAAGATTCTGGACTCGCTGCTTTCCAGTTACTTAATGACTGGAGTTGGTAGTCACTTGGTTCTGCGGAGTCCTGATCAGACCCAGGTGGACTGGAATTGCTTCTAACTTAAGTCTTTTCTCCTTTCTGCCTCTTCTGCGCTCTCGCCCTGTACAAGACACCACCACCGCCAACTGATCGCTTTGGCCAGGGCAGCGCAATGGAAGGACTTGGAGCTATGGGAGGAAACCCGCCTGGCTTCAACAGAGGAAATCCTGGGGGGGACTTTGGCCCTAACAAACGTCGTCGATACTAACAGGATTAAGCTACCCCCTACCAACCCCCCAAAGAGGAAAGGAATCTTGGCAGGCCGCATAGGGTTCTACTTGGGGCTGACTCTTCATGGTAGTTTTAATTAGGGCCTGCTTTGGCAAAGCCACTCTAGGAAAAGGGGAGTGCAGTCTGACTGACTGGTAAAGGTTTTAGTAAATTTAATATGGTGCATTCCTATAATTTCAATGTGAAAAGTGGATTCTGGGAGGCTTCAGTAGCTGTGCAGTAAAAGTAAGACCTGATAGAACCCTGATGCCTTTACCATTCCATGTTTCCTACATGCAGCTGCAGTCCTGAGACTAACTTAGATACAATCGGAGTATTAGCATTCGTCCTTTGAGATCACAGGCAAGTCTCTGGAGAACTGAGGCAGCACTTGGATCTTTTGCAGCCCTCAGCGGCTCTGTAAATTTATATAGCTCCAAATGACCCATCATGTAGTGAAACCAGGAGGGTTTTATGTTTTTTAACTTGTAGTTTTTACTTTTTCCCTGGACCATTTATTTCTTTAAAGTAGTGGACCGTCATATGCAGCCTGAATGGCTGGAAGGCTCTTGATTGAATGGATCTTTGATATGTGTTGTACCGCTGTTTATTTTTACTGGTAGTAAAGTACAATCTATTGGACAAAGATACTGTATCTCATGCTGAAGACTTAACTGAAACTATTGTTTGTATAACCTTAATCTTGCTTGTCTATTGTGTAGAACTACAAGATTTTCGTTTAGTGTAAACTGTTTGAACACGAGCTGTAATCGTCCCACTAACAAGTTTGAGTTTGTCTGAGGAATGTTACAGGAATGCATTATTAAAGTGGATTTTAAGCCTTTTTTTATCTTGTGTGCAGTCTCTTCTGTTCCTGAATAAAGCTTCTGGGTACATTCAGACTGAGGCACATGAGCAGTCACTGGAGCAAAATTGCATTGCTGTCTTCATCCACAACGTGCAGAAACTGTCTAACCCTTGAGAGTTCTCCAACAGCATTATCCTTGGCATAGTTGGCATTTTATTTGTAGAACTTTGAGTTGGTTGGAGCCTTCCAATCTCAACTTCAGGGGCTATGCTCAGGGAATTCACTGAAGTTTGTGCCTTTCCGATCTCTTCAGACTCTTCTGGTAAGGTGGAAATAGGAAGAGCAGAACTGCTATTCCTGCTTCCAACACAGAGCTAGTAGAAGCTTTTTCTCTCTTGTTAAGATGTGGTGGAAACTAGAAATATGAGTATTCTGAGATGCTGTATCCTGAAGTCTCAAGCTCTTTGCTCCGTTTTGCTGTCTGGGAAGCAAACAGGTTGCTTCAGCAAGGGATACTTTTTGCGGGGGAGAAGGTGAGTGGGCAACATGAGACCATGTGTAACTTGCCAGAGCTGTCAGGACAGTTCCAAATGCCTAGCCCTAATGGGGGTAGGAGATTGAAACTGTTATTGTCTCAAGTGCTAGTACACTGTTTGCAATGATTTTGCTTCAGTAAGTAGAAGCTTGAAATTATGATAAACCTACTTAACTAATCACAGAATTCCCAGGGTATATTGTTTCAGGGTATAAACCAACCTCCATTAATGGGGTGGCTATCAAGAAGCCTTTCCTGGTTCAGGCTATTCCATAACCATTATTGCAGTGCTTCTTGCACCTTTCTCCAAAACACCTGGTACTGGACTAGATATAATATGACAATTCCAGTTTCTAACCATAGTAGAGAGAGTGGGTTCTGCAGCTACATCGTGCTGCTAAGATGTTTTTATTTGAACTGATGCAGTAGTTTTGTCACTGATTTCTCTTGGGTTACCTTGGCTTGGTAGGTATTTGAGGTCCTGCAATGCTGTGTAGTTGAATTGACTGGAAAGCTGCCTAATCTTTCCTCTGCACCCTACTGATGGGACAATAGGGTCGTGTGTCTTAGTTACAGCTGATCTGTCCCACCTCTCTGCATAGGGCTGAAACAGGAACCGTGTGGTGTGAGCAATACCTAGAGTTTCTAACTTCACATTGTGTGTGCAAAGGCAAGATCAAATGCCTAGGGAATCTGATAACTTGTGCCATGCTGCTTCTCTGCTTGTTTGCCTGTTACTGAACTGCAGAAGCAGGAGAAAGATGTCTTAGGAAAACAGACTGCTCAAGCAGTGGAGTCAGCTGTTGTGACCTTTCCCTTCACCACAGTAATAATGTAAGATAAGGGCTAGACTGGCTAACCTTTTTCTAAGAGTACAGGAACAAAAACAGGGTGTGAGGATGGCAGGGAAAGGGGGACGTAGCACTGCTCAAAGTTCATCTTACTCACAAGCCAGCCCTGTCGTGGAGATAGAAGGATACATCCAGTGGCAGCTACTCAACTAGAAGCCAAAATTCCTCTGTGGTATGTTTCTTTCTGAGATAGCTTTATTCTCATTTGAATTCCTTTTAAAGCAAGGTGGGGAGCAGACATGGGAACTGTCAGGAAAATCAGTAACGGGGGATTGTTATGCACTTCACTGAGAAGAAACAGCAGCAGAGACCAGTTGTGGGATAATTTCCAAGGGTGCTGTGCATTAGGTGGAATGTTAAGGACAGGATGACTTCAGAGCTCATGCTGGATGCTGATGAAGTTTTGTTTCATTAGGGGTCTCTCTCCTGCTGACAGCTCAAAATGAGAATGGTGGCTGGAGTTGCTGCAGCTGGGCTTACATTGTTAACTTATGCTGAAAGAAATGGCTTTTATTAAGAGGCCATCCAAGGAGCAGGACTTTAGAGAAGGATTTTTTTGCTTCTGACAAGCCAAACTCAACCTGTGTGCATAAGAACACAGCATACTTTTCAAGATTACTAGCAGATACATAATTGCAGACTTTGCAGATTCATAGATTCCAAGGCCAGAAGAGACCAATATGATCTAGTCTGACTTCCTGTATAAGACAGGCCATAGAACTTCCCCAAAATAATTCAAAGACCAGAGCTTATAGAAAAACATCCAACCTTGATTTAAAAATTGTTAATGATAGAGAAGCCACTGTCACCCTTGGTAAATTGTTCCAGTGATTAATTACTGACATTGTCAAAAATGTACACCTTATTTCCAGTCTGAATTTGCCTGGCTTCAACTTCCAGCTATTGGGTTGTGTTAGATCTTTCCTTTCTAGACTGACAAGCCCATTATCAAATATTTGTTCCCCATGCAGATACTTATAGACTGTAATCAAGTCACTCCTTAACCTTCTCTTTGTTTAGCTAAGTAGACTGAGCTCCCTGAGTCTATTACTATAATGCATGTTTTCTAATCCTTTTTAATCATTCTCATGGCTATTCTCTAAACCCTCTCCAGTTTATCAATATCTTTATTGAATTGTGAACACCAGAACTGTACACAGTATTCCAGTATGCAATGCAGTTGTAGAGAGAGATTAGACAAATTGGGTGAAGCAATATCTTTTATTGGACCACCTTCTCTGGGCTTGGCTACACTTGCAAATTTGCAGCGCTGCAGCAGGGTGTGAAAACACACCCTCTGCAGCGCTGCAAAATGCTGCGGCGCCAGCGCCCAGTGTGTGCCCCAAGCCCCAGCGCGCGGCCGCGCGCTCCCCCTGTCCCCCCCACCCCCCCACAGGGAGGGACGAGGACAGGGAGCGCTTTCTCCCTTTTTGACTGCTGCTGGCTTTTCAAGCGCTGCGCGCGGCGCGCGCGCGCGCTGCGGCAGCGCTTTGCAGCGCTTTGAAATAAAGCCTCTGTGTGATAGAGACAATCTTTTGAGCCACACAGAGCTGTTCTTCAGGTCTTAGAAAGGTATTTCCAGCATAGCAACGAAATGCAAGGTGGAAGAGATTGTTTAGCGTAAGTAGTTAGCACATATTGTAAGGGACCATTGAAGGTAGACTGGACCATTAACACCTCTGCAGTCATAGGACCAAAAGGGGCAGGAGGGTGGGTTAATGAGTTACAGAAAGTTGTAAGAAGCCATAAATCCAGTGTCTCTGTTCAATCCATGATTTTTAGTGTCTAGCTAAATAATAAATTTAAGCTCCCAGGCTTGTCTTTTGAAAGTGCTATGTAGGTTTCCTTTCAGGATGAGGACTGATACGTCAGATACAGAATGATACCTTTGTGAAAAGTGTTCACCTGCAGGTGGTGATGGTTTTGTCTTTTTTTTCAATTTCCTGTGTGAGTTCATTCCAGAGCGTGGTGGCTGTCTGGTTTCACCCACATAGTTGGGACAGTTCACTGGATCAGATATACCACATGTTTGATAGGCATGTGCAGTTGTACCAGTTTCAAATACAGAAGTAAAATAACTTCTACTCTAGATTACTCTGTGTATGCATCCCAGGATGGCATTAGCTCTTTTGGCCACAGGGTTGCACTGTAAGCTCATGTTCAGCTGGTTATCCACCATGACCCCCAAAATGTTTGCAATCACTACTTCCCAGGATAGAGTTCCCCATTTTATAAGTATGGGTTACATTCTTTGTTCCTAGGTCTATGCAGTTGCATTTAGTCATATTAAAAAGCATATTGTTTGCTTGTGCCCAGTTTACCAAGTGATCCAGATTGCTGTGAATCAGTGACTTGTCCTCTTCATTAATTATCATTTCTCCCCCAGTTTTTTGTCATCTACAAAATGGGTGATGGTTTTGTTTTCTTCTAGGTCATTAATAAAAAATGTTACATAGTGTTGGGCCAAGAACCAATTCTGGCAAGACCCCCCCTAGAAGCACCCACTTCATGAGGATTCCCCATTTCCAATTATATTTTGAGACCTATCAGTTAGCCAGTTTTAAATCCATTTAGTGTGTGCTGTGTTAATTTTATATCATTCTACTTTTTTGGTCAAAATGTTACCTAGTTAAACACCCTACAGAAGTCTTAAATGTATGATGTCAACACTACTACTTTTATCAACCAAATTTATAATCTCATTTTAAAAAAATCCAGTTAGCTTGGCAGAATCTATTTTCCATACACCCATGTTGATTTGCATTAATTATTTTACCCTCCTTTCTTTCTTAATTGAGTACTGCATCAGCTGTTCCATTATCTTGATGTCAGGCTGACAGATCTGTAATTACCTAGGTCATTCAGTTTATCCTTTTTAAATACACCTCTACCTTGATATAACGTGACCTGATATAACACAAGTTCAGATATAATGCGGTAAAGCAGTGCTCGGGTGCACGCACTCCGGTGAATCAAAGCAAGTTCGATATAATGTGGTAAGATTTTTTTGCTCCCGAAGACAGTGTTATATTGAGGTAGAGCTGTATTGGTATAACACTTGCTTTCTTCCAGTCTTCTGGAACTTTAACAGTCCAGCAAGCCTCTCAGCTCTTTTAAAAACTCTTGGATGCAAGTTATCTGGACCTGCTGATTTAAAAATGTCTAACCTTAGTACTTTCTGTTTACAATCTCCAGAGATACTAGTGAACAGAATTAGTGTTATATGGTATGACTACAGTCATCAGTTTTTCCCAAATACAGAACAAATATTTATTGAACACCTCTGCCTTTTCTGCATTACTGTTGGTAATTCTGCCATTTCTATCTAGTAATGGACCAATACCATTGTCAGGATTCTTTTTGTTCTTTGCTGATCATCTAGTATGGAGGCCTCACCTGCATTAGTTCATAATCTCTGGACCTCAGCAGGAGGAGACCAGTCATCACATAATTATCTAGAGTGGGTCTAGCCTGCAAGGAATTCCTGCCTCTGCGGAAGGATGCTTTCAGATTCTAAGGGCAATGCAATTGTCAAGTGTTACATAAACCACCTGGGCAGTGCACATTCACCTTCTGGGTGAGGCAGCCAGAAAGTTTAGGAAGTGATGTAGCTTTTTTTTCCCCTCAGAGGCTTAGTCTGTGGAAGAGGAAGATCTGATGTTTTAGACCTGGCATCCAGAGCTGATTTTTCATTCAGGCAGTTCCTTTAAATGAACTCTGCACATTAGCACTACCTGCTCACTTTCACCATGTTCTGAGGGCAAGAATTCCTTAATTACTAGATAACACTGGCCACTCCTCCTTACACCCTCAGAGCCACACTGGGAGGGAGGAGAGAGTGGCTCTGGGTTTGGACACTGCTCTCGAAGCTCACAATTCAGGCACCTTAATCCCACAAGTGTGAATTTGCAAAGGCTGTGTGAAGAACTTCAGCAACTGGTAAGTAATCTTCATTTCTGTGTGTCCATCAGCATTAGCCCCTACCAAGAGCATATTGCAGCAGTGTAGCCTAGAGAGGTGACAAAGATGACTGAATTGAGAGGGAAAATAGTGTCTTTTGGCCACTAACAAGGTAAAGATATTTCTTTACTCTGCTGCTACCTGGGACTCCAAGAACAATGATGAAGTCTGGTAAGATTGCCAGTAAAATTTGTGAAGCACTGGTATTTGCCATCATCTGAGCAAGTGGGCAGAGTTCACCAGCTCCTCAAAATGCTTCTCATTGTCCATCAACATCACTCCAGTTAGACCCGTGTTGTGCTTACAGATCTGACTGAAAACCAGTTTCTTTTATGTCCTCCAGCATGGAAAGGGATAAGGAAATGGTTCCATCTGGGTCCAGTATCAAGACCAAGTTGAGCTATTTTATGCTTATAGGAGGATGTCATGGGCATGGTCCCCTGGTGATCAGCTCTTTCCTGCACAGAGATGAGCCCTGATCAGTACTGCAGCAGACTTGGTTTTTAAGAGTGGGTAGGGAGGAAAGGTGAGCCAAGAATCCAGGCACCATGTTCCCCTGCTTGAGTAGGTAGGCAGGAAACCTAGTACTGAACTCCAGGACCCACCCCCTCTCTTCTGGGAAGAAATTGAGGGGCAGCCATTCACAGTCACAGCATTTCCTGTGACTTAAATCTGATACTATATTTCCCATTATGTTGTGGTTATTTTCCCCTTAAAGTGCATCTCATAAAAGACTTACCAGCTTTTTTAAAGTCATGTAAGTTAACCTGTCCCATGTTACCTTTATCTGCTCATTGATGAATTTTTCAAAGAACTCCTACAAGTGTGCTGGTTTGACCCACTCATGTTATCTACACATTGTGCTCTTGTAGCCTTCATTCAGCTGTTAGAACTGAGCTGAGATTTGCCCAGCTGATGCCAATTTTCCCTTGTCTCTGTATTATGTACAAACCGTGTCTCGTCATCTTTCCGGTCTCCTAAGACAGCTACTGTTTAATGATATTGCATCTCTTACTAGTACAGCTATTTTACATTTTATCTTCTTCAGAATCTTGGGTTCAGTACTAGATGTTCTTGGTGATTGTGCCCCTTGATTCAGAAAATTGTTCAGCTATTTAAAAAAAGTCTGATTTCTCATGAAAAGTTGTTTTGGAATAAGCATTGCCCTGTTGGCTTCTACGGTAAGTTTGCTTATTTTCTCTGCTACAGTACATTCTCTGGTTTATGGGGGTACTTGTAGGCACATGTGCAGCCTTGCTTCCCCTAAATTTAGGTGGTTTTATTTTTTAACTTAATGTTTTTGGCTTCCTTGTTTTTACACCTTGCCAGAGTTTGGGTCCTGACTGATTTTAATTTGTTGAAGGAAGATTTCCAGGTTGTCGTCTTGAAAGAATGCCTTTTTAAAAAGCCCTAATAAACTCCTGCCTGTCTCCACTTAGCCAAGTATTCCTCCCCTTCCCACCAAAGCTATGCAAACTCTGCCTCTTAAGAGACCATTTTAAATATACTCCTGCCCACTCGTATGACTTTTTTTTAATTTCAGGCCCCAGCCAAACTGTTCTTTTCTTTTGTATAGAAATGCCATACTGGATCAGATTCATAGTCCATCTAGTCCTGTGTCTTATCTCGGACAGTGGTCAATACCAGATGCTTCAGAGGAAGGTGTAAGAAACCTCACTATACGCATGTGTAGGATAATGTGTCTCCATGAAAGTCTCCTCTTAGCCTCTGATTGTTAGAGATTGGTTTAAGCACTGAAGCATATGGCTTAAATCCCTTCTTAGGCCTTTTTGTTAGCATTAACTAATATCATTTTAGATATTTTTATCCATATAAATGTTCAGTCTCTCTTTTTGAATTTAAATTCGTCGCCTCAACAATATCCTGTGGCAGTGAGTTTATCTAATTACCTGTTGTGTGAAAAAGTATTTTCAGTTTTGAATTTGCCACTTTTAAATGTAATTGAATGTCCTCTTGTTCTTGTGTTATGAGACTAGGAACTGCCGTTAGTCCTAATTACCTTCCCTGGACCATTGTTTTATATGCTTTTATCATGTTCCCTCTTATCTGTCTACTTTTCATGTTAAACAAGCCCAGTCTTTTCAATGTCTCTACATGTCGGAGCATTTCTCGGCTCCTAATCATTCTCATCCCTCATCTCTGAGCCCTCTGCAGTATACTTAGTGAGATGGGAAGACCAGAACTGCACAGAATCCAGATGAACCATACATTTATATAACATTTTTTGTGCATTATTCTCTATCCCCTTCCTCATGCAGCCTTTCTTCCCCACCCCCCCTCCACAGTGCATGTTGAGTAGAGGTCTTCTCACAATAATTACTGTAGAACTCATTGCCACAGGGTGTCATTGAGGCCAAAAAATTAGGAAGATTTAAGAAGGGATTGGTCATTTATAGAGAGAAGACTATCATTACAACAACAGGTTTCAGAGTAGCAGCCGTGTTAGTCTGTATCCGCAAAAAGAACAGGAGTACTTGTGGCACCTTAGACGCTAACAAATTTATTTGAGCATAAGCTTTCGTGGGCTACAGCCCACTTCTTCGGATGCATAGAATGGAACATATATTGAGGAGATATATATACACATACAGAGAGAATGAAAAGGTGGGAGTTGTCTTACCAACTCAGAGGCCAATTAAGTAAGAAAAAAACTTTTGAAGTGATAATCAAGATAGCCCAGTACAGACAGAGCCAGGTGAGTACCTAGAAGTCACCTCCTACAAGACAGGCCCAACAAAATAAAACACCACTAGCTGTCACCTTCAGCCCCCAATTAAAACCTCCAGCGCATCATCAAAGATCTACAACCTATCTTGAAAGATGATCCCTCACAGATCTTGGGGGACAGACCTGTCCTCGCTTACAGACAACCCCCCAACCTGAAGCAAATACTCACCAGCAACCACACATCACTGAACAAAAACACTAACCCAGGAACCTATCCTTGCAACAAAGCCCGATGCCAGCTCTGTCCACATATCTATTCAAGTGACATCATCATAGGACCTAATCACATCAGCCATACCATCAGGGGCTCATTCACCTGCACATCTACCAATGTGATATATGCCATTATGTGCCAGCAATGCCCCTCTGCCATGTACATTGGCCAAACCGGACAGTCTCTACGCAAAAGAATTAATGGACACAAATCTAACGTCATGAATCATAACACTCAGAAACCAGTAGGAGAACCCTTTAAGCTGTCTGGTCATTCAATGACAGACCTTCAGGTGCCAATTTTGCAACAGAAAAGCTTCAAAAACAGACTCCAACGAGAAACTGCTGAGCTGGAATTGATATGCAAACTAGATACAATCAACTTAGGTTTGAATAGGGACTGGGAATGGCTGAGCCATTACAAACATTGAATCTATCTCCCCTTGTAAGTATTCTCACACTTCTTATCAAACTGTCTGTACTGGGCTATCTTGATTATCACTTCAAAAGTTTTTTTCTTACTTAATTGGCCTCTCAGAGTTGGTAAGACAACTCCCACCTTTTCATTCTCTCTGTATGTGTATATATATCTCCTCAATATATGTTCCATTCTATGCATCCGAAGAAGTGGGCTGTAGTCCACGAAAGCTTATGCTCAAATAAATTTGTTAGTCTCTAAGGTGCCACAAGTACTCCTATCATTACAATAGTTAACAATCTTGAAAGATATGAAACCTTTGGCTTAAGGCCTGAAATATATCTCTGAGAAAAGAGATTAGAAGATTTAAGAAGGGGGGGCTGATCATTTCAGATCTACCTAATGTGGTGTTTCTTGCAGCTTCCTTGGAAGCAACTGGTGCTGGCCCCAGCCAGGGACAAGATATTGGATGGGGTGGACTATGGGTCTGATTCAGAAAGGCAGTTGTCTTCATTGAGCTGGCCCCAGGGATGCCCAGGTCCTTTTCCTGAGTTGATACTAGAGTTAAGTTAGTTTGAGTTAGGAGTAGTTCATTTTACTTACACCCCCCCCCCACACACACACACACAATGTGCACTAATTTGTATTTATCAATGTTGAACTTCATCTGTCATTGCGTTGCCCTCTAACCTAGGTTAGAACCTGTGCCGTTCCTCCATCTCTGGACTTGACTAACCTAAATAACTTTGTCATCTGCAAATATTGCTGCCATCACTGCCACCCCTTTTATAAGTGTTAGTATTTTCAACACTGCTGCACTTAGTGTGCAGGCTTGGGGCATTGGGCTGTTAACTTTCAGTACCTTGTGAGGTGTGTTACCCTCTCTTCTGATACTAAACTTAATTATGCAGTAACCTGTTTCTCAGTAAAATATCTGCACTCACTGTCTGCATTAATTCCTGCCTGTTAAGCAATAAACACCATTGCCCTTGTTTCCCACCCAGACAAACTGCTCTGTTTTTGGTGTCTTTGTTCACAAGAGAATCTGATTATAATTGAGGCAAATGGAGCTAATGACACTGTTTCTGCTGTAATACAAATTTAATGACTACAGAATAAATAAACCTTGTTTTCAATTCCCAAGCAGTCAGGTTCACAGCAGGCTCTACCACAGGTGTTGGTCACAGCTAATCATACTTTTCCCATTCAGCATGATCTCCTGTTTTATTTTGCATTCAGGCCCAGCCCCCTGCTTTCTGGCTGGAGGAGGTGGGCCACTTATATTAAAACTTATTTTGAATTTTCCTGGCACCACTGGGCCAAGGAGAAATTATGGCTACTGGCAGCAGGGGATGGATTTGGACTTGGGCCTAGCTGGGTGCAACCTCTACCTCTCTGTCAGCCAGACAGTCAGCAGGAGTAGCTGGCTTGAAGCCAAGAGTAGCCCTCTGCTAAGAAGGTACTAGAGCGTGTGTCAGACTTAGGCCCAGATCCTCAAAGATAGATGCCCAATTCTCTAATTATTTCAATGGGAGTTAGGTGCCTCAATCCCTTAGTGCCTTTTCCAGTGTGGGGAGGAAAACAGGCAGGAAATTAGTCTTGAAGGAGGTCTTATTGTGCAGCAGGAGGGAAGAAGGAAGATCCAGGGAACTACAGGCCAGTTAGTCTCACCTCAGTCCCTGGAAAAATCATGGAACAGGTCCTCAAGGAATCAATCCTGAACCACTTAAAGGAGGGGAAAGTGATCAGGAACAGTCAGCATGGATTCACCAAGGGCAAGTCATGCCTGACTAACCTAATTGCCTTCTATGATGAGATAACCGGCTCTGTGGATGAGGGGAAAGCAGTGGATGTGCTATTTCTGGACTTTAGCAAAGCTTTTGATACAAGTCTCCCACAGTATTCTTGCCAGCAAGTTAAAGAAGTATGGGCTGGATGAATGGACGGTAAGGTGGATAGAAAATTGGCTAGATGGTCGGGCTCAACGGGTAGTGATCAATGGTTCCATGTCTAGTTGGCAGCCGGTATCAAGTGGAGTGCCCCAAGGGTCGGTGCTGGGGCCGGTTTTATTCAATATCTTCATTAACGATCTGGAGGATGGTGTGGACTGCACCCTTAGCAAGTTTGCAGATGACACTAAACTGGGAGGAGTGGTTGATACGCTGGAGGGTAGGGCTAGGATACAGAGGGACCTAGACAAATTAGAGGATTGGGCCAAAAGAAATATGATGAGGTTCAACAAGGACAAGTGCAGAGTCCTGCACTTAGGACAGAAGAATCCCATGCACTGCTACAGACTAGGGACCGAATGGCTGGGCAGCAGTTCTGCAGAAAAGGACCTAGGGGTTACAGTGGACGAAAAGCTGAATATGAGTCAGTGTGCCCTTGTTGCCAAGAAGGCTAATGGCATTTTGGGTTGTATAAGTAGGGGCATTTCCAGCAGATCGAGGGATGCGATCATTCCCCTCTACTTAGCACTGGTGAGGCCTCATTTGGAGTACTGTGTCCAGTTTTGGGCCCCACACTACAAGAAGGATGTGGATAAATTGGAGAGAGTCCAGCGGAGGGCAACAAAAATGATTAGGGGGTTGGAGCACATGACTTATGAGGAGAGGCTGAGGGAAGTGGGATTGTTTAGTCTGCAGAAGAGAAGAATGAGGGGGGATTTGATAGCTGCTTTCAACTACCTGAAAGGGGGTTCCAAAGAGGATGGATCTAGACTGTTCTCAGTGGTAGAAGATGACAGAACAAGGAGTAATGGTCTCAAGTTGCAGAGGGGGAGGTTTAGGTTGGACATTAGGAAAAACTTTTTCACTAGTAGGGTGGTGAAGAACTGGAATGGGTTACCTAGGGAGGTAGTGGAATCTCCTTCCTTAGAGGTTTTTAAGATCAGGCTTGACAAAGCCCTGGCTGGGATGATTTAGTTGGGTTTGGTCCTGCTTTGAGCAGGGGGTTGGACTAGATACCTCCTGAGGTCCCTTCCAACCCTGAGATTCTATGATTCTAAGCCCACTCTTGTTCTTGGTACAGAATGCTGACTACGATGACTGAGAGTCCTAAAGCTTAACCTTGTTTCCCAGTGTGGTACAGGAGATGGCTGCTAGCCCTCCCCATTCCAAGCAGCATTAGCTCCTCAAAGCTCTGATGCAGTGTGAGGATCTTATTAGTGCCAGCAATGCCATAACGAACTGTCAGAAGCTACAGCTGCAAACTCGAGGCCTCTCCCTCTGCTGTCTGCCTTTTACCATGTGACTTGCCATATTAAATCAGACCAAAGGTCCAGCTAGTCCCAGGGTTTTCAAGCTTCATTGCACTCTGACCCCCTTCTGACAACAAAAATCACTACACAACCCCAGGAGGGGGGACCAAAGCCTGAACCTACCCAAGCCCTGCCACCTGAGGCGGAGGCCCTATAGTCCGAGCCCCACTGCCCAGGGCTGAAGCCTGAGCCTGAGCCCCACCACCCAGGGCTGAAGTCCTTGGGCTTTGGCCCCAGCCTCTAGCAAGTCTAACACTAGCCCTGGCAACCCCATTCAAATGGGGTTACGACCCACTTTGGGGTCCTGACCCACAGTTGGAGAACTGAGCTGGTCCGGTATCCTCTCTTCAACATTGGCCAATGGCAGATGCTTGAGGGGAAGGTGGAAAAATCCCTCAGCAGTGAGATGTAGGATGATCTGCCCAGCCCCACACATCAGGTTTTTTCCTGGTCTCTAACACTATAAATGCAGGCTGGCAAGGACCTTGAGAGATCTTCAAGTCCCTCCCTCTGCACTGAGGCAGGACCAAGGATACTGAGACCATTCCTGGCAGGCGTTTGTCCAACCTGTTCTCAAAACCTCCAGTGGTGTGTGGATGCCATGGCCTCCCATAGAAGCCTGGTCCAGAGATTAATTACCCTTATAGTTAGAAAGATTTTCCTAATATCTAAACTAAATATGCCTGGCTGCGATATGCTGATTACTTCTTGTCCTACCTTCAGTGGACGTGGAGAACAATGGATCTGCGTCCTCTTTCTAACAGCCCTTAACATATTTGAAGACTTTTACCAGGTTCTCCCTCAGGCCTGGTCTACACTACGAGTTTATATCGAATTTAGCAGCGTTAAACCACATTAATCCTGCGCTGAAATCGGTATTGTCATTTCGGATTAAGGTTAGTGTGGCCGCAATTCGACGGTATTGGCCTCCGGGCGCTATCCAACAGTGCACCATTGTGACCGCTCTGGACAGCAATCTGAACTCGGATGCACTGGCCAGGTAGACAGGAAAAGCCCCACGAACTTTTGAATTTAATTTCCTGTTTGCCCAGCATGGAGCGCTGATCAGCATAGGTGAGCATGCAGTCCCAGAATCCAAAAAGAGCTCCAGCATGGACCGTATGGGAGATACTGAATCTAATCTCTGTATGTGGAGATGAATCTGTTCTATCAGAACTCCGTTCCAAAAGACTAAATGCCAAAGCATTTGATAAAAACTCCAAGGCTATGATAGACAGAGGCCACAGCAGGGACTTAACACAGTGCTGCGTGACAAGCGTAACAGAAAGCCAAAGAATCAAATGGACACTCATGGAGGGAGTGGGGACTGAGGACTCGAGCTATCCCACAATTCTCGCAGCCTCCAAAAACCATTTGCATTCTTGGCTGAGCTCCCAGTGCCTGAAGGGTCAAAAACATTGTTCCGGGTGGTTCAGGTATATGTCATCAATCTCTCCCCCCCCCATGTGAAAGAAAAGGGGAAAAAATCGTTTCTCGCCTTTTTTCAGTGTCTACTGGATGCTGCTGGTAGATGCGGTGCTGCAGCGCTAAACAGCAGCATCCCCTCCCCTTCTCTTCCTGATGGCAGACGGTGCAATAGAACTGGTAGCCCTCGTCATCATCCCATGAGTGCTCCTGGCCGGCCTCGCCCGAGGTCGGCCAGGGGTGCCTGGGCAAAAATGGGAATGACTCACAGTCATTCCCTTCTTTAAGCTTTGTCTCCTGGAGATTCAGTCCTGCCTGGAATATCATAGCAGCTGGAGGCTGCCTCCCCCCCGTTTTATCTCAATAAAGTCAGTGTTTCTTATTCATGCATTCTTTATTACTTCATCACACAAATGGGGGGATAACTGCCACGGTAGCCAGGAGGGGTGTGGGAGGAGGGAAGCAATGGGTGGGGTTGTTGCAGGGGCACCCCCTAGAATGGCATGCAGCTCATCATTTCTGCGGGATGTGTGGAGCTCTGACCCGGAACGGCTGTCCTCTCTGGTTCTTTAGTAGGCTTGCCTGATATTCCAGGCAGGACTGACTCTACCTTTAGACAAAACGTAAAGAAGGGAATGACCTGGGGAGTCATTCCCATTTTTGTCCATGCAACCCCAGCCGACCTCACCGAGGCCAGCCAGGAGCACCCATGACAACAGCAGACGGTACAATAGGGCTGGTAACCGTCTCTGCTAACTTGTAAAGGCAAGTGAATGCTGCTGTGTAGCATTGCAGTACCACGTCTGTCAGCAGCATCCAGTAGGCATATGGTGACAATGAAAAAAGGCTAAATGGGCTCTATGGTTGCTGTGCTATGGCGTCTGCCAGGGCAATCCAGGGAAAAGGGCGCGAAATGATTGTCTGCCGTTGCTTTCACGGAGGGAGAATTGACTGACGACATTTACCCAGAATCACCCGTGACAATGTTTTTGCCCCATCATGCATTGGGATCTCAACCCAGAATTCCAATGGGCAGGGGAGACTGTGGGAACTATGGGATAGCTACCCACAGTGCAACGCTCCGGAAATCGACGCTAGGCTTGGTACATGGACGCACACCGCCGAATTAATGTGCTTAGTGTGGCTGCGTGCACTCGACTTTATACAATCTGTTTCCAAATACCGGTTTCTGTACAATCGGAATAATTCCGTAGTGTAGACATACCCTCAGTCGTCTTTTCTCATGACTAAAACATAAAACAATTAAAGTTCCTGTATGCATGCTAAAACCTTACCAGAGGTCACCCATCAGTCTTATGGGGCCTCACCTCACTAGGCCAAAGTCCTTCCAACCCTTCCCAGGAAGGATTAGGATCCCCCTTGAACAGACGATCCTGTCCATTTGCTTGAGTCAGTTTAAACTCAGGCTTTTTATCTAAAAGTCCTTTCTTTGTCTGGTCTCTGGAGAATCCCATTTGAACCAGGATATGCAAGCCTCTCCAGGTGGTGATACTTCTCTGGATGTGTTATGAACTAAGTGAATTTGCCCTAAACCGTCCCTAGTGGTGGTAGTTCCTAGAGGAGCTGTGGCCATCTTCTCCAATGGAATTACGTACGGTTCCTGGCCCACAATAATACATAATCTTAATATAGTAAGATCTCCCAAAGATACTGCAGGAAATTGCCATACCTGTCACAATCACATTTTTGGTCCATTCAGTTTGTGATCTGCTGTAACCCCCAGATCCTTTCAGCAGTACTACTTCCTACCCCGTTATTCCCCATTTTGTATTTGTGCATTTGATTTTTTTTCCTTCCTAAAGCTTAGTAGTTTGCATTTGTCTTTACTGAATTTCATCTTGTTGATTTCAAACCAATTCTCTAATTTGTCAAGGTCATTTTGAATTCTAAATCTGTTCTCCAAAGTGTTTGCAATCCTTCTCAGCTTGATGTCATCCACATATTTTATAAGTATACTCTCCATTCCATTATCCAAGTTATTCATGAAAATACTGAATAGTACTAGGACCCAGGACCCCTGTGGGGCCCTATTATATACATCATCTCAATTTGACAGTGAACCATTGATAACTACTCTTTGAATATGTTTTTTTAATTAACTATGCTCCTACTTTATTGTAATTTCATCTATATTTCCCTAGTTTTCTTATGAGAATGTCATTTGGGACTGTAACAATAGCCTTGTTAAAATCAAGATATATCATGTGTACTGCTTCCCCTCTATCTACTAAGCCAGTAACTCTGTCAAAAAAGGAAATTAGGTTGGTTTGGCATAATTTGTTCTCAACAAATCCATGTTGGCTATTCCTTAGCAGTGTTATCCTCTGACAAATTGATTGTTTAATAATTTGTTCCAGTATCCTTCCAGGTACTGAAGTTAGACTGACTGAACTATAATTCCCTGGGTTCTCTTTGTCCCCATTTTTAAAGATAGGGTCTATGTTTGCCCTTCTCCAGTCCTCTGGGACCTCACCCTTTCTCCATGAATTCTCAGAGATAATCCTAAATAGTACATCTAACTTATCTAAATATTCTTTAATGTGTTCGTTGCTTATTCTGACTTGTGTTTGTTCCCCCTTGTTAGAGATTGGCTTAAGCCCTGAAGCATGAGGTTTAGTATCCCTTCCTAAATTTGTTAGTACAGTAGAACCTTGGAGTTATGAACACCAGAGTTATGAACTGACCAGTCAACTACACACCTCATTTGGAACCAGAAGTAAGCAATCAGGCAGCAGTAGAGACTAAGGGGGAAAAAACAAATACAGTACAGTACTGTGTTAACCATAAACTACTTTAAAAAAAAAGGGAAAGCAGCATTTTTCTTCTGCATAGTAATACAGTTTTGAAACTTTCAAAAGTTTACAACTGAACATTGACAAAGAACTACCATAATGTTTTGTTCAGAGTTACGAACAACATGCATTCCCAAGTAACTCTGAGGTTCTACTGTTTAACTATTCTAATGCTGAATATTCTTGATACTCATACACATGTCCAAGTCCTTATATATTTGGGATTATATTTATCAACATTGAATTTGATCTGCCGTTTTGTTTCCCAGTCACCCAGTGCTGTGAGATCCCTTTGTAACTCTTCGCAATCTGCTTTGGACTTAACTTTCTTGAGTAATTTTGTATTGTCTGCAAACTTTGCCACCTCACTGTTTACCCCCTATTCCAGATCATTTATGAATATGTTGAATAGCACTGGGCCCAGTACAGACCCCTTGGGGACACTGCTATTTACCTTCCTCCATTATAAAACTGACCATTCATTCCTACCTTTTGTTTCCTGTCTTTTAACGAGTTATGATCTATGAGAGGACCTTCCTTCTTATCCCATGACTGCTTACTTTGTTTAAGAGCCTTTGGTGAGGGACCTTGTTCCAGCCTTTCAGAAAATCGAAGTAGACTATATCCACTGGATCAACCTTGTGTACATGCTTGTTGACCCCCTCAACCAATTCTAATAGATGGGTGAGGCATGATTTCCCTTTACAAAAGCTGAGTTGACTCTTCCCCAACATATTGTGTTCAGCTATGGGTCTAATATTTCTGCTCTTTTCTACAGTTTCAACCCATTTGCCTAGTATTGAAGTTAAGCGTACTGGGCTGTATTTGCCAGGATCACCTCTGCAGCTTTTTTAAAACATTGGCATCATGTTAGCTATCCTCCAGTCATCTCGTGCAGAAGCTAATTTTAGTGATACGTTACATACCACAGTTCTGCGATTTCATATTTGAGTTCCTTCAGAACTCTTATATGCATACCATCTGGACATGGTGTCTTATTACTGTTTAATTTATGAATTTGTTCCAAAACCTCCTCTAGTGACAACTCAATCTGGGACAGTTCCTCAGATTTGTCACCTAAAAAGAATGGCTCAGGTGTGGGAATCTCCCTCACATCCTCACCTGTAAAGACTGATGCAAAGAATTAATTTAGCTTCTTTGCAATCATCTTGTCTTCCTTGAGTGCTCCTTTAGCACCTTGATCATCTAGTGGTCCCATTAATTGTTTGGCAGTGTAACGGGTTGGACTCACCCCTGCGGCACCTCCTGCTGGTGACTCTGGGAATTAGCTCATTCCAGCGCTGGAGCGCCCTCTGCAGGCCGGTGATCCGCTTGTCTTCTGGCCCCCGTGTCCCTCCCTAGACCCGGTCCCCTCTTACATGGGGTGCTGCCCCTAGCAGTAACCCCGTTCTCTCTGGGTTTCCCCTGCCCAGGGAACCCTCACCCTCTATCCCCACCTTGCCTCAGTGTATGGCTACTGCCAGTCATTGTCTAGCCCCACACTCTGGGGCAGACTGCAGTATCAGCCTACTCATCACAGGCAAAGGGGTTTGGACCTGCTGCCTTGGCCTACCCCTGGGCTGCCCTCTGCAACCCCCAGTACCTGTTGGCCCACTGCTAGGCCGCAGCCTGGGGCTTTCTAGGCTGGAGCTCCCCAGCTCCTCAGCCCTGCTTCACTCAGGTACCCGGTCTCTAGCTCCCTGCAGCCAGGCCCTTCTCCCTCTGAATGCAGAGAGAGACTGTCTTGGCTTCTAGCTTCCCTGGCCTTCTTATAAGGCCCTGTTCAGTTTGGAGCGTGGCCTCACCTGCAGCCACTCCCTCAGTCAGCCCAGCCTAGAGCAGCAGCTCTCAAGCCCTGCCAGGCTGCTTTTAAACCCCTCAGGGCAGGAGCAGAGGTTCACCCTGCTACAGGCAGGCTTCCTGCTTCTGATGTACTTAAACATTTTTTTTTGCTATTAGTTTTTGAGTCTTTTGCTAGTTGCTCTTCAAATTTTTTTTTGGCCTGCCTCATTATACTTGACTTGCTGGAGTTTATGCTCCTTTCTATTTTCTTTAGTAGGATTTGACTTCCAATTTTTAAAGGATGCCTTTTTGTCTCTAATGCATCTTTACTCTGTTTAGTCGTGGTTGTATTTTTTTTAGTCCTCTTACTTTTTTTATTATTTGGAAGTACACCGATGTGATGGTGTTTTTTAAAAGTTTCCATGCAGCTTGCAGACATTTCACTCTTGTGACTGTTCCTTTCAATTTCCATTTAATTAACTTCCTCATTTTTGTGTAGCTCCCCTCTCTGAAGTTAAATGCTACCATGGTGGGCTTCTTTGGCATTTTCCCCCCTCATAAGGATGCTAAATTTAATTACATGATGGTCACCGTTACTGAGCGGTTCAGCTATATTCACCTCTTGGACTAGACCCCGTGTTCAATATAAAGGACTAACCAAGAATTGCCCCTCCCCTTGTGGATTCCAAGACTAGTTGCTCCAAGAAGTAGTCATTAATGGTGTCTAGAAATTTTATCTCTGCATCCCATCCCGAGGTGACGTGCTCTCAGTCAATAGGGGAATAGTTGAAATCGCCCATTATTACTGAGTTTTCTTTTTTATAGCCTAATTTCCCTGAGCATTTCCCAATCACCCTCCTGGTCAGCAGTATATTCCTACCGCTATACTCTTATTATTCAAGCATGGAATTTCTATCCATAGAGCTTCTATGGTACAGTACTGCAAAAGGATGGAAGATTTATTTCTCATGTGCTCAGGATCCAGTAGTAATAAGAAAGGGTAAATCATGTAGGGGAAAACATAAGAACGGCCATGCAGGGTCAGACCAAGGGTCCATCTACCCAGTATCCTGTCTTCCGATTGGCCAATGCCAGGTGCCCCGGAGGGAATGAACAGAGCAGGTAATCATCAAGTGATCCATTCCCTGTCGTCCACTCCCAGCTTCTGGCAAACAGAGGCTAGGAACGCTTCAGAGCATGGTTTTGCATCCCTGCCCACCCTAGCTAATAGCCATTCATGGACCAATCCTCCATGAACTTATCTATTTCTTTTTTGAACTCTGTTATAGTCTTGGCCTTCAGAACATCCTCTGGCAAGGAGTGCCACAGGTTAAACTGTGGTTTTGGAGCTCAAATGAAGGCGTGGAGGAAAAAGGTAATTCTAGCATTTGGGCTCCTGCTTAAAGTCAACGCTATGATTTTGTTCATTCCAGGCCACATTCCAGCACAGATTCCTCCTGTACCCTCCTCTATCATAGTTTGAAGGGCACACAGAGCAGCAAGCATCAGGCCTGATCTATGCTTAAAACTTAGGTTGACATAGCTATCGTGGTCAAGGGTATGAAAAATCCATACCCATGAAAGCTGTAGCTTTGACAAACTAACCAACAGTGTAGATGCAGCTAGGTCACTGGCAGAATGCTGCCATCAATTGCTATCGTCACTTGGGGAGGTGGAGTGCTTCCTGTGACAGAAAAACCCCTTCCCTTGCTGCAGTTGTCTGTGTCTACATTACAGGGCTACAGCGGCGTGGCTATAGCATCCATAGTGGAATGGATAAGACAGAGTCTGTCTGGGCAAAAATCACATTGGGAAAGAAAGCTACTAGAGCCTCCCCTGAGATAGTGCTTGGGGTGTGCTACAGACCGCCGGGATCTGATTTGGAGATGGATAGAGACCTCTTTAATGTTTTTAATGAAGTAAACACTAATGGGAATTGTGTGATCATGGGAGACTTTAACTTCCCAGATATAGACTGGAGGACAAGTGCTAGTAGTAGTAATAGGGCTCAGATTTTTCTGGATGTGATAGCTGATGGATTTCTTCATCAAGTAGTTGAAGAGCCAACAAGGGTGGATGCCATTTTAGATTTGGTTTTGGTGAGTAGTGAGGACCTCATAAAAGAAATGGTTGTAGGGGACAACCTTGGTTCGAGTGATCATGAGTTAATTCAGTTCAAACTAGATGGAAGGATAAACAAAAATACATCTGGGACTAGGGTTTTTTATTTCAAAAGGGCTAACTTTAAAGAATTAAGGAAATTAGTTAGGCAAGTGGATTGGACTCAAGAACTTGTGGATCTAAAAGCAGAGGAGACCTGGAATTACTTCAAGTCAAAGTTGCAGAAACTATCAGAAGCCTACATCCCAAGAAAGGGGAAAAAAATCATAGGCAGGAGTTGTAGACCAAGCTGGATGAGGAAGCATCTCAGAGAGGTGATTAAGAAAAAGCAGAAAGCCTACAGGGAGTGGAAGATGGGCGGGATTAGCAAGGAAAGCGACTTTATTGAGGTCAGAACATGAAGGGATGAAGTGAGAAAGGCTAAAAGCCATGTAGAGATGGACCTTGCAAAGGGAATTAAAACCAATAGTAAAAGGTTCTATAGCCATATAAATAAGAAGAAAACAAAGAAAGAAGAAGTGGGACCGCTAAACACTGAGGATGGAGTGGAGGTTAAAGATAATCTAGGCATGGCCCAGTATCTAAATAAATACTTTGCCTCGGTCTTTAATAAGGCTAATGAGGAGCTTAGGGATAATGGAAGGATGACAATTGGGAATGAGGATAGGAAGGTAGATATTACCACATCCGAGGTAGAAGCCAAACTCGAACAGCTTAATGGGACTAAATCGGAGGGCCCAGATAATCTTCATCCAAGAATATTAAAGGAACTGGCACATGAAATTGCAAGCCCATTAGCAAGAATTTTTAATGAATCGGTAAACTCAGGGGTTGTACCGTACGACTGGAGAATTGCTAACATAGTTCCTATTTTTAAGAAAGGAAAAAAAAGTGATCCGAGTAACTATAGGCCTGTTAGTTTGACATCTGTAGTATGTAAGGTCTTGGAAAAAATTTTGAAGGAGAGGGTAGTTAAGGACATTGAGGTCAATGGTAATTGGGACAAAATACAACATAGTTTCACAAAAGGTAGATCGTGCCAAACCAACCTGATCTCCTCCTTTGAGAAAGTAACAGATTTTTTAGACAAAGGAAATGCAGTGGATCTAATTTACCTCGATTTCAGTAAGGCATTTGACACGGTTCCAAATGGGGAATTATTAGTTACATTGGAAAAGATGGGGATAAATATGAAAATTGAAAGGTGGATAAGGAACTGGTTAAAGGGGAGACTACAATGGGTCGTACTGAAGGGTGAACTGTCAGGCTGGAAGGAGGTTACTAGTGGAGTTCCTCAGGGATCAGTTTTGGGACCAATTTTATTTAACCTTTTTATTACTGACCTTGGCACAAAAAGCGGGAATGTGCTAATAAAGTTTGCGGATGACACAAAGCTGGGAGGTATTGTTAACACAGAGAAGGACCGGGATATCATACAGGAAGATCTGGATGTCCTTGTAAACTGGAGTAATAGTAATAGAATGAAATTTAATAGTGAGAAGTGCAAGGTCATGCATTTAGGGATTAATAACAAGAATTTTCGTTATAAATTGGGGATGCATCAGTTGGAAGTAACAGAGGAGGAGAAGGACCTCGGAGTATTGGTTGATCACAGGATGACTATGAGCTGCCAATGTGATATGGCCGTAAAAAAAAGCTAATGCAGTTTTAGGATGCATCAGGCGAGGTATTTCCAGCAAAGATAAGGAGGTGTTAGTACCGTTATACAAGGCACTGGTGAGACCTCATCTGGAATACTGTGTGCAGTTCTGGTCTCCCATGTTTAAGAAGGATGAATTCAAACTGGAACAGGTTCAGAGGACGGTTCAGAGGACGGGCTACTAGGATGATCCGAGGAATGGAAAACCTGTCTTATGAAAGGAGACTGAAAGAGCTTGGCTTGTTTAGCCTAACCAAAAGAAGGTTGAGGGGGGATATGATTGCTCTTTATAAATATATCAGAGGGATTAATATTAGGGAGGGAGAGGAATTATTTAAGCTTAGTAACAATGTGGACACAAGAAAAAATGGATATAAACTGGACACTAGGAAGTTTAGACTTGAAATTAGACGAAGGTTTCTAACCATTAGAGGAGTGAAGTTCTGGAACAGCCTTCCAGGGGGAGTAGTTGGGGCAAACGACATATCTGGCTTTAAGACTAAGCTTGATAAATTTATGGAGGGGATGGTATGATGGGATAGCCTAATTTTGGCAATTAATTTGGCAATTGATCTTTGATTATCAGCAGGTAAGTATGCCCAGTGGTCTGTGATGGGATGTTAGATGGGTTGGGATCTGAGTTACTACAGAGAATTCTTTCCTGGGTGCTGGCTGGTGAGTCTTGCCCACATGCTCAGGGTTTAACTGATCGCCATATTTGGGGTTGGGAAGGAATTTTCCTCCAGGGCAGATTGGCAGAGGCCCTGGAGGTTTTTCGCCTTCCTCTGCAGCATGGGGCACGGGTCACTTTCTGGAGGATTCTCTGCAGCTTGAGGTCTTCAAACCGCAATTTGGGGACTTCAATAACTCAGACATAGGCTAGGGGTTTGTTATAGAAGTGGATGGGTGGGATTCTGTGGCCTGCATTGTGCAGGAGGTCAGACTAGATGATCATAATGGTCCCTTTTGACCTTAAAGTCTATGAATCTAGTGTAGACATGGGCCTCATTCTTCCCACCCGCCTTTTTCAGCAGCAGCCTACTCTTCAATATGGAGCTGCTGTGGGTTGCATTTCGTAAGTCCCACATGCTGATGCAGCCAGTGCTGCAGGCATAAGGTGCCTTCCCCCTGCTGCTGTCTTGGAGGAGGGAGGCAGGAATCCCAACTCAGCATCCATAGTTGGCCTCACCCAAACTTGACAGGTCACAGCTTCATTAATTTACAGCAACGGGGGATGACTGACATAGCTTACTGGGAATTGCCATACAATCTATATTGAGCAGACTAGTGCCTAAACTATGCCAGCTGCATAAACACTAGCAGTTCTGGCACCCACCCTGAAGATACCAGTATCCAGATGGATAAACCAACAGCTCCCATCACGGGAGTATCTGTAGTGCCAAAACCCTGTACCATTCCAGTAGGAGTGTCTAACAGAGCCTATGGAGAGTAAAGCTAGATCATTTAGATTGGCAGAGCTTTCTCAGCAAGTAGTTACTCAGCTCAACAATACTTAATTAATAATATTAAGTGTACATATATAGAGAGACAGAACCTTGGGATTTCCCTTAAAGGAAGAAACCAAACTCCAAACAAAGGTTTCTTTCTGATTGGGATCTTACTTGCAACACAATCTGGGAGAATGCTAGGTAAGAGGGTATGGAAATTAGGAAAATTGTATGAGACTAGGTTGCCAATATAAAGTTGACCCAATTTCAGATCAGTTACCCCTGTGGGGACTGTGAACATGCTGAAGTAAGTAGTAACAGCTATAAAGAATGGAGAGTAAAGCACCAGATGAGATTTTGTAGCACACAGTTCTGGAATATTATGTTTAGTTCTTGTCATCTCCATACCATAAAGATGCCAATAAACTGGAAGGAGCTCAGAGAAGAACAAAAAAAATATATTCAGGGGCTAGAGGGACTAAGAGGCAAAGAAATATAACTTAGATTATGTTGTTCGTCTTTCTAGTTCAAAGATGACCATGACATCACTGATCAGTTTGGTTTCTGTGAACACATGAGTGGCTGACCAGGCCAATTTGAGCTTTGAACTGTCTATGCCACACTGAACAAGAGATGCCACTATGGGTTATTTGATTAACAGTGGACATGCTGCTTTTGTGAGATTTATGCTTCTGGTGCTTCTGCTCTGTCTCAGCAGTTCTTCTCTGCTCATAGGCTGTAGCTCCAGTGTGGATGAAATTTCGTCAGGTAGAACAATCATAACAGAGCTTCCCAAATCTCTGGGTCAATATTGAAATGCCTTAAGGATAACTTGAGGGAGTCTTTGAAATGTTTCTTGTGGCCTCCCTGAAAGTGCTTTCCTTCCTTTAGCTCACCATAAAAGTTCTTCTTTGGCAGTCACTCATCTGACATTCTGGTGACATGGCCTACCCATCTCATCTGTGATTTCATCAACAGAGTATGGATGCTTGGAATGCCTGCCCGTAGGAAAACCTTAGTACCTGGAACCTTGTCCTGCCATCTTATCCTCATCAGTTTCCTCTGACAATCCACATGAAAGTGATTCAGCTTCATAGCATGGCATCTGTACACTATCCAGGTTTCGCATGTATCAAAGTTGGCAGCCAGATGGCTTTGTAGACATTCAGTTTTGTTTGTTGACTGATGCCTCTGTGCTCCTACACATTTGTACGTAGTCTGCCAAAGGCCACACTTGCTTTGGCAATTCTGGTGTTGGTTTCATCATCGATGTGAACTGCATGTGACAGTGTACTGCTGAGGTAGGTGAACTTTCCATTGCCTGGAGGGTTTGGCCATTCACTGTGATAGCAGGATCTACGTATGGCTTTCCTGATGCAGGTTAGTATATCACTTCTGTCTTCTTGATGATGATTGTGAGACCAACATTGTCACAAGCTGCAGAGAAGTAGTCCATACTCTGCTGCATGTCAGACTGATAAGCAGTGACTAAAGGGGGAGGGGGAAGAGTGGAAGGCAGATGTCCACAGATATTTGAAGAGTTTAAACACCAGAAAGGAAGAAGAATCATTAAGGTGAGACAAGGCTGAAAAGGAATAAGAAGATGAATACCAGGAAAGCTTGGTGGCTGCAAATTGTATCAGGCTGTGGAACAATCTTTCAAGGAAAGTGATGGAAACCCCATTGCTTGTAATATTAATTTACAATGAGTGAGGACAAGATAGTACTGTAAATGGATGAACGAACAGACCTGGATGAGCTGGTAGATCATTTGTTGGAGCAGGTCAGTGTACCCACATACACTGCTGTCTGTGATTGCAAGGGAAGAGAGACTGATGGATCTCCTTTCTTGTGTGTCTATGGAATACAACAAAGAAAAGATACATTTGATTTATTCAGGATTTCTCCCTTCCCCCAGTCAAGATTTCAACCATGGCCCTCCCCATTTCACTCTTCCTTCCCACACATACAAGTTTTTGCTCCTCTGCTTGGTAGTTATCTCTTTACTTTCTTCACTCCTTTCTCATCATCTTCCTCTGTCAGGCAGTAAACCCAGTACTGCAGAGTCCGCCAAATCACGGGAGACGATGTTGTAGCCACACCCAGTCCCTGAAAGCTTGGTGATGAGATTGTCTCCCCAGCGTCATTGTGTACTTGTCCACCAGTCCTACAGGCCACCTTGTCTTTTGTCAACATCAGCACTTTGCCCATGATAAAATATGCCAAAAAAAAAAAGGTCACCACTTACTCACATAAGGGTATGTTTAGACAAGATGGCAGGCTCCTGATGATGTTCCCTTGTGCTTTGTCTTTATTACATTGCCTCCTTTGGAAGATGAACACTCAGACACCATGGTGATGAGTGTGGTGTACCTGCTTAGATAGAAGAGGGTGCGCAAAGAGGAACCACAATGCTTTTCTACACTGAAGTAGAGGCAACAGTCTACAGAGAGGGTCACACATCAAAATGAAAGTCATTGCATTCCATTTCAGATTGGTCTACAGTAACTCTTCCTAATCTAGCCTTTAGCCTAGTTACAGAGCATGGGATCATGTAGGATAGATGGCAAAGTACAGCTGACAAGCCTGTCATGTAGACTGTGGCCTCATCTTTAATATGACTGCTTGCATCAAGATTTAGCACCCTTTCATTATAAAGAGGGGGTGGCATCAAAGTGCTGCATTTCATGCACATTAAGTGCAGTTTTCAAACTTCTGTCAGATTGCCAATGGGGCCTTTATTGAATGCAAAGTGTAGATGCCCCCTAAACAGGTATAAGAAGAAATAGCAGAGCAAGGGCATTTCTATGGACATTGCTCTGTAGTGTTAGAGTGAAGACAGAAGCAATAGTGTGCTGACTGCTTTTGTACAAGTATCCAAGAGAGCATACTTCATGTTCACAACCATTAAGGAATCATAATTGCAACAAATCAGAAAGGAAACACAAAAGGGCATATTCTAGAGAAGAGGACAAGCCAAAGACCAGGACCAAATCTGATTCCCCTGTTCATTGAGTATATTGCCCAGATCAAAAACTAGATCTTTGACCTGTACAACCCAGGAACTAAAATAACATGCATCAGTTCTATTCAAAGGATCCGTAAGAAACAATTCCAACCCAGTCTACGCTCTTGTAACACAACACACGACCTGTAACTCACTTTTATTAGACATTATAAACAACTTTATCTGAAATTGCTTTTGTTCATTCAGGAATGTTTGTATTAATTGATATTTTCAATAAATTCTGTCAAAGAAAAAGGAACGAAAAGGCAGCTAATGTGCTTTGCACACTGATCTAAAACAAGGAAAGGAATAGTCACCTGAGTCAAATGCAGTGAAAAGGAAAATGTAAGAGAAATATCAGGCCAGGAAAAGCTAGTACAGATGTGTTTTAATAGCACAGAATTTTTTGAGAAGCAAGATGGAGTCAGGAGACTTCAATTTTAGTCAGATTTTTCTAGTTCTAGGTCAACAAAGAAAGGATGATGATAGGTTGCATTAAGAAAGGTATAAAAGAATGATAGTATAATGTCACTATATAAACAAATGACATACTCTGACTTTGAAAACTGAATTCACTTCTGGTCATCCCATCTCTGCATGTTTACATCTAGTCTATAAGATTAGAGGTGTAAAAAACCTCTATGTAGAAACATTGAGAAGATTAGGACTGTTTAGTTTGGAGAGAAGATAAATGGAGGGGACATGACAAGCACATACACAATTCATTATTTTAGCAGAGTTCAGTAGTGAGCTCCTATTTTACTTACTCAAGGTGAAGAACAAGGGAGACCCTAATGAAATTAAAAGGCAACAAATTTAGAAGTAATGGAAAGAAACTGTTTAAAATCAAATAAAACACACCCACCACCTACCCTATGGAACTCACTACTACAGTATAATAGAGACCAAGTGCTTAGCAGAATTTTAAAAGTTAAACATTTACATGAATAAGAAGAATATTCGCAATTGCGTTAGATAGGATAAAAATGTGTAAGAGTTATAAACCCACCACTAGCTACCTGGAATTAGGAAGAAAATTCTCCTATGGACTAGCTATTCCATAATTGCCATTGCCAAGAGTTCTTTCTTCGAGTGTCCTCTGCATATTCCCACTCAATGAGATCGCTGACTAGTGCAATCTAAACAGCAAAATTTTACTAGCCATAGCCACTGGAGCATCCACCTGCTTCCCTTGGCCTCTTCCCCTCTACCCCCCAAACTCTGAATGTTCTAGGACAAGAGTTTAAAAAGAAGCACTCCACTGCCTCAGTTCCTTCAGCTGTGATTAGGTGGGTAGTTATATAAATACATAGTGTTATTTAGAGCTAGTTAGTTAAAGTATAACATGCTGGATCAGAAGGCTAAGGAGTCTGGTTTCAAAAGATGTGGCTAATGCCCAGCAGTATCCCCAGTGTCAGATACACATGCCAGATGCTTGGCATGTTTTGGGGAAGGGCATTCTCCCTCTAAATGTCTGATCTGCTCAACGTTTGCCACAAGGGCAAAGAGGGACAAAACTGGCTTCAGGCAATTCCATTGCAGGAAGCGCTGATGGCGGCGGCCAGTTCTCAGAGACCAGCTTCTGCTCTGCCTCTAACCAAATGAGCCAGGGAGAAGCAAGATTCTGCTTCTGTGTCAGATGCAGGATCCAAGAGAGTTAAGGGTCCGACAAAAGAGAAGGTCTGGATCAGTGACAGCCTGTGTTTCCACAGCTGTCCTGGTTCAGAGAGACTTTGTTGCAGTACCAAGGAAAAATGTACACCCCTCATTGGGGTCGGCCTCATTACAAAGAGCTACTCAGAGGGATAAGGACTTACCGGGATGGAATCTCATAATGGAGCCAGGCTTTGATTCAAGATTTCAGTGCAGAGTTAGGAGTCATCCATGGATCCAACAATATCAGATCCGGAGGAGCCTGTCCTGAGGGTGAGATTTAAGGATCCAATTCAGAGAACTGAAGAGGGTTTGCTAACTAGCATAGCATTACAGTTAAAGCAGTAGTTCATCAGGCAACTCCATCCATGGCTCTGTTGACAGTTGAGTCAGTACTGTGTCTCAGCACACGTCACATGTGGTACTACACCCAGTCAGGTCGACTGCTTCTCTGAGAGCCAGCAAAGAAGAGGAAAGAGTCAGGAGCCCTGTGCTGCTGTCTTCTCCTAAGACCCCTTCAGGACCCCTGGAGAAGAGCTTCTCTCTGCTCTCCTTTTTCAATAAGGTTATTGTCTCTGTTCCCATCTGAGCCGCAAATGGATTGGGGCCAGAAGAGCGATGCAGATCGCAGGTTAGAGCCAGGAAAAAAATATTATAATTAGTTCACTGCAGCCCCACTGGATCCCCGGGCATAGAGGTACTGCCAGCTGGATCCATCAGTGGGTTTTTGACCCAAGTGGCAGGTACCTCCCTGTGCAAAGTGGTCTCATTGGCCATTTCTGGCACCTTATCAGGAAGGACCAACATATGGGGTCAGACCTTCAGCAAGACAGTATGAGGAGGACATTCAATTGTCAGATCCAAGGGATAAGGACCAGCCAATGCAGCTTACTCAGAACAAGTCACATATGGAAATAGGTGAAATATTATCCGAGGAGGAGGAACTGGAGCTGGAAGATTCAGAATTAAGAGATGTGCCTTCTCTGGATGAAAATGTAGAGGACATCTCAGTATGATCACCAGCAGAAGATGCTGTAGCCTTTCATGAGTTAGTATCGTAAATGTCCAAAACGTTCCATATTCCTTCTGTTAGAATGCGATGATTGCTCCACAACATCTTCAAAATTTGAGGGTCAGCGGCTAGTCAAGAAGTCATACTTCTCTTGTTAGAGGGATTGCTTCAGTCAGCAAAGACAGTCTGGAAAACTCCCTCAACCACTTAGCCTGTCTAAGAAGGCAGACAAATTATATCAGTTCCCTCAAGAATGACTTGCTGTATTTCATACTTACCCACCTCCTAACTTGGTGGTGGTTGAAGTGGCACTTTATAGATTAAAAGGTGCCAAAGATCACTCTGCTCCATTGAATAAGGAAAGGAAGAGGCTGAAAGCATTAGGGAAAAAAATATTTTCTTCAGCTACATTAAACGTGCGCATATTCAACTAATGAAGTTGTCAAAGCGAGGTACCAATACCATCTCTGGAGCAAAAAGCCCTCTTTCCTTAATGTGCTCCCAGAGGAACACACAAAGTTATCAAATGCCATTTTGACTGAAGGACAGAATGTTGTTAAGCAACAGTTGAGAGCGGCTTTTGACTCCTCAGATACTTCAGCAAGTTCTGTAGCTTGGCTCACTAAGGAGACATGGATGGGTAAAATTGTTGAGACTCCTTCACGAGATAAAAAGAAGGATTGAGGACCATCCATTTGAAAGAGAAGGTCTGTTTAGTATTCAGACTGATGAGGTACTAGAGAAGAGGAACAATATAAGAATCTACTGCCAAGGTTTCCTTAATACAGGGAAGAGGCTGTATTTGACTCCATTACCCAAGTATCATAGGCAATACCCTCCTTCTTCATCTCCTTCACTTCATTACAATTATCAGAGAACGCCATATCATTGCCAACCTCAACATTATACCTCACAACACCAGCTACAATAGACGAAGAAATTTAAACCTTGCAATAATAAAGGGAAAGTTTTGTCATCTTTGTCTTCTATGGTTCCTTCGAGACATCAAATCTGACATAAGGACACAGAGCTTCAAACCAGTCCCTTTGGACTTTATTTATGCACAGTTTGTCCTTTTTTTATTACCAGTGGGAGTTAACTTGTAATATTCATCTGTCCAATATTATTTCATGCAGTTACGCAATTCAGTTCAAAACCTTTTCCTCAGCAACCAACTTACTTCATATCTGGACAGAGATCAAATGACCAATGTTATCAATTTACTAATTAGGTGCAATAGAAGTAGTTCTGCAAGATCACAGAGGGAAGAGGTTTTACGTGCATTATTTTCTAATCCCCCAAAAAGATGAGAGACCTTTGGATTGAAGGAGTTGGCACACTTATAGACTGCTCGGTTCAAACTATCTGCCTGCATCTGATCTAGACGTAGAACTCGAACCCCCGAAGCGCTTAGTCTCTCCTCCACACCGCATAGAAAGAAATTTAACTTCTGCATGTTGTATATAACTTCTATAATACCTTCTGTTTCCCTCCAGGATTAATGCGCAGGTCTGGACTTAAAAGGTGCATACATCCACATTTCTATAAGACCATGTCAGCGGAAGTACCTGTATTTCATTACTGGAGAGAACCATTTTCAGTACAAGGTCCTCCTTTTCTGGTTGTCCACAGCACCCATGGTGTTTACAAAGTGTCTGTCTGTTGTGGCAGCATATCTAAGAAGACAGGGGGTGTATGTATACACGTACCTAGACAATGAGTTAACAAAAGCATCATCCAGGGAACAGATTTTACTACATGTAAATCAAATATGTTCACTATTTGTCAGCCTGGGATTGTATATAAATTGGGGGAAAGTCATGCCTAAACCATAGTCAAAGGATTCTTTTTATAGGAGCCATAATGGATTCAACTGTGGGGAGAGCTTTTCTAAAAGAGGAGAGAGATGTCAAAATAAAAAGATGTATACATCACCACCACCAGTTACTAAGACAATCGATTCTTTTCTTCTTTTGGTTGCCAGGTCTGCTGCGTCAACCACAGCACTGATTCCTTATGCTCATCTCCAGATGAGAGAACCTTCAGCAGTGGTTACCAAAGAATTACAAATCAGATTTAAACATTATGCATTGAAAAATATTAATTCCATAACATCATTAATGTGGTGGGCAGACCATCATAATGCAATAAAGGACGTTCTTTTCAATCCCCCTACACGGTCAGTAATACATGCATCTACCCTAGGATAGGGAGCCTATCTGAACATCAAAATGTTGGTCAGAGATCATTGATCACCAAAGGAAAGGAACTTACACATCAATATTTTAGAATGGAGACAATTGGACTAGCCCTTAGGTCTTTTCTACCTCAACTCAGAAACAAAGCAGTTTCAGGTAGTAACAGACTATGACAATGTCATATCTAAACAAGCAAATGGACACTTACTCTGTGAAATTATGCAGGGAGACCAAGAGTCTTTGTATAGAGTGTGACAGTCATCCAGTAGCAATTCACGTAGCAGGGGAACAGAACGCCATTGCAGCACCAGGAAATGCTAGAGATATTGTTCCAGGACAGACAGAGGCAAAGAATCAATATTGGATGCTTTCTAATACACTGGGATCAGGGTTTAATTAATGCTTCCCCCCATATCCTCTTATTCAAAGAGTGATAAGTTAAGACAGGACAAAGCCTGGGTGATTTTAATAGCACCATTATGGCCTAGAAAACAGTGGTATCCAGATTTGATACATCTGTCAAAAGGATTAGTGGAACCTTTAGTACTGACGTCAGACTTGTCACAACAAACAGGGAAAGTCTATCATCTGGACCTTTGATCCCTTCTCTGGACTGCATGGGGAGTAGACCTTTAGCCAGACTAGAAGAAAGCCTTTAATTAGAAGTACAGCATGTACTGTTATATTCTAGAAAAGAACCCACCCAGAAATGCTATAGTCTTAAATGGAAAAGGTTTGTATTGTGGACTTCCATGTGTAATGTGGATTCATATAGGGCAACAATTAATTATATATTAGAGTGTTTATTGTATCTTAAGAAGACACCTCTTTCCTTATCTTCAGTTAAGGTTAACCTCTCGGACATATCAGCATATCATGTATCTGTAGAGGGAAAATCAGTTTGTACTAATGATACAGTTAAGAGTTTTATAGAAGTCCCTAATAATTTGTATCCTTCAATAAGAACTCCTATAGCCTTCTGGGATCTTAATGTAGTACTAGCGCAATTAATGAGACCTCCCTTTGAACCTCTGGATACCTGTTGTTATTTTGTCTATCTGTAAAAACAGTATTTTTGATAGCAATCACTTCTGTAAGATGCATGTGAATTGCATTCATTAATGGCTGATCCACCATTTACTGTGTTTCATAAGGATAAACAGGTTCTTTGCACTCATTCTAAGTTCTTACCAAAAATTGTCTTTGATTTTCACATATATCAATCTATAATTTTTCCTCAAATCCCATACTCAAGATGAAGAAGCTAAATTACACACATTAGATGTGAGGAGAGCATTATCTTTTTAGTTAGGACTGAACAGTTTAGACAGTCTTCAAGGCTGTTTATAGCTTATGGACCAAAAAACAAAGGAAAGCTATTTCTGTACAGACTCTCTCTCTAGATGGATTAGATTAGGTATTTATGAATCTTAAATTGTTGGGATTATCCATTCCACAGGGCATCAGAACTCATTCAGTTAGATCAAAGGCATCTTGCATGGCTTTCTCTAGACATGTTCCCCTGTTAGAGAGATGTAGAGCAGCAACCTGGTGTTCTGTTCAACTTTTACTAAACCTTATTCTGTAGATCTGCAATCCAGATTGGATGCAAAGTTTGGCAGGGCAATCGTATATTCCTTGTTTAACTAGAACTCCAGCTCCCATTATCCTGGGTCACAGTACTGCTTATTAGTCTGTCTCATGAATGGAAATATGCATACGACACCTAAAAGAAGAAGTTAAGGTTACTTCACTGTAACCAAGGTTCTTTGAAACAGACTCTGCATATTCACACTCCCTGCCCATCTTTTCCCACTACCTTGAAGTCCTACTTATCAAAGAACTTGGGATCCTGGGGGATGGAACTGAGGCAGTGGAGCGGCATGCGCCTTTCTAAACCCTTTCCCTAGAATGTCCAGAGTTCAGGGGTGTGTGGGAGAGGTAAGGAGGCAGTTGCGTGGATAGAATCATAGAATCATAGAATCATAGAATTCAAGATCAGAAGGGACCATTATGATCATCTAGTCTGACCTCCTGCAAGATGCAGGCACATGTAGATCCACCCACTCCTTAGCAAGTGAACCCCTGCCCCATGCCGAGGGGAAAAAAAAAAAGGGCCAGCCAATCCCAATCTGGAGAAAAAAAAATTCCCCCCCCCCAAATATGGCGGTCAGCTGAACCCCCCGAGCATGAAGCAAGACTCTCAGCCAAACCCAAAAAAAAGGTTATATCACCACAGGGCACATATTGATGACTTTGACTAGCCCCGTTATCCTATCATACCCATCATAAACTTATCTCTAGCTCTTAAATAGTAAGTGGAGGTCCTTCCTCCCACCTTCTCCTTCCCCTCGGTAGACTGTTTGCACTCCCTGTCCCTGAGAAACCTTCAACCTTCCTCAAGCCTGAATTTCCTGACTGACAGTTTATATCTATATCCGTCTTCATCCACGTACACACTGAGGCTGAATAATTCCTCTTCTTCCTCCCTTTTATCTTATTTATGATATTATTTATTAAAGATCTCCATCCATCCTCCTCATCTTAAGGAAACAAAAACAAAACTCCTCTCTCCTCCTCTCCTTTCTTCTTCAATCCCTTCCATTCCATTCATCTTCATTCTCCTTGTCTTTCTTTCTTTTCTTCTTTTCCTTCTTCTCTTTTCATCATTAAAAACAAACACAACAAAAATGACACAAATGAAATCATAATATCTCACGCCTTATATACTATAGATCCAGCTACCTCCCTACTAATACCGCATAATACCTCTAAAATAACCCAAGACATTTTTTTTTTAGCAACATCATCATCACATCATCTCATCATCACATCTCACTCTAGGTCCTTCCTCCCCTCTCCTCCTCTCCTCCCCCCTTTTCAACTGGCCGGACCCCCTTAAAGTTCTTGTTCTTGTAAGACATCCCTAAATGCATAACCTCTAACTTTCACTATTGAATTTCATCCCATTTTACTCTACTACTTTTACTCCAATCTCCCTCCAGAATCCCTCCCCATCCTCGAATCTTCCCCCACTTCAATCCCCCAAAACCATAAACCCAACTTACTCTCTCAGCCCACTCCTACTCCTTGGTCCAAGGTCAAATATAAAATATAAAAATAAAAAAAACCCGAAAAAACCCACTCCAACTCTCCACCCCCTCTAACCCTCCAACCCCCCAGTACCCCCCACTCCTCTCCCTCCTCCCTTCAGCTCTTTATCCTCCACTTCTTTTCACTGATCTTTTCTCTTTTCCATCTTTTCAATCCAAATCAACCATTCTCAGCGCATCAACGCCTTACTGAAATCCAGATATATGATATATGTTGTCCAAATCTTGTCTTCTGTCTAAAAATCTGTTACTCTCTCAAAGAAGGAGATCAAGTTTGGATCTATGATTCTTTCGTTCAAATCCATCTGGGCCTCATCCTCCATGCCATCTCTTTCTGCTCTTTTCATTCTTTTTTTTTTTTTTTTTTTTTGCATTGCATTACACTAACAGGCCTGACTAACTTACTTTTTTTCCCCTTTTTTTTTTTTTTTTTCCAAATAGCTATCTCCAATTCCAGTCTCAAATCCCAATTTTAGATTTTTAATTTATTATATCGCATTATTTTAGAAATTATCTCGCCCAATTATCCTTAATATTTCTTAATATTCTAGGATGAAGATTATCAGGCTTTACTTCCCTCGATTTACTTCTCCTACTGGCTTCAAGTTCTCCTTCTACCTTCCCCACCCATTCCCATCCCTCCACTATCACTATTCTATTCATATTCCTTAGCCTTCATTTAGCCTCATTAAGGCAAAGTATTATTAAGAGATATTGTGTATTTTCCAGATTATCCCTAATCTCCACCCATTTATTTTATTTCCACCCCATTTTCTTTTTTTGGTTTTTTCTTTTCTATATGGCTAAAAAAACGCTTGCTATTGCTTTTTAATCCACTCCCTAGGTTTTAATCCGCTTAATCTTTCTCACCTACTTCCTCCACCTCTGATCCTCTTCTCTCTCCCTCTGGTCTTCCTGGTTTTTCCATCCCTCCCCTTTTTTTCCTTTTTTCTTTTCTTTCTTTTCTTTGCTTTTCCTATACAACCTCTCTCTACTGCTCTTTTGCTCCAAGCTCTTCCCAAAATACATGCCTCTCGGAAACTCTGACAACTCCTGCAACAACTTGACAACTTAACTGCCCTGCCAATCTGCCCCCAGATCCTAATCCAGTTTTAGTCCCCTAACTATAGTCCCTTCCCAATTTATATTTCTTAATTAATAAAATAGTAAATGCGAAATCCTTTTATTAAATCTCTATTTGTTTCAGATGCACTATTGATTAGCTCATTATCCTCATTAGCTCATGATTCAACCAGGCTCAGGTTAGTCAAAAAATCCTCAAAACAATCCTCAACAAAATCCTCAATAAATTAAAAATTAAATCTAAAATTTCACTGGAATTCCCTAGAATCACTTGCTAGGACTATATGAATTACTTCATTATTAATTATTATTATATTATTATTATATCCATATTTCCAAAAGTTAATACCAGTCCCATCCCTATCCAAGTCCCTTAAGTATTCCCCTTAAGTTAAAAAAAATCCTGCTTACCTCCTAAAGCTCTCTATCCCCATCTAAAAATCTCTAAGCCTGATCTCCTCCATCTACACTTTGACCCCCTTTCTTTCATTGCCCCCATTGACACTATTTTTCCATTCATTAAACCCATTCAGCATTCATTATTTCCCTTATTTTTGCTATATTATTTCATACCTTGTTTTACCTTCACATTCTACCCTTCCACTTCTTACTACCCTTCCAGTACTCCATCATACCTCACCCACCCATACCATACCAGTCCATACCACCCCCTTTCACATATTCAGTCATATTCCACTTTTCCCCAGTTCTTCCATTTTCCTCCATTCCAAGCATCTTGTTCCTGCTTTGTCCTTTTCCTTCCTGCTTTCCTCATTATTCCTCTTTTTTTCTTTTTCTGCTCTTCTCCCGCCTCTTCAGTCCCACTACAGTACCCAGAGTACTTCTCTACCCTCTTTGTCTGCCCCCCACTCTCTACTCTCTTCCTTACAATCTCATCCTCTCTCCTGTTATCTTGTTGTCCTCACTCCCAATCCCCCAGGACTCCCCCCCTCCGATGCTCCAACGGCTATTGCTAGTAGAATTTTACTGTTCAGGCTGCACTGGTTGGCACATCCCAGGAGTGGGAATATGCAGGGGATGTACAAAGGACATTGGTTACAGGTAAGTAAACTTCATTTTTTACACTTTCTTCTGAAACGTGGCGCTGGAAAATGTCAGAGACAGGACACTGCACTAGAGAGACCGGAGGTCTGAGCCAGAATGACTCTTTCTATGTTCTATATTCTTAGTCTGGCTGTGTTTAGATAATCCGCTCCCTATGCCTTAGCATCATGCTCGCAGGCAGGCAGGTCTAAATAGTGCCACCACAAAGGGAAGCTGAAACACTAATTTTTCTGCTTGGTATCCAGGATGTAGAAATTAATCTCCTCTCTGTACACAGAGGGAGCCACCTATAGAAGAAAGAGTGAATTAGAGCAGGGAAGTGTTGATAGCGATGATGCTCTAGGGGAATGGGTCCTTATTCTTACAGTTCCAAGGAAAAGAAAATATGGAGCCTAACAATCCTTAGCCCAGCTTTAGGATAGAGTCCAAAGCCACCAAAATCAGGGTATCAGGTTATAGGTTGTGCAAGTGCCTAAGAAAATAACTACATGTTTTTATTGGTCAATTCTGGAATTAGAAATCAGAGCTGGATCATGTAGGCCAGGTGTTCACATTAGATCACCTAGGCCAATGGTTTGCAAATTGGTCTGCAGAATGCTGGCTAGCCATGTGATACTGGCTTGCCTCCTTTTCTCCAGATGTCAAATCACATTAAAAGAATGTAAAACACATTAAATACTGTCCTAATATCACTCTTCCATGTCAGCAGTTATCCTCAGGGATAATATTGCATCACTAACGGGAGGGGAGATGGGTCTACATAATGACTGGGAGGGCAGATGTCCATAAAACAATTTGCACACTGAGGTATGGTCCACTCCATGACAACTCCCTGACTGGGGCAACTACTGCCCTACAGGCCAGTGCAGAGATGGTCCCTCAGAGTGAACTGCCTAAACCAATTCATTTTAGTCCCTCATTCACCCGGGAAACTTTCCGATCATTAATGGTAAATAGATTGTGTGAGCCCTGCAATATTCTAATCTCTGGTTCCCTTTGTGTCATTACACTTGCATTCATTGATATCTGCATGCTCATTCAGTTCTGGCTTTCAACCCACACTGCTCCCCACAGAAGTTCACAACTGTACTGTGAAGGTATTCTGGGAAGATAAGAGAATTTAGTCTCCATGTTCATTACTCCTAGTTGTGCACTTCCCTTACTTTTCATCAATGGAGATTTCTTTCCCCGAAATGATTACTCAGAGGAGGCAGACAGGACTGATTGTTCTGCCTCAGTATTGGCTCCGGGGTCTCTATCCTGTAATGACTCTTCTTCACACCAGTGTTTCTATGACCATGGCTACTCGTTCAGTGCACACTGTCTGGCTATCACTCCCATTTCATATTGGGCATGGACTGAAATGATCAGAGTCCTCCCAATACTCACCCAATGAGCCTTGGTCATTGAGACACCACTCACTGTACACTAGAATGACAGCAGTTGTAACACGGCTGGCTGCTTGCACTCTTGTCATTAACTCTCTATAGCTCTGCTCAGCCAAAGGTGTTGTCAGACGTCACCAGTGTGGTGATCAGCTCTATCCAATGTTGGTAACGGTCGCCTGGGTCATGTGTGTTCTCCCTGTGTGCTGTCCCAGCTCTGCGCATATAGCTGGCACAGCAGATCTCGAGCAAACCACCCAATGACCGCAGAGTCCGATAAGGTACGAAGGCACCCGGCCAGGTTTATTGCCAAACGAAACACAGTCTCTAGCTCCCCGGATCAGATGTCTACAGTTCTGCTAGTACATATGTGCTCCCTGACAATGGACCGGCTCAGTTAGTGGTGGGATTTACCACTGCCCCCTAGGCCAGACCAAGACAACTCACCAGGGATGCGTTCTTATACACAGGTACAAACAAGTTACACATCACTCCTGATGTATTGGGGTGCAATCCCTCTATGTAGCAAGGTGCCGCCTCTCACCTTGTACGTGTTGGTTCGAACAAAACAACTCTAGCCATCATATTACCCTTTTGGCCCTGTCACTGGGATGGGTCAGCCTGTTCCTTGTTATCTGTGTGGAATGTGCAAGTATCGGAGTGTTCTGGTACCTTTTAGATATGTGTATTTTTGCAACATCAGCCCTCTTCTTGCCAGCTTCTGTGAGCAGGGCCTGCCTTTTGCTCGCAACTTAACTTTGCTTTATATTAGCAAAGTCTTGACTATTACTTTAGTTCAGGCCTTAGGCCTCATACTAGGCCTCTGATATAAGGGTTTATGTTTCAGGGCCTCATCTTACTACAAAGTTGCATGTGTACTTTTTGTTTTTACATTAGCTGTGATTTTAATTGTAGCAGGTCTTCTACAGGCTGAGTTGGGGGTTATGGATGTTCTAGGGTACTTTGTTATTGGGCTTTTGGGTTTGTTGGGTTATTTTCTGACTGACCCTCAAGAGCATATACTGAGAGGGCTCAAGTTATTTAATGGCAGCTATCAGCCTGAACAGCAATGCTTGTGCCCTGTAAACATGTCTGCTGAAGGACACCTCACAGTTGGCCCTGTCCTGCCTCTCTCATTTGCACAACCTCCTAGCTGGAACTTAGTGCCATATTTTGGGAGGGATCCAGCTGCTGGGACAGGTAGAGACTGATGCACTCCAACAAATAGTAGTTACCTGTTTAGGAATGTCAAGTTCCTCCAACGAGCATTGAGGAAGCTGCTTCCACCATCCTTATACATCTGCTCTACAGAGAGAAAAAGGGCTTATTTGAACTAACTTGACTGATACCATGCAGTACAAATATCTTGTAAGACTTTTAAAGGCCTCTGCCAGACCTACTAGATATGAAGAGAGGTAGCGCTGGCCAGGGAAAGAGAACAGTCTGTATTTAGAAATGAACAGTTCAACCATGTAAAGATGTTGAATCTACACAAACTGCCACATTAAACTTCTTTCCTCCTAGAAGTCATGGGAACCTACCCAAAGTTCTGAAATAGGATGGGATCTTAGCCTCAGTTGTTTGATTTGTCTATTTAAACTGCTTTCCCTTTTTGAGTTCTGCTGTTTTTACAGAGATTCCAGGTGCTCATGAAAATATGGTTCTCACTTGGCCTTCTATATGTATAGAGCCAAAGGACTCTTAGCACAAGTATTACAAAATAATGATATTTGAAGGCCCATGATGTTGTACCTCATCAACATCAGTGCTTTAAAAACACAGTAGGAATTAATCTAAAACCAAATTGATAAAGAATGTTAAAGACTCATGTCATTAATAGGCTTTAGACTTGCTAGCTTTGAAATGTGACAGATACACAAGATTCCCACACCCTGTTCCCAAACCTGCTTCTCAGGGGTTAGTATACCTGGAACTTTTGAGCTATGATAGGGCTCACACACTGGGGGGGAAGGGGGAAGGATGGGGACATTAAGAAAAAAACACCTCCTGCACTGAAGCCCACGGTGAAGTGCAGGCCAGATCTTGGGGACAGCAGGGAAAGCTCTGCGAGTCTCCAACAGGGAGAATGCACCCACTGTTTTAATGCTTTGAGCTATCCATTTCACCATATGTGGGCAGGTATTAGAAGGATTAGTGCAGACCGCACTTTTCTCCTCAGGGACACGTCTCTCCCTTGAGCCCTGTACTTACTGGTCTCTGCTGAGTATCTTATTGGGTGCTGGGAAGCAGGTGGCATAAACCCACCCACAGCTAAAAGCCCCTTCCCCAGCCTGGGGAGGAGCTACTGAGCCCAGAACTCAACTAAATTTGGGGGACAACAAAGGAAAAAAAACAGGAACAAGCATGAGGGTCAAAGGGCCAAAACTAGGGAACCTGAAGGGGACAACGAGCAGAGAACCCTGGACAGCGCCCACTGCTCCTCAAAGGTATCCAAGGAGCCAGCGGACGTGGCCCAGAGGAATGGATAAAGGAATGAAAACAGGCCCCATAGTCACAGAGCTCCCGCTCAGCTAACCTCCTCTCCCTGGTGTTACGAATGGCCACCTTGACCATGGCTAGGAGGAGATTGACAAGGTGGTCCCGTGACTTCGTGGGGCCATGGATGGGGTGTGCATAAATAAACAGGTGCGGGGAAAAGTGCAGCCAGAACCTCAGTAAGAGGTTCTGGAGGAGCCAGAAGAGGGCTGCAACCTGGCACACTACAGATAGACATGCACCAGGGTCTCCCTCACACCACAAAAAGGGCAGGCATCAGGAAGCCACTGCTGAGTAAATGGGCCTGAAGTATGTTCCAGGGCCTCCTGGGGCATCAGGTTTGGCTGGAAAGTGGGGAGAAGTCTGCAGATTAAAACAGAGCTGGAATTTAGTGGTGTCTGACAAATTATCCTCACTCTCACTCTCAGTCTCAACCCTCTGCCTTGACAGCCTGCACAGACAGCCCCCACCAATATCCCTTTACATCTCACTGTCTAAAGGGTTTATACTGCTGCCCATCACCAGAGTAATCTGAACAGCTCCCAGGTAAAAGCAATAGCAAAGTCTCTAGTGGACTTCATGCACCCCCTCCCCCATGATTCCCCTTTGCCCCAGTACAGCCCTGAAACACCCCTACTGCCCCGATACCTCTTCATTCACTTCCCTCTCCCCAATCCCCACTGCACATCTGTCCACTTCCTCATTACACAAACCCCCATTAGATCCCCTGGCTTGATACTCCCTGTACACAAACCCACTACCCCCCTCTGCCGATGCCCCTTTAAACACATCCCCACTGCTCCCTTCTGCCCTGATCCCCCACCACACATCCCTCCAGTACCCTGGTAGCCTTTTACATTCACCCAACTGCCAATACCTGCTGTACCCCCTACTGTCCTGACACCCCATTTACCAACACTTCCACTAGCCACTCTACCCAATGCACCCCCACACACACATCCATTGTCCTGCTACCTCTTTATACAACCCTGCACTTCCCCAATACCCTGTAAATACATCCCCACTCCCTGCTCCTGCCTGGATCCCCCACTGCACACATCTTCACTACCCTGATACCCCTGCCCCTACAACCCCCATCTGCCCACACGCCCACTGCCCCATCTTCACACACAAACACACACTACTCCCTACCACAATACCCCCTGCACTCAGACACACTATCCCCCTCTACACCCCGTACACTCCCACTACCCACCCTCTGCCCCGCTACACCCCGTACACTCCCACTACCCACCCTCTGCCCCAACACCACCCCTCGCACTCAGACACACTACCCACCCTCTGCCCCGTTACACCCCGTACACACTCCCACTACCCACCCTCTGCCCCACTACACCCCATACACACACTCACAACCCCTCTATGCCCCGCTCCAATGCTGCACACTCTCCCTCTGTCCTGCTGCCCCTTTACACAGGTTCCCACTACCCTCCTCTGCCCTGATACCCCCACACATACCATCTGCCCTGGTACCCTGTTACATTCACCTATTGCCCCAGCACTCCAAGCTGCACCGGGGAAGTGCAGCACCCCTCAGCAATCCCGAGTTGTGCCCAGGGCCCCTGGCTACTTCTCTGCCCACAACCACTTCCTGACCCACTCCTTGCAGCTCAGACCTGGGTCAGTAGGGCAGACCTGCTCCCCCATCCAGGCCTCTTCCCACCAGCCCTGTGCCCCCCTCCAAACTCCCTAGTTGCCTCACTCCATATGCCCTCCATAGCCTCTGTGTCCCACAGCCTTCCCAATGCTCTCCCACCACCCAATAGCTCCCCCCACCTCTGTGCCCCCTCCAGCTGCCCTACATGCCCTCCAGCCTCTGTGTCCCACAGCCTCCCCAATGCTCTCCCACCACCCAATAGCTCCCCCCACCTCTGTGCCCCCTCCAGCTGCCCTACATGCCCTCCAGCCTCTGTGTCCCACAGCCTCCCCAATGCTCTCCCACCACCCAATAGCTCCCCCCACCTCTGTGCCCCCTCCAGCTGCCCTACATGCCCTCCAGCCTCTGTGTCCACAGCCCCCTCATATCCCCACAGTCCCTGTGTCCCCCACAATCTCCCCAATAGCCTCCATACCCCACAGCCCTTGTACTCTCCCAGCACCCACAATAGCCTCCTTCACAGCCCCCACAAACTTCCCAATCCCTAGGCCCCTAACTCAAATCCCTCTTTAAAGACTACACCCGGTCCTCAACCCCAAATACCCAGATATCGCTGAGTTGCTGTTTGATTCCCAAGGGGACAAAGAAGACTCGAGCAATATGGTTCTGCAGCAGGGTGACCCCTTAAGCCTGTTGCTTCTGCTCTCTGCTGCCTGCCCTGCTCCCTGCATCACTGAGCTGGGAGTGGGTTGATATGCAGCCTGGTTCCTGCTCTAGGGTCCAGCGTGGTCCAGTTTGCTGAGATGTCTGCAGACGCAGCCAAGTCCCACCCACTGGTACAGGCACTGGTTCACCTCACTGCAGGGGCAGCAGGTGAGTCTGGGAGCTGGGGCCCGTCCTCTGCAAGGGGCGGAGGGCATTGGCAGGTAGAATCATTTGGGAGCATATCTGGGTTCCTCAGAAGGACAAGATACCCGGCTGGGGAGAAGGGGAACCCCAAGCCAAATGCATGGTTAAGGCCCCAACAGGAAGTGGGGGGAGGCCTGGAAGGCAGCAGGAGTTGGACCTGAATCCCTGAAATAAGGCAGGACCTGGTTCAGGAGCAAGTTAAAACTTACAGAGGGAGGAATTCGAGCTCAGAGGACACCTGCAATCCTGGGCCTCAGCTGTGGGAAGAGGAGGCTTACAACCCCCAGCACCTGACACTGAGGTACCCAGGGGCTTTGCCCTGGTGGGGGGTGAAGAACTGGCACTGAGGTACCTGGGGCTTTGCCCTGGGGGTGTGAAGAACTGGCACTGAGGTACCCAGGGGCTTTGCCCTGGTGGGGGGTGAAGAACTGGCACTGAGGTACCCGGGGGCTTTGCCCTGGTGGGGGGTGAAGAACTGGCACTGAGGTACCCGGGGGCTTTGCCCTGGGGGGGTGAAGAACTGGCACTGAGGGACCCGGGGGCTTTGCCCTGGTGGGGGGTGAAGAACTGGCACTGAGGTACCTGGGGGCTTTGCCCTATGGGGGGGTGAAGAACTGGCACTGAGGTACCTGGGGGCTTTGCCCTGGGGGGGTGAAGAACTGGCACTGAGGTACCCGGGGCTTTGCCCGGGGGGTGTGTAGAACTGGCACTGAGGTCCCCGGGGGGCTTGGTCCTATGGGGGGTGAAGAACTGGCACTGAGGTACCCGGGGGCTTTGCCCTGGGGGGGTGTGAAGAACTGGCACTGAGGTACCCGGGGGCTTTGCCCTGGGGGGGTGAAGAACTGGCACTGAGGTACCCGGGGCTTTGCCCTATGGGGGTGAAGACCTGGCACTGCGGTACCCGGGGGCTTTGCCCTGGGGGGGTGAAGAACTGGCACTGAGGTACCCGGGGCTTTGCCCTGGGGGGGGTGAAGAACTGGCTCTGAGGCACCCGGGGCTTTGCCCTGGGGGGGGGTGAAGAACTGGCACTGAGGTACCCGGGGGTTTGCCCTGGGGGGGTGAAGAACTGACACTGAGGTACCCGGGGGTTTTGTCCTGTGGAGAGTTTAAGGGGGGCACTGAGGTACCTGGGGGCTTTGCCCTGGGGAGGGGTGAAGAACTGGCACTGAGGTACCCGGGGCTTTGCCCTGGGGGGGGTGAAGAACTGACACTGAGGTACCCGGGGGCTTTGCCCTGGGTGGGTGAAGAACTGGCACTGAGGTACCCGGGGCTTTGCCCTATGGGGGGGTGAAGAACTGACACTGAGGTACCCGGGGGTTTTGCCCTGTGGAGAGTTGAAGGGGGGCACTGAGGTACCCGGGGGCTTTGCCCTGGGTGGGGGGTGAAGAACTGGCACTGAGGTACCCGGGGCTTTGCCCTATGGGGGGGTGAAGAACTGGCACTGAGGTACCCGGGGGCTTTGCCCAGTGGGGGGGTGTGAAGACCTGGCACTGAGGTACCCGGGGGCTTTGCCCCACGCAGGGGTTAAGGGGGCACTGAGGTACCCAGGGGATTTTCTCTGTGGGCTGGGGGTGAGGTGCTGGCACTGAGGTGCTCTGAGACTCTACCCCTGGGGCAGGGGCAAATGTTGTACTTAAAGTGCTGCACAGGATCTTTTCAGGGGCAATAATGCAAAGCGACACATTTACTGGTAATACATGTATCAGCCAACACCGTAGCATGTGCATATGATCTATATTACACTCATGCACACACATAGGCGGCAGGTTTGTATAATTTTTGGTGGGGCCCAAAATGGTGGTGCCCCCCCGCTCCCACCCTGTAAGCCGATATAAAATGAAGCTACAACGCGTCAGTGCCACAAGATTACAAGGGTCAATTAAAAGTGGAAAGTCAGAAGCAGCACTTGCCTACTTCAATATACAGTATTATATTTTGTTGCACCTGTTGTGATGAAGTGGGAATGTTCTTAATATTTTCTCTGAATACTGTGTGGGTGCCTCAGTTTCCCCTGCAAGATGCCAACTGAAGGTGTTGGGGACAAAGAGATCAGGTGGCCTCCTTGTCCAGAAGAGACACAGAGGCCAGAGGAGGGAGTGTCAGTTTGGAGCTGGCTGGGGAAATGGGGAAGAGACTCAGAACTTGGTTCTGGGCTCCCCACCCCCCAAAATGGACCTGACAGAGGGGTTCTGTTTTCTGTACCTACAAGCTCTGTTTAAACTGTGTTCCCTTCATGTAATAAACTTTCTGTTTTACTGTCTGGCTGAGAGTCACATCTGACTGCGGAGTTGGGGTGCAGGGACCTCTGGTTGCCCCAGGACCAGCCTGGGCAGACTCGCTGTGGAAAGTGCATGGTGTGGAAGGGCATGATGAATGCTCCGAGGTCAGACCCAGGAAGGTGTAAGCTTCTTGCCCTGGAGACAGTCTGCTCCGAGAGAGGAGGCTCCCCCAGAATCCTGACTGGCTTTGTATGGAGTTGTTCCAAAGCATCACAGCATCCCCTTCCACACCGTGCACTTCCCAGAAGTCCACACAGGCACTAACACTCCCTCCTCCGGCCTTTGTCTCTTTTCCAGGCATTAGGAGGCCACCCGATCTCTCTGTTCTCCAACACCTTCAGTTGGCACCTTGCAGGGGAAACTGATTTGGGAGAAATGAAGTAAAAGCTGCCCAAACCGAGCTTGAGCACTCCTGAATTTTGAGGTGTTCAAATCTGGAAGGCAGGTGCTGGGGGTGGGAGAGGGCTGTGGGCTCCATGGGGGAGCATGGCAGCAACTGTCTGGAGCTGCACGGAGCCTGAGTGGCACAGTAAGTGGTTTGGGGGTTGGAGAAGGGGTAGGGGTTTCCGGGGGGCAGTCAAGGGACAAGGAGCAGGGGGGGTTGGCTGGGGCAGAGGTTCGGAGGGGCAGTCAGGGGACAGGGAGCAATTGGATAGGCATGGGAGTCCAGGAGGTTTATCAGGGGACAGGTAGGGGGCGGGGTCCTGGGGGGAAGTTGGGTGGGGTCTCAGGAGGGGGCAGTTGGGGACAAGGAGAAGGGCGGCTTAGATAGGGGCTGAGGTCCCAAGGGGCAGTTAGGGGCAGGGGTCTCGGGAGGGGGTAATCGGGGACAAGGACCAGTGGTGCTTAGATAGGGGGTGGGAGTCCTAGGGGGCAGTTGGGGCAAGGGTCTGGGGAGGGGGCAATCAGCGGCCAGGGGCTGGGATTCAAAGGGCTCTGGGCTGCTGGCAGCCGCGGGGAGCCCAGAACCCTTTAAATCCCAGCCGCGGCTGGGATTTAAAGGGCTCTGGGCTCCCCGCCGCAGCGGGCAGTGCAGAGCCCTCTGATTCCCCGCCGCAGCTGGGATTTAAAGGGCTCTGGGCTCCCCGCCGCAGCGGGCAGCGCAGAGCCCTCTGATTCCCCGCCGCAGCTGGGATTTAAAGGGCTCTGGGCTCCCTGCCCCTGTGGGCAGCGCAGAGCCCTCTGACTCCCCGCCGCGGCTGGGATTTAAAGGGCTCTGGGCTCCCCGCGGTTGCAGGCAGCGCAGAGCCCTCTGACTCCCCGCCGCGGCTGGGATTTAAAGGGCTCTGGGCTCCCCGCGGTTGCAGGCAGCACAGAGCCCTCTGACTCCCCGCCGCGGCTGGGATTTAAAGGGCTCTGGGCTCCCCGCCGCAGCGGGCAGCGCAGAGCCCTCTGATTCCCCGCCGCAGCTGGGATTTAAAAGGCTCTGGGCTCCCTGCGGCTGCCGGCAGCCCAGAGCAGGGGAGAAACCTAGCTCCAAATATTGCTGGAGCAGAGCCCCTGACTGTGAATATTCCTGGGGCTAAAGCCCCAGGAGCCCATATAAGTTGGCGCCCATGTGCACACACACACTCTCTCTCTCTCTGTCTTGTTGTTGTTACCAAGTAGTTGCTCCCTTTAACTTCAGGGCCAGGTGAGTTAGATGCGGGAGGGGAGGAGCTGGGCTTCTGTCGATCCAGATTGATGCTCCAATGTTGACAAGACGAAACCTGGGATCCTCTGCAAGACACCTCACATTTTATAGCAGCTTCCCTCTCATGCAAATCTATACCAGATGCAAAATCAGTGTCTGTGTCAGTTGGTCAGCTGTGGCGCTTCCTTCTTGGTGTTGTCTTAATGCTGCCACATTTATTTTCAAAGAGGGTGTTTTCAAAAGAATGTGCTTGCTTCTTTAATGAGCCCACTTGACAAATTTTATTGTTCTTGGGTCTGGCTTCTATCCCCTCTTCAACTATTGCAGCTGTCTGGAGGTGCTGCCTTCCACTGCCTTGCTCATTCACCCCTTATTCATTCAACAGGGCAATTGTTACAAGGTGGGGAGATCTTATTCTACTCCTAGCGAAAAGACATTTTTCTTCTATCTTAACTATCCTTAGGGGCGATAACATTATACTGAAGCACAATACAAAGTTTCTATATAAAGATTTGATACAAAGTTCCTATATCAAAGGACTTGATACAAAATTGTATGAAAGTAGAGGTTACATATGGAAAGACTTAATACAAGGTTATATGAAGAGGCACAATACAAAGTCAGATGAAAATGATACACGGTTATGCGAAGATGCTTAATGCCGAGGTTTATCTACAGGCTAAGGGGGCACTGAGGTGACTGTGGGTTTGTCTCTGCAGGCGGGGTGGCATGTGTGGTGAGCGGGCAGCCCTTTGACACAATCAAGGTGAAGATGCAGACCTTCCCCACCATGTACCGGGGTTTCTTTGACTGCTCAGTCCGGACGTACCAGCAGGAAGGGCTGCCCGGGCTGTACCAGGGCACCACTCCCGCCCTGCTTGCTAACGTGGCAGAGAACGCCGTGCTCTTCGCTTGCTATGGCTTCTGTCAGCAGCTGGTGAGGCAGCTGTTTGGACTGAGCAGTGTGCTGGAGCTGAGGTATGGCCTGGCCCTGTGGGTGTGCGGCATGGGGACGCCAGAGGGGGTGGGGCTGTGTGGCAAGGCTGCTGTAAGCCCCCCTGGGGGGCTCCAGTTGGGCAGCATTCGGGGGGACGTCATTTGGGGAAGCCGAGTCACCCACATTTTCCATCTGTGACAGGCCAGGAGAAGGCTGTGGGGACGCCCCTGAGCAAGGGGATAGTCAGGGTTGGGGAGGCAGGTCACGCTCCCCCTCTAGGGTAGTGGTGATGAGGGCCTCTGCTCTGCCCTCTGCAGAGCCTGGGCCTGTGTGGGGTGAGCTTCGGCTCTAACATCTGTGTTCTCGGGCCCTGTGGTGCCAGTGATCTGCAGAGTGCGCTTGCTGGCTCGTTCTCCTCTGTCTTTTCCTCTATGGTGCTGTGCCCTGCGGAGCTAGTGAAATGCCGCATGCAGGCCTTACATGAGATGAAGGTCACCGGGCGAACAGCACTAGCCCATCACAGGTACGTCACAGCCGTGGGAAGCAGGCCAGGCTTTGGTGAATTACACACGTCACACACAGCCCTGGTGGAAGGTTTGTGAGTGAGGCAGCAGGTCTGAATTTCCTCTTTCCCAGGAAGATGAGGGTGTCACACTGCCCAGCTGACTATAGCTGGCTTGGTGCTAAACCCAGACAATGTAAACACATTCCTTAGGAGGTGCTTACTGGGCGGGACCCTGCAGCTTCCTTCTGTCCCTCCTGGCCAGACTGCCTGCCTGTGGGTCTGCATGACACAGCATACCCGAAACCTTCCTCTATCACAGAGATAGGCATTGTGTGCCGAAGGCGGCAGGTGAGCTGATTTTCAATGGCACTCACCCTGGCCACTGGTCCAGGGGGGCTCTGCATTTTAATTTAATTTTAAATGAAGCTTCTTAAACATTTAAAAAACCTTCTTTACTTTACATACAACAATAGTTTAGTTATATATTATAGACTTATAGAAAGAGACCTTCTAAAACATTAAAATGTATTTCTGGCACGCAAAACCTTGAATTAGAGTGAATAAATGAAGACTTGGCACAGCACTTCTGAAGGTCAAGTATCAGAGGGGTAGCGTCTGACGAAGTGGGTATTCACCCACGAAATCTTATTCTCCAGTACATCTGTTAGTCTATAAGGTGCCACAGGACTCTTTGTTGCTTTTTACACTTCTGAAGGGTTGCCAACCCCTGCTCTATCACAACCAAACATCCTCCTCTCCTTCCTGGCCACTGTATTGTGGCTGAGCTGTCGGCCAACATCTCTCCCATGGCACAGTGCAGATCATTGCTGCTGCAGTTGCCAGGCTACCCAGCTTCCCCATTTTTGTGCCTATGTCTCAAATTAATCCCATGTTTCCAAAGGACAATTTGTGGAGAACATTTGCAGATGAGGGAGCAAGGGAGGTCAGTGGATGATATGCCAGAGCCCACTCTGATACATTAGTTTAAACCAAGTCCCCCTGCTCCTTTCTTCCTTCCACCCCAAATTCCGCCTCTAGCAGGACATGCTGGAATGTGCCCAGTTTGGCCTGGAAAACGAATCTGGGATTCGCTCTCCGTGAGAATTTGGGGTAATATGGCATGGTTCTAGGTTGACTGATGATCTTGGGTTGGTAAAGGTAATGCTGGGTGTGGTTATGTTTTCATTCTGGCCGTGATGGTCCTTGTTTGGGTACATTGCCTGTGTTCTCTCTTGCAGCTCTACCTGGGCTACTGTGAAAAATATCTTTCAATCTGAGGGCCTGCTGGGATTTTTCCAGGGCCTGACCAGTACTTGGCTACGGGAGGTGCCTGGCTACTTCTTCTTCTTTGGTGGCTATGAAGTCAGTAGAAGCTTTTTCACCCAGGCTGGCCAATGCAAGGAGGATCTGGGTGAGTAGAGTTGGATGTGGGCAAGATAAAGGGAGTTTCAGCCTTATGGCCTTTGCAGAGGAGTGGTGAGGAATTGTATCGTTTTGAGCAAGGACAGAACTAGGATCTGATTGTTTTCGCAATGAAATAGTGACCAATATCGATACAGCTCTGACCACTCCAGGGGTAGTGTTGTGCTACAGAGCTATGAGCTTCAGACAGGTGACAGAAGCAGAAACACTTTATGCAGACTGGACAAGAGGGACTCCCTGGTACTAGTAGATGGACACCAAATCAATTTGAAGGAGAGGATGTGGAACTTCAGAAGCAATCTATACATGTCACAATCCCAGGTTCCAACCCTCCTGGAAGATTTTAACTCCCCAGTTTTTTATTTATAACATTGCCCCTCGGCCCAAGCAGGTTCTTAACCAAGTATTTTCATTAGGAGGAGAAATTGATTATACAAGTCAGGGATTTCTTTGGTGCAAATCTGTTTATTTACAAAGATTGCCCAGAAAGTCATGTTTCCCTGAACACCATAGCATCAAACAATAAGTGGCACTTTCTTTGCCCAGAAATCCACTCCTGTTTCTCCAGAGAGTTCTGTGCTCAAAAGAAGCTCTTTCTCTGCTCCCTCTCAGGGTCATGCTAACAGTGTTTCTCTGGTTTTCTCCTGACAACACACACAGTTCCACCAATCAAGGGCACAATCTCTGTATTTTCAAGGGAAACCCCTCTTATTTTCCCTGAACTAGTTCTTGTTCAGGCCTTCCTACATGGTCCAGCACCTTGGCTGGTGGCTTTCAAGTACATAAAAGGTTTTTACAAGGAGGAGGGAGAATTGTTCTTCTTAACCTCTGAGGATAGGACAAGAAGCAAGGGGCTTAAATTGCAGCAAAGGAGGTTTAGGTTGGAAATTAGGAAAAACTTCTTAACTGTCAGGGTGGTTAAGCACTGGAATAAATTGCCTAGGGAGGTTGTGGAATCTCCATCATTGGAGATTTTTAAGAGCAGGTTAGACAAACACCTGTCAGGGATGGTCTACTCTAGATAATACTTAGTCCTGCCATGAGTGAAGGGGACTAGACTAGATGACCTCTCAAGGTCCCATCCAGTCCTATGATTCTATGATTCTTTTGTTCCAGCTATCTTACTCCACAAAGGAGCTTCAATGCTTCTCCAGTTTAGCCTGAATGAAAAGTAGCTAGCATGTTAATCAGGTTCAGCAATGTCTATGATTGCCCACAGATCAAACATGCCAGCCGGCAGCCCCCATAGCCCTCCAGCACACCACCTCATCTCAGGCCTGGTCTGCACTAGGAAATTAGCTTGGTATAATTATGTTGCTCAGAGGTGTGAAAAATCCACACCCCTGAATGACGCAGTTAAACCAACCAGACCCCCGGTGTAGACAGTGCTAGGTCGATGGGAGAATTCTCATGGGGAGATGAATTAGCTGTCCCAATGGGAGAAGCCCTCCCATTGGTGTAGGTAGAGTCTTCACTGAAGCACTACAGCAGCGATTTAAGTATAGACGAGCCTTCAGCATCACCTATCATCCCAATGGAAGCCAAAATGAAAGGTCTGGCATGACCCATACCAGACAGAAGGAAAAGAAACAATTTAACAAATGTACAAATGATACAATCTTAACTCTTTACATATTGTCTTTCCATCAGGAGGTTTTCACAGCAGTGACTTGAATCAGTGCTACTCCCATATAAAGCTCTTTGGAGCTTTTCTCACCCTGCCCAATTTCCTCCCAGACACTGAGGAGGGGCTGCTTCCAGCTAGCTTCTGACAAGCATCTGTGTTTCTGTGGAGTCTGCTGGCTGGGACAGACTCTGCTAATTTTGTTCTAATGGGGAATTCTTCTCTATCACAACTCTTCCAGCCTCAGGTTCCACAGCTACATTCTCACTTTCTGGGGCAGCCAAGTGGATGTTCTGTCTCCCTGATGCCTTCTGTCATGGCAACTATGGATAACTTTGGGTTTATTCCTGGGTCCCACTCCCAGTACTGTATAGGGTTCCTCCCAAGGTATATCTAGCTTAGACCACCCACCCTTTCTTCTCATAGGATTGTGGAACCAGACCAGGTCCTCTCTTTTAAAAGTTTCCCCATATGACCTTACATCCCAGGGGTTTTTTATTTTGTCATAAGCTATCCTCCAATGTTTTCTATAGCATAATCTGAGGTGAATCCCTCTGTCTCCCTTGTTGAAGATGAATAATGTAATCATCATTGGGCCAGGGAAGGAGAGTGAGAGTGACTCTAGCCTGCTGGTTTGGGCACTCACCTGGGAGCTGGCAGATGCGGGATCATGTCCTTACTCCAGTGACTAGTTATCCACAGTGCAACAACTTCAGCAGGAGAGAGCTACATCAGAACCCTCCCTGGCTAGGGCACACCACTCCAATATGGGAGACCTAAACTCAGGTCCCTGCTCTACCTCAGGCTGAGGGGGCACTTGAACCCAGGTCTTCCACAGCCTAGGTAAGTGCCCTAGCTCAGGGGTTCTCAACCAGGGGCACGTGTACCTGTGGTGATATGCAGAGTTCTGCCGAGGTCACATCAACTCACCTAGATATTTGCCTACTTGTACAATGGGCGACATAAAAAGCATTAGTGAAGTCAGTACAACCTAAAATTTCATACAGGGAATGACTTGTTTGTATTGCTGTATGCTAGACACTGAAATGTAAGTACAAGATTTATAGTTATATGGTAGCAATGAGAAAATAGCATGAGAAAGCAGGAGGGATAGCTCAGTGGTTTGAGCTTTGGTCTGCTTAAACCCAGGGTTATGAGCTCAATCCTTGAGGGGGCCACTTAGGGATCTGGGGCAAAAATCAGTACTTGGTCCTGCTAGTGAAGGCAGGGGGCTGGACTCAATGACCTTTTAAGGTCCCTTCCAGTTCTAGGAGATAGGTATATCTCCATTTTTTTCCCCAGTAATACTGTGCTGTGATACTTTTGTATTTTTATGTCTGATTTTGTAAGCAGGTAGTTTGTAAGTGAGGTGAAACTTGGGGTACGCAAGACAGATCCGACTCCTGGAAGGGGCACAGCAGTCTGGGAAGGTTGAGAGCCACTGCTCTAACCAACTAGTTAAAATATATAATGGAGGCAGCAATAGTGGCTGCTGATTATGATGATTGTGAATCTAGCCCTTTACAAATGCCCAGAAACAAAATGTTTAGATTTTCCAGACCTGCCAAGAACCAAAACTCAATTATTCACCCAGATGTACTGGGAACCCCACATCTGGTGAAGGATTATTTACTAGAACTTCTGCTACTGTTACAGCCCCTTGGGTTCCTTATTGGATAAACTTCAGGGCACTTTGTAAAGTAGTCTGTGAAAGCCAACACATGGTGATTGCCAGCCTCTGCCCCAGGCCAGGCCCAGCACATCAACACCAATGTGTTCCATTGGGGCCTATGAGATACGGCTGCATTGGGGCTCTCCCTATCTTAGGGAGACCCTTCTTTGCAATGCAGGCATCACATATCCTGCACCATATCCTGCAGGATACAGGATGCACCAGTATCCTGCATCCTGACTGCATTTTGCCCAAGAGAAATTCTCTTTTAGTTTAGCCAAAGTTTTTGTAACCTCAAAATGTCCAGCAGCTTTAAAATCATGACATACCCTCAGAACCTCCTTTGCCAATGTATCTGGTACCTGAACCAACCACCACTGGTTTCTCCTGTCTCCTAGACAATATTTCATCTTTGAACTCCCAGCATTCCTAGTATCATCATAAAGCCTTTATTGTGATAGTCATTCCACGGTGGCTGCGTTTGCCAATTGATTTTCCAATCAAACATTATTCTGATATCAGGAGTCTCTCTTCAAAAGGCTTTAACTGGTCTGGAGTCTATTCCAGCCCACTGCCACTATCCTAGTGGATGGACCAGGAACATTAGGACTTCTTCAGATGATGGGAGAGAGGAAACAGCCTTGTCTTTCTAAGCACACTCAGACCTTTGAGCCACTAATTCCTTGCTGTCATGCTTAGGCAGTGTTTGCAGTTATCCACCCAACAGGGCTGTCTGGACAAGCATCAGCATTGTTATGCTTGTGCCCAGGCATAGGTGTGACTGTGAAATCAATAACATTGCAGCTTTTCCAACCATCTGGCCAGTTGTCCCTCAGGGCTCCTGAGTCTAAATAGCTATTGCAGATTTGCACTGACCACAGATTTTCTCCCATCTGGATAGTGATGGAAATGTTCTATACAGTTAATCATTGCCAGGTGTTCCTTTCAGCTGGTGCAATAATTTATTTCTGGAGAACTTACACTTTTGCTGTAATAAGCCACCACCCTCTCAAGTCCTTTCTGTGCTTGTGCCAATACCGCTCCTAATCCATAAGCACTGGCATCTGTGTCAAACATGAAAGGGGCTTTGAAACATGGATAGGCTAAGACAGGAGCATACACAAGAGCTCTTCTCAGTTCAGAAAATGCTACCTCATACTCTGCTGATGAAATAGTTTCACGTTCTCTCCCTGCTTATGCAATAGTTTTACAATATTGGCAAACCCACAAATAAGTCTTAATGTGGGCTGTCAATTAATCGCAGTTAACTCATGCGATTAACTCAAAAAAATTAATCACAATTAAAAAAATTAACCGTACTTATAACAATAGAATACCAATTGAAATTTATTAAATATTTTTTTGTTTTTCTACATTTTCAATATTGATTTCAATTACAACACAGAATACAAAGTGCGCAGTGCTCACTTTATATTATTATTTTTATTCCAAATATATGCACTATAAAAATGATAAACAAAAGAAACAGTATTTTTCAATTTTACCTCATTGAAGTGCAATCTCTTTATTGTGAAAGTATAACTTACAAATGCAGATTTTTTTTTCTGGTTACATAACTGCACTCAAAAACAAAACAGTGTAAAACTTTAGCACCAACAAGTCCACTCAATCCTACTTCTTATTCTGCCAATCGCTAAGACAGACAAGTTTGTTTACATTGATGGGAGATACTGCTGCCTGCTTCTTATTTACAATGTCACCTGAAAGTGAGGACAGGCGTTTGCATGGCACTTTTGTAGCAGGCATTGCAAGGTATTTACATGCCAGATATGCTAAACATTCATATGCCCCTTCATGCTTCGGCCACCATTCCAGAGGACATGCTTCCATGCTGATGATGCTCATTAAAAAAATAATGCGTCAATTAAATTTGTGACTGTACTCCTTGGGGGGAGAATTGTATGTCTCCTGCTCTGTTTTACCCACATTCTGCATATATTTCATGTTATAGCAGTCTTGGATGATGACCCATACATGTTCGTTTTAAGAACACTTTCACAGCAGATTTGACAAAATGCAAAGAAGGTACCAATGTGAGATTTCTAAAAATAGCTACAGCACTCAACACACGGTTTAAGAATATGAAGTGCCGTCCAAAATCGGAGAGAGACAAGGTGTGGAACATGCCTTTAGAAGTCTTAAAAGAGCAACACTCTGATGTGGAAACTACAGAACCCAAACCACCAAAAAGGAAAATCAATGTTCTGCTGGTGGCATCTGATTCAGATGATGAAAATGAAGATGCATCAGTCCACACTGCTTTGGATCGTTATCAAGCAGAACCCATCATCAGCATGGAAGCATGTCTTCTGGAATGGTGATTGAAGCATGAAGGGACATATGAATCTTTAACGCATCTGGCACATAAATATCTTGCAACGCCAGCTACAACAGTGCCATGTGAATGCTTGTTCTCACTTTCAGGTGACATTGTAAACAAGAAGCAGGCAGCATTATCTCCTACAAATTGTAACCAACCTTGTTTGTCTGAGTGATTGGCTGACCAAGGAGTAGGACTAAGTGGACTTGTAGGCGCTAAAGTTTTACATTGTTTTATTTTTAAATGCAGGGTTTTTTACATAATTCTACATTTGTAAGTTCAACTTTCATGATGAAGAGATTGTACTACAGGTCTTGTATGAGGTGAATAGAAAAAAATTTTTTGTTTGTTTTTTACAGTGCAAATATTTGTAATCTAAAATAAATATAAAGTGAGCACTGTACACTTTGTATTCTGTGTTGTAATTGAAATTAATATATTTGAAAATGTAGTTAACATCCAAAAATATTTAAAATAAATGGTATTCTACTGTTGTTTAACAGTGTGAGTAATCACAATTAATTTTTTTAATTGGTTGACAGCCCTACTCTTAATGGGAGCAAAGTCCTTCAAAAAGTCCTTCAAAACTCTGCACATCTGTTAGTGTCTGGGCAGCTGACCAGTTCTTCATAGCCTCAATTTTCTTTTTGTCAGTGGAAATTCCCCCCTCACTGACTGCGTGTGCCTGGTAGGTTACTTTTTTGGAACAACTCACATTTCTTTGGGTTCAGTTTCAGATTGGCAGCTTTAAGCTTATCACAGACCAATTGTAAATGTACTGGTTTCTATTCAAAGGTCTTTCCGTGTGCTCGGATATCATTTACGTATAACACACATTTTGAGAGAGGCATGCCATGCAGTACCCTCTCCACAAGTGTCTCAAACATGGCTGATGCATTACACAAGCTGAAAGCCATCACTTTAAATTGCCACAAGTCCTGTTCTGTTCTGAAAGCAGTCTTTTCCCTGTCCTTTGGATTCACTTGCCAATACTCACTTTTAAAATCCAGTACGGAAAAACAGACTGAATTTGCTGCAGCATACTATCACCTATTTGTGGCAATGGGTAAGAATCCTTCAAAGTTACTTAATTTAGTTTTCCATAGTCCACATAGAATGTGATGTTGCCATCTTTTTTCTTAACCAGAACCATGAGTGAGGCCCAAGGACTGGTTGAAGGCTCCATTATGTCTTTGTGATACATTTCCTTAATGATCTGCAAAGCCTCTTCCCTCTTAGCAACTGATAAATAGTCAGGTGGCTGATAATGGGTCAGTTTTTCCCAGTATCAATCTTGTGCTGGACCAGTGCACTACAATCTCTACCTTTGATGGAACTGGAGAATAACCTCTGATTTCTAACCAAAAAGTGTCTTAGATCATTCTGCTGCTTCTCATTTAAATATGAGGTACTGCATTGGAACAAGTCCAGCTGAAATTCAGGGAACTTACCTTTATCTCCTTCCCCTTGTTGTTTTCTTCTACAGTCACATTTACTAGATCTGCTGGTTCCCATTTTGCAATGATGGTTCCCGTTTTTTACTGTTTGTCAGAAGCATTTGGCAAATGAACAGGAATCCATTCCTGCTTCAGATCCACAATAACTTTAGCAGCTAAAATTTCCCCCAAGATCATAGGTCTTAATGCAGGTCTCAACTAATCCCCATCTTTCCTTGCTGGAAGGCTACCACAGCATGTAGTTGTTGTTATGGTTTCTGACCCCCTGGAGGCAGAACAGTTTGTTCACTGCAAACTAATTGTTAATAAACAATTTTTAAAATCTGGGCCACCTCTTTGAAGGGACTTTCCAAACTGAATTTGTAGGACTCCTTTCCTAGCATTGATTCCAGCTGTTGGACATCATAAAATCCAAAACAGCGACTCACTCATTCACTAGCTCAGCTACCCAACATCTTGCTCAAATTGCAGAGGTTCAATTTTCAAACCGAGTTTTCCCCATTTTTGGATAAGTGCATGTTCCCATCACTGTCTCCATTTGAGATCAGTTTTTGGTTCCCTATTCCCTAACATTACCAGCTTGTCTAGTCTAATAACTGTTATGTGTGAGCCAGTGTCCGCTATTCTTGTGCATTTCACAGATCCTATTACACTATCAATAGCCAAACTCCCATTGCGGTTGTTCAACTGGCCAGATCTAATAAAAAACTGTGGGAGTAGTTCTTGTTCCTCCAAGGTTTGCACTTTCAGCACTTTGATGCATCTGAAGAAGTGAGTTTTTTTGCCCACAAAAGCTTATGCCCAAATAAATCTGTTAGTCTTTAAGGTGCCACCGGACTCCTTGTTGTTTTTGTGGATACAGACTAACCCGGCTACCCCCTGATACGTGACTTTCAGCTTGGTGTCCCCCCATTTCCCAAAATGGGTAAGGGACTTTCATTAGACTCTCAGGATGCTCTGTTCTGGGCTGCCTTAGATGTATAATAATCCTTCCTTTAGCAGCCAATTTTTTTTACAGTACCAGCATTTAACTGAATGGCTTCCCTTGTTTTTTGTATCTTTGCCAATTTCCTTTCTTTTATAAACCACATTAAGCATTTTTTTCAGTTGTTCAATAATGTCATGAACCACATTAGAATCCCCTTTTCCATCACGCATATTAGACACAAAGCTGCACTTACAGGGTTCCTGGTGATCAGCTTCCATCCTTCTCACCAGCTTCTGCTTCCTCTTCTGGTGGGCTGCTGCAAGGAAAGAGTCAAGTTCAGAGGCAAATTCCACAACCTCTCAGAGTGACCTTGGCCTTCTTTCACTGATCTTGATCTGCAAATCCACGTCCATCTGAGCATCTATAACTTGGTGCATTGCTAATGTATTCTTGAAGTCCTCCTGGCATCTAGATATGCCAGGAACACTAATCTCCTGACATGTGGTCTCTTTCCCCCACACTCCCTCTAGCTCTTAGCTGTGCCTGGCTAGCTCAGGTTGATGACTAGCTCCAAACCTGATGTCAAGGGCTTGCACCCACAGGCGGCGAGTTATATGGGCCTGTGGTGGCCATGCTGCACCAATATTCAGAGCACGGGGGCCCGGCTCCACCAATGTTCAGGGTCAGGTCTCCCCTCCTGCACCCTGGACTCCTCATCCCAGGCCCCACCCCAGAGCCTGCACCCCCACATCCCAACCCTCTGCCCTAGCCCTGAGCCCCTCCCACACCCCAAACCCCTCAGGCCCAGCCAGAGCCCTCATCCCCCCATGCCCCAGCCCTGAGCCCCCCCTCACCAAACCCCTCATCCCCAGCCCCACCTCAGAGCCCACACCCTCAGCCAGAGCCCTTATCTCCCACACCCCCACACACCACATTGTGCAATATCGGGAAACTGTTAAATGCTTACTGTTTCCAGTCCACTTTTACATTATTTAAAAATATATATATTGGCATACAATGGGGGGGCGGGGGGGGCGGGACTTGGACCCATTCTGGGCACCACCAAAAATTATACAAACCTGGCGTCCATGCTTGCACCAGATATAGATAACTCCATTTATTTTCTGGGAGTGAATCCTCCAGCACCATCAGAGATGGGCCATTCAAGTTGGCTGCTAGAAACCACCCTCTCTATTGATCTCACTAGCCATTCATTGGGGCTGTGAAATTGAACTGAGCTACATAAGCCTCCCAGGGAGTTTTCCCCTCACAGATAGTGGGATTTTGTACCACTTGAGTTGGAACAATCCAACCTCTCCTGTCTGGGGCTGTGTGGGCTACAAACAGGATCGAGAACTGTCTTTCCCAAGTTCTCTGGCTGGCCTGATTCCTCAACGTGGCTTTTCCTGTGGCCTGTGACCTTTTGATTCCCTTCTGAAGCTAATTTTTAGCTCCTAAAGTCCTCAGTGCTGCTTATCTGTGTTAGCAAGTTCTAAGTTGGCCAAAGCTTTTTTGACCTTCCCTGGTTCCTGGAATACCCTCTCCTCCTTCTCCTCTTGCTGGTCACATCCTGAATCCACCTTGCCAGTCCAGACTGAGAGTTTCTGTAGTTGGGCTGCCAAATTGCCAAGACACTTTGTAGCTGCTGCCCTGATGAACATTTTATCTCCAGCAGCAGGTCATCTCTCAGTCATTGCTACGCAACCTCCAGATGTCACTTAATTCCTTTCACTAAATCTCCAGCTTCTGTTTTAAATTCTTTTGAGACATCTTCAGCTCTTGTTGTAAATCTTGTTTTAATTCCTTTTGGCCATCTCTGATTTCTGCAAGCACTTCCATTATTTCTTCCATCTTGGTTCCACAGGAATATGAACTCATAATTTCTCTCCTTGGAAATTCTATCCCATCGCTGACACCAGTGTTGCCTATTTGACCAAGTGGTTAGCCAATATTTGTGGCCTTGCTGAGTTGTTTCCATTTGAACAAGAAATTGATTATATGAGTCAGGTACTTCTTCAGTTCAGTCCTCTTTATTTACAGAGAATGTCCACAATGTGGACATGAGCAACACATCTCGAAGAACAGTTACGGAAGGTAGATAACCATTTTTTCTGCTACCCTAAATTGCACTGTATCAAATGGATACAGGAGTTCTCTTTGCTTCCTGTCCTTTGCTGAAGGGTTGCTGTGGGCTGTTAAATATCTATGGTCTTCCACCTCAGAGTAGAGCCCTGCAGCAGGACCTGGATCCCATGGGTCCTGCAGGACCCACTGCCATAATAGCGGGAGTGGGTGGGAGTAGGAGTGGGTATTGCGGGGTGGGACAGGAGCAGGATTAAAAATTGTCCCACACAGGGCTCTAGCTCAGAGGTTGCTGTGTTTCAGTGCTGGGTGTATGGATGACATATATTCCCATGATGAGGCTGGGCTGCAGATGATGGAAAGAAGAAAACTGAGAGGGACAAGGTGAACTTGAGGAGTTGTGGAAAGATGTAACTGCTGATTTCCTTGCTTTTTATGGTTTGCACTGATGAGATATGCGCCTCAAAGCATATTTAATAAATAGGTAGCATGGCTGATAGCTAGTCACATGGAGAGTGATCTGTATTGTTATGTATCACCCCCTTTATACCTCCCCTGTGCTTTGACATGGACTCCCCTGCCAGACCTGGTAAGTGTTGCTCCATCCTGGTAGTTGCTGAAAGCAGCTATAAGAAGCCCCCTGGGGAGTCCAGGAAGAATGAAGCTCTATGAGAGGGGACATGGGAGGAGCACCGCTTTGCAATGGGGCCAGGAAGGGAAGCGGTACCGTGAGGGACACAGGGCTGAACTTGTGCACGGGTCATCAGAGAAGAGCTTCACCCACACTGCTCTCTTCCCGCTCCTTCTGCCATTCCCAGGCCAAGCCACACACAGCCCTGCTTATCTGCACAGACACTCACTTCCCTTGGGCTTTCCAGTGAGCTGCTGCATGGTATGCTAGAGGAACTATGGGGGGTGAGCAAGGATATGGGGCTCGCCAGGGGGTGACTGAGGAGGTAGGGGGGCAGGGTTCTAGGGGTGGCCTGGGATGGAAGAATTGTCCAGTGGTTCAAGAGGAAGGCTGGTTGAGCAATTAAGATGCTACCCTAGGACTTGGGAGATCTGAGTTCAAATTCCTGCTCTGCTGCAGAGTTCCTGTGAGACCCTGAGCAAGTCATTTTGTTTCTCAGGCCTCAATCACCATTGTACAGTGGGGACAATACCTCAGAAGTGTGTGGGGATAATACACTAGTGATTGTGAGGTGCTCCGACACGACAGTGAGGGAGGCCAGACAAGCACCTCAGAGAAATGAGACCTGGGAAGCCCAGTACCTCTTTGGTGAGGCATCAGCACTTATTAGGCTCCCCTAGCACTGCTGCCTCCACTCCCTGTCCCCAAGACAAAAGCTAAACTCCAGACAGGTCTTTCAGCCACTAATCATGTAATTCATTTGCCTGGCCTGGTCTTGTCCCCCTGAGTCCCAGTGCTGCTGGTTGCTTGCATTTCTCTGCAGGATCTGGGAGTTCCCCAATGACTTTCCCCTTCTCCACACTGAGGTCTCTCTCCCTGTGTTGAATTTTAGGTTCTCTTCCCCTAACAGTGAGCGGTGGGATGGGGGGAGCCTGTTTCTGGCTGGCTGTCTATCCCATTGACTCAGTGAAGTCTCGGATCCAGGTGCTTTCCATGGCAGGGCGGCAAGATGGCTTCCTGCTCTCCTTTCTTCACATCTTGAGGACAGAAGGTAGCTGACACACAGACAGCTTCATTCTCTGAATCCATCTCTAAAGTTAGACATTTTAAAATCAGCAGGTCCAAATTATTTGCATCCAAGAGTTTTGAAAGAGCTGGCTAAAGAGTTTTCTGGACCAGTAACATTAATTTTCAAGACTCAATAAGCTCAATCTATTTATCTTAACAAAGAAGTTAAGGGGTGATTTGATTACAGTCTAATAAATACCTAAATGGGGAACAAATATTTGATAATGTGCTCTTCAGTCTAGCAGAGAAAGGTCTAACACTTGGAAGCTGAAGTTAGACAAATTCATACTGGAAATAAGGTGTAAATTTTGTCAGTTAAACATTGGAACAGCTTACCAAGGTGGTCGATTCTTCATCACTGACCATTTTAAATCAAGATTGGATGTTTCTGTAAAGGATCGGCTCTAAGAATTATTTTTGGGAATTGTCACACAGAAGGTCAGACTAGATGATCACAATGATCCCTTCTGGCCTTGGACTCTCTGGTTCTCCTAGGGTTCTCGAAAAGGGGATGTACAGGTCTGTCGCATCTTACGCACTTTTAACATGCGCAATTTCAGCTTTACGCGGTTGGCAAAAACAAAAAAAGAGAAAAATAACAATTTTAATACTATACCTGTAGTGCAGGCGATTCTGCCCGCCATTCAACTCAATGTAATTTTGACTATATGTGGTTTTCGCTTTACGCTCTAACCACGGAACGGAACCCCTGCGTAAGATGAGACTCGCCTGTAGACATTTCCCAGGTTCGGTCTCCCCTGCCTGGGAGGGTTTCCCTTGATATCTTGCTCTGGTTGAGAATCTCACCAAGCTGAGGCCATTGTGGGCTCCATAGGGGACATTCTGTTTGTCTGTCACAGGCATGGCGAGCTCACCTGATTGTGGTGTTTGTGTTGTAGGTTTCATGGCTCTTTACTGTGGACTGGTGCCCACAGTGATACGTGCACTCCCCTCCAATGGTGCCCTCTTCCTAGCCTATGAAATGACGAGGAAAAAGCTAACCGGCCTGCTTGATAGGACACCCTGAGGTCAGAGGTCAAGGCCTGATTTGGAAGGTGGTATTATAAAGCAACATGAACTAAGTTTGGGACTTTTCTTTGCCTGCTGTGGCCAAATCTTTCTGGATGGTTCTCAGTGCCTTTGGACTTTTGACACCTCCCAGCCTGGGAAGGACAGATGTCAGCAGGCACTCAGCAGGCTGGCATTTAAGGAGTAATATTATGTTCACAGGCATTTCAAAGGGATGGGGACAGGGTTCAACCCCTGGACAATGCAAAACTGAATCATATAGATTTCCTTCTCTAGTGGGTTCCCCGTGTGCCTCCTTTCTAACAGTCTACTCTTTAATCTGCATTTCTGATCAAACCCAGGTGACCTGTGTTTGCTGAAATGGAGCAGAGAAGTAAGCATGCTCCAGCAGGCAATGGTGTCTAATATGATATGTTTGTCTTTATGTACATAGATATAATGAAAATAAAATGTTCCTAGATTTTTGTAGCAATAAATTAAAATCTCTAATCTGGAGAGGGTTTTCCTGTTTTGATGGGGGAGAGTGGTGGGATTCTGGGACTAGAGAATCAGGAGGAGGAAGAATCTGAGCAAATCAGTCTGGGACTTGTAGAACATTGTATAACATTTGTTCTTTTCTCCTGTGACCTCAGTGATGACAGTGGAATGTTCAAAGAAGCTCCAGAGAGTATGCTCCCATGCTGGATTTCATGAGAACCTGTATGAAATGCTTTACTGAAGTCCAGATATGTTCCCTTAGTACACTGATGTATGCATGTCCATCAGTAGACAGCACTTTCCTCCTAGCAGCCACCCCTATTCACTGGATCTTACATATCAGTGCAGATGCTTAAGGCAGAATGTCTTTTCCTTTGGTTTGGTGAAAGCCTTTGGTTATTTCTGTAACTTTTGGATTGTCTGGACCCCTCAGTTCAGGGCAACTGCACCAGTATTTCCCCTCTGTGGTCCACCAAGGGATCCACTCTAGGCTCCCAGATCATCAGCTATCACCTCTCTTGGGTGGAGACTCATGTCTCTCTCCCTCCAGACTGGAGTTTTTCCAGGCTGCAGAGTTCCTTACCTACACTGTGATATTCCCAGCAAGCGAGACTTCCTAAATTGCATCTGTGCTTTGCTTCCTCTCCTGAGGCTGCGAACAGAGTAATTACCAGCAATCACCAGTCACCACACAGATCTTTCTAAGCAAGCACATTTATTCTTAAGGTGAAAGCATTACAGAGAAAACAAAAAACCCTCACACATTCTAAATGCTCAACGGCAGTCCTCCGTCTCCAGCTGCAAGTTCTGGTGGGTATCAGTCCTTCAAAACCCACAGGGCTGCAAGTTAATGACTATCTCAAATTCTGAACCAGAAAGACCAGCTGGGCAGTTGATCTGTTTCTTTATACAGCTTGGGCCTTTGATCTCTAATCTTCGGGAACAGGTAACCAGCAGACAAAGACCCGCCTTTCAGGGCATAACTTCAAAAGGCAGGGTTTGTGCATAACCAGAAGTGGGGAATTTGCATTAAGCAACCCTCCCCCCGCCTTCCAGGTACTCCACAGGAAACCCACTTAACGCTTATTGTCTATTCTTGTCCAAAAGTCCATTCTTGTCTGGCACATTTTCAGTGGTAGTCCTTTGAACTTGCAGGCCTCAGATCATATCTCCCCCCTAGAGAGGTGCAATGGGGTGTGTACTCCACACAATCCCTGAATGGATTAATGTGGGCCTGATTGATGATGGAGCACAGCTGGGGAAGGGCTGGGTGGAATTTGCAGCAGAAAGGAGCTGCAGTGGGAGAGTCTTCAGTCACTCAGTGGGGTATAGAAGAGGTAGGAAGTGGTCCTGGGGGGCAGCAAGGACTCTGAGGGACCCTTGGCTGCCAGCCAGCAGGTCCTGGGCTGCAACCCAGAGCAGAGGGTGGGCCTGGGTTCCCCTACCAACCAATGAGAAAGGTGGGGTGAAACCCCATGAGGTAAGGGGTATAAAGAGCCCAGAGGCAGACAGAAGATCTGCTGTAAGGTCATTAGATGCTCCTTTAGCCTGGGAGGGGTGGACTAACCTGACCTGTCCAGAGGGACAAGTTGTGGGGAGAGAGACCACTGCAGTGATAGAGCAGCCATATGGGAAGACAGTTGCTATGCCATGTCTGGCCATGAGGCAGCGCTCCTGCAGTGAGTGAACCCTTTACAAGAGGTTACATACAATCCTGGCCCACAATAATACATAAACTTTGCATTTAATACAATGAACCCCAAAGATACTTACACTGAATTCAGTGAGGTCTCCCAAGCACATGCTGGACACTGCCGTCTCTATCACAGCACATTCCATCCAGGCTGGATTTCACGAGACCCTGTCTGAGGTGCTTTGCTAAAGTCCATCTGGTGCCTTTGTACACTGACATCTATGTATCTAGTAATAGCCGGCACCTTCATCCCCCAGCCTCCTTAGTCATTGGAACAGCTGTGTCTCTCTGGAGGCTCGACGCATGCTCTTGGGACCTTCTGGAATGTCTCTTCCCTTGGTTTGCTAGAAACCTTTGGTTCTTTCTGTAGCGTTTGGATTATCTGAACCCTGCCGTGTCCTTGGCCAAATATTTCCATACACCACGGTTGAGACTTAGAATCACTTGCTGGAAATATTCTTTTCCCTATTAGTAAAGTTCAGGATACTTAAATGTATTGCCTCATAACCTAGTCTCTTCCTTGTTGCTGTGTAAGGAATTAAAAGTAGGGATATGATTAGAAAATTTTAATGTCAAAGTAACACCTGCCTAAGCCTTGTTGTAATATTGCCTGGCTATACACCTGCACTGGGATTGAAACTGTGCTTTAAGCATGTAATTTAAACTGTTTGTCTGCTAGTCTAAGGATGTTCCTCCACCCCCCCACCAATGACACGGTACGTGTAATAAATAACATCAACCTTTGCTTACTGTTCACATTCACATAAATGGATGTGCTGGACTCCACAACAGATTCACTAGCTACATTCTTCTCAGGGGTGGCGGGGCAGGGAGAAGAACCACCCAGCTTGGTTTCCCAAAAGTCAGACTGAGTGGATCATTGGAAAAATTGTGCTGCTGCAAGATGAGTGATTGTGCAGTGGAGTCACTGATTAGGACAAAGAAAGGCCTTTTGACTGAACATAACCTTAGCTGCAGCAGCTGCCTTCCTAGCACAGGGATTATGTCATTCTTCACACCAGGGCATGGAAGTTTGTGGGCTTGCACTAGGGATAAATTTGGCTTCTTTCTTATTTTGTTCCTTTCCCCGCCTGCAGTTGCTGTGGGCCCTCCCCTCTCAGGAGGGGGGCAGGACAGAAATGGCTGCTCAGACAGTGACACTTGAAGCTGACAGACATATCCAGCCAGCTCAGCTGCTGGGCCTGTGTGCCCATCTTTGGGCTGCTCTCTGATTCCCAGACCGCCCCTCTCTGGCTGTGCCTAAAGATAGACCCAGCCCATCTCTCCTTCCAGCCTCTCTCTGATGCAACCTTAACAGAGCAACAAGGCAGAGCAATGTAATTAATCAGTGCAGGGACAGGAAAGTGTGCACAGGCCCTTTGCACCACAAGGCAGGAGTTACAATTGTTCGAGCCTTGGAAATGGCTTTGCTGTGTTACAACAAGGGCTGTGGGCAAAGATTTGATGCCAATAAGAACTCTGAGGGTAAGTGGATTTGTTTTCTAGGAGTTAGTGAGCTGAGATTTGAGCTGTTTTCCTCAATCTTGTTACAACGTTTCCTTTCCCTTGTGTCAGGTAACAGAAGTTGAACTACTGGGATTTCCAGTGAGCCAGTTGCTCTAGCTGATTCCCCGACTCTTGGAAATCCCAGCCTGAGTCAGCAGCATTCAGCTGCATGTAGAAAACCATAGCCAATTAATAGATGGTGCCTGAAAATGTGGAGGGGGATGCAAATTCTGCCCATTAGTTGATACCAATCTGCACTGAATTGCATGGTGGGATTAAGCTAACCTGGGGCCCTAGGCATGAAAATAAACTCAGCCCCCTTCCCCTATCCAATCCCCTGGAAGTAGTTCATTGAGTTGGCAGCATTTTAATATTTTTTTCCAGGGCCAATTCTCCGAGTAAGCCAGGAGCCTAAGTGAGGGGTCTAGTGAAGCTCAAGTAAATGGAGGCAACTGGTGTCAATGAGAGCTCCCTTCCAGATGGGTGTTGAATCACTGAGGTCAGGGTCATAGCAGCTGTTGATGAAGTTCCAGGTACATTGGGGGAGGGGAGGCTAGGCTCGGCTCTGCTCTGCTTTTAGCTAGGCTGGGTTCCTCAAAGCCCAGAACAGTCTCTGGTTCCTGAGGTGCATGAGAACCAGGTAAGGCATTGACTGTCCAGAGGGTATCTGCAAGTGCCTGTCCCAAGCTGAGTATCTCATAGGGGCGTAAAATGCAAATCTGAGAAGTGTTACCCTGCGGACCAAACCTGGAAATAGAATCATGGAAGATGAGGGTTGGAAGAGACCTCAGGAGGTCATCCAGTCCTACCCCCTGCTCAAAGCAGGACCAACCCAAATAAATCATCCCAGCCAGGGCTTTGTCAAGCCTGACCTTAAAAACCTCTAAGGAAGGAGATTCCACCACCTCCCTAGGGAACCCATTCCAGTGCTTCACCACCCTACTAGTGAAACAGTGTTTCCTAATATCCAACCTAAACCTCCCCCACTGCAACTTGAGACCATTGCTCCTTGTTCTGTCATCTGTCACCACTGAGAACAGCCGAGCTCCATCCCCTTTGGAACCCCCCTTCAGGTAGTTGAAGGCTGCTATCAAATCCCCCCTCATTCTTCTCTTCTGAAGACTAAACAATCCCAGTTCCCTCAGTCTCTCCTCATAAGTCATGTGCCCCAGCTCCCAAATCATTTTCATTGCCCTCTACTGGAATCTCGCCAATTTGTCCACATCCTTTCTGTAGTGTGGGGCCCAAAACTGGATGCAGTACTCCAGAGGAGACCTCACCAGTGCCAAATAGAGGGGAATAATCACTTCCCTTGATCTGCTGGCAATGCACATTCTAATAGGCCTCCTACTAATAGCCTGATTGGCCCAACCGCTTGAGCTAGAGAAGGGGGTAGCAGCAGGCACTCCTCATTGCAATCTGACTCACTCCTGTAGGACACGCACCTCACTGACGGCTGGAGTAGGCTTCAAGAATGCACACTCTGCTCGGCAGAAGGGAAACTCAGCGCTCTAGTCCCAATAGTTCCTAGCTGGTCCACCACAGTGATCAAGACGGGGTGCTGGCTGTGTGGGAGCTCCCGTTGCTCCATTCCCAGCCTCTCCCAGGAGGAGGCCCTGTAGGAAACAGGGCAGATGTACTGGCTGTGGATGCATGGGGGATGTCCTAGCTACTCCAGTCACAGCCTCTCATGTAGGGAGCAGGGCAGGAGCACTGGCTCTGAGGGGAGCACCCAGCTACTCCTGCTGCAGCCTCTCCCAGCAGGGTGGCCATGACAGAATGTACCCCTGTGTCCACACCCTACTCACTATTGTAATAATCTTTGTATAGAGTATGCCTTGTGAGGTACTGTAGCAGGGTGGACCCCTGCTCCTGCCCTGAAGGGGTTAAAAACAGCCCTGGGAAGGGGCTGTGGCTGGAGAAAGCAGCCTTTAGGCTGGGCTGAGTGGGGAAGTGGCTGCAGCTGGGGCCATGCCCCAAACTGAGCCACAGGGCCTTATAAGAAGGCCAGGGAAGCCAGAAGCTAAGACAGTCTCTCTCTGTATTCAGAGGGAGATGGGCCAGGCTGCAGGGAGCTAGACCGGGTACCTGAGTGGAGCAGGGCTGGGGAAAGGCAGAGGAGCTGGGGAGCTCCATCCTGGAAAGCTCCAGGCTGCGGCCTAGCATTGGGCTAACAGGTACTGGGGTTGCAGAGGCAGCCCAGGGGTAGGCCAAAGCAGCAGGTCCAGACCCTCCTTGCCAGTGATGAATAGGCTGATACTGCAGTCTGCCCCAGGACGTGGGGCTAGACAATGACTGGCAGTGGCCTTACACTGAGGCAAGGTGGGGATAGAGGGTGGGGGTTCCCTGAGAGGGGAGACCCTGAGAGAAAGGGGTTACTGCCAGGGAGCAGCACTCCATGTGAAAGGGCACCGGGGTCCAGGGAGGGACTCGGGGCCAGGGAACAGGCGGATCACTGGCCTGCATAGGGCGCTATGGGGCTGGGAACCGAGCTAATTCCCCGGGATCACCAGCAGGAGGCGCCGCAGGGGTGAGTCCAAACCCGTTACAGGTACCATCTGACAACTCATAATTTGCTGGTCTGTATTGTCCTGATAAAATATGAGGCAACATTGTCTGTGACATTATAAGATTCCCCTTATGATGATCTTAACATATGTTCCAAACTGAGGTTGGCAAACAAGTCTGTGTCAAACAAAGGATTGTGTGCTCTGCTTAATTTGCATTTAAGCAATAAACAGAGTCATCAAGCAGGAAGGGAAACAAAAGATGTTCCAACCAGTGGGGAAGAGCAGCAGGGAACATCCTTCCCCATAGGATCTCTATGTCAGGGGTGGCCAAACTGTGACTTGTGAGCTGCATGCGGCTATTTTACCATTAAAGTGCAGCTCCCGGAGTTCCCCACAACATCCCCGCTCTCCGATTATCAGACTCGTGGGGGAGCTCGGGACCTCTGCCTTGCAGCAGGGGAGTGGGGTAGGGGCTTCGGCCCAGCAGAGAGGGAGAAGTCTCAGGGCTTCAGCAGGAGCGGGTCTGAAATCCAGAGCCCCAGCAGGCGCCTCCAATGGGGGTGAAGCACTGAGACCTGGCAGGTGTGCCCTGGCTCTCGAACTTCTGAAGATTGCCGTTTGCGGCTCGGAGGGTCAGTAAGTTGGGTAACCCTGCTCTGTCCTGAATCTCAGCTGGAAATGTTTTCAAGAGGGGGACTAACACTATACAAATGAGGGATAAACACCTCAAGGAACACTCCCCCTGCTCCCTCCCTCTCTGTCCATTGATTCACCATGTGAGAAGGGACAAAGGAAGCAGGGGTCCTGGCCTAAAAGTTTGGGCAGCAAGACTGAGAGCTTGTGCTGAGAAGAACTTTGCTTTGAATTTAATGTCGTTAAGTTCAGCACTAATTGCATTTTATCTTTATTTTTCTTGTAAAACATTTCTGACTTTTATACCTCATTACCTGTATTCACTTAAAATCTCTTTGTGTAGTTAATAAACTTTTTATTGTTATATCGAATCCAATGTGTTTAATTTAAGTGTTTGAAGAACTATTTAAAATAATAAGACGGCATATAATTATCTTAAAAACTAACAGACTTATCATATTTATATTGTGCAGGAGAGCGTTGGGGATCACAGGACACCTATTTCTAGGGGAAAAACCTAAGACTGGGGGGTGTGCTGGGGTCACCCTGCAGTATAATCAAGGCTGGTAAGAGCCACGGTGTGGCTGGCTGGCTGCAGCTCACACACAGACATAGCTGGGAGCGACTTACATGCTGGAGACTGTTTGTGAGCAAGCCAGACTGGAGGCTATAGCAGCATGGCATGGTAAAGGGCACCCCAGGTTAGACACTGCTACTCATTAGTCTGGATTGTACCTTGGTATGTCACAGTGGTGCAGCGAACTAGGGTTTGTGCACAGCTTGTTACCCTTCAAGCACTGGGATAGCACTGGTGGCTGGAAACAGTCACAGAGAGGTTACAGCTTGTTGTTTTCTGTTTGCTTATTTCGAGTAAAGGAAATAGAAACAGTAAATCATAAAAATGAGCAGCAGCAACAGAACTTCAAAGCTAGAGCTGGCCAGATTGGAGAAAGAAGAGCCAAAAAAAAGCAGGCATAAGGGCAGCGGCTGGAAGCCATGGAGCTGAATGAACAGGAAGCAGCAAGCCCTGGAAGGCTGTTTGTGAGTGGCCCAGGTGGGAGCTCCCACAGCAAGGCATCATAAAGCACCCAAGGTTACAGGGGAAGGGGTGACACAGCTACTCATTAGTCTGGATTGTGCCCAGGTATGTCACAGGGATGCTGTAGGGAGCAGGGCAGGAGCGCTGGCTGACCAATAGGGATTTGTGTCCTGAAGCGCTGATACTCTCTGTTTTGAGAGATGGGGTCTAAATTATCTATCACTCAAGAAAGAGATCTTGGCATCATTGTGGATAGTTCTCTGAAAACATCCACTCAATGTGCAGCAGCAGTTAAAAAAAGCAAACAGAATGTTGGGAATCATCAAGAAAGGGATAGATAAGACAGACAGTGTCATATTGCCTCTATATAAATCCATGGTACGCCCATATCTTGAATACTGTGTGCAGATGTGGTTGCCCCATTTCAAAAAAGATATATTGGAAAAGGTTCAGAAAATGGTAACAAAAAATATTAGGGATATGGAATGGCTTCCGTATGAGAATAGATTAATAAGATTGGGACTTTTCAGCTTGGAAAAAAGACGACAAAGGGGGGATATGATAGAGGTCTGTAAAATCATGACTGGTGTAGAGAAAGTAAATAAGGAAATGTTATTTACTCCTTCTCATAACAGAAGAACTAGGGGCCACCAAATGACATTAAGAGGCAGCAGGTTTAAAACAAACAAAAGGAAGTGTTTTTTTCACATAGTGCACAGTCAACCTGTGGAACTCCTTGCCAGAGGATGTTGTGAAGGCCAAGACTATAACAGGGTTCAAAAAAAGAACTAGATAAATTCATGGAGGATCGGTCCATCAATGAATATTAGCCAGCATGAGCAGGCATGGTGTCCCTAGCCTCTGTTTGCCAGAACCTGGGAATGGGTGACAAGGAGTGGATCACTTGATGATTCCCTGTTCTGTTCATTCCCTCTGGGGCACCTGGCATTGGCTACTGTTGGAAGGCAGGATACTGGGCTAGATGGACCTTTGGTTTGACCCAGTTTGGTCACTCTTATGTTCTTGTTTTTGTCTCATAGATTCCTGTGTGTACCACCCAGGTGTTCCCATATTCCATGATGCCCTGAAGGTGAGTGCAGTGGTAGACGGACAGCTCTTGTCATAAGTTCAGAACCAGATGCCAGAAACAACTGTCTTCATGAGGTATGGATGACAGTCCATGTGTATGGGTTACAGTCCATCCAGGACAAAGGGAGATCCAGAATACAGGGAAGTGTGTGTTTGATGTGGGGATTGAGAGGTCAGTGCGGTTTTCCATACCTGACCATATACATCCTATTCTTGTGTCCAGGGCTGGTCTTGTTGCAAGAAACGAACCACAGACTTCTCAGAATTCCTCTCCATAAAGGTATGTAACCCACCCACCTCTACAGGCGCTCCAGTCTCCACCGCTCCCAGATGCCCTTCCCCCAAAACAAAACACCAGAATCCTCTGGCTGCCTGGCCCATCTGTCCCTCAGGGGCAGTTCTAGGCACCAGCAAAGCAAGCAGGTGCTTGGGGCAGCCCATTTGCAGGGGCGGCAGCCGGCAGGGATCCAGCCTGGGAGCTGAGAACCAACAGGGGGCCTTGGGAGCTGTAGTTCCTTGGTTAGCTCCCTGCCTATAGAGCCAGCCCTGGAGCAGGGAAAGAACCACATTTCCCAGCATTCCCTTGGTTGCTATCAACAGGAAAGGGAGGGGGAGGGAGTATGGTAGCTGAAACCTCATGCTGCAAAAGCAGCAAGGTGTCTTGTGGCACCTTATAGACTAACAGACGTTTGGGAGCACGAAAGCTCATGCTCCCAAACGTCTGTTAGTCTATAAGGTGCCACAAGACTCCTTGCTGCTTTTACAGATCCAGACTAACACGGCTACCCCTCTGATACTCATGCTGCAGCTTGCTGTGAATGGAGAGCTCACTGCTAGAGCGGGGTGGCACTGTGAATGGGGAACAAGTGTGCCCAAGGAGTAGAAGGCTTTGGCCCAGATATCCCCTTCAGAAGACATCCCCAGGCTGGATTAGGGATACTGGTGTGACCTCACCTTGCAGCCCCCAAAGAAGGAATTGGGTGGACTAACTGGACGGTGCCCCTCTGTATCAGGAGCCTAGCAAGGGAGGTATGTGGACCCTACTAGGAGAATTTAAAATGAAAAGTAAGGGAGGGGAGGCTCTACTGGACCTGGGCAGCTTTAGATGCAGTACCAGGCACGTAGGAGGATTTCCACCTCTGAGCCATGGAAGCAGAAATTGACTTTTCCTTTCCAGATTTAGCTAATATTCAGAAAGGGAATCTAGCACCTGCCTTCCAGATTTGAACACCTCAAAATTCAGGAGTGCTCAGGCTCAATTTGGGCAGCTCTTACTTCATTTCTTCCAAATCAAATATACTGATCCACTGTAATTTGCTGTAGAAAAAGTAGGATAAAATTGAGCAAGAAATGCTTCCCAGTGGTTTTTAGGACAGGAATTTGCTATTTTCAACAGCCATTGCCTTTTTTTATTATTATTAGTTTTATTTGTTTAAAAGGAAGACAGTGATATTGCATTGGCAAATGCCCCATAGAAACAAAGTGTGGAACAAAAGAATAATAAAGGCACCTCAACTTTTCCTCATTCATGGAGGACAGTCTTATAATATGCATCCAGATATCCTCCAATCACACAAGCTGAAAATTGTTCCACTTTACTGCAGCTCTGTAACCATATGGGAACCAATCCTGTCTGTTCTGTGCACATCCAAAATTCCTGCTGAATGACCCGCCCTGGGAGCAAGTTACCAGTGACCCAGGGCTGGGGCGGAAGGAGTGGGCGGGGTGGGGAGGGAGAGCCCAGGGCTGGGGCGGCAGGGGGTGTGTGGGTGGGGGAGCATTGGTGGGAGGGGGAAGGGGGAGCCCAGAGATGGGGCAGCACAGGGTGTGTGTGGGGGGAGAGCCCAGGGCTGGGACAGTAGGGGGTGCAGGTGTGGGAGGGGAGAGCCCAGGGCTGGGGCAGCAGGGGAGTGCATGGAGGAGCCCAGGGCTGGGGTGGGGGCAGGCAAAAAAATTTTCGCTTGGGGTGGCAAAAAACCTAGTGCCGGCCCTGCTGTCCCTACTGTGTCCGTTTCCCTGGCCAGATCCCTATTCCCAGCTGGTCCATCCCTGGCCCATCCACTTCCCTGGCCAGATCCCTATTCCCGGCTGGTCTGTACCTGTCCTGTCCACTTCCCTGGCCAGATCTTATCCCTGCCTGGTCTGTCCCCACCCTGTCCGTTTCCCCATCTCTGCCCTGGCCAGTCTGTCCCTCTCCCGGCTGGTTCCCTGTCTCCATCCAGCCTGTCTCCCCCGCATCCAATTCCCTCTCCACCATCTGATCCATCCCAGTCCCACCCAGCTTCCCTGGTTCCCCTATTCTAGTGGGAATTTTTCTCAGCCTAATGATGTTACTCACCTGAGTCCTAGATACTGGTTGATGGGCATAGATCTGACTTTCTCTGCCTAGTCCTGCTTCTCAGTCTCTCACGGACTGCTCCTGGATGGCTTACCAGTCATATTTAAGATGGCTGAAAAAAACCTACCTTCCTTCCTAAATTCTCTCTCCTTCCTCACTCACAACTCTTTTCTCTCACTCAAGCACTTAACTTGGGGGCTGTCTCTCATGCCTCCCATCACATCCAGGCCAAGCCCAAATCTTGCCATTTCTTCATTTGCAACGTATCAAAATCTCCCACCCGTCTCCGTCCCAGTAGCTAACACTCCTGCTCAGGCCCTGGGATCTCCCGTGTTGATTATTGCAATGTCTGCCTTTCTGGCTAACTCTTACGCACATTGCCCTTCACCAGCAAAGGACTGGTACACAGGAAGAAGAGCCAGAGGCCTCTCTGTGGTGCTCCCCAGAGGTACCCAGGGTTGTGAGGCACCTCACCACCACCTACCCTCATCATGTTTGTGCCTGATGTGGATCGGAACCTTGAAACCACCAGCCTCTGGCAGCACACATAGAGCCTTCCAGGCCTCTTCAGGCCTGGGTCTCTCTGTTCAGGTAGCAATAGGGACACACCAACTGCCAGATCCTTGGAGTGTTCCCTGTAGTGTCTAGCCCCCTCCACTGAACACTCACAGGGCTACCAGGCCTGCAGTTCCTAAGGAACCGTACTCCAGCTTGTAAGACTCAACTCAGGTTCAGCACTTTGCTTAACATCACAGCACTGAGATCTAGTTATAATGAAAACAAGAATGTGTTTGTTGTCAGAGAACCAAGATTCATGTGATAGTGAGAACACTGGGAAAATGGGTTACATACAAATCAAAATCATAACATGCTTTCTAGAGGCTAAAACAAGTTATCCTCTTGTTTAATATCTTATTTCACCCATCGTTCTCACCAGCATTTTCAGCCAAGCCTGGCTGAGACCCCTCTTTCACAAAGCAAACTGACTGTCCATTTGCTGCCTCAGGGAAGGATGCTAGGGTGTCATTTTTTGTCCCCCAAATAGTCTAGAGAAAATCTTTGACGTGCACCTCAAGATGAGGTCTCTCTTCTCCCATCCCTCTTCCCTGGCTGTTTGCTTCTTCCTGTCACTTTTCTCTCACTTCACAGTGCTTCATTAGCATTCAGTTCAGACTAGGGAGAGGCGACCTGCTGTGACCCATACAGTATTTAATGTAGGTCTAAACAGCCAGACACTTCTTATCTGACAGAAACCGCTTTTTCTCCTTTGCTGGTGGTCAGCCCTAGACACAGACGTTAAGTACATAATTGCCAGTGTATATTCATAACTCCTTACACAGCATCTGTATGTGCCGTTTGTGATTATATTGATGACCAGTGTGACACTGGCTTTTCTTTGAGACCTCAGACGACATTCTTTGGTGACCTAGATAGACTGTGTGTCCCAGACCCAGGAAATCCTTGTCACCCAGGCACCCCCTCTGTTCCCGTGGCCCATTGGCACTAAGAGGTTCCTGAACCACCCACTCCTGCTGCACTGTAGTGCTAGGCTGTTGGGATGCTTTTGGCACAACTTCCTGGCAGTTAATGCAGCTGGGCACAGCGTGACGCTCTGCTCCCTTGGGCTGCTGAGGTTAGGGACTGTGCCCCACACATGAGTGTGCTTAGTGTCCTGGCTTTGTGGAGTTCGGGGGCAGCCTGTCTCTGCAGCATGGGGCACGTGTCACTTGCTGCTCTGGAGTAGAGTAAATGGTGGATTCTTTGTAACTTGATGTCATTACATCACAAATTGAAGACGTCAGTAACTCAACCAGAGATTATGGGCCTCCTCCATGAGGGGGTGGGAGAGGTGTGGTGGCCTGCAATGTGCAGGAGGTCAGACTAGATGATCATGCTGGTCCCTTCTGGCCCTGAGTCTGTGACCATGAACTACAAGCCCCTTGCATGGGGAGGTCAAAAGGATTGTTAGGCTTGCCTCTGGTCCCTCCCCTTAGGGCTGCATGAAGGGGTGTCACAGCAATGAGAAGCCCCCCGAGCCCTTCCGGCCAGAGGATACCTCAGACAAGCTGAAGGCCAAGCCAAGCACAGAACCCATCGTCCAAAGCCCAAAATCAGCTGAGAAGATACAGCGTGAAAGGCCAAGGTGAGTCAGGCACTGGCCATGTAGACGGCCCTGCCCCTGCTTCCCTCTCAAGATGGGGCAGGGAAGGTTAATCTGAGTGTTGGGGGAAACAATGCCGGTTTTTGTTATGTTGTGTGTGTTTTTTCTTTCCAGCTCTGATGAGCCAAGACAGCCACTGCTGATTAAAGTGTCCAGGTCTCTGGAGCAGACCCTGGAGAAGCTGAAGCTGGCCTCCAAAAACCAATGCCCAGAGGGAGGTTCCTTGTGCAGGGGTGAGAAAATGGGGATGGGCCTGGCAGGGTGGTCTTGAGCTGTGCATTATGGGAAGCATGGAGGGTGCACAACTTAGAAGCAGGTATGTGTGTCATGCAGAGGACTGCAGGCTGTGGGGTTGTATCCCAAGATGGAGCTGTGCACGGGGGGACTACGGACTGGTATTCTGGTGAAGAATAATGTGGCTCATGGTCCTGGCTGACGGGCATGTGAGTGAAACCACTGGGTGAATGTTTAAGCCTGATAAAGAGCTCTGTGCTATGTGTGTTGATTACAGCAGAGGCCATTCCAGAGGTCAGGACTGGCACCACCTGTAAGAACTCAGGCTGTAAGGCGGTGAGTTGCACCCTTGGCTTTGTGTTCCAAATTCCAGGTCAGGGTGTCCCAGGCTCTGGGGAATCAGATCTCAGAGCGTAGCTCTGTGGACACATGCTCCCTTCCCTGCTGATTCTGGCTCAGTGCCCCGCACTGGCAGAGACCAGCTTTCTGGATTTGTTTGGGAACTGGGGGAAGAGGGTCTTCACGATCTCTCTAGTGCCCACCAAAAATAAGTGTCAGCACCTGGGACTTATGACAGGAACATCTAGCTACATTTTCTTCAGCCACAGTGAAGGTTTCAGGTGGAATCTGTTGGCCCCACAGCAAAGCTGGCATCTCCACTTCGTTCACCTAAATCCAACAGGCTTCCCAAAAAGCTCTTACTGCCAGGAGAGCAGGCTCCTGGAATGGTCTGCATGGCAGACAGCAGTTCCATCACATCAGCATTGCACACTGATGGCTTGTGTAGGCGTGTAACCTTCCAACCCCAGAGCCCTGGGGCAGGGGTGCTCAGCCCAGTGCAGCTGGGAAGCCTGTAACCATGGGGAGAAGGGAGGGATTAAGGTGAGTGGGATCCAGAAGGAAGTAGATTGAAGGGCAGGGAGAAGGAGGGAGAGCACAGCACAGGGAGTGCCTGGCAGGAGCGGGAGGGGTAGCAAAACCAGCAGGGAGCAAACACACAATGTGGGGAAGCATGGAAATGGCAAGGAGGGACCAGCTAATAATGAGGGTATGTCTCTGTCCCCATCCCCTTGGTATCTGAGCCTCCCACCCCAGGCTGCATGTGTTTGAGGGGAGAACTCAGGAAAGGACAGTCAGTGAAGGGTCCTGAGGCTCCAGCCATGTCCTGCAGGACACAGCAGGGACCAGCTGCACTTTAAGCAAAGAAGAATTCTCCTCCCGCCTTCCCCTAAAGGTTCAGGTCAGGTTTCATTTTCAGCAGCATGCTGTGCTGATCATTGCCACTGCCTCTTCCCCGGCAGATCTACAAGGGGGCAGAGAATGAGACAGAAGCTTGTATTTTCCACCCCGGAATTCCTGTCTTCCATGAGGGGTAAGAAACATTGTTTGGAACCAGGAGACTTTTATCCCCATACTTGTGAAAACTGCCTACCCACCTTGGACCCTGACTCCGCTCTTCAGTGGCAGACCAGTCAGCAGTACAGCAAGCTTTCCCACAAGGAGAGACGCTCACCCTGGGGTCCCACTCAGTCTGCAGCTCCTCCAACCACACGGCCAGTTGTGTTGGTTATTTTTATCCTGTGGCCATGTGACACCCCAGCTCATGTCACACAGACAGGCTAGCAGATGGCCACATCTCTTAGCTCCAGTCTGAACAAACTCAGGGGGACCATCAGTCCCATATCCCCCATGCTCAGCATCTTGAGTGCCCCAGGTCTCCTTGCCTCCACCTAGCTCTACCCCTAAACCCCTAGAGCACCCACCTTCCTTGGACTCATGTCCCTTTCTGGCATTCCTAGATTAATTTGTTTCTTGCTCTTTCCCCAGTATGAAGTACTGGAGTTGCTGTGGCATTAAAACTACAGACTTCAGTGCGTTTCTGGAGCAAGAGGGCTGCAGCACTGGGAAACACAGCTGGCTAAAGAAGGAGGTATGCCACTGCCGCAAGGCTTAGAGCAGTGAGCAGACAGCAAAGGAATCCTGAACTGTCACTGCTGCTCACTCTGTGCTGGTAACTGTGGCATCTGCTCGTCACTGGGGCACAACAGACCAAATGAATTCTTAAAATATCACATGCAAAAAATATTATGGCTGAAACCATTGCAATTCTGAGGCCTTGAGTGTGTGCATTACCCGAGTCTCCTTTCCTGATCACGCAGCACAGGCAGAAACACAAATGCCTGCATTGGAGCATCAGGATGCTAGGCAAAGGGGCAGAGTAGCAGGATTTGGCTCTTCATGCCTAGTGCTGTTTACGCAAATAATCCCTCCTTGTAGGGAGAGTGGGACTGGGCCAGGACTGCTTACTGTGTCCCTTCTTTAAAGGGCTAGTGCAGACCCAGGATGGAGAGAAATTAATGTCCTCTCCATTTTAGTCTGTTTGCAGAATAATGCGTCACTTTGCCCAGTGGCAACGATTCCAACAATATTTATACAGCACAGGGCTTTGAAGAGGGAAACCACCGTACAGGTGTTGTTACGCTTTGTATGATGGCGTGGGATAAGCCATACTGCAGTGCCTGTGAAGAAGGGGGCCGCATGACAGTCTGTGCGGGCCTTAGCTGCAGTTCTGGCACTTAGTGAATGCAGCCCTTTCGCCACATGCTGCCTTCACATGGGCTTGTGCATATTACTTTCTTGAGGGTTTTTTAAACTGAGGATAAATTAAAATGTATTTGAATCTCTGATCCTTTTTCAAACTTTTCTTAAACTTTTCCCTCTTGTTTGAGACCAGGCCTGAGCATTTTATCTCAGAAGGCAGGTGTTTCAAACCACTAGCGACAGATGCATAGAAAGAAATGCCATCTCAGCCAGACCTAATGGAAATGAGCTTAAAAAGTCAGGGCATGGTAGCAAAACTAAATACACATGACACAGGCAGTGCAGAATATGAACAGTCTCCCCATGGGAGGCAAAGGGAGTAGGGAAGCTGCACCCCAAGTCTGAAGGCACTTCCCAGCTAACACAGAGTCTGCTCTTCCTGTCAGCAAGTGCAAAGGGGTCCCCATGCCCACCTGGATTTTTCCCTTGAAGGTTTGCAGTTCAGGACTGACCAGACCCACCCCTGCTTAGCTGTTAAAAAAAACCATGAGACACAACAAAATCAGGTCAGCACAAGCCTGCCCTTTGAAATATCCTGCTATTACCTACATACACCCATCTGACTGCTACAGCGTAGTCATCTTCACTGGCACATCTGGTTATTACTCCGCCCATTTCTAAAGCAGGCAGCAACACAGAACTGGGTCATTCTTACAGAATTGTGTCCGGTGCAACTGGTATAACACGAGATTCTGTACATACCTCTCATTTCCCCTAACTGAATGCTGCTCTCCTTGCCTGGCTACTGCACAGCTTCCTGCAGATGGGGCAGGCTGAAAGTGCAGCCCTTGGTTTTAACACCTTAAAAACCACTGGTGGGTGACAAATACAAAAGTTAAGCAGGGTTAGTTAGCAAGAGCAGGGCACTGCGCCCAGCCACCCTGAGTGCCAAGGCCCTGCTGCTTAGATGGGCTGGTGGGTAAGTATAAGCAGCAGTGGGCTAGGGAGGAAGGTCTCTTGGTCCAAGCGTCCGCTCTCCTCCCCTCTCTGGAGATTAATGTCCCCTGTGACTAGGAGAGAGAGATCAGCTAGCCCAGTGTCTACACTGTCAAGTGCCCAAAGCCTTTGCCTGGCTTTCAAAGGGAAAGTCCGAGCAGGAAACGTTTCTCTGGCTGTAACAGTTTGGGTGTGGAAGGCTCTGGTTGAGGTACAGAACAGGTTAAGAGGGACATTTAAAACAGTTGAATTGGATGTAGCATTTATGGACTGGTTCATCTTCAAACCTTTCCTAGACAGGCAGCCTCACACTGACCCGGACTTTGTGCGTGAGGATGACACAGGCAGCTGAACTTCTGAATGCAGGAAAAGGCTCTCAAAATATTCCTAGCACCAAACATTTCTGTATTAGATACTTGCCAGTGCCAATGTCAGTCTGAGTTGAATTACACTTGCTCCCTCAGATGGCTTTGTTCAGAAGTGTTGCCCCCAAAGCATTCCAGCTCTGGGGTGATGAGTGCCAGTATAAGGTCAGAGAGAGGAGAGAGAGAATTCTTCAACCAAGCTCACGGCTGGAAACAGAGGTTTAGTTTTAGAGGAAGGACCAGCACTGATTGGAAGACTGAATTGCTACCTTGGAGCCAGGCCTGTCTGATTCCCTGGGGAATCACTGTGGGGCTTAGGAAAACCTGGTGAGGATCTTGCTTTGGAACAGGGAGGAGGATGGATATTAAAAGTGATGTAATTGCTTTGGTGACCTTGCCTCCTGCACACAATGGTGAGACCGTCTTTAGTCTCATTGGGCTGCAGACTGGGTTGGAAATGGCTTTAGTCTAAATGTAAAGAACCCAGTGTTATATTTGACGTGCTGGGCCAGCTTGGCCTCTAGCGCTGTGCTGGGACTCTAGCCTTTAGTTAACACATCAGCCAGGAGGAACGGTGCAGGGCTCCTTGGCTAGACTTTTTTTTTTTTTCCTGCAATGGGGGAGGAGATACAGGCTCATGTATGCTGGAGGCTGGCCTCAGTAACAGGCTCCTTTCCTCACCAGGATACGAAGTTGGTGTCTTGTCGACAAGACTGGCATCAAACCAGCAGCCAAGTGGTGGTGACAATTTATGCCAAGAATCCTCTGCCAGCACTCAGCTCTGTGACAGCCAGTCGCACTGTGGTAGGTGGGGTCCAGGGCTAACAGACCTAGAAATGCAAAATGCTGTCCTGCTGCGTGCTAGTCTTTGAGGCCTGTGCAGGCTGTCCAAGCCAGCCAGTGCCCTTTGTATGCATGCTGATGTTCTCCAGAACAGTCGCTTAAACACCCCACTTCTAATATAGACTCTTAGACAATTCCCCTTGGCTCTGTCCATCTCTGTCTGCTGCAGGGAGTTGCCACCCGTCTCTGTTGTTGTGGGATAACCCGATATGAATAGGACTACCCTGCTTCCTGCTGAAGGGGTGAGACATCATCTCAGGCTGACAGTGTTCTATCTGCCTTAGAGATACTGTCGCTCAGAATATTGCTGCCCTGACTGAGGAGTGGCTGGGCAGCAGAGGGTTGCCTTTGTTAATTTCTGTGGTGTAGGTTCCCTGGACTGTCCTTTATGGAGCTGCAGCCATAGGGAGCAGTTTTGTCACTGTCTCTCACTGTGCGAATGAAGCTGTGTAGAGAGTAGATAAGGTGTGTTAAGAATGGCCATAAGAATGTCCAACCTGGGTCAGACCAGTGGTCCCTCTAGCCCAGAATCCTGTTCAACAGTGGCCAGTGGCAGGTGCTTCAGAGGGAATGAACAGAACAGGGCAGTTATGGGTGATCCATCCCCTGTCATCCAGTCCCAGCTCCTGGCAAAGAGAGGCCTGTACTCACAGTTGTTCAGGGTCACAAAAGTCCAGCTCACCCTGTTACATTAAATTGTTTACCAAAGTTAGCAAAAGTTGGAGACAAATAGACTGGTACAAACTGGACTGTTTGCATCAAAAACAATCTGTGCTGAGGGCTCCAGGTAAAGTCATGGGTTGGTATGATGGGTTAAAAGAGTCTAGAAAAGGGAAGAAATGCTTATAATAAAAAATTTTCAAAATATGTTTTGATTGGTTAATGTTAATAGGATGAGGTTGTCCCCCCTTCTTGAATATTGTTTATCGGGGGGAAGAGGAGAGGGGTCATTGAACTGGGAACAGGGTGGACCCGAAAGACACCTGGAGCAAGGGTGAGGTGCCTTTTATTCGATATATTTTGATATCTATAACTAAACTCTGGCAATATTTACTGAGTAGGGTCCTGGAATCTAAGTAGTTCTGCGGCTCCTCCTTGCACAGACTAGGATTGCTTCCCTAGCCTGACAGCACAGTAGTTTGCATATCGCAACCTGGACTGAGCTCCTGGATGGAGTTTGGATTGTTTTTTGCTAGTGGCACTGGGAAATCTCTCTCTCCCGTTAAGTCCAGAAATAATGATGAGATACCGTGGAGCCTGTTTTGACCCTCAGCCTCTTTTGGTCCATTTAATGTAACCCTACAGCAACACGCTCAGTGCACCCCATCTGCGGCCTTCTCCTTTTGCACTGAGAGTTTAGTGGCTTCTGTCCCACGTGGCCTATTCTTTCCTCTGCATCACTGTGTCCTGAAACTCTTCTAGCCTCTCAGCTAGTTTCCACATGAGCAATACTGTTTTGTAAGTCCTCTGTTAGTAGTGGGGAGTCTGTTAGTGAAGCTGAAGGGTTAACCCTGACCACCCTGAATCAGCACAAAAATCTGGCACCTTGGGGATTAGTGACTGTGCCTTGGCATCTCTAAAATCTCCTGAAGGCTTCAAATCTCACTTACTTTAGATTTTGGCTGGCGGGAAAGGTGGAGGGAGCAAAGTTAATTTGCAGTTCTTAGGTGTGGCAAGGAAAGAAATTCTTCATTTAACTGCCACATCAGCTCTAATTATGGTCTTGGCTTTGGGTGGTTTGTTAATTCAGTATTATTACAATTCCTCCACAAAGGTCTTTGATAACTTTGAGTTAAGAGCATTAGGCTCCATATCCCACTGCTGCAATCTGTAAATAACAAAACAATAAGCAATTACATAATTCACCATCTGTCTAATTATGGTTCCCCTCCTCAGCCTCACCTCCTTCTGCAGAACACACAAATGGGGGTTAGATGCTGCAGGGCCTGGGAGCTGAGGATGAGGAGTTTGACTCTGACCATAAAGCTTCAGGGCAGGCAGGAGATGGATTATCAGATCATTACTACAGAAGCCTGAAATGGGTGGGTGGGGGCTGTTGTGTGGGGACACAAACACCGCAGTATCAGGCTGCTTAGTCTCAGTACTTAGTCCTGCCTCAGTGCAGGGGAATGGACTAGATGATCTATTGAGGTCCCTTCCAGTCTACATTTCTATGATTCTGTGCAGCTACACTATCCCAAAAGGCAGGTCCTAGAGGTGACACCTTTCTCTTGCTGTGTGGCTTTGATGCTCACTCACTCACCGGCTCTGCAGAGTTGGTCCTTCTGTACTTGCTAAGAGACTTTTTCTTTCTTTCTTTCAGATTGATGTCCATATCATGTTCGAAGGTGACAAGGTTTTCCAGGCAAAGCTGGATCTCTGGGGAGTAAGATTTCTTTTTATCTTGGTTCCCTTATTCCAGCAAGCTGTGGATGGAAAGGGACTGGAAGCTGGGCTTAGGTGCCAAGATGTAAATTAACAGATCCCAAGGCCAGAAGGGACCGTTGTGATCATCTAGTTCAGTGGTTCTCAAACTTTTGTACTGGTGACCCCTTTCAAATAGCAAGCCTCTGAGTGCGGCCCCCCTTATAAACTAAACACTTTTAAATATATTTAACACCATTATAAATGCTGGAGGTGAAGAGGGGTTTAGGGTGGAGGCTGGAAGCTCACAAGCCCCCATGTAATAACCTCGCGACTCCCTGAGGGGTCCCGACTCCCAGTTTGAGAACTCCTGATCTAGTTGGACCTCCTGTGTAACACAGGCCATAGAACTGCCACAAGATAATTCCTAGAGCAGAGCTTTTAGAAAAACATCCAATCTTGATTTAAACGTAGCCTGTGATGGAGAAGCTACCATGATCCTTGCCATGACTCCATGCATCTGAAGAAGTGGGTTTTTTACCCACGAAAGCTTATGCCCAAATAAATCTGTTAGTCTTTAAGGTGCCACCAGACTCCTTGTTGTTCTCATGATCCTTGGTAAATTGTTCCAACTGTTAATTGCCTTCACTGTTAAAAATTCACACCTTACTTGCAGTCTGAATGAGTCTCGCTTCAACTTGCAGCCATGGGAGCCTGTCAGACCTTTCTCTGCTGGACTGACAAGCCCATTAACAAATATTTGTTTCCCATGTGGATGCTTATGTAACTCACGCACCTCCTGGGCGTGGTGTTCTGTCCTGTCTAGTGGCCTCAAGACCACTTCGAGCAGGGGTCCCCAATGCAGTGCCCGCAGGCACCATGGCACCCGCTGGGGCATCTAAGTGCATCCACGTACTGATTGGCGGACGAACATCCACTGAAATGCCGCCAAATTTTGGCAGCATTTCGGTGGCGACGCCTCTGGATGAAACCGCTTGTCGGTGGCATTTCAGCGGATGCTCGTCCGCCACCACAGTCCTCCATGGCTCGTCGAAAAAGGTTGGGGACCACTGACTTAGAGAGGTGAAAGGAGTCTGCTCCGCAGCCTTAGCTGAGACAGTTGGCTTTTGGCTCATACACTAAGCTCCAGAGGTCTCTGGTTTAATCCCGCCTGCTGCCGACTGGGGTCTGTTACACTTACAGAGCGTGATCAAGTCGCCCCTTAACCTTTTCTTTAAGCTAAACAAGCTGAGCTCACTATCAGGCATGTTTTCTAATCCTTTAATGATTCTCATGGCACCTCTGATTTAGCAGCATTCTTGAACTGTGGACACCTGTACTGGATACAGAGTTGGTCAGTGCTCTTGGGGAAGCATCGCCAAGTACAAACGTGAACTCTCCAGAGCCTCTAGTGCTGGCATCCCAGAATCTTACCCTGGACCTTCTCATAAGGCAAGGGGACATCATGTTGTCAAGGTTTGAGCCTCTCCAGCATACCCCCTTGTGGCCTTGCCAGTGCACTGTGCGCCCCCGTCAGGTTCTCTCAGTCAATTACCAGACATAAGCTGGCTCCAGAACATGCACCCACTTCCTGGGGCCAGCCTTATTCAGTTGTTTATAGAGGTAACTTGCTATGTTAGTTGCCCCAGGTCACTCTGCTCTGTGTCCCTATAAGAGTCCTGGTCAGGTCTTTGTCCCAGATCAGGAGACACCTCTCACCCCATTCACCTTCCTGGAGCTGGGTTGTACTTCAGACAGTCCCTGTCTCTCCTTCTGGCAGAAGCCCAGTTCTCTGCCTTGGGCTAGGCTGTAATTTAGCCAGCTCCAGGGCCTTAGCCAACTTCTCCCTCAAGTGGCCACTTTCGCCTCTTGCTCCTTGCAGGTCTGCAGCCAGCTGCCACCAGCCAGCTTTATTACTCCTCTGGAACAGCAACTCCAGAGCAACCTTGCTGGGCACCTTGCCTCTTGCTGCAGGGACCCCACAGGAGTTAGCAGCATGCTTTGGTGGCTTCTCTCCAGGAACCCTTATTTAGCCATTCCAGTAACTCACCCCATTTCTGTCCTCTGATGGGCCTTCATAGCTCCAGGTTTAACTCCGACCAACCAGACTGGCTTCACAGGCCCCTGATGCTCTGAAACTAGGGACCTAGACCAGCTCTGCTTATTGGGGTCAGCTGCCTTGTGGCACACTTGTTCCTGGGCCATAGCGGTGCCCAAGAGCTGAGCCCAGTTCCATCCAGCTTGAGCCCATCTCTCATGGAGCCAGAAGAGACCCTGTTCCATTCAGATGTTGATGTTTAATTTTCTTTTCATTTGTAGCTGGAGGGATAGAGGCAGCTGCAAGTGCTGTGCTAGCTGAGGCAGTCTGAGTTTCCTGGAAGAGGTTTCTCAGCTGCCATTTTGTAGAGCTCCAGGAAATCCATTGGACTTTTATTGCTATGATTTATAAAGTGTTTAGAAGTGTGCTGGGTGGCTCATGGAAACAAGAAAAGAGCAAGGCCATGCCCCAAAAGAGCCTATATGCCAACTTTAAAAAAAGAATGTTAAGATTCCAAAGTCAAGCACTTAAAAGTTATGAAATGCTTGAATAAAGGGTGCTTGTGCAACCTTATCTCAGCCCTCTTGGGTGCACACATTATGAAACAATCTTAATTACGCAATCACATACTGGTTTTTTCATGCACAAAAGGATGGCTGGTGTTCATTCAACAGTTTTTCTCCACATTGTCTAATGTGTGACCCCAGGCCTTTTTTACAGCACACTATTCAAACTCTGCTCCAAATAAAATTTAATTTTCTCATAGGCTTTTCTATGGCACTCATTGTACTATCCACCCAGCTCTGATTCATCCCAGGAGCACCTATTTTCCATCAAAGCATGTTCAGTGGCATCAAATATGCTATACTCATGGCATCCCACATCAGCCCTTCCAACAATGGGATCAATTTCCCTGGGATCAATGTCTGGCTAAGTGGCCTATAGTTATCCAGGTCATCTTATTTATGCTTTTTAAATATTGGCAAAATATTAGCATTTTCCCAGTCTTGGAACATTGGGAAAGTTTCAGAAATCAACATTAATGATGCCGAGAGCTCCTAGGCTATATTGTTTAATAGTCCTGAGTTTAAGTTATCTGGTCCTGTTGGCTTTAAAGAGTTTATCTTTAATTGACTAGCTGCATCCTCTGCACTGAATGTCATGGGTCATGTGGAAAAAATACTAGTGATCATGTAATTAGAGACTGTATCATGGAGCATCCCCACAAAGGGGCCAAATTAAGGGTGCACTGGCAGCCTTATTTCTAGCATTTCCTAACTTTGGAATGCTTGACTTTGTAATCTTAGCATTCTGCTAACACCGTTTTTGTGCCCGATTTGCTAGAGGGCCATACACTTTGTAGTATCTGTAGGCTGAGCATGAGCACAATGTACACAACAGGAGTTCCCTGCATTCCTCCAGTCCCTACAACAGGCTCCCTGTGGGCCACCCTCCCATCCCCCAGTGTTTCAGGGACTCACAGCAATGCTTTCCCCCCATCATGTCTGGGCCTTTGTGTCTCCCATTCTCCCCTTTACCACATGCCAAGGATTCTGTCTCCCCGTCTTTTGCTCCAGTCCCCCCCCCATGTCAGGAACTCTTTGTATCCCCCAGCTTTCCTTTCCCCCATACTATGGTCTCCCATTCTCCCCGCCATTCCAAGGACTCTGGGTGCCCCCCTTACCTGTCCTGCAAGGGATTCAGTGTGTCCTCTTGCCAGGGTACCCTCTTCTTCCCCTCCACCCCTCATTGCTTTTCTCCTGTCTGAGAAAGAAATCATTAAGGCTGTTTCTATTTTAAACCTGTGTTGGGTCGGTGGGCAGAGCAGAAATGGGGAGGGTATTTTACTGGAGAAGGGGTTAATGGCTGCCAGCAACAAGGTCTGTGATCTGGAGACAACTACATGTTGGGTTGAAGCTGATGCTTTACTACCCATATGCATGGGTCTCCATGTCCCCCTTCTGGCTCCTTGCCCAGCCAGTCCCATTCCCCCCCACAATCCAGGCTCCTCCTCTGATCTCAGTATCCACATACACACACACTCCCTGGCCCGGTCTCCTTCCCCAGACAGTTCCAGTATCCCCTCCCATTCCTCATCCAATCTATTGCCTGCCCCCCCATCCCCCACTGGCTCCCACTCTCCTGGCCCAGCCACTCCCAGTCTCACCCCTCCCAGCTCATAGTCCAAGGTGCCTTGGCCCAATCTACTCTCTCCTCCTTCAGTCTGACTACCCTACCTTCAGGCCTTCTCTTGTCCCCTCCACGTTTGAGTCTGTCTGATTTCTCCTTCACTGCTTGGCATTGTGAGCACGAGAGAGAGAACATCTTCATGCTCTCAGTTCTCATACCGAGCCCCAGAGCAGCCCACAACAGCAGAGAGTAGCAATTGCAGGGAACGTCCTGCTCGGTCCCTGCCGTGTGGGACTGAACCAGCCTCAGTGCAGTTAATTTTCAGTGAATTTAACTGCCAAACGCTAGCAAGTCTCTGCTGAGCACCTGCAGACTGAGATGCTTTCAAAGACACAGACGTTGACCAAATGTGGGCATGTTTCCTAGGAACTGCAAAAGGCACGTCTCTCACACCAGGGTAACCCCTCTGCCCTGCTCCGTCCGTCCCTGCAGACTGCAGAGACGTGTTTGCACTTCTCAACCAAAGAACTGTATGAATGTTTTTAACCTGGGCAAAACAACGTATATTTTCCCGTAGCTCATTCTAAGAACATTTTTTGCTGAAACTTTAAACAACCAGATAAACATCAAGCCTGATGCAGACACTTGGCAGAGAACATTTCAGCCCAAATGGTTACAATTTGGCAAAGTTATATACAGCTGAAAACAGGGTCTTATGCTGGAGAGTGTTGGCCAATCTTATGTATAGCCAACATGCCCAGTTCTACCTGTAATTCAGACAGTGAATAACAAGTAAAAGGCCAGAAACTGGCTGAGTGTGACAGCGGGGCCTGTAGCTACACCATTTACACGTCTCTTGGTGTGCTGTAACATGTTTTGTTTATCTCGTCTCTGTGCAATCATACAGCATCCTTGGGTCACCCAGTCTCCTCCTGCATCGGGCAGAGTGCCCACATGTCCACTAACCTGCCATGCATTTCAGCCAGGGTGCGATTTTGCTCATAATTCACAGCTTCCTTCTGTACTTTTGCAATCAGTAAGTAACTAATCCTTGGGCAGGTCTGTCATTCCTCCTCTTGTGCAGTGAGAGACACTGAGGCACAGGGCAGTGACATGACTTAACCAAGGTCACATGGTAAGTCTAGTACTGCCAGGATTAGACTCGGGACCTCCTGACCCCCAGCTCTGTGCTCAACCCTAATATGTAGCCTAAACATTCTCTTTGGTAACCTCTTGCGCCTCCTGCCCCACTAGCTCCTGAGTAGGTAGAGCAGGGCTGGGGAAACTTTTTGGCCTGAGGGCCACATCTGGGTGTGGAAATTGTATGGCGGGCCATGAATGCTCACGAAATTGGGGGTTGGGATGTGATCAGCCCCCCTACAATGGAGCATCAGAAAATCCTTGAGGAATCATGGTGTTAGTGTCCCAGGTACTGAACTCCATGCAAACGTTTTGGTTTTCATTCTGCTCTGCCTCGTCTTTACCCTGACTTCTTGCTTCTCTAGGAAAGCACCATGGGCAAGAATAATGGCTAATACTAAATGTCTGGCCAGAGAGTGTGTCTGATGAACCCTTACTGTGACATGCCTGCCCCATTCTCTCTAGGTCATTGATGTACAGAAGAGCTTTGTAAACATGGTGCCCACAAAGGTGGAAATCACCCTGCGAAAGGCCAGCCCCATGACCTGGGCCAAACTGGAGCATCTCCAGAGCAGCTCTCGGCCCAGACAAGACCAGACCGAGAAAGATCCTGTGGATGATGAGGACCCCGAAGGAGTGCAATGGGAGGAGTCAGATGACAGCTTGAGCTGGTCAGAGGAGGCAGATGACGAGCGGGAGGAAGGAGCAGTAAGCAAATGACATTCATGTAGTGTCTTCAAAACAGAGATTGAAGCCTCTTTCTTTCAAAGACAAGCATGTGGGACCCCAGAACCATCTCCAGGTGAGCAGATTGAATTCCTTGGAGACTGAGAGCCAGCTCTGGATTTAAAGCTGCTAGAGACACCGCCTCCCAAGTGTAAAGAGTTCAGCTCACCTATGTCTCTCTGGCAGTGTCTACACTGGGATATTTCTTGTACACTTGGGAAGAAGTTAAAGAGCAGCTACTAAAGTTTGACATTTTTAAATCAGCATTCAGGTGTTTTAAAAGAGCTGGCTGAGGAGCTCACTAGACCGTTAATGTTAATTTTCATTAAGTCTTGAAAAATCCCAGAAGTTCTAAAACACTGGAAGAAAGCTAATGTGACAGTATTCAAGAGGGTAAACCATATAACCTGGATAATTATGGGCCTGCCAGTATGACATTGATCCCAGGAAAGATAAAGAAGCAGCTGATATGGGACTTTAATTCTATTACTCTCCTTTAATTTTTTTTATTAATGCCAATCAACATGGGTTTATGGAAAATAGATCCTGTCAAAACTGATTTGATATCTTTCCTGAATGAGATTACAAGTTTTGTTGATAAAGGTAATAGTGTACCACATAACATTTTGATTTAAAAAAATTGGAATGATATTAAGATGGCACACATTAAGCAGATTAAAAGCTAGCTAACTTATAGGTCTCAACATCTAATTATAAATGGGGACTCATCATTGAGCAGGTGTGTTTCTAGTGCGGTCCTGCAAATATCAGTGTTTGGCCCTACACAATTTAATATCTTTATTAATGGCATGGCAGAAAACATAAAACCATTACTGATAAAGTTTATAGATGACCCCAAAATTGGGGATGGTGGTCAATAATGAAAAGGAGAGGTCACTGATACAGAGTAATTTGCATTGCTTGGTAAACTGGGTGCAAGCAAACAATATATATTTTAATATTCATAGATTCCATGTTGTAGCAAGGTGAGACTCACCAGTGTGGCACCTCCTGCTGGTTGTCCTGGGAATTAGCTCTTCCAGCCCAGAGCACCCTCTGCAGGCAGTGTCTCGCCTGCCACTGGCCCCCATGTCCCTCCCGGACCCCAGTGCCCTTTACCCTGGGGTTCTGCCCCAGCAGTACCCCCTTGCTCTGGGTCTTGCCTCCCTGGGGAACCCCCAACCCTCTAAACCCACCTTGCCTCAGTGGCTACTGCCAGTCATCATCTAGCCCCCACCCCCTGGGGCCAACTGCAGTCTGTAAACCACTCCTTGTCTGCAAGGGGGTTAGGACCTGCTGCCTTTGCCTATCTCTGGGCTGCCCCTCTGTAGCTCCAGTACCTATCTGGCCCTTTTAGCAAGGCCTGCAGCCTGGGGTTTTTCCTGGATGGAGCTCCACAGCTCCCTCTGCCCTTCCCCAGCACTGCTCCACCTCAGGTACCCTTCTCAACTCCAAGGCAGCCAGGCCCTTCTCTCTCAAGAAGTTGGAGAGAGTATGGGTGTTAGCTTCTGGCCCACAGCCCTCTTATAAGGGCCAGCTGGGCCCTTATTAAGCTGGCCACAGCTGTGGCTGCTTTCCCAATCAGCCTAGCTTTCCCACCTGCAGCCCTCTCCAGGGCTGCTTTAACCCCTTCAGGGCTGGAGCGGGGTGACCATCCGGAAGGGACCATTGTGATAATCTTCTAGTCTGACCTCCTGTATAACACAGCCCATGGAACTGCCCCAAAATAATTCCGAGAGCAGAGCTTTCAGAAGAACATCCACCATGGCTAAATGTAAATGTGTAGAGCTAGGAACAAAGAGTCTAGATGGTACTGGCACAATGGGGGCTCTATCATGGGAAGCACTGACTCTAAGAAAGATTAGTGGGGAGTGGGGTCATGGTGGCTAATCTGCTGGCTATGAGCTCCCAGTGCAACGCTGTAGCCAAAAGGGTTAATGTGAATCTTGGATGCATAAATAGGGGAATCTCAAGTACGAGCAGAGAGGTTATTTTACCAGGTATTTGGCACTGGTCTCAGGGGCGGCTCTAGGTATTTTGCCGCCCCAAGCACGGCAGGCAGGCTGCCTTCGGCAGCTTGCCTGCGGGAGGTCCCCGGTCCCGCGGATTTGGCGGCACGCCTGAGGGAGGTCCACCGAAGCCACAGGACCAGCGGACCCTCCATAGGCATGCCACCGAAGGCAACCTGCCTGCCACCCTCGCGGCGACCGGCAGAGCACCCCCCCCATGGCTTGCCGCCCCAGGCACGCGCTTGGCATGCTGGTGCCTGGAGCCGCCCCTGACTGGTCTGACCACTACTGGAATACTGCGTCCAAGGCTGGTGTCCACCAGTGGTGGGGTGTGACGTTTTTGACAGGAGAGGCACAAATCACATGGATGTATCTATGACTACAAGTTATATGGTAAGTGGCAGCAACTCCTCCTTCTCCATTTTGAATGGGACCCAATCTAGTGGTGGCCTCTGGCCATGCCTGCTGGATTGGCCCTCACACCCGAGTTAGGTGGGTGAACACCTAGTTTCTCCAGGTTCATGGATCGCTCTGGCGTTTAGGTGGGAGGCAGGTGACTGGACACCCAGAATGAGACAGCAGTGCACATGCCCAGAGGCAGAAACTTAGGTACTTAAGGAACTTTTACCCTGACAATGTAGGTGCTGAGTGAGTTTAGACACCTACAGGGATTGGTGGCAATTTTGTGGGTTGCAGTGGAGCCTAAACCCCAAACTTAAGGGTCTAAACACCTTTGTGAATCTGGGCCCAAGAGCTTTGCTGTTACTAAGGTCTGTGGAGATTCCCACAATAGTTTGGTTCCCATGCTTGCAGAGCTCCCTGCCCACAAAAGAGTAGTCTAGACTAGTCAAACACCTGATCCCCCATCCCTTCAGAGCAAGAGAAGGTATCCCCCATCCCTCACGCAGGAACAGTGATACTTGGGAAAAAAACAGCTCTCCTCAAAACGAACACCCAGAGACACGACAAAGAGTGATCTAAAAAAAGAGGTGGCTGGTGAGACCTGCCTTGCCCTCTCAACCTGGAGAGTGTGTCACCAGTGGGAACAGCAACACAGAAAGCCCCAAGAAACAGGCCAGAAGCTGACACAAAGGGCACCATAAAGCTGCATTAGAGGGATACATGAAGCATGAGCTAACTCTGGATGGGCCCCAGGAAATCAGTGAGGGCTGCAGCCCTGCAACGGGAGCTCTGGACACAGCTAAAGCAAGTCACACATAGGCAAGAAAGGTTAGGGTTAGGATTAGGGTCCTTCTCTCCCATTGCTTAAGAAGGCTGTGCAGTAGAGGGGGAAAGGAACATGTACAATGGGGCAGGAAGCAGCCTGCAGTCTCCAATGTTCATGAAGCACCGACCTGCTCTCCAAATCTTCTAGTAAAAAGTTTGGTCTACACCAGGGAATGTAGCTGTTGAGGCAGCAAGTGCAGCTAAGCCAATGCAAATTGTGGTTTAACTGTAAGTGTAGACGGGACCAAATTACAATCAACAGTAGTTCAGCTTGGAACAAGAGTTAACCAAAGTTTCTGAGCTGGCACTGAACATGGTTCAGTCTTGCCTATACTTACTGTTGACTCACATTCAGCACCATTACTTAATCATTTCCCTGCCATTGCAGGGGCATGGGTGCGCCTCAGTCCCTGCTATTCTCTGCCTGTGTTGCTTGTGAGACACAGGAGGTATTATCTCACTCTTCTTGGCACGGCTGAGGCCTCAGCTGGAATATGATGTCCAGTGCTGGGTGCCACATATTAGAAAAGATGTGGATAAACTGGAGCATCCAGAAGAGAGCAACAAAAATGATTAAAGGTTTAGAAAACCTGACCTGTGAGGAGAGGTTAAAAAAACCAGGACATGTTAGATCTTGAGAAAAGAAGGCTCAGGGGAGACCTGATAACTGTCTTCAAATATGTTAAGGGCAGTTAGAGAGAGGATAGTGCTCAATTGTTTTCCATGTCCATCAATGGTAGGACAAGTAATGGACTTAATCTGCAGACAGGGAGATTTAGGTTAGGGACACTAGGAAAATCTTTCTTACTATAAGGTAGTGAGGCTCCAGGACAGGATTCTAAGGGAGGTTGTGGAATCCCCCTCACTGGAGGTTTTTAAGAAAAGGCCAAACACCTGTCAGGGATAGTCTAGGTTTTGTTGGTCCTGTCTCAGTGCAGGTGTTTGGAATTGATGACTTCTTGAGGTCTTGTTCAGTCCTATGCTTCTATGAGTCTGTGATTAAATGCATCTCTGCCAGCAGCAGAAGGGTAGGGTGTGTTGGGGCTACTGACTGCTGCCATGGGATGGGGTTAAGTTATAACGTTCAGTTTCTTTATCCTGCCATATTCCAACCCTCCTCTCCACTGCCCCCCATTGCCTTTGTTTTTACTGCGTAAGCTACGTTTGGTGAGCACATTTAGACACAGGCCATCTGGTCATTAGAGGTGGGCCAGCGCCAACAAAGTGGGTTCTGCCCCAGGCTCTGTGTTCACATAGGGCAGAGACTGTAACAAGCCACCAATAGGAGCCCGACCCCAGTTCCCAGCAGACTGTAGTTGCACCTCTGCCCCTCTTTCTCCCTTCCTTCCCCCAGGCAGCATGAGGTGCCTCTCCCTGCTCTGGTTTCCCTCTTTGGGTATGTCCACACTGCAGCTGGGACCAAGCCTCCCAGCCCAAGTAGACAGTCTTGCATTAGTGGGTCTGGAGCTAATGTGCTAAAAATAGGGTGCATGTTATGACTCAGGCAGCAGGTCTCAAGTCCATGCAACCCCCTTGGTCTGAGCTTGGGTAGCTACCACAGGTCTCTGCCAGAACTGCAACACCTGGACTGCTATCTCTAGCGCACGCTCTCTAAGAGTGTAGCAGTGTAGATCTACCGTTTGTGCTGAAGAAACCCCCATTAATGGATAAGTTGCTGGGGCAAAGAGAATCTGGATGGAAGGGACTAGCCCCAGAGAGCAGAAGAAGCCATGAGCATGTTCTCCCCAGCAGAGAAGGGGCGTGAGGACCCATCCAGTAGCTCCCAGTTCAGTAAGAGATGCTTCTGTTAGTCACTGCTCTTTTCATCACCAGCTGGGAAGTGTTTGGAGCAGTCCCTGAGCCTGTTGTTCAGTTCCTGCTCAGGGCCGCAGAGCTGTTGCTCCTCCAGGTTCACCTGTCCTTTGTCTGTGGTGAGAAGGGTGAGTGGGTTGTTGCCTCCCCTTTCTCTCAGCAGTATGGCTGAGAGGCAGAGTAAGTGTGAGCAGAGTGAGGCAGGAGAATGCTTGGCAGTAAAGCTCTTGCTGTTTAGATTGTGCTGCAGAGTGGCTAAGACAGTACCTGGGTGGTATTGCTTAGGGGCCTGGGCTTCCAGCACTTTTCTTCACATGTCCTCCTCCTGCTCTTGCAGCTCTAGCCCTGGGAGTCCAAGTCCAGTCCAAGCTCAACTGGACCCTGACCAAACCCGTCAGCTTCAGGCAACGGGTGCGTCAAGGCTGCACACTGTCAGGCCAACTGTACAGTCTGGCCATCGAACCCTTCCTCCGTCTCCTTCGTGTGCCAGAGGTTGGTCCTGGCAGGTGCCCCCCGGATTGGAGCCCTCCTGGACTATGACCAGAGGGACTGGGTGAATCCCCTGGTGCTTGGCCAGTGCATGGGTCTTTCCACCCCCTCATACCACCCGGGGCATACTCTAGGAGGCGAGGGCAGCCTTACTGTCCATCTCACAGGTAGGATTGCCAACTGTCTAACTGCACAAACCCAAACACCTTTGCCCTGCCCCTTCCCTGAGGCCAGGCCCCTGCCCTGCCCCTTTTCCAAGGCCCCGCCTTTACTCACTCCATCCCCCTCCCTCTGCCACTCGCTCTCCCCAACACTTACTCATTTTCACGGGCTGGGGCAGGGTGTTGGGGTGTGGGAGGTGGTGCAGGCTTTGGGAGGGAGTTTGGGTGCAGGAGGGGGCTCAGGCCTGGGGCCAGGGTTTGGGGTGTGGGCTCCAGGCAGGCGGCACTTACCTTGGGTGGCTCCCGGAAGCAGCTGGCATGTCTGGCTCCTAGGCACAGGGGCTCTGCGCGCTACCCCTGCCTGCAGGCACCACCCCAGCCAATGAAAGCTGCTGAGTAGGCGCTCGGGGCGGGGGCAACGCACAGAGACCCCCTGGCCACCCCTGCACCTAGGAACCAGAGAGACGTGCTGGTTGCTTGTGGGAGCTGTGTGGAGCCAGAGCAGGCAAGGAGCCTGCCTTAGCCCCACTGTGCTGCCAGCTGGACTTTTAGCGGCCTATTAAAAATCTCCCAGATTTCTTTCAATGGCCACTGGAGATCGAGGCCGATTCCTAGGAGACTCCTGGCCAATCTGGGAGGGTTGGCAACCCTACTCTCAGGCCTTTCTTGAGCAGATCCTGCAGGAGGGTGCTCCCCACTTGCCCCTCACTCCTGGCCCTCCAGACCTTGCCCCTGGGCCCCTGTGCTGTGAGCTTCCCTAGCCAACCTCCCCAGCAGCACCCAAGCCAGTTGCGTGACCTGCAGATGGTTCACTTCTGAATCGTACCTAGGAAACAGCTGTACACACTTGTGCTCCATTCCTTTCACTTCCTCACCCTCATCTCCCGCCCCGACACCAAGTGGCAGGAGCATCTACCACCTGTGGAGGGGGAGGAGCCCTGGTGGGACAGTGTGTATTCTACACTGTCCCCCAACCTGCTGGGAATATTGGTTGGCAACTCCTTCATGGAGCCATGAGCACACGTGTGTACCTGGCAGGGTTCACCCACCTTCCCAGCACTTGCCCCGTTTGTGGTGAGAGGGAGACCCTGGTGCACATTTACATCGAATGTGCCAGGTTGCAGCCCCTTTTCTGGCTCCTCCAGAGCCTTCTCCTCTGGTTCTGGCTGCACTTTCCCCTGCACCTCCTGATCTACACTCACCCCATCCATGGCCCCAGTAAGTTGCGAGACTTCCTCATCAACCTCCTCCTGGTGCTGGCCAAGGTGACTGTCCACCATACCAAGTGGAGGTGGAGGGATGTGGTGCCTGTTTTCGCTCATTCCTCTGGGCGGTGACTGTTGGCTCCCTGGACGCCTTCGAGGAGCAGTGGGCACTGTCCGGAATGTTCTGCTCAGTGTCCCCTTCTGGCTGTAACTCTCACTTCTGTCTGGTTTTATCATTTGTTGTCTCCAAACTTTATTGGAGCCCTAGTGTCTCCTCCCATTGGGCTAGGGGATGGGTCTTCAGATGTGGGTGGGTGCAAGCTCCTGAGAACGCAATAGGTCCAGCCCTGGGAATGGCTTTAGGAGTGCTAGTGTAGATGGGCATTTTAGCCACCTTGCAGTCTACCCTTGCTCTGAACAAAACACTGGGCACTACACGCACAGCTGCACATCAGCGGAATGGCTGCAGCATGAGGGAGATGGGAAGAAAACTGTTGGTGTAGTTACAACCTCACTGGGAGACCCAGAGCATGGAAGCATCCCAGGCACAGCTCAGCCTTAGAAAAACAAGCAGGCATTCAAGCTATAGCTGGAGAGAGGAGAGGAACAGAGACAAGAAGCAGGGAAGCAGTCTGGGGAGAGGGGATGGAAGGGAAGGAAGGAAGGGACCATGAAGAGGTGCACCAGTGATGGCCTCAAGTCTTTCTAATTTATGAGATTCCAAAGGGGCCTGCATTTCTAGGGGCTCAACGTGCATGCACATACCCCACGAGCCAGAATGCTGTCCTTGATTCTATTGGTGCCTTCCAGCTCCACTGACCTTGGCTCACAGCAGAGATTAAACACCCAGCCTGCTCTGAGGCCCTCCCAGAAGCTGCAGTCTGCATACCCTACAGTATAAATGCTGCAATCTGGCTCAGTAGAACCAGAAGGACAAGGTGTCCCAACTGAGTAAAGACATTGAGACACTTTAGCACAAGCCCTGAGCTCCAGCTCTGATGGTAGGGAGCACTGGGTCCTGGATTGGAGTAGTAGGGGATGTATGCTCCATCAGACAAACATCCTCATTTGGGAGGATTTTGAGGGTGTAACTGGCCCTGATGTTTGGAGGCTTCTGCCACCCCTTCCCCTGGTTGTCCCATGATTCTTCCAGTATATTCTCAGCCTTCCCCAGACCTAGTTAGACTCTGCTTTTTGGGTCACTGTGGCTGATGATTCTTTGGGTTCCTGGTTTCCCTCTTTATGGCACTTCCCTGCAACACTTACTCTGCACCAAGTATGCTTCTTTGGCTTCCCTGCCTCAGCCCTGATTACCTTGTATCCAGGCACCCCTCCAGGGAAGGGCTCCCTGCCGACTGGTGCTGGCTTTGATCCTTTTCTTCAAGGCTTTAGTGATTAGCACATTGCTCAATCTCACCGACCTCAGCCCTGCCCACCACAAGGCCCCTCAGTACAATGGGGCCAGAGCAAAGCAGAGTCAAACAAGGTGTCTGAGAAATTGACTCTTTCACCTGGCGTGGAGCAGCCAGGAGCACAATAAAGCTACAGAGCTAAGAGCTTTATTAATAGTAACCCGGAGTGACAAAGATAACCAGTCCTGCTGCTGAGTGAATGAACTCCAAGTGCCTCCTGGCACATCTCCCCTCTGAACTCCAAGAGCACCCTTCCCAAATTACCACCATTTCTACTAAAATAGGTGAATAGAGAACAGTCCAACATTGCTCAGACCCAGCCTGGCCGCTCTGATCACATGTCCCCACAGGCCGGCTCCCCTGCATGCAGCGCCGAGCGCACAGGGCGGGAACCCACAGGCTGCTGGCACTGCCCAGGGCAGGGCAGGCCCGACCCCGGGCACCCACACCCACACCCTCCTGGGGGGTGCTCCCTGCCCTGCCCTGCCCACGTGAGGCTGGGCTGAGTCCTCCCACACCCCAGCCCAGCACGCGCCCGGTGAGTGGGCCTGGGAGAGTAGGGGCGGGGCCTGGGGATGGGTAGCGTGGCCAGGGTCGCAAAGCCTCGTCCCGACTTGCGGCCCCCAGGACGGCTCGGGCGGAGTCATGGAGACCCCGGTATCGCCCGAGGAAGGAGCTAGCTCGCCCTGAGGTACTACATCTCCCAGAGGACACCGCGCTCATAGGCGCGCATGCGCAGTGTGGGGTGCCGAGGGGCGCGCACGCGCAGGGCGGGTCCAGGGAGGCTCCCTGGAGGTTACTCGACTCGTACCGGTCGTTGCCGTCGAGGGCCCGAGCGCGAGAGGAGCCTGCGGCGAGTGCGGTCTCCGCCGGCCGACCCGAGGTGAGCGCGGGGCCAGCTCCCTGGGGGCGCTCTGGCCGCGTGTCCCGGAGCCCGCCGGGGGCGGGGGCGGCTCCGGGCTGCAGCGGCCGCGGGCCAGTGTCTCGGCGCCTCGCCCGTGTGGTGCGCTGGGAGGCCGCGCGGGGCCCCGGTAGGGAGCTGGTGCGCGGCCTCCATCTTGGGCCCCTCGCGCGCGCCTGAGCGCCGGGCCGGGCCGGGCCGGGCCTCCCGACCGGGCTGAGCCGAGGCCCAGCGACACGGCGGCTGTGGGCGAGCCCCAGGCGCCGCCTGCCCCAGTGTCGCCTTAGGGCGGGCCCGGGGCAGGCTCGCTGCGATTGTTCCCGTCGGGCCTGGGGCTGCTCTGTGCCGCTGTCCGTGAAGCGGCTTTGCGAGGATCGCGTCACTCCCCTCCGCGATTCTCGCCTTCCCTCCTGAAGCAGGAGGCATGGTGCGCACCCCGCTTTGGTGTGTTTAGGGGTTTTCATACATGCCGATCTCCAAATGCTCGAGTTAACTCCCTTGTCAATTTAGTGTTTCTCTTCCTCACTTACAAGGCACTGCCCACCTTAAAGAACTGCCCATCTCTATTGCTCCGCTTTTGTCTTTCCTGCTTTGTGCTCAGTTCCTCTCCGCTAAGGATCTCCCCCTCATCTAGTTTATCTTCATATATGACGTTTCTTCTCAGGCAGGGCTTTGGAGCAGAGCCCGGAGCTGGAGTGCGGAGCAGCTCTGGAGCAGTGGAGCTGCAGGTTTTTGCCTGGAGCTGGAGCGGAGCCGGAGCACAGCTCCAAAGCCCTGTTCACAGGCATTTCTCTTTCCCCACTGCCCTTCCCTGTGGAACTTCTTTGATTTTTTTGTAAGAAAAATGTCCTCCAAATGCCTCCTGTAAGACACTCCTCTTATTGTGTGTGGTGGGGATTCTATTAGTCTACATCTCCTGGCAGTTGCTTGGGTAGAGGCATCATAGAGCTACCCATTTCTGAGGTCTTGGCAGCTGAGAGTGGCATGAGAAGACTTTTGATTTGCAGTCTCTGCTGCCCCATTTGCACTTTGGCTTCTCTAAGGGAGTATCCCTTATGCCTGCGATGTCCATAGCTTTCCCAGCAAGCAGCCAGAGTCTTACTGTGCTCTGCAGAGTTTTGAATAGCACTCTGAAACTGATCAGAATTATGCAGAGTATGTCACACCTCTGCTTGGTAAAGTGGTGGGCTGCAGTTGTGGCCCTAGTGCTGTCTGTCAGAAGACTCAGGAAGGCAACGAAACCTGAATATAAGACACGTGATCTTTATAACCACAAAACCTATCTCTTTTTCTTAATAAAATTGTATATTTTGTAGAAAACAATGGCTTGGGCCTCCTATAGTTAAAATAGAAAGCTTCAGTTTGTCACCAGCAAGTGAAATTTTCAAGTCCTGATGCAGGGGAAATATTTACAGTTGGTGGCGCTGGCAAGCTGTCATTTTCTCCCCAGGGCTTTGTCATTCTCCCTCTAAGCTACTTACTGTAGCAATAGCAAATTTGTTAGTCTCTAAGGTGCCACAAGTACTCCTGTTCTAATAGCAGAACAGATACCCCTAATTCTGTTAAGTCATATCCCAAACTTAATGCCTCATGGAGAGGAACGAGCAATAACGTCACACACCAATCCATGAATAAATTATTGGATATCCTAAATGTATTAGCCAAGAGGAAGTGTGAGGCCCCATCTGGGGACAGGAACAGCCTATATTAATGGGCAGCAATAACTGCACAATAGTTAGGGTTGCAGCATGATCTCTATTAAGGACTGAATTCTGTAGCTTCTTTAAAATTAATATGCACAGTGTGATTGATTTAAAGTGGAATGCCAGTTTCCCCATTTTAAAATGATAAAACTTCCCCACCTCTTCCTTACAACACTTCTGTGAGGATAAATTAATTGTTTTTGAGATGCTCAGCTACTACAGTGATGGATGATGTATCAGCTCCTAGTTCAGTGGCACTCTTTTGAGCTCTCCCTCTCCCTGCAATACACACACAAGTTTTAGTATCCTGATTTGGCTCAAAGGGGCCTGACAAACCTTTTTTTAACTCTGAGGTGGATTGGCAGGGAGCACTGATAAGCCAATTTTTGTCCTTTCTTGGAGGACAGGGGGAGAGTATCCCACTTTCACCGTCATCCTCTACTCTGGGGAGGTGCTGTCTGAGAGCACGTGGGCCCACTGACCAGCATTTGTGCTTTAATTAATGGGCAGTATTGACCATGCTTCAATTACTGCTGGAGCCTGTTACCACCCTTTGCTGCAGTCCTGTCCTGGAGCCAACTTACATTGCATAACTAACTATAATCACCGTATCACTGTACCACGGGGAAGATTGTGTGGGAAGTTTATTCTCTGATCCTAAAATCTATGAATCTACTATAGGTAGATATGAGGAAGGATTGAGAACATGCCATTGTTTGGGTTGTTTCACAGATTTGAATTCCAGCATTCATCTTCATGCTCTACTGCTACATTCACTGTTAGGTATAGCTGTATTGAATGATCTAAGAATTAGCTGGAGCATCTTGGCAGAGCTTTTGCTGTGATATGAAAAGAGGTGCATGTATACTTTCAGAGATCAAGTATACCTCGTTTCAGTGCTGAATTTTGTCTGTTGTCTATAGAGGTGAACAAGTGTGTCTTACCTTGGGGTTGTCAGCAGTCTGATTGCATACATTAAAGTGGTCTCCGTGGTTTAGTGAGGGTTAAGTGAAGCATTGCTAACAAGACAGGATTAATACTTATGGAAAAAAAAACAAATCTCATGAGAATCCAGCAACTCATAACTCAAATATTTCTTTAGACGGCAAAGGAGTACAAGAAGTGAGTAAATTCCCATATCTTGGTAGTAGCATGCAAGCCAGTGGGGATGTCCAGATGGAAATAATGTCACAAATTGGCAAGCAACAGCTGCATTTATCCTCTTAACAAGTTTTAGTTATCGAAAATCTACACTTTTAAAACCAAACTATGAATCTTCAACTCAAATATTATTTCCAACTAACATATGGAGGTCAAAACTGGAAATCCATCTAAGGTACAGTCAGTTATCTAAGTGCCTTGGAGAGCAAATACCTTAGGAAAATACTCTAAGTGGAATAAAATACCAAGATTTGTCAGAATTCACAACCCCTTATCTCTAAAGTAATCCAGAAAAGATGGAAATATCTGGGACTTGTTAAAAATGAAGCCAGTGTGTCTTCATGGCAGGCATGCCATTGGGCAGCTCGAGTAACATACCAAAATGGCTTTCCAAAAGAGAGTCATATATTAGGGGGATTTACTATGGCTGTATTTCTGCAGTTTAGGCTAATAATTTATACTTCCAAATGAATGTGCAGGTATCCTAATGGGGGGGGGTATTGTTCATGAAATATCAAATTAACTCTGTATTTCCTGACCTTCATAAGCTTGATTTGATTTTCTTGTAATAACATTTCTCAAGGGTATGTGGGGAGACCTCATCTGAATGTTTCCTGGTTTTTTAATGTGTGATTTTGGGGATTTGAAGTCCCATGTTCTGGGAACGGAAGGCATGTTGTACAGCAGTATCACTTAACACTCCATCTTAATGAAAGGTTTTGTGAGTGAATAAAATATGCCCAATGTATCAGGAAAGCTCTCAGTGGTATCAGAGGTGCTGAAACTTCAGAAGAAAGAAAAAGACAACTCTGCATCTGTTCACATTTGGAAGGTTATCTTCAGAATTGTAGAGGTTAGAACCTTTATTAATGAAAGGTTAGTTTCTGCAGAAATTAATGGTATAGACTCTCCAGCTTATCAGTGACAAATTCTTAGGTCACTCATGAGTAATCAAATAAGACAAGCTGTGTAGGTGGAGAAGATAATTAAGGTTATTGAAAATGTAAAAATAAATGGAGAAAAGAAATTAGACTTTGCTATTTATGGGGCACTCTTGTGGATTATTTTGACGTTTCCAGATCTTCACAGCATGTCTCCCATCTCCATGTCTGCTATTTTTCAAAGTCGTGCTTTCTGCACTTAAATATCTGTAACTGGGGAATTGAAGATATTGGTAACAATTAATGACATATAATTTATATTGGTAAACCCTTTGGTTTTGGCCTGATTTCCCTCCGCCCCCCATTGGAAGATGTACAGAAAGTGTAAACCATTCCATTAACACCTTCCCACCTCTGCTATATTAAAAGACTATTAGATTGCAAATGGAATCTCTAATGGTCTAGAACAGGGGTGGGCAAACTTTTTGGCTTGAGGGCCACATCAGTTTTCCGAAATCATATGGTGGCCAGGCCCCTGCCCTCTATCCGACCCCCCCTGCTTCTCGCCCCCTGGGACTCCTGCCCCATCTCCCCCGCTGCTCCCTGTCCCCTGACCGCCCCCGGACTCCCCACCCCTGACTTCCCCCTGCCACCCCATCTCTCCTTGCTGATTGCCCCCCCGAACCTCTGCCCCCATTCAACCCCCTGTTCCCTGCCCTCTGACGCCCCGACCCCTATCCATACCCCTGCCCCCTGACCACCACCCCAAACTCCTCTGCCCTCTATCCAACCCTCCCTGCTCCCTTACTGTGCTGCCTGGAGCACCAGTGGCTGGCGGCACTACAGCTGCACTTCCCAGAACACCAGCTCAGGCAGCCGTGCCGCCCGGCTGGAGCCAGCCACGCCACCGCGCAGCACAGAGCACTGGATCAGGCCGCGGCTCTGCAGCCGCCCAGAGCATTGCGCTGGTGGCGCAGTGAGCCGAGGCTGCGGGGGAGGGGGGACAGCAGGGGAGGGGCTGGGAGCTAGCTTCCTGGGCCAGGAGCTCAGGGGCCGGGCAGGAGGGTCCCACGGGCTGTAGTTTGCCCACCTCTGGTCTAGAAAGCCAAAGTTAAGGTGCCTGAACAACTTCAACTGTGCCCCTGGTGCATATGCATTATGATGGACTCAGATTACATGATCACCAGTAACTGCACACCGCACCACAGTAACTCTAACTCAGGAACCAATCCATGCAACAAACCTCGATGCCAACTCTGCCCACATATCTACACCAGCGACACCATCACAGGACCTAACCAGATCAGCCACACCATCACCGGTTCATTCACCTGCACGTCCACCAATGTAATATATGCCATCATTTGCCAGCAATGCCCCTCTGCTATGTACATCGGCCAAACTGGACAGTCTCTAAGGAAAAGGATAAATGGACACAAATCAGACATTAGGAATGGCAACATACAAAAACCTGTAGGAGAACACTTCAACCTCCCTGGCCACACCATAGCAGATCTTAAGGTGGCCATCCTCCAGCAAAAAAAACTTCAGGACCAGACTTCAAAGAGAAACTGCTGAGCTCCAGTTCATCTGCAAATTTGACACCATCAGCTCAGGATTAAACAAAGACTGTGAATGGCTTGCCAATTACAGAACCAGTTTCTCCTCCCTTGGTTTTCACACCTCAGCTGCTAGAACAGGGCCCCATCCTCCCTGATTGATCTAACCTTGTTATCTCTAGCTTGCTTCTTGCTTGCATATATAAACCTGCCCCTGGAAATTTCCACCACTTGCATCCGAAGAAGTGGGTATTCACCCACGAAAGCTCATGCTGCAAAATGTCTGTTAGTCTATAAGATGCCACAGGATTCTTTGTTGCTTTTACATGATCACATAGTACTTTCCCAAAAGGCTGCTGCATTCAGTGAAGAGATTAGATATGCTTCATGAATAAGGCAGCTTTTTAATATTTATATTATCCTCATTGTTCAGTGTGTAGGCCATATGCTTAATGCACTGCTTGCCGTGCAACCCTTGTACTGAATGAGGTGGAGTCCGGTCACTTTAACAACATACTATCTGTCCCAGGCTAAGCTGAGCCTGTAAAGCATGAATTCCACAAGCTCTTTCTTGTGCCACTAACAAAAATCTGTTATGAAGACGGCAATTGTCTGGGGCCTCTCTCTTTCAATGTCCAATATGCACACTGGGTCATGCAGAGGAAAATAAATGTTCATATAATTAAAAGTTGCATCGTAAGGGCATAGGAGGGCAGTATTAAGTTGCGCAGACAACATAAATTTGGCATTTCTAGCCTTTGGAGTGCTTTATTTTTGCAATATTAATGTTCCTTTGAGGTAGTTTTTGGGATGGAATATCCCATGCTTGTGCTTTTTTTTTTTTTTTTAAGAAGCTCTAAAACAATGACATAACATGCAATTATTTGCTAGACACAAGTTAAATGCACTTTCCTGTACAATCTGGGCACACAATACAATTAAACCAGAATTCTTTTGGAGCCCTGGCTACTTCAACCCATTCAGACCATACTTTAAACACCCATACTTTTTAAAAAATGAAATAAAACTTATGTACTAGTAGCTGAAAAGCTGGGTTGTTTCACAAGTACAGGGTATAAGTCATAAAGTAAAAATGACTGAGAACTCAAAAAATTTGTGTGTTGTCACTTAGGTTTATGTTTTTTTGGTAAGTCTGAGTGAGGGTATCTATTGTGCTGATAAATTTTTATTGATTTTTGATGATGATGGTGAATGAAGGGTGTGCCTTGCCATGAGGGTTTATTGTGCATACTAATTGTTGGTGGGTTGTGGTGGTGTTTTGTATCTGGGGGAGGTTGTGCTTGGAGAGCTGTTGATGGCAGCTGGGCCAAATGATCAAGCCATCTGTGCAATTGCCCTCATATATCCAGTGAAATTTTTTTATGCAAATCAGCTGTAGAGTAAGGGCGGTGATTGGTTGTGATATCAGAGGTAACAGTGGTCTTATGACTCTTGGTCTGTCATAAATACATGTCTTACTGTAGCTGTACACCACACAGGTGTAATTTGTAAAGTGAAAATGACTGAGAACTTAAAAACTGGATGGTCACAGATGGTGAAACTCAGTAATAATTCATCCTGGTGATATTCTGAACATACTTGTAGCTGATTCCATTGCTTCATGCTGACTCTACAGACATAATAGGCTTCAGTGTGACCCACAGTGACATTCCTGGAATCTTATCTATATAGATGCACAAATCTAATGGAATACTGAGACTGTCTCTCCAGGAATACCCTCCATTCAGTTTATATAAAGTATTGTAGCAAAGAGCTTGGAGCACTGAGCCTGGTGCAAGGCCTGAACCAGAAGCTATGAACCAAAGTCAGGCCATGTGTTAAAATAGATGCTTACAAATTCACTGTTCAGTACATGAACTTGGCAGTTATTAGTGTACAAGGCACTAGATATTTATGTAAATACATTTTAGAAGGCTAGTATAGCTACACCCCAATCTAGTACAAGATAAGAGTTTGACAGAACACTGAATAGGGATCTTTGGTCTGAGATATCAGGGATAATGGGAGGTAACAAACAGATGTCATGAAACACATAAGGTGGTACGAAAATTGTTTATTTCAGTTGTTTGTCTAAATGTTGGGGTATCTGTCAAAGGTTTATGGTATGGCTGAGGGGACAGCAGAGGATTGCTGCTGCTGACTGAGCCACTCCTTGCCACGAGGCACTCGTGTTAATGTAGTTGTGCAAGTTGTTATGACTGTGCCATGAAGGCAATAAACCTGGCCGAGTGTCTTTGTCACCGAACCATGCCTGTTGCCTTTCTCTGTGAGTGACATGGAGTTCTACTGAATTAGCGGTCTGTGCTCTCTGTTAGTGATGAAAATACTGGAGCTCCAAGGACAGAAGCACTGAGCAGCTGTAACAGCTTAGCAGCCTTGACAGTATTCCACCCTTCTACAAGCACAATACTCATTGCTAATGAAACATGGACAGATTTAGTTTTATTCTTTTAACAAAACCCTCTGCATGTGTGAAGTATGTATTTTTAAAATCCTTGTATCTTGGCCATATCAAAATAGATTTTGAGCAGACGTCTGAAAGGTACCTTTGTGAGTGAACAGTTATGTCCCTGTTAAACTTCAGGTTTCTTCTACCTCCTGCTGAAGTGTTAGTGATGTTCAGAAAGGTCAAACTTTTTTTCTAGCAGAAAATCTGTATTTTCCCTGAACGCCCACCCCTTCAACGACTGAACAGTTTCTATTCAAACTTTTCTTAAAAACTGCCTTTGGAGTGACAGCAAATGTTAACCTAAATAATTGTGACACAATTTTAAACTTTTAAACTTATATATGCGCATATAAAATGGAAATGCTTGGGGAAACGTTAATTATATATGTTCCACCTATAATTAATATTGTGTCCCTTTTCTAGAGCTTTCTGTCTGAGGATTTCACTGCTTTAAAAAGTGAATGAATTGAGCCTGGCAGCACCACTGCGAGGCAGTGAAGACTAAACTCCATTTTACAGATGGGGAATAGATGTACAGAGAAGTTATGTGACTTGCATGAGGTCACCTAGGAAATCTGTAGCAGAACTGGAGATGGAACTCAGGAGTCCTGATTCCTAGTTCTCTGCTTTAGTTACAAGATTATTCTTGCCCCTCAATGCTTATAAAGGGGCTGTGTGAACGTATGCCACCAACATCATACAATGGAAATCCATAACTTTGCATATAATGTTGCTACTCATATTTCACAATATTAGTGACCACCAAGTTATTAGTTCTCAAATGATACCTCACAAGGTATATTTTGTACAAAGATTATTACAGTGGTATGTAGGATGTGAATACAGTGCATCCGGTCAGAGAAACCCTTTTGGTCTCTACTTTTTTACCCATTGCTTCTCCTTCCTTCCTACAGCTGATAGTGCTCTTCCTGTGCTTGGAGAACACAGAGGGGAGCTAATCAAAATGATGGTTTTGTAGGATAACTATCATTGTACTCAGTGGTGGGTACTAAGCCCTCCTCTTCTGCTCACAGGTATCCAAGGCTGCCTGGGGCCCTGCTCAAACTGTTTGAAGGGACTTTAATGAGGACTGCCAAATTTTGCCAAACAAGGCCCTCAAACAGTTTTAAATGCATGTTATTTCTGTTCAAAGCCTGACTGCTTACTTTGCTTAAGAGACTGATGAGGGACCTTGTAAAGGCTTTCTGAAAGTCCAAGTACACTATCTGCACTGGATCACCTTTGCCCACATTCTGGTTGACTCCCTCAAAGAATTCTGATAGATTGGTGAGGTGTGATTTTCCTAAATAAAAACCGTGTTGATTCTTCCCCAACATATTGTGTTCATCTGTGTCTCATAATTCTGTTCTTTACAATAGCTGCAACCAATTTGTCTGGTACTGAAGTTACAGTTATCAGTCTGTAACTGCCAGGATTGCCTCTGGTGCCTCTTTAAAAAAAATTGGTGTTATATTAGCTATCCTCCAGTCATCTGGTAGAGAGGCTGATTTAAGCAGTAGGTTACGTACTACAGTTTAATTCTGCAGTTTCATATTTGAGTTCCTTCAGAACTCTTGTGTGAATACCATTTGGTCCTGGTGCCTTAGTACTGTTGAATTTCAGTTTGAGGCATCACTAGAGGAGATTTTTGGAACAATCTGGGACAGTTCCTCACATGTTTCACCTAAAAAGAATGGCTTGGGTGTGGGAGTCTCCCTCATGTGCTCTGATGTAAAGAATTAATTTAGCTGCTCTGCAATGGCCTTGTCTTCCTGGAGTACTCCTGTAGCATCTTGATAGTCTCGTGACCCCACTGATTGTTTGGCAGGCTTCCTGCTTCTGATGTACTTAATAAAAATTTTGCAGTTAATTTTTGTGTCTTTTGTTAATTGCTCTACACATTCTCTTTTGGCCTGCCTAATTTATACTTTTACACTTGACTTGTCAGAGTATATCCTCATTTCTATTTTCCTCAGTAGGATTTGACTTTCAGTTTTTAAAGTATGCCTTTTTGCTTCCAACTGCCTCTTTTATTCTGCTATTTAGCCGTGGTGGCATTTTTTTGATCCTCTTCCTTTTTTTTTTTTTTTTTTTTAAATTTGGGATATACATTTACTACGAGCCTCTATTATGGTGTTTTGAAATAGTTTCCATGCAGCTTGCAGGCATTTCACCTTTGACTGTTCTTTTTAACTTCTGTTTAACCAGCATTTTTGTGTAGTTCCCATTTTTGAAGTTAAATACTACTATGGTCTGTTTCTTTGGTTTTCCCCCCCCCCACACACACACAAGGATGTTAAATTTAATTACATTACGGTCATTATTATCAAGCACCTCAGCTATAGTCATCTCTTGGACCAGATCCTGTATACCACTTTGGACAAAATCAATAATTGCCTCTCCCCTTGTGGGTCCCAGGACTAGCTACTTGAGAAGTAGTCATATCCTGCTGCTTCTTCCATGTTTTGCAAATTGACTTTTCTCTGTATCCTGACTGCTAAAACTTTTGCTCTAATTATCTCCCACCTTGATTTTAACCAATTCCTTCCATATGTACACTACCTTACATCCAAAACATTGCCACCAAAATGACCATTCTACCTTGTAGATCCATGCAGATTGCCCTCACTGAATCTCTCTGTTAGCTCCCATCACTCACTATATTCAATTTAGACTTCCCATACTTGCCTTGAAAGCCAGGCACAACTGTCCTAGCCTGCATCTTGGATTTCACTTCATAACTCATACCTCTTTTGCCATACCAGTGGTGCTAGTCTTAGATCTAGGCTATATTGCAAACTTATGTCAGAAAATCCACACCCCTGTGTGATGCAGTTATACTGACCAAACTCCCGGTGTAGACAGTGCTATGTCAATGAGAGGGCTTCTCCTGTTGACATAGCTACCATCTCTCAAAAAGGTGGCATAGGTAGTGTCTTCACTACAGTGGCGCAATGGTGCAAGTCTAGACAAGCCCTACGTGTCTCCTCTTGATAGATTTCTCATATTCTTGTCTCCACATCTTCCATGCTGCCGCCTATGCACATACCTTCCTTTCCATCCTGTTCTCTTCCCTTCTCACTTAAATCCCTCCGAAAGATTCATTTTCAGGGCCACCAAAGCAAATAAATATCTAAGATGAATCCCCTCATCTGGGTCCCTCTGTCCCTCTTGTCATCTCTTTCTGACTGTAAGATTTTCTGGACTATGAAGTGTCTTCATACTTCTATCATGTACAGCACCATGCACACTTGTGGTTAAGAAATAATAAATAAGAGAAATGAAATTACTCACCCAGGCAGAAGTCACTTCCCTTGACAAGTTGGATTCTGGGTCCCTGATGTGTGAAGGTTTTGAGTGTTTGGAGGGTTTTGTTGGAGTCCTGCAAAACCTCCACAAGAAAATGATTGTATATTTAAATCAGTGATACTCAGACCTCAGTGGTTCAGGAGCCAAACTAGTGATCAGCATTACCCAAAAGAGCCATATTAGTTTGAATTCATTGTTTCACTTACTAGAGCAGGGGTCTGCAACCTTTCAGAAGTGGTGTGCCGAGTCTTCATTTATTCACTCTAATTTAAGGTTTCACGTGCCAGTAATACATTTTAACCTTTTTAGAAGGTCTCTTTCTATAAGTCTATAATATATAACTAAACTATTGTTGTATATAAAGTAAATAAGGTTTTTAAAATGTTTAAAAAGCTTCATTTAAAATTAAATTAAAATGCAGAGCCCGCTGGACCAGTGGCCAGGACCTGGGCAGTGTGAGTGCCACAGAAAATCAGCTTGTGTGCCGCACGTGACCCCGACACAGTGCAAGGGCTGGGCCTGCCCCAGAAATGCCACGGGGCCCTGCCTCTCTGTGCCAGGCACACCAGGTGTGGCTGGGTAGGCTCAGCCCAGCAGGATCCAAGTGTGGAGGGATCCAGATGTGGGGTGAGAAGTTTCTCTGTGGGGTAATCTGGGTGCGGGCAGCTCAGTGGGAGATCTGGATGCACAGGGGCTCATTGGGGGGTTCTGGGTGCAGGGGCTCCAGGGGATCCAGGTCATGGTGGTTGGGCTCAGCGAGGGAGTCTGGGTGTGGGAGATGGGGTTTGGCGGGGTGGGGTGTGTGGGTGTGGCAGTTCAGTAGGGGGTCCGGGTGCTGGGGGAGTGGGGCTCACTGGGGTGGGGGCCTGGGTGTGTGTGGGCCTTGTCAGAGGGGTCCATGTGTAGCGGGGTAGGGCTTGTCAGTGTGAGGGTTTGATGGACCTGCTTAATGGGGGAGCCCCAAATACTGCCAAGGGGACGCCACATGCCTGGCTCCTGCTTCCCACCGTGATTCCCCTATCTCCTTTTCTTCTCCATTCTCCTCCCCTCCACCCTCTCATCCTCCTTCCCTCATTTCCCCCACCCCCTCTTACCCAATCCCACCATGGGCAGTCACTGTTCCACAGAAATTAGGAAGGCTCCCAGCACACAGAAGGGGATCACAACTGGCACTAGGACCCAGGAGGCTGCATTCAGCTGCTCATGTAATCCCGTGTGCCCCCCCCCTCGCCTCTGTTTGGAGGGCAGTCCCCCTCCAAAAACTGCACCTATGGTCGTATCCCCACCCCCCCGCTCGCATGGCTTCCCTTTGCTTCCCTGCCATTTTCTGCAGGGAAAAGCAGGAAATCTGCGGGGGCACAATCTGACAGAATCTCCCCAGGAATACAGTATGTTACAAGTGGCTGCAAGATGTTACACATGCCACAAAAACTTGTGGGGTAAATTGGTTACCATCTTGAGGACTGTATTTTAATAAAGTACATTTTGGGGTCCATCCTTGGGCTGTGTATGCAATGAACCAATTCAGTCAGGGTGGATGGCCCATTCCCAACAGTTGACAAGAAGGTGTGAGTATCAACATAGGGAAAATTACTTTTTGTAGTGACCAGTCTTTATTCAGGCCTAATTTGATGATGTCAAGTTTGCAAATTAATTCTAGCTCTGCAGTTTCTCATTGAAGTCTGTTTTTTGAAGTTTTTTTGTTGAAGAATGGCCGCCTTTAAGTCTGTTGTTGAGTGTACAGGGAGATTGAAGTCATCTACTGGCTTTTGAATATTACAGTTCTTGATGTCTGATTTGTGTCCATTTATTCTTTTATGTAGAGACTGTCTGGTTTGGCCAATGTACATGGCAGAGGGGCATTGCTGGCACATGATGGCATATATCACATTGGTAGATGTGCAGGTGAACGAGCCTCTGATGGTGTGGCTGATGTGGTTAGGTCCTATGATGGTGTCCCTTGAACAGCTATGCGGACAGAGTTGGCAACAGGGTTTGTTGCAGGGATTGGTTCCTGGGTTAGTGTTTCTGTTGTGTGGTGTGTAGTTGCTGGTGAATATTTGCTTCAGGTTGGGGAGCTGTCTGTAAGCGAGGTCTGGCCTGTCTCCCAATTGCTAAGGCAACTCCCATCTTTTCATGTGCTGTATATTTATACCTGCCTATTATATTTTTCACTCCATGCATCTGATGAAGTGGGTTATAGCCCACGAAAGCTTCTGCCTAAATAAATTTGTTAGTCTCTAAGGTGCCACAAGGACTCCTCGTTGTTTTTGCTGATACAGACTAACACAGCTACTCCTCTGAAACTGGTTTAAAAAATAGAATTTAGAGATTTGTATGAAAGGCTAAGTTCACTTCAGTGTTTTGTTTTTTTTAAATATAACATAGTGAATTTCCTTGGCATTTGATTCTGCTATGCATTACATAACAATGCAGTCATCACAGTGGGATTCATGATACACATACATGTTTGAGTTACCTGTGTAGATTTTTATGTACCAAAATTTAAGGTAACTTATGTCCCGCTAATAAAAGCCTATTTTAATAAAGTACAAATAACTTTATCCAGAGAAAAAATATAGCCAGGATTCTACTTCCCATATAAAGACTGGGGGATAATTGAATAGATCACTGTAATTGACCGGGACCAGCAGGTTTTTTAAACCAGGATCTCTTCATCTCTTGCCTGGGTTTTGTTTTTGTTTAGAACAGGAAGAATACCTCAATTGGACATTCAAAGTTTTATGAACTAGTTAAAATGAATATACTTTGTCCCTACAGAAAATTACTATATACTTTAGTATAATCACAAAAACTATGTTTTGTGATGGTTAAGATTGCTCTAGTCCGTTTTTAAAAACGGCAAAGAGTTCTTTGGCACCGTATAGACTAACAAACGTATTGGAGCATGAGCTTTCGTGGGTGAATACCCACTTCTTCGGATGCACCCATGAAAGCTCATGCTCCAATACGTTTGTTAGTCTATAAGGTGCCACAGAACCCTTTGCCGCTTTTACAGATCCAGACTAACACGGCTACCCCTCTGTTTTTAAAAAGGGATTATAAAAAAGTCATACTAGAAAACAAGTCACATGACACTCTTTAAACAGTCATAATTACCTTTTAGTTTATCACCACAAACTGCCATAGACAATTCAAGCAGTGCGCAAACTACAAAAAAACCTCTTTGTTTTGAGTTAGAGGATCAGTTACATTCTTTGTATAGGCCTTTTCATACCTATTGAAATGGAAATTCTGGTGCAATCTTAATAATAGAAGTGCCACCACCCCAATATAATGTACATAACTCTACTTTCAATTATGACTCTAGGTAGCTGATCACTGATGTTTGCCACTTTAGTAATTCAACTTTTAAAATATTTTTATGATCTTAAACTCTAGTCCTGACACTGATTCTGGCTGGCATGTTTGAACAGTTAGATGTACATGTTGCAGCAAGATCCACCTTTTTAATAGTTGTTGTTGCAAGAATTGGGGTGTTTTAGCCCAGAATCTTGGCTAGATTCCAATTTAAATGACTTATGTCTACCTAAATTTCCTCTTTCCGTTTGATATTAAAACTAATAAACAAAAATGCTCAAAACCTACTTTTTGTTTCCCCGCCAAACCTGCTAGGTGATTTCTGGAGCAGAATTTCTACCATGCTCTGCAGAGGTGGCTGTGTGTTAGTTGTGAATATGTGTACAGTTTGCAAAGAATTTTGGGATCCTCCATTTTGCCAAGCATTAACCTGACTGAAAAGTTATTTGAGCGTCTGTTCAGATCTATTGTGTACCAAAAGTTAAGTAACTTGTATCCAGCTAATACAGAATATTAAAGTATACTGATCATGGGAGGAAAACCAGAAGACCATATTGTGGAAGCCTAGTGTAGATAAGATGTCAATGCAGATATGAGTGATAATGTCAAGGGTAAGGATAAGGGCAGAGGAGAGACCCTGAAATTTGGTTAGTAAGAGATTATTGATGACTTTTAGAAATGGGGCGGGGGTTGTCAAGAATGGAGTTGGAGGAAAAGAACTTTGCAACTTTTATACATGTTTTAATAATTTTAATAACATGGTTTCAGAACTATGTTTTGTGGTATCTTTTCATTTTTTGTAATAGGCAATGTAGTCACTCACTTTCTGTCTTGACTGGAAGCAACTGATTGTCTGCAGTTTGGGAGTCAAGGACTATAAGTAGTGCTTCAAAGGTATTTGGGTGGGGAGGCAGATACATGCAGCAGGTTCATTCCTGTTTAGACTTAGCAATAGAAACTCCAGCATGAAAATGTACAGCCAACTTTTGTGCCTGAAGATGAACAGCAGGAGCTTCAGGTCTGTAAAGTCCAGATTGAAAATGATGGTAATCATATGATGGCGAGAGATAGAATAGTTTGGATTTGAGGAATTCTCTGCTTGGCCATCTAGCTAAGCCCCCTGCTTTAAGTCAGCATATCATAATGTTTCTTAAGGGATGTGGGCGTAAAGTCTTAGGCCTTGTCTACACTACAGAGTTTTGTCGACAAAAGTAATCTTTTGTCAACAAAACAATGGAGATGTACACAGTATAATTCTCCTTCCACCGACAAAACTATCCAGCTTTGCCGATAAAATAAAACCACCTCAGTGAGAGGTGTTGAGCTTTTTGTGGCAAAGTTATATAGTCAAAGTGTCAGTGTAGACACTGGACTTGGTTATGTTGCTGTAAATTGCTTCCAGGAGGTGTCCCACAATGCCCATCCTGGCTGCTCTGGTCAGCAGTTTGAACTCAACTGCCCTGCACCCAGGTACACAGGCATCTGCACCTCCTCCTTTAAAGGTCCAGGAATTGTTGTAATTCCACTTCCTGTTTGCTTGGCATGGAAAGCTCACATTGCATCTTTCCAGCTGATCATGGCAGCTCTATGCAGCAAACACTCTCCTGCTTGGAGCACACCTGAGTTGTTGGATCTGCTGGCTCTGTGGGGAGAGGAGGCTGTGAAGTCCCAGCTCAGCTTCAGCCATAGGAACTTTGATACCCACAGTCAGATTTCTCGTGGCATGTTGGATAAGGGCTATGAACAGGGCATGCATCAGTGCCATGTGAAGATAAAGGAGCTGAGGCAGGTGTACCAGAAGGCAAGGGAATCAAACATTGCTCTGATGCTGCATTGGAGACCTGCCATTTCTATAAGGAGCTAGACACCATCCTCGGTGGTGACCCCACCTTCACCACCAAGATCCCTGTGGATACTGGGGGCGGGGGGATGGGGCAGCGGCTGGAGACAGCGGACTCAAGCCTGAGGACAAGGAGGTTGAGTTGGAGGATGAGGTGGATAAGGAGGTTGAGTTGGAGGATGAGGTGGGACAGGCAAATGGGGTCATCCGGTACCGTGGCGAGCCAGGACCTCTTCTTGACCCAGGCAGGTTCGAGCCAGTCCCAGCAATCCGTCTCTGATGCGCATGATGCAGGAGAGGGGAGCTCTGGTAAGTGATCTTTTTGAGTTGATGCTGCTCAGTTATATGAGGTAGAGCCATCCTTTGCTTTGTTATATGCTAGAAGTGGGTGAAGGGATAGAAATGTACAAGACTAGCTGTGTTTGCATGTGGTTCACATTCCCCTGTGCAGCTATGCAGTGAGGTATGACAGTGTGTTAATGCAAACCGAGATTTCATGGGACTCCTCTAGTGAGATCTCTAGGAAACTTTTCTGGGGGTACTCACCAATCCTCTGCTGAAGGTTCCTTGGCAGAGCTGCTTTGTTCTTTCCCCCATTGTAGGAAACTTTCCTGTGCCAATTGGCAATCACTTGTGTGGGGACCAAAGCAGCACAGAGGTGAGCTGCATAGGGATCCTAGCCACACGCATGCAGGAGATGCATCCTTGCTTACCTGCAGGAGTGAGGTATTGACTTCAATGATCCCTGCCTGTGGAAAATTGGTGGCAAAATTTACAGTTTTGTTCCTAGTTGCTTGCAGTGATCCTTTGCCCCATCTTGAGCACCCTGCCTTCCCCGACCAAACTCACCATGTTTAGGGCGTTGGCCGAGCTGTGTTCCTGCCAAGGGACAGTGAGAAACTGATTTCATATTTTAAAAGGTGCATTTTACTATAATGATTTGAAGCTGTGAGTGCACTAACAATCATGGTTCTATTTGTTGTTTCTTGTGCTTGTGCAGATGTGGCCTTCAGGGGAACCCACTACATACCGGCAGAGTGCCTCTGCCAGGTAAGGAAGCCGAGGAGGAGTAAGGAGGACATGATTTGAGAGGTGCTTCAATCCTCAAATGCTGAGAAACAAGAACACAGGGTGTGGAGGGAGAATATAAGTGAAAATTATAAAATAGGCAGGACAGGAAGGAGAGCTAGGAGTGAATTTTAATGGGCCAGGAGCAGATGATAAAAGTGATGGAGGACCAAATGGAGATGTTGAAGTCTGTAATCCCACTGCAGGCAGAACACATGCATGCTCTTCTCTCCCCTCTCTCCCCCCCCTTCAGCTGATATAGAGCTGCTTGTCATGCCCTCCCCAAACTCCTCTGACATTTCTTGCATCTTCCCAGTCCATCTCAGTACCCTGTTGACTCCACCCCTTCAGACAGTTTCCAAAATGATAGCTGGAGTTATACACAGCTGTGAGAGCCTACATCAGGACACTGCCCTTCACTGTTATCTCCCTTTCCACCGAGTGTTTTCGGTGTGTTTTTAATTGGTATTTAATAAAAACATACTCTCTGAAAAATAATCAATCTTTATTTGTCTCCTACACACAGTGGTTGCTGCTGGAATTAATACACAGTTGCAAGTTGATCATTTGCTGACTACAAATCACGATCAGGAATCATCAAAATTTTCATGCAAGGCGGCAAGTTAACAAAGCATGGCAGAGTGCTGTATAGAAAGACACATTGCTGGTGCTCATTGTCAAAATGGTGCCTAAAAGGTTCCAGGATTCAAATAACCTTCTGTTGTGCCCCTCTAATAGCCCTGGTATCTGGCTGCTCAAAATCAGCCACCAGGTGATCCGCATCCATGCTCCACCCCCAGGGAAACTTTTCACCCTTAGCCTCACAAATATTATGCAGCGTACAGCAGGCTGCTATGACCATGGGAATATTTTCCTCATTTAGGTCTAATCTGCCATAAAGGCAGTGCCAGTGTGCTTTTAATCTGCCAAAGGCACATTCTATGATCATTATGCACCTGCTCAGCCTATTGTTGAAGTGCTCCTTGCTGCTGTCCAGGTTTCCTATGTTAGGCTTCATGAGCCATGGGAGTAGAGGGCACGCTGAGTCTCCCAGGATCACTATGGGCATTTCAACATCCCCCATTGGAATCTTGTCTGGAAAGAAAGTCTCTGCTTGCAGCTTTCTGTACAGGCCAATGTTCCTGAAGATGCGTGGGTCATGCACCTTCCTGGACCACCCCACATTGATGACAGTGACACGCCCACAGTGATTCACAAGTGCCTGCAATACCATAGAGAAGTACCGCTTTCTATTAACGTACTCCTTTGCAAGATAGTCCGGGACCAAAATTGGGATATGCATGCCATCTATTGTCCTGCTGCAGTTCGGAAATCCCGTTGCCGCAAAGCCAGCCACTATTTCACACACATTTCCAAGAGTCACAGTCCTTTGTAGCAGAATGCCATGCACACTTGCGATAACGCAGTCCCAACTCTGGACACCAAACTGATTCATGACTGACCGGTAGCAGTCTGTAGTTGCTAGTTTCCACAGAGTGATCGCCACATGTTTCTCCACAGAGGGGGCAGCTCTCGTTTTGGTGTCTTTGCACTGCAGTGCTGGGCCAAGCTCCACGCACAGTTCCAGGAAGGTGGCTTTCCGCATCTGAAAGTTCTGCATCCACTGCTTGTCATCCCAGACCTGCCTAACGATGCGATCCCACCACGCAGTGCTTGTTTCCCGAGCCCAAAAGCGACAGTCCACCATGTGCAGCAGCTCAGTGAATGCCAAAAGTAATCTGGTGGTGTTGCTCTCCATTGCACACAGCAGGTCAGGCACCTCAGATCCCTATTTAGATTGGGAGCTGCTAATGATATACTGCATGACCAGCCATGACGTATTCATAACAGTGACCACAACAGTAGAGAGCAGTGCAGGATCCATCCTTTCAGACAGAGATGACGGGTGCACTGTAAACAGGCTGTTGAAAAATGGCACTCGGAAGCCCATAGAGTGATGGGACAGAAAAAGCTGCTGGTATCCATGATGCACTGTGATCTGCTCCGCCTTCCCACAACTCCTAGCTGCAGAGGGTGGCAAGTAGCACAGTGGGATAGCTACCCACAGTGCATTACTCTGTTGATGCTAGAGCACCAATTGTGGATGCGCTCTGCTGATAGAAGGAGCGTTATGTGAATGTGCAAAAGTGATGTAATTAGAGCGGTTTTTGATTGTTGGCTTAACTTCCATCGACACAACTCTGGAGTGTAGACAAGACCTTAGTCTCTGATATCTCCAGTAGTGATTCTACAACCTGCTTTTGGAAGCTTATTTTACCGCTGAACTCTTCTTAGTGTATTAGGGTTTTCCTAGTACTTAATATGAGCTTTCTTTGCTGCAGCGCATTAGTTCCTGCCTATTCTGTCAATGATTGGTGAGAATAATCTGTTTTTGGCCTGTTTAGAACAGTTCTTCGCGTATTCAGAGTGACATGGTAGCAGTCTGATTGTAGTTCAAAGAACAGATGTATCAAGTTTTCCTCCTAGGTTCTATTTTCTAAACCTTTTATTGGTGTGGTCTGAATACTCTACAGTACGATGTAACTGGTGCTGAGTGAATTACTTGTTTTATAGGCAGAATTCATACATCTTACTAGCGCATTTGCCTCATCTGCATTGAATCATATTCAGTTGAACTCCTATAGCCTTCTCTGTGTTACTACTGTTATAGGCAGTAGAGAACAAGGATAGCCTGGAGGGGGCTGAGCCGTGGGATACCACAAGTGACAGAGAACATCTTGCTGTGGGGCACAAGACCCCAAATCCCTTTCTCTGCAGTCAGATCTCGCCTAAAGACTCATGTCTAGATTACCTACAAGAAATTATCTGGCTGGTTAAGGCTAGATTGTAGGTATTCAGCTAACTTTATTTTTATTTAGATAAATAATCAGGATGTGTCCAATTGCCACGTGACCACTCTATTTGTATGTTGTACCTCTTTTCCTCTCCCCTGCTTCTACTGATTCTTTCTAAAGCAGAGGGTCTCAAACTGGGGAGAGGTATGGAATACATTTTGGGGGATGTGTGAGACGCTTTGGGGCGAGGGGAGGACCCTTACTGCGCACATTTTACCCACAGCAACAAATAACTAGCAAAGCTGATTCCTCCAGACATATCAGATCTTCAGATGGCACTGTGCATTTGACTCTGGATGGTGCTGTTCATTTTGATGGTTTTCTGTTAAGCTTGAACAGCATTATACAAGTCATTGCCATCTGTACATTAATCTGTTTGCTACAATGCATTGTGCCCATTTAATTTTAAGCATTGCAATTTTGCTTTTGTCCTTATTACAATGGATCGTTGGCTCTGTATGAATCAATGCTTTACTGTTTTTAATATTTAGTGAGAGTTGCATGTTTTTTTTAATTGATATCTACTGGGGTGGGGGAAGATGGACATAAACTACTACAGACACAGAGAAGGGGGGCATGATCAAATAAGTCTGAGAACCACTGTTCTAGAGTGTAAACTTTTCTAGTGGTGACTGCCTCTCCTGTGTGTGTTTAGCATCTAGCATGCTGTGTCTACTACCAAAAATGAGTTATTAGAAATGTTGCAGGCATGGTATTAGAGAAACCTTCTGCACTTGGTGTTTTAAAATTCCTATAAATGAGTCAGCTCTTTCTGACTTTTGTCTCTTGTTTTTGGCAGGATTCTCCATTTCTGGGTAAAGAATGCAGACAATAAAGTGCGTAGTTGTTGGAGACGGTGCAGTGGGAAAGACCTGTCTTCTCATCAGCTACACCACCAATGCCTTTCCAGAGGAGTACATACCCACTGTGTTTGACAACTATAGTGCCCAGATGACTGTGGATGGCCGGACAGTTAGTCTAAATCTCTGGGACACTGCAGGCCAGGAGGAATATGACCGTCTGCGTACCCTCTCATACCCTCAAACCAATGTATTTGTCATCTGTTTTTCCATTGGAAGTCCCTCCTCTTATGCAAATGTTCGGCACAAATGGCACCCTGAAGTCTCTCACCACTGTCCTAATGTTCCAATCCTTTTAGTTGGCACCAAAAGGGACTTACGAAGTGATGTGGAAACAGTTAAAAAGCTGAAGGAGCAAAGCTTGGCTCCCACTACCCCACAACAGGGAACTTCACTGGCCAAACAGATTGGAGCAGTAAAATATTTGGAATGCTCAGCTCTGAACCAGGAGGGGGTTCGAGAGGTGTTTGCTGAAGCTGTGCGTGCAGTTTTATACCCAGTGACAAAGAAAAACACAAAAAAGTGTGTCCTGTTGTAGTTGCCGAAGATGATGGATATTTGAAGTGAAATAAAGACTGACAGGGATCTTGGTGGGCTCCTTTCTTTTTTAATCGAAGATTTGCATCTTGCACTAACAGCTCTAAACAGAAATGGTTCATGCAAAGTATATTCTTGCAGTTTGGTAACTGCTTCAGGGAAACTGAGACAAACCAGTTCATTCCAGACTAGTGAGAGAGTGATCAGATATCTATCCATCTTCTAAAGTTCCAGAGTCTCCAACATCTCCAGAGTTCAGTTGGCTTCCATTCTTTTCAATGAAGGAGGAGGGGACTTCTTCAGAGCCAAACTTTTCCTTTGCTAGACAAACTTCAGTTATTGGCCTTGCTGAAAGAGAGAGATATTGATAATTTTGCTTTAAATGTAGTTCCTGCTGCTTCTGGCCCTTACTGACTCATCAACTTGGTCTACCAGACAAGAGTCTGGCTTTCTAATTATTGCCTTAATTTGACAACATGAAATTTGAAAACCATTTGTGTAAATTTGAAAATGCTTTCAGTATTGAGAGACTTACAAGTAATCACATTTTTTACTATAAAGTATGAAAGTTAATGAAAACCACTCGTTAGTCCAGTGGTTCAGACATAAGGAACTCCTGAAATGGTTTCATTAATATTAAGATCAGAAGTTGGCACCTCCTGATATGTGGAATTCTGGATAACAGTAACTCAAATAAATGATTCTCTGGTTATTTAGGAACAGAGAGGTGAGATGGTAACAAAATGCAGGTCTGCCATAGTTGTCTTAACTGCATTAGGGATTCTCTTCCCCCTCTAAAAAGGTATTTTAAATTCTGACAATGGAGTTACTGTTCTCTCTTCAAACTGCTTGAGGTAATTGGGATGACATTCTCAAAGCGGATTTCCTAGCATGACATGCACATCCCCCTACCTTTTAGGAGAATTCCAGAGAGTTGGAAAGAGACTGTTGCTCTTGAGGAATTAGTTCTCTCTCCCCCTACCATAATTAGCCCCTGCATCATTGCATGAGAGTTCATGGCAGATCATGTCTTGGAATTGTGTAGGTCCTATTACATGAAGCCACGAACCATGTTTAACTATGGTTCCAGTTAAACTGTTTTTAATGGTTGGCCAGCTATGGTAGATACGGTTACCTGGGCTAGAGCATTTTAAAAATAATTCTGCTCTCCACACTAGCTGGTCACACGTTATTATAAAGTACTTTAGCTGAAGCTCTATTTAAACACTTCAGTAACTGTTCCTACCCCTTTGTGAATAGTCACTGGCTTTTATCTTCAGAAGTCTATGTATACTCACAACACCTAGGATGAGCAAAAAAGCAGCAGTATGAAACCTCCATTAAAGACTAGCCCCTGCAACTTGCAGATCTGAAATTGATGTGTTGTATAAGATATTTTGTATTAATGCAAGGATGCTGGGACTGGGTTTTCTGTACTGAAATTAATAATCCCATTCCTTGCTTGGGTGCCACTGACTGTATTTGGGAGCAGCCTGTGTTAGTGGTTCAGATCTCAGTTTCGTACAGATATCTCACCTATACAAAAATGTGTGTTATGCCTGCACTATATGGAATGAGCTCTCTTTTCGCATTGCGGCAAGATGCCGGCAAGTTGGCAACTGTAAGGCTATTAGGATTCAGAGAACTATTAAATTAGCCTTGTGTTAGGTGGTATTGAAGTATGAGGTGGATATGTTCCTATCTGTGCCCTAATTCCCCTCAAAGAAGAGGATGTGCCTTTCTCTCTGCCTGATGTACTGATAACTTACATTAACTACAATTCCATTATAACTGATGGCATATTACTTTAGCAAATACCACTCTAAAAGGCTAAATTACAAGCCACAGTTGACCCAAGCCATCAGTCTGACTAGCTAATGAAACAATGTAGTTTACTGGGAATGACCAAATAACCATATGCCATGATGTTTGTAGAAGCCTGGAGATGCTTCCTTCTACATACCATTTTCGTTTTTGTTCTTCACAAAGTGCCATGGACTAGAACAACTTGGAGAGCTCTTGACTGTCTTCATAGTACCTCATTAACAGACTGATTTCAACATCTGATATTCCTGTGTATTTTCTGCCAAGAGGAGTAGGTATCCTTACTCCAGGGCCTGATCTCTGCAGGAATGAATTTCAGGAGTGTGCAGATACCTTGAACTTTTTTTCATTATTACAATCATTGATCGATAATGTGTTAACAAAATCTGTAAATGGTCACTCTAAGCTTGAGATGTTGCAAATTTCTATAATTCTTAACCTATTTTATTGTAACTCTAGTGCAGAGTTCTGGTTCCTTTTTTTTGCCTCAATTTTGTTCATTGTCACACAAGTGGAGACTTGACTTAGTTCCCTGATCATATGGTTGGATTTGTCTATTTCCAAATAAGATCAGAACATTCCAGCATTGAGATGAGCAGTTGAAACCAGCCATATCAAAGTTTTATATTTGAGTGGCTGGGAATGCAGCTGACATGACAATTCAGTCTCTCCTGTGCTATTCAGTTTTTATATCCTTGTAGCAGACTAATCATTTACATTTTTTGTCTTTGAGAGAGTTCACATTTCCCCCCTACCCCACCCCCAATTGATTTGAACAGTTCAGGAGTGCTCTGTCCAAAGGATGCTCTGAGGCAGTCTTTTTTAGATGTATACTTTTAGCACTCAAATGCTCTGTTCAGTACACAACGGTAGCTATTTATATGGAATTTAAACCAATGCTCTGCTTTTGAGTGCCAAATTTGTGACCTGTAGAATTCTTGGTGCTACCTGGGTAAATCTGAACAAGCAAATGGACCTCTCTCTCTAAGCAAAGGAGTTCTCTGAGCCAGTTAAAGTGGGAGGGTGAGGAGGACTCCTTTGCATGAGAGGACCCTAAGATGATCTGATTGAAGTGTGGTACTGAAACATACACTGGCAACTTGATTTTATACTTAAAAGGAATTTGTATTGCAACTAACGATTTAAAATGATTTTTAAATTATGCAGAATTAAATTGTAATAAAGCTTTCTTGATCTCTTGCTGTTTTTATTCACTCATTCCATTTTCATATTACAATTGTTCTTAATCTCTTCTGTGGAAATCTGGAGACTTGAAATACAGCAAAGCAAATTTTGAACAAATTAAGAAGTTTAATTGTTCAGTCCAGTTTTAGTAATTGTAAACTGTGTGAATCTGATGTCTCTTTTTACTATAAAGATGCAAGATAATTCCCATTAAAACCATCTTTCCACATGTTAGTAACTATTATAAGTGGGGCTGGTAGCACTACCTATATGGGCTGACACTTCGCATTAAGACTTTTTCAGTTGATTATAGTCTTGCCAAACTGTAACCATTTTGTGTGAAATTTTGTATGCCAGGTGTCTGCCCCAGGTTGAATTTTTTTGGAAAATTTCAGCCAAAACTGTTCAGCTGTTTTGAGAATGAGATGGGGGAAGGGTGGCGGGGAAGGTGCTTTTGCTTATGTTAAAATATTCTGATGACCAGTGTCCCCATGCTTTGGACCAGAGATTTGAAATTTGGCAAGGGGTGAACTTTGTGTCAGGGATGTGCCTTTTGCCATTCCTGTGAAAATCTACTTGTTTGGCCAAGTTATAAGCCTTTGAAAAATTGCAGTTCGCACAGCCTCAGTACAGAATTTATTTTTTGCAGCTAAAATCTCTGAAGGTTCTGCCCTTGCTGGACATGCTGTATCCCTTCACAGCTGCTAATTGTGATCAGATTGCACGTCAGCCCATGCCTGCAGTCTTGAAGAGGAGCAGCCTTTACAGGGAAAGTCTTACAACTGCTTTTGAAAGGGGTGGACACTGGAATTGAGAGCAGTGAGAATACAGGAAACACCTGCACCTCCTGTCACCAAGCCAAACTAGAAGAGGAAGGGGAGGCAGGGATGGGGGGAAAGAATAGGTTGAGATAAGGAGTTGGGGGAGTAGGAGGAAACTTGAGAGTGACTGGGCCATGGCAGGAGAGGAAACGGGAGGCTGGGACTGATTGGGCAAAGAGACAAATAGGGAGCCCAAATGTGTGTGCAAAGACTGGAAGCTGGTGAGGGAAATGGGGATGGTGAAAACTTTAATTTGGCCACCTTGTGCATCTGCACTGATAGTCTTGAATTACATAATCACATTTTTTTCCCCACATGACCCCTAATCCATTCAGTGCACGAGCTCGACCTACTGTGGGGATGAATTGGGATTATGTATCAAAGGAGGATGTTGCCTGTAGAATGCTGCTTCATCTGTTACAGAAGATGGAAGATGTATATTATTTGTAGTACTGGGATAGGGGATCACAGGAAGAGAATGGATGGCCTTCTAGTTAAGGCAGTTGAATACCAGCTTGGAAAACTGATTTATATTCCTGCCTCTGCTATAATGTAGAGTTCCTAATGTTAGGCAAATCATTTAAACCAAACTTTTCACAGGGGGTCACTAATTACTTCCTGAATGCAATGAGAGGATACTTTGAGCTCTGATTTGCAGAAATGCTGAACTTACACCTATAACAAGTCACTGGGAGCTTTGCTAAAGTACTGTGCAAAATTGGGTGCTAGTTATCCTGTATTAGGAACCTAAAATTATCATGAACATATCTGCTATGCTTTAGTTTCCAATCTGTAAAATGGGGATACTATCCTTCCACTCCACAGATGAAGATAAGTTAACGAGGCTATGTCTACTGTGACAAAGTTCCTCCTCTACCTTGGTAGGTCCTGTGCTTATTGGCAGATTTGCTCGCCTCACAGATTCACCCATTAGGTCAGGAAATGGCCCTTCTCCTCTGGTAGAAGCCATAGTCCAGGTCAATTCCTCCTGTGTTTGATCAAGAGTTGGGAGGTTTGGGGGGAACCCAGGCCCACCCTCTACTCCGGGTTCCAGCCCAGGGCCCTGTGGATTGCAGCTGTCTAGAGTGCCTCCTGGAACAGTTGTGTGACAGCTACAACTCCTTGGGCTACTTCCCCATGGCCGCCTCCCAGCACCTTTGTCCTCACCACCAGACCTTCCTTCTGATGTCTGATAACGCTTGTACTTCTCAGTCCTCCAGCAGTTTGCCTACTCACTCTCAGCTTCTTGCACGCCTCTTGCTCCCAGTTGCATGCACACACATCCTCTCCTCTGGCCTGACTGGAGTGAGCCCTTTTATAGCATCTGAGGGGCCTTAATTAGAGTCAGGTGCTTAACTGCCTCGCCTGACTCTTAGCAGGTTAATTGGAGTCGGGTGTTCTCATTAGCCTGGAGCAGCCCCTGCTCTGGTCACTCAGGGAACAGAAAACTGATTATCCAGTGGCCAGTATATCTCCCTTCTATTCTGCTGTTCCCAACTGGCCTGGAACTTTCACACTACACGATGGACCTTATAGCTGGACAGATGTTCTGCTACAGCTGTGCTGCTATAAATGTCCCCTGTGTAGCTGATCTTTGCCAGCAGGAAAGAGCTGTCCTTCTGACATAATTAAACCACCTCTAATGAGTGGGGTTAGCTACATGGACAGGAAAGCATCTCCTGCCGACCGCACTGTCCATACCAGAAACTTACGTTGGTCAGGGATTTCCCCCCACCCCCATCCTTGACTGACAAAAGTGGTAGTGTAGTCAGTTTCTGATTATGAAGCATGCAGATGCTGATCTCCTTTGTAAAATACTTTTAAGAGCTGGTGAAAGAACCAGCTACTAGTATAAATGCCACAGAAAAGCTCAGAAGGAAACTAACTACTTCAGAGCATCAAATATGGTGAGGGGTGTGTGTGTGCTACATCTCGAACAATGAGGATAAAACAAAATGTTGACTACTGCTCACTAGGTGTGCACTGAATGAGGCAGGAGTCCTATGAAATAATATATAATTAAAGACTATCACAATGCATACATGTAAGGGTGCCGAATTAAGGTTGTATAAGCAACCCTCTGCATTTTCTAACTTTGAATGCTTGATATTGCGAACCCACAGCACTGCTATATTGCAGTTAGGGCTATGGATTAATCACAGTTAACTCGTGATTAACTAAAAAAAAAATCACAATTAAAAAAATTGTTATTAATCACACTGTTAAACAATAGCCTACCAATTGAAATCTATTAAATAATTTTGGATTCTTTTCTACATTTTCAAATATATTGATTGAAATTACAACACTACAAAGTGTACAGTGCTCACTTTATATTATTTTTTATTACTAATATTAGCACTGTAAAAATAAACAAAAGAAATAGTATTTTTCAATTCACCTCATACTAGTACTGTAGTGCAATCTCTTTATCATGAAAGTGCAACTTACAAATTTAGATTTTTTTTGTTACATAACTGCACTCAAAAACAAAACAATGTAAAACTTTAAAGCCTAAAAGTCCACTCAGTCCTACTTCTTGTTCAGCCAATCGCTAAGACAATAAATTTGTTTACATTTATGGAAGATAATGTTGCCCACTTCTTAATTACAGTGTCACCTTAAAGTGAGAACAGTTGTTCACATAGCACTGTTGTAGCTTGTGTCGCAAGATAATTATGTGCCAGATGTGCTAAAGATTCATATGCCTCTTCATGCTTCGGCCATCATTCCAGAGGACATGCTTCCATGCAGATGATGCTTGTTAAAAAAAATGTTAATTCAATTTGTGACTGAATTCCTTAGGGAAGAATTGTATATCTCCTGTTCTGTTTTACCCAGATTCTGCCATGTATTTAAAGTTATAGCAGTATCGGATGATGACCCAGCACATCTTGTTCATTTAAGAACACTTTCACTGCAAATTTGACAAAATGCAAAGATTTCAATGTGAGATTTCTAAAGATAGCTACAGCACTCAACCCAAGATTTAAGAATCTGAAGTGCCTTCCAAAATCTGAGAAGGATGAGGTGTGGAGCATGCTTTTGTGTCTTAAAAGAGCAACATTCTGATGCGGAAACTACAGAACACAAACTACCAAAAGAGAAAATCAACCTTCTGCTGGTGGCATCTGACTCAGATGATGAAAATGAACATGTCAGTCTCTGCTCTGCTTTGGATTGTTACCAAGCAGAACCTGTAATCAGAATATCCTCTGGAATGGTGGTTGAAGCATGAAGGGACATATGCATCTTTAGCACATCTGGCATGTAAATATCTTGCGACACCGGCTACAGCAGTGCCATGCAAATGCCTGTTCTAATTTTCAGGCGACATTGTAAACAGGAAGTAGGCAGCATTATCTTCTGCAAATGTAAGCAAACTTGTTTGTCTGAGCTATTGGCTGAACAAGAAGTAGGACTGAGTTGACTTGTAGGCTCCATAGTTTTACATTGTTTTTATTTTTTAATGCAGTTTTTGTTGGTACATAATTCTACAGTTGTAAGTTCAACATTCATGATAAAAAGATTGCACTACAGTACTTGTATTCGGTGACTTGAAAAATGCTATTTTGTTTTTTACAGTGCAAATATTTGTAATAAAGAGCACTGTACACTTTGTATTCTGTTGTGATTGAAATCAGTATATTTGAAAATGTAAAAAACAAAATACTCTTTATTTAAATATTTTTTGATAACAGTGTAATTAATTGTGGTTATTTTTTAAATTGTGTGATTGCGATTGATTTTTTTTTAAACTGCTTGAGAGCTCTAATTGCCATGCCCCTGGGAATTAAGTAGGTATTAGCTATAGCTTTGTACAGAGGAGGACACTTACTCATAGAGAATGTAAGGCTCTGCTGTTGAGAGGTACCGAGCCCCTACAGCTTTAGCTGCAATCAGTAGCAGGTGTGGGCATCTAGTGAATGTTGTTTTTCAGAAGTCTGTATGGGGGGTGCTAGCATGAGCGTGCCTGAGAGCTGGAACTAGAGCCCTGTCGGGCCAGGCACAGAGGCTCCCTGCGGCCAGCCGGCCCTGCCTGGGATCTGAGCCTCCACGCAGCTGGCTCCTAGCTGGGGCTGAGGCTATGGGTATGTCTACACTATGAAATTAGATCGATTTAATGGAAGTCAATTTTTATAAATTGATTTTTATAGTCGATTGTGTATGTCCCCACTAAACGCATTAAGTTGGTGGAGTGCATCCTCACTACCGTGGCTAGCATCGACTCACGGAGCGGTGCACTGTGGGAAGCTATCCCACAGTTCCCGCAGTCTTCACTGCCCATTGGAATTCTGGGTTAAGCTCTCAATGCCTGATGGGGCAAAAGCATTGTCACAGGTGGTTTCAGGTACATGTCATCAGTCTCCCCTTCCTCCGTGAAAGCAACTGCAGACAATCATTTTGTGCCTTTTTTCCTGGGTTACTGTGACGGAGCAGGTGAGTTACATTCAGGATGAGAAGAAATCTACCTGCGCTGTAACCTGAGCCAGGATACTGAACAAGGAGAGGGGAAGTGGGCTGCAGGGATTTTTGGATTCAGTTTTGTGCTGGGTGGTGCAGCGCAGGGAACCCCAAGCTGGGATCTAAGCTCCCTGAACCCCCAGAAGGACTTGATTGAGGGGTCCTGGTTGTGCCTACAAGCTCTGCTGTAGTCTGAGTTCCTACTGTCCAATAAACCTTCTGTTTTACTGGCTGGCTGAGAGTCACTGTGAGTCCCAGGAAGAGGGGTGCAGGGCCCCGACTCCCCCATACTCCGTGACAACTGGTGGTAGTGGTGGGATCTACTGCACCCCATGGATGGCGCTTCCTGCAGTAAGTGACTGGGGAGCAGTAAAACGAAGGGGGACTGACGGGGACCAGATGGGCTGAAGAGACAGAGAGAGAGAGACGGTTCCAGGAGGCAATTAACCCCTGGGAGTGTGAGACCAGAGAGAAGGACTTTGCAGTAACAGGGTCCCCCGGGGGATTACAGGAGCAGTCCCAGGGGCGAAGGAATCTGCAGCTCAACCCTGGCAGAGAGGGGGTGACCTGAAGAAGGGCTGGTGCATGAGGGGTCTCCCTGGAACCGGTGAGAAGCTGAGAGCACAGGCCGGCGAGTGGCCAGCAGGAAGATGTTTGCTAAACACCTTAAGAAAGACCTGGTGGAGCTGTGCAGGCAGAGGGGGCTGCGCATTGGGAAGTCCACCAAAGACCAGCTAATTGCCCATCTGGAGGAGAAGGATCACTTGGATGAACCGAGCCCTGTCCCTGAGGGAAGCTGCCCGGCAGATGCAGCGTGGGCCCCGGGGCCTGACATGGGGCGGAGGGGCCAGACTGCTGCCGAGGACACCCTGAGACCCTGCCTACCTATACCTAGGGGAGGGGTTAGGGGAAGCCCAGCGAATACCGATGGCACCCTGACCCCGGCAGCCAGCAGGGGATCATCCCGGCGGAGCTCCCCGTCCCTGGAACGGATGCGGCTGGAATATGACAGGGAGGCGCTCGAGTTAAGGAGGCAAGAACTGAAGCAGGAGCAGGAGGAACGGGAAAAACAGCATCAGCATGAGGAGAACCAGCACCAGCGTGAGCTGGAGGAGAAGGAGAACCAGCGTAAGCATGAGGAGAACCAGCGCCAGCGGGAGCTGGAGGAGAAGGAGAACCAGCGTAAGCATGAGGAGAACCAGCGCCAGCGGGAGCTGGAGGAGAAGGAGAACCAGCGTAAGCATGAGGTGGAACTGGCCCGGCTGAGGAGCAGCGGGGCCCCGGCTGCGGTGAGTGAGTGGGGACCCAAGACTACAAAGAGCTTTGATAAGTGCTTCCTGGCCCGGCGTAAGGAGGGGGAGGACATAGATACCTTCCTGACGGCCTTTGAGAATGCCTGCGAGCTGCACAGTGTTGACCCTGCAGATAGGCTCCTGTTTCTCACCCGCTTACTGGACTCCACAGCCGTGGAAGTGTACAGCCGAATGGAAGGGGTGGAGACAGGGGACTACGAACTGTTAAAAAAGGCCCTGCTTCGCGAGTTTGGGCTGACTCCTGAGATGTACCGGAAAAGGTTCTGGAGTCAGCGTAAAACCCGTGAGGTCACATACCTACAACTGGTGAACCGGGCGCAGGGGTACGCCTGCAAGTGGACAGCTGGGGCCCAAACTAAAGAGGACCTGCTTGACCTATTCGTACTGGAGCACCTGTATGAGCAGTGCCCACCCGACCTGCGGCTGTGGTTGATGGACCAGAAGCCGGAGAACCTGCAGAACGCAGGCCAGCTGGCCGACGAGTTTGTGAACAGTCGGGCAGGGGATAACAGGGAGGAGTCTCAAAGGAGAAGGCCTGCCTCAACGCAGAGAGAGAGTCACCATGGGACCTCCCAGCAGGGGCCTATGTAGAACCCCCACCAAAGGGGAACATCCAGTGTCAGGTCCATCCGACCCACTCGAGGGGACCCACGGGACATGGGCTGCTATCACTGTGGCCAATGAGGCCACATACGGGCTCAGTGCCCCAAGCTCAGGGACAGACTGAGCAGACCCAACCCACAGAGGGTTGACTGGGTAAAGACCCAGCTGGATGAGGGGCAGCATTCCCAGAAAAGGGGGGCTGGCAGTGTACCACCTGCGAAGGAGGGAGGAGGACCCCAGGTCAGCTCCTCTGAGGGGCTGGATGCTCCAGACTCAGAATTTTTGGTTTACAGGGTGGGCGCGGGCTGCCCCTCCAGAGAGAGTGCCTTGTTCCCCTGGAGGTAGACGGGAGGAAGGTCAGTGGGTACTGGGACACAGGCGCAGAGGTGACGCTAGCCCGGCCCAAGGTGGTGGTCTCAGATCGGATGGTGCCCGACACCTACCTGACCCTGATGGGCGTGGGCGGGACCCCATTCAAGGTGCCCGTGGCAAGGGTACACCTGAAGTGGGGGGGGCCAAGGAGGGCCCCAAGGACGTGGGGGTACACCTGCATTTGCCCACGGAGGTGTTAATGGGGGGAGACCTGGGAGGACCACGTGTCCCAGGTTAAACAAGTGCTGGACCGACTCCGGGTGGCTGGGTTAACCGTAAAGGCTGAGAAGTGCAAGGTGGGGATGGCTGAAGTATCTTACCTGGGCCATCGGGTGGGGAGCGGCTGCCTAAAGCCGGAACCAGCCAAGGTGGAGGTGATCAGAGACTGGCCCGTTCCCCAAACCAAAAAGCAGGTACAAGCCTTTATTGGGATGGCGGTTTGTGCCCCCACTTTATTGCCATAGCCGCCCCCATCACTGAGCTGTGCAGGAAGAGGAAGCCAGACAAGTTGGTCTGGACCGAGCAGTGCCAGGAGGCTCTCCGGGCGCTGAAGGAGGCTCTGGTCAGTGGCCCAGTTCTGGCAAGCCCAGGCTTTAACAAGCCCTTTATAGTGTTCACCGACACCTCAGACACGGGACTGGGGGCGGTGTTAATGCAGGAGGATGAAAAGGGGGAGAGACACCCCATCGTGTACCTGAGCAAGAAATTGCTACCCCGGGAGCAGAACTATGCAGCCATCGAGAAGGAATGCCTGGCCATGGTGTGGGCCCTCAAGAAATTAGAGCCATATCTCTTTGGGTGACACTTAACCGTGTACCCCGACCACTCTCCCCTGACCTGGCTGCACCAGATGAAAGGAGCCAACGCCAAGCTCCTGAGGTGGAGCCTGCTCCTGCAGGACTATGACATGGACGTGGTCCATGTGAAGGGAAGCGCCAACCTGATAGTGGACGCGCTGTCCCGGAGAAGGGGCCCTGAACTTCCCCAGGTCACTGGGCAGAGTGACCCCACTCAGTTCAGTCTCGAAGCGGGGAGAGATGTGACAGAGCAGGGTCAGGGGAGTTACATTCGTGATGAGAAGAAATCTACCTGCACTGTAACCTGAGCCAGAAGGGGGGTTGGGAGAATTCACACCTGCCTGGAAGGCTGAACAAAGAGAGGAGAGAGAGGGGAGGAGGGAGAGAGCTGCTGCAGGGATTTTCGGTTTCAGTTTTGGGCTGGGTCGTGCAGCGCAGGGAACCCCAAGCTGGGATCTAAGTGCCCTGAACCCCCAGAAGGACTTGATTGAGGGGTCCTGGTTGTGCCTACAAGCTCTGCTGTAGACTGTGTTCCTACTGTCCAATAAACCTTCCATTTTACTGGCTGGCTGTGAGTCACTGTGAATCCCAGGAAGAGGGGTGCAGGGCCCCGACTCCCCCATACTCCGTGACAGTTACCCATGCAGCTACCATAGCACGGCAAACATGGAGCCTGCTCAGCTCACCACTGCTGTTGCAAGCATTGTAAACACCTTGCACATTATACTGCAGTATGTGCAGAACCTGGCTAAGAGACGGTAGCAAGAGGATGATTGTGAGGAGGACATGGACACAGACGTTCCTGATGGCACAGGATGTGGTAATTGGGACATCATGTCAGCAGTGGGGCTGGTTGATACAGTGGAACGCCGATTCTGGACCCTGCAAACAAGCACAGACTGGTGGGACCGCACAGTGTTGCAGGTATGGGATGATTCTCAGTGGCTGTGAAACTTTCCTGGAACTCTGTGAGTTGCTTTCCCCCATCCTGAAGTGCAGGAATACCAAGATGAGAGCTGCCCTGACAGTTGAGAAACGAGTGGCGATAGCCCTGTGGAAGCTTGCAATGCCTGACTGCTACCAGTCAGTCGGGAATCAATTTGGAGTGGGCAAATCTACTGTGGGGACTGCTGTGATTCAAGTAGTCAATGCAATCACTGATGTTCTTGCTATCAAGGGTAGTGATTCTGGGAAATGTGCAGGTCATAGTGGATGGCTTTGCTGCAATGGGTTTCCCTAACTGTGGTGGGGTAATAGATGGAACGCATATCCTTATCTTGGCACCAGACCACCTTGCCAACCAGTACATAAATCGCAAGGGGTACTTCTCAAGGTGCTTCAAGCACTGGTGGATCACAAGGGACGGTTCACTGACATCAATGTGGGATGGCCGGGAAAGGTGCATGACACTTGCATCTTTAGGAACTCGGGGCTGTTTGAGCAGCTGCAAGAAGGGACTTACTTCCCAGACCAGAAAATTACTGTTGGGGATGTTGAAATGCCAGCCTACCCCTTGCTCCCATGGCCCATGATGCCATACACAGGCAGCCTGGACAGTAGTAAGGAGCAGTTCAACTACAGGCTGAGAAAGTGCAGAATGGTGGTAGAATGTGCCTTTGGATGTTTAAAAGCTTGCTGGCACTGTTTGCTGACTAGGTTAGACCTCAGCACAACCAATATTCCCATTGTTATTACTGCTTGCTGTGTGCGCCGCAATATCTGTGAGAGTAAGGGGGAGACGTTTATGGCGGGGTGGGAGGCTGAGGCAAATCACCTGGCTGCCAATTTTGGACAGACAGACACCAGGGCGATTAGAAGAGCACAGGTAGGCGAGCTGCGTATCAGAGAGGCTTTGAAAATCAGTTTAATGACTGGCCAGGCTACAGTGTGACAGTTGTGTGTGTTTCATCATGATGCAAACCTGCCCCCTTTGTTGATTTTAATTCCCTGTAAGCCAACCACCCTCCCTGCTTCGATCACAGCTGGCAAAGAAATAAAGTCACTATTGTTTTGAAACCATTCTTTCTTTATTAATTAAAAAAAAAAAAGGGAGATAACTAAGGTAGCTCGTGTGGGGGAGAAGGGAAGGACAAGGCCATATTGCTTATTGTAGCCACACTACAAATCAAAACTGTTTGAACAACAGCCTTCTGTTGCTTGGGCCATCCTCTGGAGTGCAGTGGCTGGGTGCCCGGAGTCTCTTCCCCCCCCCACCCCCCGCATTCTTGGGTGTCTGGGTGAGGAGGATATGGAACTTGGGGAGGAGGACAGGCGGCTGTACAGTGGATGCAGCGGCGGTCTGTGCTCTTGTTGGCTTTCCTGTAGCTCCATCAGACGCCTGAGCATGTCCGTTTGCTCACCCATTAGCCTCAGCATTGCATCCTGCCTTTTCTCATCACGCTCACTTAATGCTTTCCTGGACTCTGCCACTGAATGCCTTCGCATTCAGCTGTGCCCTATCAGTGCGGGAGGACTGCATGAGCTCAGAAAACATGTAATCGCGAGTGCGTTTTTTTCCGCCTTCTAATTTGCGATAACCTCAGGGATGGAGATGATAGGGGAATCATAGAAACATTTGCACCTGCGGGGTGATAATAAGGGAGAGTAAAATTTAAGATGATACATTTCTGAGAACAAAAGGAAGACTCTTTCACAGTGAATCAAGCAATTCACAGCAGACAACACGTGCTTTAGGTACAAGGTCGCATTTTGCCTTTTATATCGGGCGCCTGCTGGTATGGTGACACATCACACTTGGCTGGACAACAGAATTAGGTTTCCAGGCAGCCATGGTAAGCCAAAGGGTACATGGGTTTGGCTTCCAACACCTTCATAACATGTGGGAATGTTTTCAAACTGCAGCACCCTCCTTTCCCATAGCAAGCAATGCCGGTTGGGTTTGCCATTTAAAAGGAGGGGCTGCGGTTTTCAGGTGGATGTGCAGCACACACCTCCCCCCCCCACCTCTCCACCTGGCTATATGGGATGATCCCTTCACCCCTCCCCCTGCCGTGTGGCTATTCTCAGGGATGATCCCTTTTAGCCAAGCGCAAACAGCCTAGCATGAATGGGGTCCTTTTACTGTTCCCTTACAAAAATTCCCCTATTTCAACTGGTGACCATGAATAATATTACTCTCCTGAGGCTAACACAGAAAGATATAGACCGAAAGTTGCTTGAATGCGACCAAAACTCAGGACCATTTGTTGCCATGCTTTGTGCGGCAATGATTCCAGACTACTAGCTAGGTGTGGTAAAGTGTCCTACTGTGGAGCCCTCCCCAGAAACCTTCTGCAAAGGCTTTCAGAGTACCTCCAGGAGAGCTTCATGGAGATGTCCTTGGAGAATTCCCGCTCCATCCCCAGACATATTAACAGACTTTTCCAGTAGCCATACTGGCCATGAATGCATCCCAAGTCTTCAGGGCAAATCAAACATTAAACACTATTGCTTTTAAACCCTGTACTGCAGTTACAAATGTGCACTCACCAGAGGTGCCTTCTCCACCTTCAGGGTCAGGGATCCAGCCTTGGGAGGGTATTGGCGCCAGGGTGATGAAAAGGTGCTGGCTGCTGGGGAGAACGGATTCACTGCTTGCCTGCTGCACATGCTCCTCCTCCTCCATGTTACGTGAGACTCCCCTCTTGCAGGTGTCCACAGACAGTGGTGAGGTAGTGGTAGGCCCCCCCCGAATGCCATGCAGCTGATCACAGAAATGGCATGTATGGAGCTCTGACCTGGAGTGACCGTTTGCCTCCTGTGTCTTTTGGTAGGCTTGCCTGAGCTCCTTGATTTTCACATGGAACTGCTGTGTGTCCCTGTTGTAGCCTCTGTCCATTGTGCCCTGTGCAATTTTGGCATATATATTAGCACTTCTTTTTGATCAGAGTTCTGCCTGCACAGAACTCTGATCAAACCTCTGTTAGTCTATAAGATGCCACAGGATTCTTTGCTGCTTCTGCCTGCACAGATTCTTCTCCCCATACAGCAATCAGGTCCAGTGTCTCTCGTTCGCTCCATGGTGGAGCTCGTTTGCGATTCTGGGGGACTGCATGGTCACCTGTGCTGCTGAGCTCCCCATGCTGACCAAACAGGAAATGAAATTCAAAAGTTCCCCAGGGCTTTTCCTGTGTCCCTGGCTAGTGCATCCGAGTTGAAAGCACTGGCCAGCGTGGTGACACTGGCGCACTCTGGGATAGCTCCCGGAGGCCAATAACGTTGATTTGCATCTGCACTACCCCAGATTTGACCCACCAAGGTCAATTTTAGCGCTACTCCCCTCGCCGGGGAGGAGCACAGACGTCGATTTGAAGAGCCCTTTAGGGCGACGGAACGAGGTTGCTTGTGCAGACACATTCATTATAAACGCGACCTAACCAGGGCTACGTCTATACTCCCCTGGTAAATCGACCTACGCTGCGCAACTCCAGCTGCCTGACTAGGTGGCGGCCACGTACCTCAGCATTAGCGATGCTGCTGCTGCTGCTCTGGCCGGGGCAGAGCACCGGGGCGGCCGCCGCTGGGCCCTGGCCGGGCGGACTCTGTCCCCAGCAGCACCGGCCCCGCCCTTCCACTCCGAGGCGACGCTCCCGCCGCTCGCGCGTTCTCGATGGTGCGTTCCGGGGCGTGACCCGGCGGCGCTCGCTCGCTTTCCGGTTCCGGTTCCGGGTCGCGTTCCGGGCCGGCGCGATGTCGGACTCGGAGAGCGAGGAGGAGGCGGAGGGGGGCCGCGCCGGGCCCTTCTCCCTGGCCGGGTTCCTCTTCGGGAACATTAACGAGGCGGGGCAGCTGGAGGGGGAGAGCGTCCTGGACAAGGTGAGGCGAGGGGGCTGGGGCGCGGGCGCGGGCTGGCTGCCGTGGCCGGGCCCCTCGCGCGGCCGCGGCGGCGGCGGGAACGTCGCCCTGGTGCCACCCCCGCGGGGCCGCTAACGGCCGGGCCTGTTCTCCGCTCTCCCAGGAATCCAAGAAGCATTTAGCCGGGTTGGGCGCCCTGGGGCTGGGCAACCTGATCACCGAGATCACCGCCAGCGAGGAGGAGGCTGCTGAGCCCGACGGAGCCCAGCTGGATGAGGAGGGTGAGCCCGAGCCCGCGGTCCGCTCCGGGTTGGTTAGCCTGCGGCACAGTCAGGTTTTGTAAAATCGAAGGCGGGTTTCTTTAAGGAGTAAAGGTGCATGTCTGTCTCCTCTTACTGAAATGAAAACCGTAATTGCACCGTTGAGACTGGTCCCTTTTTGATATCTGCCAGTCTGCAGGAAGGCGGAGGCAGTAACTATGAGGCTGAACTGTCCTACTTCCATTACTAACGTATTAATTCTTAAACCTAACAATTGTACTTTAGGAGATAACTGTGGTGCACATTTGTGCATTTGCATCAGTTGTTTGCATAAAGTGGTTAAATATGGGATTAAATGAGTAGTTAGGTGCCTGTTTAGTGATTCATTATTGTCTCTTGTTCAGTCTTTAAAAAAACCAAGCCAGCATGGAGGCCTCTATGTTTTTTAACTAATATGTGCTACTTAAAGTTACAATTTATTGTAACCTTGTCTTTCTGCTCAGTTTTTTCTCCATTTCCCTGTTGCATCTTGGATTTATCTATTGCCTTCATTACTTGTTTTGCACAGCGTATAGCACAATGGGGCTGTGATCCTTGATTTAAGTTTCTAGGTGCCACTATAATGTACTGGAGAGACAAGGTGGGTGAGGTAACATTCTATTGCACCAGCTTCAGTTGGTGTGAGAGAAAAGCTTTCGAGTTTACACAGAACTCTTTTGGTCTGGGAAACTAACTCAGGGCTTGTCTTCACATACAGTGCTAGAGCTGCTGTAGCATTTTAGTGAAGACACTACTATGTCAATGGGAGTGGGTTACTGATTTTCACAAATTTATTACTCTAGATCTGACATGTCGATCCTCATCCTCAAAGGAAACCTGTACAACACTTTCAAAAGATGAATCAGGGCGCTTAAATTCACTACTCTGCTAAACACTAAAAATCATGAACTGAATACAGATACTGGATTTATGGCTTATTACAACAATCTGTAACCCACTAACAATTCCCCCAGCTGCTATCCACCTGTTCCTTCCTAGGACTGGAAGGGTATTAATGGGCCACTTCACCTTGAATGGTACCTTGAAATATGTGTTAACTACTTATGCTAAACAGTCTGTTCAAACCTTGTGTTTAGCAATGACACTGAGATCTTGTCTACACTACAGATTACTTTGGTATGACTTACCTCGCTCAGAGGTGTCACCTCTGAGCGAGGTAAGTTATACCAATCTAAGCACCAGTGTAGATAGTGCTATGTCAGCGGGAGAGCATATGGTCTACACTGGCACTTTACAGTGCTGCAACTTTCTCGCTCAGAGGTGTGAAAAAACACCCTCCGAGCGCTACAATTTTCAGCGCTGTAATGTGCCAGTATAGACAGTGTACCAGCACTGGTAACTGTGCCCCTCACGGAGGTGGGTTTTTTTTAGAGCTCTCTCTAAGCGCTATTCTGCAACTACACAAGCCACGTTAAAACGCTGCCGCGGCAGTGCTTTAACATAGCCAGTGTAGACTAGCCCATAGCTACTGCCTCTTGCTGAGGCAGGTGTTATTAAGCCGATGGGAGAGCTCTCTCCCATCAGCTTAGAGTAGTGGTTCTCAGCCTACGGCCACATGCGGCCCATTTAGCACAGAGCTGTGGCCCAGCTTAGCTGTGTGCTAAAGGCTGCCTGTGTGCCCGGGGTCCTGGGTTCCCAGCTGCCCAGTGCAGGGGTATCTGGACTGCCTCAGTAGGGTTGGGGTCCAGGCTGCCGGCCCACCCCGTATGGCGGGCGTCGGGGCAGCCACTCGGCTCTGCAGTCTGAGTCGGGCAGGCAGCTGCCCTCCCTGTGCAATGAGGGTTAGGGCTGCTGCTGCCCTGCCACGCAGCCCAGGTAACACATTGTGGGCTGCGTTGTAATCAGTTGAGAAGCACTAGCTTAGAGCCTCTCCACCGTAAGTGCGAGACCTAAGTGCTGTAGTGTAGATGTACCTGAGTTAGTTCCCCAGACCTGAAGAAGAGCTTTGTGTAAGCTTGAAAGCTTGTCTCTCTCATCAATAGAAGTTGGTCCAATAAAATATATTACCTCACCCACCTTGTCTCTCTAGTATCCTGGGACCAATGTGTCTAAACAACATTATGTACTGCAATCTACTGTAATACAAATAAATAAACAAAGGACAGAAATAGCACTGGTCCTGAAAGTGCTTGAAATGTCTTTTTCTCACTGAGTGATGCTTTGAGCATCAGTAACTTTAATAAGAAAAGAAATAGTTCCAGCATAAGGGCCAGAGTCTACCATGCCAGTAATCTTTGTACAAACCTCATCTTATCATTACACAATTTACTGTAGTTCAAGGTTAATGTATTGCCCTAGCTTTGTAAACTTGGGTAAATCTCACTGCCCAGTTGCTTTCTGCTGCCCTTATACATGTTTATGTTGTTTATAGATTGTCTACTCATTGGGCCAGAGATCCCTACCTTTATACCTATCTGTAAAGTTCCACGCTCACTGTTTGTGGGATTTAATTTTGTTTAATACAAAAAACTTATGTTAAAAGAATATGAAGGTTGCAAAGTCAAGTGTTTGAAAGTTTGAATGCCAGAATTAAGGATGCCTGTTCAGTCTTAAGTTTGTCTCTTGTACATGAACGTTGTGATGACTTTTAATTACATGATCAGATATTTGTTTTTCTTTTCTGTACACGTTCCACTTTTTTCCCAGGATGGAACAAAGCTCAGTGAATGAGGCAGTTGTTCAGTATTGCTTTCTGTCATTCAATACGTAGCTCTGGGGCTTATTTATTGCACGCTATCCAAATGCTGCACTGAATATAGAATTATGAAATTCACCATGGGCTTTTCTGTATTGCTCATCACTGTAATATGTTAGTACTTCACAATTTTGGGTGGAGATCATCCTTTCTCTTCCTAAAGTCATCTACCTTATTCTATATACCCCTTTCAACTTCAAGAGCAAGTGAAGCTGGTGTCCTACTGACACAGCATAATTCACTACACAGCTCTGATTTGTGCCCCAAGTACCTCCATCCTGCACGATAAATGAGTCAGGAATCTTGTGGAAAAAGTGATCATATAATTAAAGACTGTAGTGTGCATACACAGAAGAGGGCAACATCAAGGTTTGAGGGCAACCTTAGTTCTGGCATTTCTTAACTTTCATGAGCTTGACTTTTGCAACCTTACTAACATTCTTTTAAGAGTTCTTAATTTAATTTTCTCTTTTTTTGAAAAAATGTGAAAACAAATTTATTCGCAACTGTAGCAACACCCCATCATGCATTATGAGCAGGGTGTGAATCATCACTCAGACTACAGCGTAGACTCCTTGACTGCAATACTAATTACATTAACTGCCAGCAGGAGTGTACATAACACAATGAAACAGTGAGTTATTTATAAATGCGTAGACCTATTTTACAGACAGCATAGCAAAGGACAAAGATATAAGTTTTTTCTGGGAGGCAGCGTGGCAGTCGTAGAGTTATATTCCCAGCTTCTGTAACTCCTAAATGGGATATGGTGCTTTGCTTGATACAGTTGTGAAAGTACAGAATTACGAACGTTCATCAGTAGAAAAAAATCATTTAGGACTCATGGTCTGGTTCCCAGGTGGTGCACATAGCTCTGGGTCAAAGGGACTGTCTCAACTTATAACTCTGCCAAATTTGAATAGATTTTCATGAGGCTGGCAAATGGCACTTCCCTGACCCCAATGATCCATCTCCCAAATTTCAAAGTCTTGCTGCAAGCCATGAAGGTGTTGGAGCTCTTGGGGGGCAGGGGAAGGGAAGAAAGACCAGACTGTTTTAGAATAGAAAACGTTAGGTAACCTTAATGTAGGGATTGCATTTGCTCCTCCAGTAAAATAGAGTATAGATGGGGGTGGAAAGAAGTTATAGCAGGAAGGAGGGGGTAGGCGGCTGAAGAAGTCAGGACAGACTACCATGGGATGAGGTAAGATGTGGTGAGTACATGCTGGGATATGATTTTGTTTTATGACAAGTCTTTCCTCCTTCTCAGGCTGGGTTAAGAGCACAGAGGATGCTGTTGATTACTCTGATATTAATGAGGTGGCTGAAGATGAGAGCCGCAGATACAGGCAGGCAATGGGCACCCTTCAGCCAATTCGAAGACAAGGTAATTGGGGGTGGTAGGAGTACACATAGACAAAATGATTAAGTTAATGGTATGTCTCTGTGTGGCGGATTGGCTTTTGCTGCTGTTGTTGAGTGATCTTTCTCTAATCATTGTTATCCTGCCATGTTCTTTGTCTGCTTCGCGAAGTAAGCCAGTGGGGCAAATAAATGGCCCGGACATCAAATAATGTACATGAGAATGATGAAATTTCAGTCCCTTTCTTTAGGGCTGGGTTTATTTTTTCCAAAGCAAAACAGCTGATCATAATTTCTATAGATAAACCAGATTGTTTTCCCTGACCCAGGGTCTCCTGCCATATCCTACCTCCTTCTCACAGGTGTTCCTGTAAACTGAGTTGTTGGTTGACCTTTGATCTAAGGACAGGGTTGACCACAGGCTGTTACATGATTTCTGGTCTCAGACCTTTCTCCTGGGAGGAAGTCAGTCAGTCACGGGGGGGGGTCCTAAGGCGCATTCCCTTGGAGGATTATCTCAACCTACGATAGCCTTCCTCTGTTTCTTCCCATCTCCCTTCCCTAGCATTATGTTTAATGGCCGCTGCAGCTGAGGAGGCATCTTCATCCAAGTTCTGCCATGACTTTCACTTTCACAGGTTATAAGGAGGGGTAAGACTGGCTTTTATGCTTCTCCAATGGGGACTAGTATAGGAGGTCCCTGCCTGTAGGATACAGAATTCCAAACATCTGCAGTTTTTTCCCCTGTGTTATTGCTAGTGCAATTGATGAATCTGCTGCCTGTCTCCTAAAGGAACTTTCCATCTCCTCTCCTGTCAGTCAGGAGCAGGAAATTAGGAATGTTGCAGTAATCTAGGGTTTCTGCCCTGAATTTTCTTGTTTTGTCAGTTTTCCTGCTCCCCTACTCATCCCCATTTCAAGCCCTGATTTTGTAATTGGTTGAGTGTAGGGAAGCCACAGTTGGGGCAGCTTTGGGTGATCTATTTGAGAAACTGGAAAGGTATTTGTAATAAGTTAATGCTGAGACAGGGTCCTTCCTGTGGCTTGGGGTGGAGTTGAGATACCCTAGTTGTGGTATTGGGGAAGGCGTGTCTGAGTATCCTTGAAATTGATTTTTTTTTTTTAATAATAAAGATAAATAAGTTAATGGAGGATAGGTCCATCAACAACTCTGAAGCCAAAATGGTAAGGGATGCAACCTCAGGCACTGGATGTCCCTAAATGCCAAATGCCAGAAGCTGGGACTGAGTGACAGGGAATGAATTACTTGATGATTGCCCTGTTCTGTTCATTCCCTCTGAAACATCTGGCACTGGCCACTGCCAGAGACAGGATACTGGGCTGAATGGACCACTGGTCTGATCCAGTATGGCCATTCTTATGTTCTGAAGGCGATTGTCTCCTTTTGACTGGTTAGATGAAGATGAGGATGATTATGATGCTGACTGTGAAGATATTGATTCCAAGCTGATGCCGCCGCCGCCTCCACCTCCAGTAAAGAGAGACGATGAAAAAGATGCAACTGCCCCTGGTGAGTAAGGACTCTCATCTTCTGTCTGAAACTTTTGGAAAGAATCTGGGAGTTTTGGGATGACAGGATGAGACACATCAAAGATTCAAGCATTTCTATCCAGTGGCTTTATACTGTAGCATGTTTGGGATCTTGTCAAAGATCCATCCTGCAGACTGGATCTGAAGATGAGTCGTGACCAATTATGCAATGAAGTAGCGCTGCTTAGGGGTAACTGGCTCTTATATAAAATATAGAGTAAAAGATGTTATAACACTTTCAACAGTAACGTTAATATTCATAATCAAACCAACCTGTGAAGTTCAGCTGCTTCTCTGTTTTGCCTTCTCTCAGCGGTGACTGTGAGTTGCAGGGGTGATCTAGGGATGCACTGAAAGGCTAAACTGGATCAGGAATCAATAACTATAAAACATGGAGACTTACATTAAGCATAATTTAAGATCAGGAAACAGTGCTTGTGGAATGGGGATTGTACTGGGGACCAAGAAAGGAAACTTGTTCATAAGGTACTTGCTCTATTGTAGTATCTGAAGATGGAGATGGTATCATTCTGCCCTCCATCATTGCTCCGTCCTCTGCTACCTCTGAGAAGGCAGATTTCAGCAGCTCTTCTGATTCTGAGTCAGAGATGGGACCCCAAGATGCAAGGCAGGCAGAATCCAAGGAAGGGAAACTGACGCTGCCTCTTGCAGGAATAATGCAGCGAGATGCCACCAAACAGCTGCCGAGTGTTACTGAGCTGTTCCCGGAATTCCGGCCCGGCAAGGTATTGTATGTATTGGGGACAATGTCCAAGGGGAAATGATGGAAACTCCGTCACTTGGAACACTCAAGACTGGGGGAAAAAAAGCCATCCTAGTAAATATGTGCTTGGTAGAGTGAGAGGGGCTAGGTGATTGTCATCTCCATCTCCGATTTCTCTGTGTCTGTGTACTGGCTGCTATCAGTGACTGCTTTCCAAGGGAAGCTGGATAGTGCTTCTTCTGCTCTCAGGAGGAGTCTCTTAGAAATAATTTTTTGTGTAAATCAGGTTCTGACATATATGTTTTACCCTTCTATATAGAGCTTTGATGCACAGATTTCAGAACACTTTATGAATGGGGAGAGAGTACCCTTCTCCAGATTACAGGCGAATCACTGAAGTTAGTCACAGCCTCATCCATTTGTTTGTCAGCTTCTCTCACAAATGCCTCTGCTCCTTGTTCCCTAACTCAGGGAACTTTCTCCCTGAACTGATTGATTTAAATGCCTCCTCAAGACCTAGTGCGTCTGTGACTCCTATAAGAAATCAGCTGAGAGTAATGGCTAGGATGAGATGAAGCTGGAGGTAATTTTAAGTAGCAAACTGTTTGTAGGTCCACAGCTTCTTAGACTGTAAATTCCTAAAGGCAAGGGAGCATGTCTTTGTATGTGTTTGTCCAGCACCCAGCACAAGGACGTCTTGATCCCGAGTGGGGCTGCTGGATGCTTTTCCAGTGTAAATGTTTACTAATAATAGTGATTAAAAAAAACTAGATGAAACAATTAGGTCATCTCCCAAGAGTTGTTGTAGGGTTGATCCCTATTGTAAATGTGCTAATATCTTGTAAGTGCCTTGGAGCAGGGACTGTCTTTGTGTGTTTCTATGGTACTTAGCACAGTGGGGCCCTGACCTGAGTAGGTGCAAACACAATACAAATAACTGTTCAATCTAGTTTTAAATGTAGCAAGAGACTGGGATTCCACCACTGTGCTCAGGAGACTGTTTTCCAGCCTGATACATCTCACTGTCAGGAAGACTTTCCGCAACTGAAATGCTATTTTTTTTTTTTAATATTGTTCCAGTTACTCCGACTTGTATCCCCTTTATTATAGGTGGAGCTGGTAATGACAACAGGTATTAAAGCGGCCTAACTCTGCCTTTTACTACTCCTGTTTCCAGTTTGTAACTTTGCCAACATCTACAGTTCATGCTGAAACTTTCCATTCTTGGTCTCTGCCACAAGTTGAATTTTTCTGGAGTTTTAATAAAAATGATGTCGCTATTTTGGAGAACAAGATTGGCAGGTGTATTATTCCTTTAATGTTAACCAAGTTTTTCAACCATTTTTTGAAGAGCACTAGCACCTTAGGGGTTTGCAGCAGGAACTTGAAATTTGGCAGGGGGATAGACCCTGAGGTTAAATGTTTTATTTTTTCCTTGTGAAAATCCATCCAGATTAGTTATAAATCACAGAAAATGATTATTCGTACATGTACAGTAGAATTTGTTAGAGGCTTATTTCAAATCCTGTATGGTAGAGCCCTGCGCAGGACTATTTTTTTTTTATACTGCTCCCATCCAGTCCCATTCCCATCTACTCCCGCAATCTTTCCTGCATTTTTATCCCGCTTCCACCTTAGATCTCGCAAGAGAGACAGATTCCACCAGGCTCCTAACAAAACCAACCAACCAACCAGGGCCAGCCCGCAAAATTTTGGCACCTGAGGCGGGGAGCTCAAATCACACCTCCATGCCCCCTCGCTTGGGCCGAAACTTTGAAAGGTCTCAATTCTGCCTTCTTTCTCTTCTTCTCCTCTTGTGGTACTGCTACCTATCCCAATAAAGGAGAACTAACAACTTAAAATGCCTTGTTCAAAAATTTTATATAACACTTAACTTTCAAAAGCCTGAACAGCAAGTGTAACTTTTCTTGTCTGCATAGTAAACACTTGGCATTTTTATCTGTTTGAATAATCAAAGTGGTGCTTTCTGTGCCTTCTTGGTTGCAAAGATTTGAACTGCTTCCTGAAAGTCCACAGTCTGGGCCAGCTTGTGCTCTATTGAGATGGTTGCAAGGCCGACCAGCCTCTCCTGTGTCATTGTGAAGTGTAGATGTGCTTTTAATAACTTCAGCTTGGAGAAGCTGTGTTCTCCACTGGCAACTGTCACAGGAAGCGTTAGAAGTATGCACAGAGCAACAAAAGCATTTGGAAAGAGGGTGGTCATCTTCTTTGTGCACATATATTCCAGAACAGCCTTTGGAGTTGATCCTGTTGAAATGTATCTTGAAAGGGCTTTCAGTTCATCACCTAAATCACTCGCATCAATATCGCGCATGTCATCATGTGTCAACACTGTCTCTAGTGCCCTGCACTGCTGGTGTAGGTCTTCTTCAGGTATAGTGAGGAGTTTTGGAATATCGTACAACATCCCAAATATACTGCTGTGTTCCTTGAGCTGCATGAAATGGTCTTCAGCTGACTGTATTGCACAATCTAGCACCTGGTTAAATAATTCGACTTTGAATTGTTTGGGGTCTCTTAGGGGATTATCCCGTGCCTCGTAATCAAAATGTCGTCTTCTTCAGTGACTCTTGTATTCTTGAATGGGTGGGGAAATAGCTTTAGGGTGAAGTTCCTCTGCAGAACGTTTTGAAATCCCTCATCTGACCGGTAAGACTGTAAGTATGACTTTGTTTTGTCCAGTTGTTCCATTGCTCCAGTTATATCAAGGTCAACGCCTTGGAGTCTCTTGCTTACAACATTTATTTCAAACAGTATGCCATGCCACAACACTAAGCCACACAGAAATTTGAAGTTATGTATGTTTCTGGTGATTCCATTTCCCTCTGCCACTGTTCTCTCACGAACAGTTCCTGTCATAGCATTATCCTCCATAATGGCAACTATGGCATCATCTGTCTTCCCAATTTGGTATTTGATAGGCTTTATCGCCTCCACTCGACTTTCCCATCGTGTGGCACTCAGTGGTTTCAATGTCAGAGAGGATGTTCCCAGATGTTGCTTCAAAATTTGCCATTGATGAGTTGATGCAAAGAAAAATACATAGATGCTTTGAATTACGTTAAAAAATTCAGCAGCGTCACTAGAAGCTGATGCTGCATCACTGACCACCAAGTTCAATCAATGAGAATTGCATGGGACAAAAAAAGGTCGAGGGTTTAACTCTCAGATCCGTGTCTGCATTCCTCTGTCCTTTCTTCTCATGTTGGCACCATTATCGTAGCCCTGACCTCTCATGTGAGCTATCGCAATTCCCGTATCTTCCAGCTTTTTAAGAAGCACATTTGTCATACCAGCTCCTGTAGTATCATCAGTGTCAATAAATTCTAGAAAATGCTCTCTGACAGTCACCTTTGATGGGACATTTTCACTAGGTTCTGTTGTTACAAAATGCACCATCGAAGTCATTTGTTTCGTTTGGCTGATGTCAGGTGTGCAGTCCAGAATAACAGAGTAATATCTTGTTTCAGAGTAGCAGTTGTGTTAGTCTGTATCCGCAAAAAGAACAGGAGTACTTGTGGCACCTTGGAGACTGAAATGTATTATTAATAAATTTATTTATAAATTTGTTAGTCTCTAGAGTAATATCTTGCTGACTTCAGATCTGCCACAATCTTCTGTGTGACTTTTGTTGCCAGTAACTGTATGATCTCATTTTGAATTGTTTTTCCAAGGTAGTGGTGTATGTACATTTCTTGGGTGGTGACTCTTCTTAGATGCTCCTGGAGTACAGCATCAAACTCAGCCATCGGCTCCACAATTTTAAGGAAGTTTCCATTGTTTGGCACATACAACTGATCTGAAGTGCCACGCAGTGCTAGGTTTTTTTTGGGTAGCAAGCATTCTCACAATGGCAATGAGCCTTTTCAGAACATTTTGCCAGTAAAGAGACTCTGATGCAATCTTCTCTTGACGCTGATCATCTATGGTGGCCTTTAACCTTAGTCTAGTCTCAAGCTCTTTCAACCTATGGAATGCTGTCTGGTGATTTGCTGCCTTCTCATGGCATGCCAGATTTCTAGCCAGATTTTTCCAGTCCTTTGTTCCTGTAGAACCCAATGTGGCTGGAACATTAGACTCGAAGAGTTTGCAACAAAAACAGTATGCAGCATTTTGGGTTTTTGAGTACATAAGCCATGGCCTCTCCACTTTGTCACCATTGGGTTTTTCATGCCAGTAAAGTGTTGGATGGAAACTTCTATTTTCATTGTCTTTGGGGAACATGGAGTTTTTCACTTGCTGTGGCCCATGCAGTACAAGGAAATCCCTCAGGCTACTGCTTAAGTGGGTCCACAGTCCTGGATCATTTACTCTTAAGGAACTAAACTCAGTGGCAGCTGTTTCTTGCGTCTCCACCACACTCTTCTCTGATCTACACTTTTCTTCAGGAATGTGCATGGTTACATCCATTTGAGATGGAGATATGGATGCTGCAGTAGCTGCCAGGTCACCTTCACTCTGACTAACTGGAAGATCAGGCATCTCCTCACCACTCACATCCTCACTGGGGCCGGAAGGCTCACCGTGAACATTTGTGTCTATGTATTTCAGGAGAGCTCCTTCCTGTTTAGCTAGAAAAGCGTCCTTTGCTTGCTTGCTTTTTCTGAATGCTGCCCCAGAGGGGCATTTTCTTCTTTCACTCATGACTGCTGCTCTGTGCCAACTGTAGCAGCTCTCAACACTCAATTGAAGGGGACAAATAAGCAGGCTGGTAGCAGGGCCTGAGTGTGGGAAGATATCAGCGTCTTAAGGGCCTAACTGGCACCTGGTACTTCTCGTTCTCCTCAAGTGGGTTCAGGAAAGCAGCAGGAAACAGGAAGCTCCCTGAGAAGCTGGTGTTATTCAGTCCAGGCTCCTGGGGGTGCTAGAGAGGTACATAAGAGGCTCCTCCTCCCTCTCCCTCTCCCTGCAGCTCCTGCTGCTTTCTGTCCTTCCCTCTCTCCGTTTCTCCTGCCTGCCCTGTTACGTCTCTTGTGCTCTCATTCCTCCAGCACAGCACTCCTCCATCTCTATGCATCTAGAGCAGAGAGACTACATATGCACTAGCACCAGACAGAATGTTCTACATCGGGGTAGGCAACCTATGGCACAAGTGCCGAAGGTGGCACAAGAGCTGATTTTCAGCGGCACTCACACTGCCCGGGTCCTGGCCACCGGTGTGAGGGGCTCTGCATTTTAATTTAATTTTAAATGAAGCTTCTTAAACGTTTTAAAAACCTTATTTACTTTACATACAATAATAGTTTAGTTATATATTATAGACTTATAAAAAGAGACCTTCTACAAACTGTAAATGTATTGCTGGCACGCAAAACCTTAAATTAGAGTGAATAAATGAAGACTTGGCACACCACTTCTGAAAGGTTGCCGACCGCTGTTCTATACTCTGGGTCCTAGTGCCGTCCCCCGCCCCAGTCTGGCACCTGAGGCGGCCGCCTCAGTTCGCCTCATAGTAAGACCAGCCCTGCAACCAACCCACAGTTGGTTACTATATTTTATATATATAAACGGAATTCAGACACAATTTTTATTGCTAAAAGAATAGAACAAATCTTGTTTAAACTATGTAAAAATACTTTGTCTGTTAGACATGAAATCTCTATCCCTCACTTAAATTTAAGTTTTCCACCTAATTACCACAGTCTGTCTGTCTTCTTCCCTCCTGCCCCCAACAAGGTACGTTTTACCTGCTCCTGCTATTATGGCAGCATGTCTTGTAGGTCCTGTGGGATCCCAGTCACACTGCAGGGCTCTGCTGTATGGCTCCATCAAAAAGCCATTTGTGGCCTGGGAAAAGTGAACTGGCTTGGAAGCCAAAAGACTATGAATCTCAACTCTTCTGTTGACTAGTCTATTTAGACTGTAAGCTCTTCAGGGCAGAGATCGTCTACTATTATATTTGTACAGGACCTAGCATAATGAAGCCCTGTTCTTGGTTGGGCTCTAGGCACTACCATAATAAACATGATTAATAATAATGGTGGTGATAATTCTGTCCATTTCACAAGCGATATTACTGAGCAAGGCCTTGTATCCTTACCCTGGGAGGCAAGCAAGCACCCATATTTTACTGAAGGAGTAACTGAAATGTCTGTCAGGGCTAGAAATAGAACTCATGTTTCAGATATGGCAGGCTCAGGTCATAACCAGCTAACCACCTTGCCTCTCAGAAAGAACCTGCTAAATGTATGTGTTTAGGTATGTTGTCTGTTGCTATTCCTCCATATGTAACCCATTTTTCAAGGGTTGTCTGCCTCTAGTCTTGTCTGGTTTATAGAAGATAGCAGCATACTGCTGTCGTCAGCTAATCATGGAATTGTAGGACTGGAATGGATCTTGAGAGTCCATCTAGTTCAATCCCCTGCACTCATGGCAGGACTAAGTATTGTCTAGACCATCCCTGACAGGTGTTTGTCTAACCTGCTCTTAAAAATCTCCAATGATGAAGATTCCACAACCTCCCTAGGCAATTTATTCCAGTGCTTAACCACCCTGACAGGAAGTTTTTCCTAATGTCCAACTTAAACCACCCTTGCTGCAATTTAACATCATCGTTTCTTGTCCTATCCTCAGAGGTTAAAAAACAGTTTTTCTCTTTCTTGTAACAACCTACTATGTACGTGAAAACTATTATCATGTCCCCTCTCAGTCTTTTCTTTTCCAGACTAAACAAACCCAATGTTTTCAATTTCCCCTCATAGGTAGGGCCTTACCAAATTCACAGTCCGTTATGGTCAATTTCATGGCCATAGCATTTGAAAATTGGTAAATTTCATGTTTTCAGATGTTTAAATCTAAAATTTCATATAAAAAAATTGAAATTACAATTCTAACCCTATCTTAAAGATGTCAGAGTCATAGAATTTAAGGTCAGAAGAGACCATCAGATCATCTAGTCTAACCTGTACATATCAAGCCCTCTATATCACAAGCACAGGCGAGAGAGAGAATGTTCGGTGCTACCTCAGAGCACCGTCCCACAGTGTCCAATGTCCCACTTCCAGCTGTGGCCATCTCTGATGCTTCAGCGAAAGGAGACGACATTCCACACAAAGATGGACTACAAGCCATCAGGAATAGTATCCCCGATAATATCACGGCTAACCTGGTGGCTGAACTTTGACTTTGTCCTCACCCACAACTATTTCACATTTGGGGACAATATATACCTTCAAGTCAGCGGCACTGCTATGGGTACCCGCATGGCCCCACAGTATGCCAACATCTTTATGGCTGACTTAGAACAATGCTTCCTCAGCTCTCATTCCCTAACGCCCCTACTCTACTTGCGCTACATTGATGACATCTTCATCATCTGGACTCATGGAAAAGAAGCCCTCGAGGAATTCCACCGTGATTTTAACAATTTCCATCCCACCATCAACCTCAGCCTAGACCAATCCACACAAGCGGTCCATTTCCTAGACACTACTGTGCTAATAAGCGATGGTCACATAAACACCACCCTATACCAGAAACCCACTGACCGCTATACTTACCTACATGCCTCCAGCTTCCATCCAGGACACACTACACGATCCATTGTCTACAGCCAAGCTCTAAGATACAACCGTATCTGCTCCAATCCCTCAGACAGAGATAAACACCTACAAGATCTCTATCAAGCATTCTTAAAACTACAATACCCACCTGCTGAAGTGAAAAAACAGATTGACAGAGCCAGAAGAGTACCCAGAAGCCACCTACTACAGGACAGGCCCAACAAAGAAAATACCAGAACGCCACTAGCCATCACCTAAAGCCCCCAACTAAAACCTCTCCAGCGCATCATCAAAGATCTACAACCTATCCTTAAAGATGATCCCTCACTCTCACAAATGTTGGGAGACAGGCCAGTCCTCGCTTATAGACAGCCTCTCAACCTGAAGCAAATACTCACCAGCAACTGCACACCATACAACATAAACACTGACCCAGGAACCTATCCTTGCAACAAAGCCCCATGCCAGCTCTGTCCACATATCTATTCAAGTGACACCATCATAGGACCTAATCACATCAGACACACCATCAGGGGCTCGTTCACCTGCACATCTACCAACGTGATATATGCCATCATGTGCCAGCAATGCCCCTCTGCCATGTACATTGGCCAAACCGGACAGTCTCTACGCAAAAGAATAAATGGACACAAATCTGACATCAGGAATCATTACATTCAAAAACCAGTGGGAGAACACTTCAGCCTCTCTAACCATTCAGTGACAGACTTGACGGTGGCAATTTTGCACCAAAAAAACTTCAAAAACAGACTCCAAAGAGAGACTGCTGAACTCGAATTAATATGCAAATTAGATACAATTAACTCAGGCTTAAACAGAGACTGGGAATGGTTGGGTCATTACACTAATTGAATCTATTTCCCTATGTTAAGTTCTCCTCACACCTTTTATGGGTCATCTTAATTATCACTTCAAAAGGTGTTTTTTTTTTGGTTTTTTTCTCTCCTGATGATGATAGCTCATCTCAATTGATTAGACTCTTCCTGTTGGTATGCATACTTCCACCTTTTTCATGTTCTCTGTATGTATAAATATCTCCTGTCTGTGTTCCATTCTGTGCATCCGAAGAAGTGGGCTGTAGCTCACGAAAGCTCATGCTGAAATACATTTGTTAGTCTCTAAGGTGCCACAAGTACTCCTGTTCTTTTTGCGGATACAGACTAACACGGCTGCTACTCTGAAACATTAATTCTATCATTCCTGAACTTTTGAGTGTTCAGCTTTGAAACTTTAACATTCTTGTAATATTATTTGTGTGTAATATTATACATCAGCTTTCTCCTTGGTTTTTACACACTTCAGATATTTCTATACTATTGTGTCTCTGCCCCTCTAATGGTTATCATCTAGAAAGGATTTACATGTTTAACTCTTTTTCCTTCCTTATAAAAAGTTCCCTCCATCCTGTTAACAGTTTTCTTGGCTTTTCTTGGCATGATCTCTAACTTTTCAATATGTCTCTGGTAATGGAATATGCTGAGTGGAAAGACATTTTGTCCAGATTCTGTTGTGCCCCACCTGGATAAATGGGGACTGTTCCCCCTCTGCTCAGGGTTTAACTTTCAGGTGAATTTCAGAATAAAATATCCTTGAGGGTTAAATAAAGGTTCTACCAAACAGAGAGAAAATGTCTCTGATTCGTTTCAAATCTGAGAATAATGAGACCACCAGCTGCACCAGGGATTGGGAGGACACTGTGGAAGTTAGGTGGTTACACTTCTCCAGTTATTTCTTGCTCCTGGCCTGGCCTTGGTGGAAAAGTCTCTTGGGCTTGGAGTGCTTCCTCATCCTTGCTGCTCATGTGTATGAAATGCTTGTACCTATGTCATCAGGGACCTGTCGTTTGTCCTTGTGACCGTCTTTCTTCCTTCTTGTTGTAGGTGCTGCGTTTTCTCCGTCTCTTTGGCCCTGGGAAGAATGTTCCTTCTGTTTGGCGTAGTGCCCGGAGGAAACGTAAAAAGAAACATCGGGAGCTAATGCAAGAAGTGCAGATCCAGGAGGGTGAAACCGCAACCGAGGCAGGAATGGAAGAGAAGTCTCCCTGGGAATATGAATTTGCTCCTCCTCCTCCTCCTGAGCAGTGCCTCTCAGATGATGAGGTGGGACATCTGAGATTTAGGAGGTCCTCTAGCTAGTAACAGGTAGTCACCCTGCCATGACAATACTAGTGAGGGGAGGTTAGGCTGCCATTCCCACTGTGCAGAGGCTGCTCCTTGGATATTAAGCAGGGGCTCCAGAGACCATTCCCTAGTAGGTTAAGAGCCCTTGTATGATAAGGAATTAGGGGACTCTTTCACCATTTTATTGTAGCAGTGGAGAGTCCTTGTATCGCTGGACTGCTAGTTCCAGCATTTGCTAATGCAGCTATTAAGTTTGAATATGCATTTCTGCGATTTCTGGGAAATGCTCCTCTCCACTGAGAATGAGACAGAATTTGAAAGCAAAAGCTCCTGTTGCCAGCTCTGAAAGCGGTGACTGACAGGTTCCTTTTTCCTGCTGTGCTGCAGATCACTATGATGGCACCTGTGGAGTCCAAGTTTTCCCAGTCTACTGGAGACATAGACAAAGTGACAGATACCAAGCCCAAGGTGTCTGAATGGCGTTATGGGCCAGCCCAGCTCTGGTATGATATGCTGGGGATCCCTGAGGATGGCAGTGGATTTGACTATGGTTTCAAACTAAAAGAGCATGCGAGAGAAAAAGATACTTCAGGTCATTCTGTGGAGAAGGTGAGAGGAAGCATGTGTAAGGGAGGATGCTGTGAGGGTGTGGTTGTGTGGTGGTGGTGGAGCACAATAGGAGAAGTGGGGGAGGGATAGCTCAGTGGTTTGAGCATTGGCCTGCTAAACCCAGGGTTGTGAGTTCAATCCTTGAGGGGGCCACTGAGGGATCTGGGACAAAATCAGTACTGGGTCCTGCTAGTGGATGCAGGGGGCTGGACTCGATGACCTTTCAGGGTCCCTTCCAGTTCTATGAGATAGGTATATCTCTATATATTATTTATTTATTTATTCTAAGGTAAGGGAACAGGGCTGGGGAGGTGAATAAGGCAGGGGACCAGCCAGTGGAAGAGGTGTGAGTGGGAGGGGGAAAGGGGAAAGATTCACAATGGAGATGGTAAGGAATCTCTACTCTTTCTTCTATAATTTAAGCAGCAAAATCAAAGTTAACTAGGGTCTAATGCCATTGTTCCCTCTGCAGAACTTGGGAGTGATGGCTGAGAAGGATGACTTGCTGGCTGATGAGCACTTCCTCATGGTGACACAGCTACAATGGGAGGATGATGTCATCTGGAATGGGGAGGATGTCAAACACAAAGGGACTAAAACACAGCGTGCGAGCCTGGCAGGCTGGCTGCCCTCTAGTATGACCAGAAACGCCACTGCGTACAATGCCCAGCAAGGTGCGCGGCAGCTGCTTTTACACTTTCTCATGCCCACACCCTGAGGGAGTGGGTGGAATGAGGGGATCTCTGAGTTAGCCTAATTGAGAATGTCGTGTACAAACTAATTCCCCATTCTCTCCTCTTCAGCATGTGGGTTTGTGTTCTTTCTCAATCAGGAGGTGGCTTTGGCTAAACCAACTTGAGGCCAAAGCCTTTTGTCCTCCTCCTGCCCAAATAGGCTTGGCCTCTTCTGTTAGACGAGAGAACACTGAAAGCCAAGTGCATGTCCAGCGAAATGTCCTGCTGTCCTTCCCCTTTCTAACTGAAATGAGGGGCTGGACATACCTAATTCAGTACCAAAGGCTGATGTACTGGAGACCCCCTACTGACTGTTCAGATTTCCATTTATAGCAGCACTAAAATTCCTCTGCTTTGCAAACACCAAACTTTTATCTCAAGCTCAGACATAGGCTGGTTTTTAAAATTGAACTGTAAATCCAGAATTATTCTTTATTCGTTATAACTTACTCTGTCTCTCTAAGGAAAAACCAATGGAACTGTCAGGTTATACCAGTTACTCTCATTTTTGGATGCTGCTACCTTGTCTCCTAGTCTTGTCATCAGACACCCTGAGGAGCCAGGGAAGCAGATTAGATAGCAGGGGGTAGTGAGGATGGGGGAGGGCTCTGAGAGGGCAAGGAAAATTGAGCTGAGCTGTCAGAGAATAGGGGAAAAACTATGGCTATGCAGGGGTAGTGCCTGGGGTCAGGAGCTGCTTTGCTACAGAAGGTGAAGAAAGCGATTAGGAGAGAGGCTGTTCTAGATTTGATTCTGACAAATGAGGAATTGGTTGAGAATTTGAAGGTGGAAAGCAGCTTGGGTGAAAGTGATCATGAAATGATAAGTTCGTAATTCTAAGGAATGGTAGGAGGGAAGACAGCAGAATAAAGACAATGGATTTCAAGAAGGCAGTCTTCAGCAAATTGGTAAGTAAGATCCCGTGGGACACAAGTCTCAGGGGAAAAACGTTCAGGAGAGTTAGCAGTTTTTTAAAGAGTCTTTATCAAATGCATAAGAGCAAACTATCCCAGTGTGTAGGAAAAATAGGAAGTATATTAACAGACCACCCTGGCTTAACCAGGAGAACTTCAACAACCTGGAACTCAAAAAAGAATCATAAAAAACTCAGAAACTAGGTCAAATAACAGAAGATAAATATAAAAAACAATACAAGAATATAGAAACAAAATTAGGCCAAGCTTTTCATAAAATGAGATTAAACTAGGTAGGGACGTAAGGGGTAACAAGAAAACATTTTACAAATACATTAGAAGCAGGAGGGGGACTGTGGTGGGGTGGCTGCCCCACACAGGCAGGAGAGGAGTTAATGCAGTCTTGGAGAGGCTGTGCAGAACCCAGCCAATCAGGAAAGGGTTTATTGGGAGAACCAGTCAGGAGAAGGCTTGCTGGAGCAGACCAATATAAAGGGCTCCTCAGCAGAGCAAGGGTTAGTCTCTTCCTGGAGGGCAAGGGGAAAGGACTGTCTGCCGAGGAGCCCTGAAGATACTGCAGTGCTGGGCAGGGTAGCAGAGCAAGAGGGGAGCTCTTGGCTGATCATGGCCAGACTGAGGCCCTGAAGCAAGGGCAGCAAAGGTGCTAGGGCTATGGGGGAAGTGGCCAAGGGAAAGTAGGCAGCGGGAATAGGAGGAGGGACAGTAAGTGGCTGCCAGCTATAGGGTCCCTGGTCCAGGACCCAGAGTTGCGGGCGGGCCTGGGTTCCCCTTCCCCCCCCCTTTGCCCCTACTTGCCAGTGAGGAGAGTGGCCTGAAGCCAGGGGCTAGACTAGGGACTGCAGTTGGCC